>NC_084797.1:150251133-151459883 GCF_963169125.1 Humulus lupulus | reverse complement strand
AGCGCTCGAGACGATTTCTACTACCCGGTTTAGTAGAAATCGAGGTCCCGAAGGCTAGTATTTGAATCCAACATTTTTAAATGGTTTAGAATCTTATGGTTATCCATTATCGCATTGTGACTAGGTTATGCTGCAAGGGATCAAGGATTAGGGATTCTGCTCGGGGCTGCCATATGCTAGCTGCACGAAACCTGAGGTAAGAAAACTGCAGTCGAGTTGTGGTCGGGGGTTAAACCCCTTGTATGAATATATTATGAACATGAACATATCTGTAGTTGAGAATATTTGATTGGGCATGCTTGTATATACTGACATTGGTTACTTGCTATGCATTGTGCATCGGTGATATATTTATTTACAGGCCAGCCTAAGGGTCTCAGGGGCCGATAGTAAGCGTGCGGAACACGGCCCGCCTAAGGTTGCTGGAGTCGGCTATAATGCCAGTGGACTAGGCCTAAGGGCGTCGGGCCTGGACATTATACAATAAATAGAAATGTGGATCACACTTAACTATTTGTATTGATTGATGAGATTAATTTATAAGTTTGATTAAGCTGAGTACATTTATTGAGATTGTTGCATATATTCCATTGTTAGATGAATCTGGTGAATTATATTACTACTTTTATATTGTTGTCTAGTTGTGCATGTTATTTTTAGTTTTCTTGTTGGGCCTTGGCTCACGGGTGCTATGTGGTGCAGATAAGGGAGTTGATAACTAGACCAGCCATGAGTTGGAGAACTTCAGGGGCAGTATGTACATATGCAGCATGCTTGATCGCCACGGTCGGGATAGCTTGGGAGGAACTAGGGTTAAACCCTATTTTTGCCGCTTATGTTTATCTTTTTCAAGTCTGTAAATTGATTTTTGGGATCCCGTGTACAAACTTAATAATTTAATGAAAAATAACCATTTTGTTGACCAAATCTTTTATTACTTGACCTTGACTTAGTCTTTAGTTACAAATTTAAGTTCAAACGACTTGCTTAGCAGGTTAAGCACTATTTCAAACACACAGTGTAACGGTCTTGGTTATCCAAGGTGTTACAAGTACACTCCCCCAAACATATATATTTTCTTCTCTTAATTTTTATTCTTCCATTGACACAAATTTCCAACTATAAACTCTATTACAAACCATCCCCCAATCAATTTTCATATTCTCATGGTATATCAAAAGGAAAGTTAAATAACAAAGTTTCAATTAGGCTCAAAATAAGTGGCGAATGACGAAAAGATTCCCATTAAGCTATAAATTTGGTAACTAGGGATTTAATACATTAAGATTGGCTTGAAAGACTCAATCATTCCAAAGAATTTCCTACATGATCTTCCTAAGTAGGCATCATTCCAATTTCAGCTCAATCAATAAACTATGCAAGTTCTAGAATATTTCCAAATTTTGAACCACAAATCCACAAACCCACTTAACGTGCATATATTAAAGATTGTAAGAAATTTGTTAATTAAGGCTTTCATGGTAATTAAACTCATATCAAAGATAATCACTAAATTAATTTCACCAACACACTAATTCACAAAGTTTTAAAAAAAGTTCACTCACATCACATGGTTTTGACTATAATAAACTTCAAAACAAATTTATTCATAATTATAAACAACTAAAAAAAACTACTAAAACTAAAACAAAACCAAGTAATCCCTCCCCCAAACTTAAATAACATACCAACTCATGCAGCACATCAGTATGGTGGTTCTTTTCTTTTTTCTTCTTGGTAGGCACATCGCGACTCTATACTATGGTGTCGTGGTGCCTGCATCTCTTCGAAAATCCTTGGGCCTCTGACTTCTCAACAGCCGCGGCTATAATAGAGAGGCGTCATAGCTCAAAATTGGTACTTACATATTTTTTATGTTTTTCAAGTTTTCACGATATCCACAGTTATTATTTACAATCCTATGTTTAAAAGTCCAAAATTCAAAATAAGAATTAAAACAACATAAGAAAAAATTTAACACTAAACATAAAAATAGTTGTCCAATTAAAATAAAAGAACTTGGGATGCCTCCCAATTAGCATTGTCGTTAACATAATTTAACCAGACACTGAATTCCTCGTCAATTTCAACTTGGATCAAGTCCACCTCTCACATCCTTGAGAGCCATAGTGTCATGAGTGGACACTCGTTTCTTGTTATTGTAAATTGGTGGAACTTTACCTCGCTCTTGTAGCATTTAGAATCCTCTCAGTAAAGAACCTTTTTAAACAATGACGCACTTTTCACATACCACTTTTAACCATGAATCTTTGCTTAGAGACATCCAACTTGTTCTCTCCTCTTTTTACCACATCAACTCTACAACAAGTTGGAATTTCCGCTGCTGCAAAAACATTAAATGTTACCTCCTCATTTTGCACTCGCATGTTCAACTCACCCTTTTTTACATCGATTAATCTGGAACCAGTAGCCAAGAATGGCCTTCCAAGAATTATCAGAATGTTCTCATCTTCCTCCACATCCATAATAATGAAGTCCACATAAAACATGATTTTGTCCACTTTCACCAATACATCCTCAATCACCCCACGATGATGTTTAACTAAACGATCCTCCATTTGTAAAGACACGATAGTATGTCGAGTGTCTCCCAATTTCAAATTGTGAAAGATTGATAAAGGCATTAGATTCACACTGGCCCCTAATTCCTTGACAACCCTTCCACAATGTGTCTATAATAACCTGCCAATCCAAGGAAACTTCTGATCTCTGAAGCATTCCTTTGCCTTGCCTCAATCTTAGCTAGGTCCACATTGATTCCATCTCTACTGACAATGTGACCAAGGTAAGTCACCTGCGGTAACAAAACTTCATATACAGACTGTGTTTCCTCAGTCACTATAAAACCAACCTGAGATGATGTTCATTCTCTTCCTCCAACTGAGAATAAACTGGAATATCGTTGATGAAGGTGATGACAAACCAATCCAAATAACCATGAACACCCTATTCATTAGATCCATAAAAGCTGCTGGGGAATTAGCCAAAGCAAATAACATAACCAGAAACTCATAATGCCCATATCTAGTGCGAAAGGTTGTCTTCTGTATATCTTACTCCTTGATCCTCAACTGGTGATAATGAAATCGAAGATCTATTTTCGAGAATACCATCTTACCCTGCAACTGATCAAACAGGTCATCTATCCTTGGCATAGAATACTTGTTGTTGATTGTTAGCTTATTCAGTTCCTTGTAATCAATACACATCCTCAGAGAGCCGTCCTTCTTATTTAAAATAAGACTTGTGCACCACATCGAGAGAAACTTGGTCTGATAAAACCTAGGTCTAACAACTCCTGTAATTCTACCTTCAGTTCTTTCAACTCTGCTGGGGCCATTTTGTACGGTGCCCTAGACACAAGTTTTGTCAGTGGTGCCAGTTCAATAACAACCTCTTTCTCTGTGTGTGGAGGCAACCCTGGAAAATCCTTTGGAAACACATCTAGAACCTCATAGACTAGTGTAGTCTCTTCTGGTCCCACTAGCACGATCTGAGTGGTATCCACCACACTGGCTAGGAATCCTATGCAACCACATCACAGTAGGTCTCTAGCCCTCAATGCTGATATCATAGGTACACTTGGCCCATGCACAGTGCCAACTAATACAAAGGGATCCTCACCCTGAGGCTCAAAGGTTACCATCTTCTTTTAGGAGTCAATAGTTGCCCCATATTTAACTAACCAGTCCATATGCAGAAACATGGAAATATCGTTCATAACCAACTCAATTAAATCCACTGACAACTCTCTGCCATCCACTGTCACTGGCAATGATCTGACCCACCTCATGGAAACTACCAACTCCCCCAGTGGGCAATAAATTTCCAACCCCACAGTATAGGAATCACAAGACTTACACAGTCTATCAATTATGCTACAAGAAACAAAGGAATGTGTAGCACCAAAATCAGTTAAAACAGTATAAGAGGTTCCACCACCAGAAAGTTGACATGTCAATACAAAGAGACTAGCCTCATCCACTACCTGCATCAATGCAAACACTAGAGCTGGAGTCAAGTTATCTGCTTTCCTTGGTTCCTCTTTCTTCACTCTCAGACAATCTTTCTTCAAGTGTCCCACTATCCCGCATAAAAAGTAGGCCTTTTCCCAACATTCCCCCAGATGGCACCTTCTACATCTAGCGCGCATTGGGTAAGCCATCCATATCCCATTGCCGCCCTAACGGCCTATCTGTATACCACGTGGCCTCCTATCGGGGCCTGAAGCTAAAAAAGTATAGGGAGCCTTTCTTTTCTAGTCATTATAGCCTCCGCCCCTACCAGAACCCATAAATGGAGGTCTCATCCGCCTATGTCTCTCCTGGACGCATTTTCGCACAAGATTTTTTTCTCTCCACCCTCTCCAGTAAGGGCTTTCTCTACAACCTGGGCATATGTTGTCACCCCAGGCACAGTGGCAATTTGAACATCTCAGGCTATCGTAGGTTGTAGCCCCTGAAGGAAACTTTCCTTCATTGTCCCATCAGTGGGCACCAAGTCTGCAGCAAACTTGGTCAGTCTGGCAAACCACAGTGCATACTCTGTCACTGACATATTTCCATGTACCAACTTAATGAATCCATCTACCTTTGCAGCCCTAACTTCATCATTGTAGTACTTTTCTTTAAATACAGTTCTGAACTCTTCCGAAACCATGGTTTTCACGTTCCTTGTCTAGGATATTGCTTCCCACCTAATTCAGGTATTCTCCCAAAACATATACGTGGCACATGTCACTCTCTCATTACTAACTACACTCATAAAGTCAAGGATAGCAGTAATTATTCTCATCCAGTTCTCGATCTTTACCAGATTTGTACTACCCTAAAAAACTAGAGGGTGCTGCTTTCTGAACCTTCCATTAAGGGGTTACCATCTATTCTCAGCCTCCAACGGCTGTACTACTGCCGGTACCAATGCAGGTGCCAACTTTGGTTGAACGTTCCCTGCTGGAACATATTGTCGTCTAAGTAAGCGGACCTCTTTTTCCTACCTTTATTATCTAGATTGCATATCAGCGAGCACTTGCTGGCACTTCTGTGGAGCTGGAGGAGGGATCTTGCCATAATTATCATTTTGGGTGTGTATTTCTCGGTTGGCTAATGGGATCTGACTGTCTTGGAAGCATACTTCAAAGCTTATCTCTACATTAATCAATCTGACCTATTAGGTAGTAATAACAATACCTCTTGCCACCCTGCGGTCCAAGACCGAACAAACAAACATTCACACTCAACAGTCATGCTAATAAGCATCTCGGTTCATATTGATACTCAAACATGGTGCGAATAAGCCCTTCCTGGCATTTGTAAGCAAATAATGATGCTAATAAGCATTTTCTAGTATTTATAAGCAATTAGCGATGCTAATAAGCATTTCTTTAATATTTACCAGTATTAATAGTGCTAATAAGCATTTCTTGGCCTACATATTCTTATAAAAATGCTGATAAGCGTTTCCTTAACATTCACAAGAAGAAATAGTGCTAATAAGCACATCTTTCACATGTGTACCGCAGTCAAGGGCCAGATCCTATCAGAATATCTCATGCTCCCTAATGAGGCAAGCAAATAAAGCATTTATATTCTATTTAAGCAGTTAAGCACATATCCATATAAATAGTTACCAAACCCTAAGTCAAGCTTTTCTTTAGTGGCGAGTGTACATGCCTAGCCAGTATTTAGGAACCCATAAACCACAGTAGCTCTGATACCAAGTTGTAATGCCCTAGATAACCAAGACCGTTACATTGTGTACTATAAATAGTGCTAGACTCACTAATCGAGTCAGTTGGTCATAAAATGTAACCATTGGTAATTATAGGTTAGGTTTAAAATTTTTGTCAAAAGAAGTAAACATTTCATTAAAAAGTTTAGGTTCGTACATGGGATCCCAAAATAAACATTAAAAGGTCATTTGTAATTCAAAAGAATACAATAGGCGGACCTACGCGAAAAAATTAGGGTTTGATTCTAGTTCCTATGTGAATCCCTAGCCATGGTGGTCGAGCAAGTTGCATATGTACACGCTGCCACCGAAGCTCTCCAACTCATGGCTGGTTCAGCTTCCCTTTTCCCTTACCTGCACCACATAGCACCCGCGAGCCAAGGCTTAGCAAGAAAACTTATATATCCTCATAAGTATTTAACAACATATTATATAATCATAAATAACATGCCTAGCAGTAATAACCCTACTCGTGCTTGCATTCAATCTAGATAAGTGACTATAGAGTCACCCTGGGGCCCGTTGCCCTATTCTCTATAAAACCTGCCTTAGGGCTGGCCAAGCGTACCTGGCCCTTTATTTCCAAGCGACCATAGGGTCTATCAACCGTATACCATGCTCCTGGAAAGGCCTAACCATATCGACCTGTGCTCAGCGTGTTATTTCCGCCCTTGACTTATAAGTCAAACCTTTCTATCAGATAATACAAACAAGCATAAGGTTTGCAAACTGGATAAGTCTCTATATGGTCTTAAGCAGACACCCATGCAGAAAAATAAATCATTTACAGTGAATGAAAGTGACAAATGCATTTACTATTAATCATCCCACATGGTTTCAAATTGAATGATTCGACAAATGCATTTACTATAAATCTGAGAATGACATTTGTGCCATTATATATCAATATGTGGATGAGTTGCTTATATTTGGTTCAAATATTCATGATGTGGCTGCTGTAAAATCATATTAATGTTCCAACTTTAATATGAGCCGCGACTTGCCTCAAGTCAGAGAGCCCCGGGCTCTCCTCTGGACACACGCACCGCGGCGCGCCCCTACAAGCGTTGTTGCTCAAATGGAGGTGCAGCACACGCTTCTCCCTCTGTTCATGAAAGCTGCGACGCCCCAAGAAAAGGGTCACGACTCGACATGGAAACCCAATTTTTCCCCTCGTTTCTTCAAGCCAAAACTAACCAAAAACCAAATCTAACAGCCAAATCCCAAAATCAACCCAAGAATGCCCCCTAGGGTAAAATGGTCAAAATCCCTAAAATTCCCTCCTAATCACACTAACTATAAGGATATCATCAAATATTTATCCCCATTACCCGATATCCTGGTAATGTACTAAATACCAGAAATGCCCCTTATCTCACCCCGAGTTGCGTATTTGATCTCGTTGTGACTTGCTCGCTAACTTGCTCCAAACGATCGCTTCGTTCTGAGTAAACCAAATATATCCACATAATAATGTGGTCGCACAAATATATTCCAAATATACATGTAACAGGCCAAATTTCGAAAATTTCCCATCTAATAAGAAACGGGCCCACATGCATATTTAATACACACAAACATGCAAATATAGTCATATTATAATATAACTCACGTAATCATATAATGGTTCACATATAGATCAGATAAATACATATTTCATTGGAAAATCACATATATCAGACATTTCTCCATAATTTTCCATCCTGCCCCCTAATCAAGGCCCTAAGCCACATATATATCACATAAACACATATTTCATAATTTCTGTAACTAAACCTTTAGTTCCTTCAGCTCTATTGGAGCCATCCTATAGGATGCCCTAGACAATGGCTCTGTCCCTGGCGCCAATTCAATCACAAACTTTATCTCCCTGTGTGGAGGTAACCGTGGTAGATCCTCTGGAAACACGTCCAGAAACTCACGCACCAATCTGGTATGTCCTGGTCCCACTAGCACGACCTGATTGGTATCCACCACACAGGCTAAGAATCCTATGTGTCCCCCCTGCAATAGGTCTCTAGTTCTAAGTATAGATATCATAGGTATATGGGGTCTATGCACAGTGCCAACAAATACAAAGGGATCCTCACCCTCATGCTCAAAGGTTCCATCTTCTTCTTGTAATCTATTATTGCCCCATACTTTTCTAATGAGTCCATACCTAGAACTATATCGAAGTCAGTCATAACCAACTTTATTAAGTCAACTGCCAACTCTCGGCCATCCACTGTCACTAGCAGTGTTCTGATCCCTCTCCTGGAAACTACCAACTCTCGAATGGGCGATAAGGTACCAAACCCCATGAGATAAAAGTCACAAGGTCTACATAGTCTATCAATAATCATGCTAGCAACAAAAGAATGTGTAGAACCTGAATCAATCAAATCAGTACAAAGGGCCCCAACACTAGAAAGCTGGCATGTAACTGCCAAGGGACTAGCCTCGGCCTCTACTGAAATCAAGGTGAACACTCGAGCTAGCATCAGGCTGTCCACCTTCTTGGGCTATTCCTTCTTGGGTTTCCAGCAATCCTTTTTCAGATGTCCCACAATCCTGCAGATGAAGTAGACCTTTGCCCGACATTCCCCAATATGGCACCTCCTGCAGCGAGTGCACTATGGGAATTCTTTCCAGGTCTCACCACCACCTTGGCACCCCATTTGTACGCCTCATGGCCTTCAATCTAACCCTGGAGCAGAAAATGTATCTAGAGTCTTTATTTTTTGGTCATTAAGGCCTCCGCCCCTACCAAAGCATGGAAATAGAGGTCTCGACCTCCTAAAATCCCTTCTGGCCACAATCTCACACCAGATCTTGTTCTCTGCGCTCTCAGCTAGGAGAGCCTTCTGAACAACCTGTGCATAAGTTTTCACTCCTTTCACAGTAGTGATATGAACATCCCGGGCTATCACAGGTTGTAGGTCCTGGAGAAACCTCCCTCTTCTAGTCCCATCGGTGGGCACTAGATCCCCGACAAACTTTTCCAATCTCTCAAACTTCAGGGCATAATTGATCACTGACATATTGAAGTAACTTGGTGAAATCTTTGGCCTTCATAGCTCTAATTGCGTCAGTGTAGTATTCATCATTGAAAAGAATTCTAAATTCTTCCCACTCCATAGTATTTACATTCCTGGGTTGGGATACCACCCCCACAATAATCGAGCATCCTCCCGAAACATATAAGTGGCACAAGACACACCCTCTTATTACCGCCCACGTGCATGAAATCCAAGATGCTGGCTATCATAGACATCTACTGCTCAACCTTCAGTGGGTTTGACCTATCTTCATAAACGAGTTTGTGTTGTTTCCTAAACCACTAATACAGGGGTTCCAATCTATTTTCCACTGCCTAAGGCTATACTACCGCTGGCTGTATCACTTCTAGTACTGCGGGCCGTAGGTTCCCTACTGGAATGTGTTGTTGTCTCAATAGGTGAATCCCATCTTCTTGCCTCTGTAACCTGGATTGCATATCAGCAAGCACCTCTTGCCAGTTCTCTGGAGCTGGCAGTAGGGTCTGGCCCTGGTCATTCTATTCCCTGGCCTATACTTCTTAGCCAACCAACCTCTCTGACCTTCGAGGAAGCATACTGACAACTATCCCATTCTACAACAATCAATTCAGCCATTAAGTAAGTAATAACTATACCTCTTGCCGCCTAGCGATCCAAGACCGAACAAACAAACAATTGCAATGCTAACATGCAATTATTTATTATTCATGCAACAGTCAAGGACCAAGCCCTATCAGAATATCTAATGCTCCCTAATAAGGCATGCAGATAAGGCATTTATATCCTATTTAAGCAATCAAACACATAATCACATAAATAGCTACCAAACACTGAGTCGAGCTTATCTTTAGTGGCAAGTGTACATGTTCGACCAGTCTTCAGGAACCTATAAATCTTGGTAGCTCTGATACCAAGTTATAACGCCCTCCTAATCAAGGACCGTTACACTATGTACTTTAAATGGTCCTAGACTTTCTAATCAAGTCTCTTGGTTAAAAACGCGCAACTAAGATTAATGACAAGGATTAGGGTTAAAATCTTTGGCCAAAAGGAATCATTGACTTTTCATTTAAAATATTTATATTCATATACGAGATCCCAAAATAGCATAAATAGATGTTTAAAAGGTCTATTACAGTTAAAAAGTTAGAACCACCCGACCTAATCGGCAAAATAGTGTAACGACCCAAATTCACTAATAAGGCTTAAGGGCCTTGATTAGTGTGTCAGGAGGGCATAACTAGATTATATGAGATTTAATGATTAAAAGCACATTATATGATTATATGAATATCTGTGATGCATGACTATGTGTACTAGTATGCATGTAGGCCCTGATTAGGTTAGAAGGGCATAATCGTACTTTTGGCTCGTTGAGGGCATAACTGTATATATATGTGATAAGTTGTTGAGACCACATTATTATGTGGATATGCTTGTAATCCATGACTCAAGGTGATCCAAGTGAGCGGTTCAGCGAAAAAGTCATGGCAGGGATTTATATCCGGCTCGGGGCGAGCCTGGGGTATTTCTGGGAATTTAGGAAATATATTGGAGTCTTTTTAGATATTGACGAATATAATTGGTGATTAGTTAGGTGTCGGGAAGTAAGCAGAAAATATTAGAGACATTCGAGGAATTAGCGGGAATTGGAAGCAAAAGACCAAAGTGCCCCTAGGTTGATTTAAAGGCTTAGGAATTATGGGAGGGCAAATGGGTCATTTTGTTTAAAAACCAGGGATAAGCATTACTCTGCCTTTATACACTTAGTGGAAATTTTAGAAACCAAAGGAAGTTGAAAAGAAAAGAAAGAAAAGAAGGAAGATGGAGATAGAAGTTTCTCTCTCACGGTTCAGGTTTTTCACCATCAATCTCTTGAAGTCTCTTGGAGCTAGAATTCAGAGGAGCTTTAGGCCAAGAATTTGCACTTGGGATCTTGATTAGGTTTGGAAAATCAACAGGGGTTAGGCATCCAATTCAGGTAAGGTTTTAAGGTTATAACTCAGATTCTGGTTCTTAGTGTTGATATAGAGTTTTAAGCTGAATTTTGGTGGGAATTCTAGGGAATTGAGGCTGAAGTTTTGAGGAGTGAAAGCTAAGGAGGAGTGGAAGGCAGCCTAGGTTGAGCTCATCTATCAAAGGTAAGTGTACGCCCTGATTTTCCCACGGGCTTATTAGCAGGCCGAGCTTCGGACTAATCATGGTTAGTCCATAAACATCCCCCAGACCGGAGCTCCTGTCTTGAGGTTGTACCCCCCTTAGCTCGAGGAATCCTCAAATACTCGCCAAGACTGGAGCAAGGAATCGGAAGGCTGAAGGTCGGGTCAAATGCCCAGCTCGTGGTACGAGCTAGATATGGAGGCTATGACCCCTTGTAAAGTCAACACATGCAAGATAAACGTGCATATATCTGACATCACGTGTCCGATATCTCCCTGACTTCTCGGACACGCAGCAGGAACGTTCGTGTTCAAACACCCACGGCTGGGTTGGGCCGTGCGGCCCATTATCTCCTTACCTATCGATTTGACCACACTTATGTGTCAGGTTTAGGAATTAATCATGGATGTCACAGAGTTGATATGAAAAATAAGAAGGTCACGGGATGACCTCCTTACCAACTTCCAGGTGCCTTCTCCTATAAATATGGAGACCCTGGGAGTTGATAAGGGTTGGAAAAAATAGTCCCTAGAAAGATATATACTTTGTAACCAAATATCCAGAAGATATCAATAATATTGACTAGTGGAGTAGAAGGATTTTAACCTTTGAACCACTTAAAAACCGTGTCTTGAGTCACCTATTTCATTCTCTAAGATCTTATATCTGTTACGGTTCTACGTTTGGCAGTAATCCCTTTCTCTCCTTCTCTTAATTACCTGTTGCCGAAGAACCGCGTCAACAGTTTGGTGCTTTCATTGAGAGCAAGTTCGATTAGTGCTGCTGCAAACATCCAACTATGGTGACTACTCAATCCAGGCATGGCAAGGAGACAGAACAACATGATGGGCAGGAGGCTCATCATACCGCCATCCCTGATGAACAAATTCCTGAAGTCCAACAGCGGCCAGGAAAGCAGCCGGCGGGCCAAGACGATACTGGTAGTTCGGCGCCCCGGCCACCTAATCCGAACCCGTGTTATTATACTACGATGGAGATGGAGAACGCTCAGCTGAGGAGCCAGTTAGCAACAGCTAGTCAGCAAATCCAGGATATCCTGGCCCGACTACCCCCTCTCACAACCAACGTTAATGTTGGAGAGAGGCAAGGTGAGGCTCCTAAGTCTCGCCGGGGTAATCGGTCCAGGCAAAGCCGTTCGGATAGACTTCCAGTAGCCAACTCCACCCCTTCATCACACCATCGAGAGGCAAAATTCGGGGAAATGCCTGGGACCGGACAACAGCAATACAGCCGTTCGGTTAGGACGTCAACTCCTAGCTCTCAACCATCCTCGAGGACGCCCAGGAGAGCTTGAGGAAATTCCCGAAGGAGATCCGAGGAGGGCCCACAACGTTAGCCTGTCCCCGAAGACCGTCCTGCGCCTCGTCCAGATTGCCCGGCGCAGGACCTGCAAGTTGGCAGGGCCGAAAGGCCCCCACCGAATTTGATCCGTCCAGACGGAACTAGGATCGCCTCCCCCGTCAGGCATCCTCCTTCTCCGATCAGATATCCGTCTCCTCCTCGGCCCTTCCGAGACATCCCAGCCTATGGGGGTAGTAGGAGAGACCTGCCATCAACTGGACCTTCCCGGCGTAGCAGGGCGCCAGGGGAAAGCTCAGGTCATCACCGCCAAAGGCGGACTCCTAGCTTATCCAGCAGGAGCCATTGGACCGGCAGTCACCGGAGTGATCTCTCTGGAGGAGACCTGCATCAGCGATTAAGTTCGGCACAAAGTCACCAGACCACCTAGGGAGGCGACCTTCGGGATCACCTCAACTCTCACAGAGTGGATCGAGCTAGAGATGGCAGTCAGGCTCGCTCGGGGGGGCCCGGTCCGAAGTACGTAACGGAGGGAATGTCCAAAATAACCTATCTCAAGATAGGAGGGGCAATAACCCACCTAATATGTACAATGGATCCGGGGCTGTCGAGCAGCCCCGGAATAACCAAGGATCTCAGGACCAAACCCTCGAGCGCCTGACTCAGATGGAAGAACTAATGAGGAAGCTCCTATCAGAAAAGGAAAAAGACGAATATGATTCGGGAGACGAGATGGAACTCTTCGCCCCTAACATAGCTGCGACGACATACCCATCTGGTTTCCATATGCCTCACTTGTCAAAGTTCAACGGGGGCGGAGACCCGTCGGACCATTTAGGGATGTTCAACACCCTAATGATGGCCCATAACATTGGCTCGGAGCTGCGATGCTTAATCTTCCCTTCCACACTGACCGGACCTGCCAGGTAGTGGTTCAAGCAAAGTAAAAGACAGAGAATCAGCTCCTGGAAGACTTTCTCAGCTGACTTCAAAAGGGCGTTCCGCGCCTCCCAGGCCGCCCGAGTCCAGGCCGACTCCCTAGCTAACGTGAGACAGCAGCCCGGTGAGATGATGAAAGCCTACTTAAGCAGATTCGCGAATGTCGCTGCTCGAGCCAGGGATGCAGATGATAGCTCCAAGCTCATGGCCATGAGAACCGGAATCCTTGTCGGAGGAGACCTGTGGAAGGATATACAGAGGAAGGGAGTCAGCTCGGTTAACGAATTCCTTAACAGAGCCCAAGAATGGATAAACTTGGAAGAAGCAGAAGCCTCAGCCGTAGGAACCAGCCAGGTTCCCGAGCAGCCCGCTGGAGTAGGGACGGAGGTCGTGGCAGCGACCCCAGACATCATACAGAACAACCAGCCCAGAGGAGGCAAAAGAAAGGGAAATGGCGAAAACAATCAGCACGGCCAAAAGAAGAATAAGTCTGTAGACAAGTTTAAGCCCGTGTTCGCGACATATACCGAACTCACCCAGTCCAGGGAAAGTATCTTCCTGGCCAACTCTACTCGGGTCCCCTGGAAGAGGCCGGAGCCATTGAAACACCACAAGGGAAAGAGAGACACTTCCAAATTCTGTCGTTTTCATAACGACGTCGGCCACAATACCGACGATTGCAGGCATCTCAAAGATGAGATAGAGACTCTCATCCGAGCAGGCCCCTTGGCTCAATACTCACGGAACAGGGTCCCAGCGAGTCGGCCTGCTCCAGAAGCCCCAACCAGTCAGCCCGGGTCTCGGATAGATCAGGACGTCCCTCCTCCCGTGGTCGGAGGAGAGATATCCACCATCTCTGGAGGTCCGCACATGGCTGGCACGAGCAGAGGCACCCAGAAGAGATACATGAATGAACTAAAGGCTCACAACTGAGTGGAGTTCGTCCCAGAGCAGCGTCAGTCAAAACAACAGCGATTAGAGAAGCAACCGATCACTTTTACGAAGGAAGACGCAGGCCATGTCCAACTCCCCCATAATGATCCCTTGGTTGTAGCAGTCCAGCTCGCCAACCGGAAAGTAAGGAGAGTTTTAGTAGACAACGGAAGCTCGATGAACCTCATATTCCAATCCACCTTAGAAAAGATGGGTTTGACTGTTGCCGAGCTAAAGGCGACCTCCATGATGCTGTATGGTTTTTCGGGAGAAGGATCGGCAGCGATAGGGACGATCGAGCTGGTGATCACCCTAGGAGAAGAGTCTCGGACAGTCTCCAAACTACTCGAGTTCGTGGTCATTGACTGCTCCGCTGCCTACAACGCCATTTTGGGCCGACCTACACTCATAGCTTTCGAGGCTATCACTTCCATTCAACACCTCGTCATGAAGTTCCCCACCTCGACGGGAATCTACACGATCAAGGGCGATCAGCTCGCTGCCAGGGAATGCTACAGCATTTCCATGAAGGGAAAGTCCAAACCCGGGCACCTGGCTATGGCCATTCAGAGTGAAGAGAAATCTCAGGGACCCCTGGCGGACCCTGAGATTGAAAAACCTCAGAGCACCGAGGAGGAAAAAGTCGTCTTAAGTGAGGATATCGACCCCCGAATAGGCGAAGACAGATCCAAGCTCCAGGCCATTGAGGAGCTCGAAGAAGTAAACATTGATAAACAAAATCCACCACGGACGGTCAAGCTCGGAAAAAACCTCTGTAGCAAGAGAAAGGCGGAGCTGACTACGTTTCTGCAGAATAACTTGGACGTATTCGCATGGTCGCATGAGGACATGATAGGGATCAGCCCGAGCATCATCATGCACACGCTCCACCAGGATAAAAGCATTCCTGCCAAGTCTCAAAAGCAAAGACGTCTAGGAACAACCCGAGCTGAATCCCTTGAAGAAGAAGTGGCCCGGCTCAAAAAATGTGGCTTTATCCGTGATGCCAAATTTCCAATTTAGGTCGCCAACCCCGTGCTAGTTCCAAAGCCCAACGGGAAATGGCGGACCTGCATTGACTTCTCCGACCTGAATAAAGCCTGCCCCAAGGATTGTTTTCCATTACCAAGGATCGATCAGCTGGTGGATGCCACGGCGGGGCACGAGCTCATTTCCTTTATGGACGCGTACTCAGGCTACAATCAGATCGCGATGAATCCGGCGGACCAAGAACACACCAGCTTCATGACCCCGACTAATGTCTATTGCTACAAGGTCATGCCGTTTGGTCTGAAGAACGCCGGAGCTACCTACCAAAGGCTAGTAAACAGAATGTTCGCGAACCAGATCGGAAAAAACATGGAAGTATATGTTGATGACATGCTTGTCAAGTCAAAGACTGCCGACAACCATGCTTCCGACCTGGAAGAATGTTTTAAAATACTACGAGAATATGGCATGAGGCTCAATCCCCATAAATGGACTTTTGGTGTCGCATCCGGGAAATTCCTGGGGTTCATAGTCAATACCCGAGGAATCGAAGCAAACCCCGACAAGATCAAGTCACTGCTCGAACTTCCATCCCCCAGGTCGCGGAAAGATGTCCAAGGCCTCACAGGAAGAGTGGCAGCACTCAACCGGTTCATTTCCAAGTCAACCGATAAATGTTTGCCCTTCTACAACCTGCTCCGAGGAAACAAGAAGTTTGAATGGACAGTAAAATGCGAAAACGCATTCCTCGACCTGAAGGCACATCTAGCTGAACCGCCCGTGCTATCCAAGCCCAAGGCAGGAGAGCCTCTTTTCTTCCTGGCCATCACTGAGGACACGGCTAGCACCGTACTAGTACGAGAAGAGGACCAAGTTCAGAAGCCAGTCTATTACATCAGCAAGAGACTCCTCGGGGCAGAATCACAATATCCACTGATGGAAAAATTGGCGTTCTGCCAAATCACGACCTCGCGAAGGCTCAGGCCGTACTTCCAATCTGACTCGATACACGTCATGACCGATCAACCTCTAAGGCAGGTTTTGCAAAATCCTGAAGCATCGGGACGTTTGTTAAAGTGGGCGGTCGAACTCAGTCAGTTCGAGATTTTCTATACTCCACGAACTGCCATAAAAAGTCAGGCCTTGGCCGACTTTGTGGCAGAGTGCACGGGATTCCAGGAGGATCCGTCAGAAGGCCTTCCCCAGGTCACCTCGCCCTATTCGCTGTGGAGGATCTTTGTGGATGGCTCATCCAACAAGAATGGCTCCGGGGCCGGAATCATTCTGATATCCCCGAGGGACATAGATTCCACTCGGCACTGAGGTTCGGGTTCAAGGTGTCTAACAACGAGGCAGAGTACGAAGCTTTGTTGGTTGGGCTGAGGGTAGCCAATGAGTTAAAGGCGAGCTCCGTCCAGTGCTTTAGTGACTCCCAGCTCGTGGTAAACCAGGTTCTGGGCGAATATCAAGCGCGGGGACCCAAGATGGCCGCCTATTTGGCGAAGGTAAAAGCCGAGCTGTCCGCATTTGAGCGAGGATCGATCAAACAGATACCTCGAGAACAGAACACCAATGCAGATGCTCTTGCCAAGCTCGCCACCTCGGGAGAGACAGAGACCCTGGGGTTGGTGCCAATAGAATTCTTGGAAAAACCAAGTATAGAAGGAAATCGGGCAGATGTCGAGATGATCGACGCCAGGCCAACCTGGATGACCCCCATTCTTGAATATCTCTTCGAGGGCAAGCTGCCTGAGGGACGTAACGACACGCGGCGAGTCCTATATCAAGCTCCCAGATATACGAAAGTTGATGGACTGTTGTACCGACGTGGGCACTCCTTACCTCTCCTCCGGTGCGTTCTTCCAAGTGAAGCGAAGGCCATCCTGCAGGAAATTCACGAAGGATTCTGCGGAGACCACACTGGGGGGCAGAGCTTGGCCTTAAAGGTTCTCAGGCAAGGTTATTATTGGCCGACTCTGTTCAAAGACTCGATCTCATATGTGAAAAAGTGCGACAAGTGCCAGCGATTCGCTGCAGTTGCCCGAGTTCCTCCAGTCGAGCTGAAATTGATCTCGGCCCCTTCGCTGTTCGCCGTTTGGGGGATAGACTTAGTAGGCACCCTGCCTAAAGGAAAGGGCGGGGTCCGTTATGCCGTGGTCGCTATCGACTACTTCACTAAGTGGGCCGAGGCAGAGCCGTTGGCAATGATCACGTCTAAAAAGGTGCTTGACTTCGTGATTAAAAGCATCATCTGTCGATTCGGCGTGCCCAGGAAGATCGTCTCCGATAAAGGCACTCAGTTCGACAGCGACCTGTTCACCGAGTTTTGTGAAAGGCACGGAATTATGAAAAGCTTCTCCTCCGTGGCCTATCCTCAGGCGAACGGCCAGGTCGAGGCTGTCAACAAGACTCTAAAGGCAAGCCTCAAGAAAAGATTAGATGAAGCGAAGGGGGTCTAGCCGGAACAGCTCCCCCAGGTCCTATGGGCATACCGGACCTCGCATCGGACTCCTACGGGTCATACTCCTTTCTCCCTAACCTTCGGGAGTGAAGCAGTCCTCCCCGTGGAGGTTAAGGTTTTGTCGCATAGAGTCCAGTCCTACGACCAAGGTCGGAACCATGAGCTCCTATGCCATTCCCTAGACCTAGTTGATGAAAGGCGAGAGGATTCGCAACTCCAGCTCGCCCATTATCAGCAGAAGATCACTCGCTACTTTAACACCAAAGTCAGAAAACGCGCCTTTAGTGTTGGTGACTTGGTCCTAAGGAGAGTTTTCCTGGCCGGGAAAGATCCCAAAGATGGAGTCTTGGGACCGAACTGGGAAGGACCCTACCAGGTCATCGAAGTCATCAGGGAGAGAACTTATAAGTTAGCTCGACTTGATGGAGGGGCCGTCCCACGAACTTGGAACGCCATCCACTTAAAGAAATATTATCAATGATCCACTTGTAAGGCCTGGAAGGCCACTTTTTGTGTATTAATAAAAATCAGCTTTTTACGCATATTTGCAAGTGTAATCTTAAAGTAACCACGAAAGACCCTTTCCCAGTTACTTGGGGGGCATATGGTACCTGGATATAACCAGGTCTCCTTAACGACATAGATGTTGATCCTTATCTATGGATCGTTGCTCTTCTTAAAGAACTCGAGACATGGATAAGGGCTAACGCTAACTAAGTCCTATCCTGGTTTTAACCGGGTCATAAAACTTAGAAGTTGATTTAAATCTATTTTTCGTTGTTCTTCTTAAAGAGCTTGAGATATGGATAAAAGTTAACACGAACTAAGTTTTCTAAATAAGTTCCTGGTTTTAACCGAGTCATAAAACTTAGAAGTTGATTTAAATCTATTTCTCGTTGTTCTTCTTAAAGAGCTTGAGATATGGATAAAAGTTAACACGAACTAAGTTTTCTAAATAAGTTCCTGGTTTTAACCGGGTCATAAAACTTAGAAGTTGATTTAAATCTATTTCTCGTTGTTCTTCTTAAAGAGCTTGAGATATGGATAAAAGTTAACACGAACTAAGTTTTCTAAATAAGTTCCTGGTTTTAACCGGGTCATAAAACTTAGAAGTTGATTTAAATCTATTTCTCGTTGTTCTTCTTAAAGAGCTTGGGATATGGATAAAAGTTAACACGAACTAAGTTTTCTAAATAAGTTCCTGGTTTTAACCGGGTCATAAAACTTAGAAGTTGATTTAAATCTATTTCTCGTTGTTCTTCTTAAAGAGCTGGAGATATGGATAAAAGTTAACACGAACTAAGTTTTCAAAATAAGTTCCTGGTTTTAACCGGGTCATAAAACTTAGAAGTTGATGTAAATCTATTTATCGTTGTTCTTTTTAAAGAGCTCGAAATATAGATAACGGTTGACATAGGACTAAGTTTATCAAAAAGATATATATATATTGTAGCCAAAAGCATAAAAAAAAAACGTAAGTTAAAGGCGTCAAGGCAAATTGTCTCGAGGTGAAAACACCTCATGCAAAGGTTACATACAAAAAACTTAAAAGAAAAAGCGCCCTAGGCTCTGTCAGTTGGCCCTTTGGAGGTCGCTGTTTCACCCTGCTCCGTCGCGCCAGAGGCTTCCCCAGTTTTCGAAGGCGGCGCCTCTTTCTCAAGGCGAGCTTGAAACTTCACTAGTAAGCTCGCCTAAAGGCTCAGTGACATGAAGGAGAAGTCAGCCTTCGGGTTGAAAGCCCAGCAGTGATAGAACAGATCCTGCATGGACTGCTCCAATGTGGCCCGTTCGGCCTCCAGGGCGACCTGGAGCTCAGTCTTCGCAGCCTCGAGGTCTATCCGCGAGGTGGCAAGGGAGGTCTCGAGCTCTTGGACCTTCAAGCGGGTCTTCTCCAACTCGGCCTTCGAGGTCGTCAAGGCATCTTTAGTCACCTTGGCCTCCTGAAGGATGGCCTGGTGCTCGGTCCTCATATCCTCGAGCTGAGTTTTGGCCCTGGCGATGCTCCGGTGAAGAGCGACGACGCCCTGCGGGAAATGAAAGATAAATTGCCTTAGAGGAAAAGTAGGGCAAAGTATAATGGCAAAAGCCTAAGACAAAGAAAAAAGGAAGGGGCAGCTTACCGTTAGAGTCATGCCCATTGAAGACTCCATTACGTCAACCGGGCTCATTGTCTCAATAGCCCAGAGCTCCTTCTCGGTGAACTTATAGATATGTTCAATGGCGTAGTTCTCCGATTCGTACATCGTTCCCCGGAAGGCCTCGGGGATCTTCTCCAGGTTCTGAGGGTTGACTGGAATACGCACATCGGAGGCCACCGTAGCCGGAGCCCCGAGCTCCGTCCCTGCGTCCTGGGTGACGGTTGGAGTTTGCTGAGGTGGTGGAGGCATTTGGCCTGCTCCGGCAGCAGGAAGAATCGCTCCCGCGTCCTGGGCTGACGGGGTTTTCTCCTTCTCCTTTGCCGGGGACTTGGTGGAGGTCCCAACAGTGCTCCTGGACCCCCGGAGCCTTTTCAGTCTTGGCCCGGCTGAGGGGTTTCCCCCGAAGACTGCGCCTCGCAAGCTCCCCTCGGGCTGAGACATCTCTTCTGTCAAACAAAAAACATGGTTATTACAAGTTAACAATCATACAGAGATAAAGACAAAAGGTTAAAGCTAAAAAATATACGAATACTAAGGGAGCCCTACCCCCCGAGCTGGAAGAACCTAAGACGATTATTTCCCAAACTGGCGCTGGTACTGGCTCCGGGTCCGATTCGGGGCTAGATTCTCCTACATACTGCCTAAGCCCCGGAGCATAGATACCCCTCTGGAGTGATGGCCATGTGCGTAGGTTTGTACCATACTCCTGGAAAAAGATCGACCTAAAGGATAAGGTGTTATCTACTACTACGGTACCCCTAGGCCGGCTCTCCTGGTGGTCCAGCACGAGCCGTTCCACACAATGGAGCAGGAGCGTGTTCAGGTTCAGATCGCTCCTGTGACGATGGATGAGCTGCCTAGGATTGAACCTAGCAAGCTGGGGGTCTGCAGCGGCCTTATCTAGACTCCTAAACAAGTAAGGGTTACCTTGGACAGAAGGACCCGCGGCTGCTCCGGATTGGATCCTCTCCTTGCCCATCCTCTGGGCGACCTCCAAGGTCCTCTTCCTGTTCATCACGAGCGGAAATTCATCGCCCTCGTCCTCCTCACCTTCATCTTCCGCGACCTCCTCCACATTGATAGGTCTGATGTCGCGAGCTGGGGGCAGCCCCCTGGGCCTCTTTAGGTTCAGGGTTTGATTCAGAAAAATCAACTTGCAAGCCACCATCGTCTCGTCCGTCACGAGCACGCGATAATCCTTCTCACTGGGGGGCAAGCCCGCCAGTGTTTCATACTGTGCCCCGAGGGTCACAGATTTCTCTGTCCTCGCGAAGATGGCTGCGTAATGAGTTTAAGTCAGAAAGGGGTACAGGAGGAGCTAAAGTGATATTTAAACACACGAGCTAGGGTCAGAGAGCACTTACGAGGATGATTGAAGTAGTGGTGCTCGCAGTTCCGGAACCCAGTTGACATGAAGAACTGGTCCTTGAAATCATTGGGGTGGCTGGGCAGCTCGATGACCGCCGCCGTGTTGGGAAAACAGGTTAAATAGTAAAACCCGTTGCCTCGCCCCCGCTGGTCCGGGCTGGCTTTGAGGCAAAAGAAATATAAAATATCCGCAGGAGTGGGGACCTCCCACTCTTGCTTCTGGAACAAGTACCTCAACCCTGCCAGCAGGCGGTAGGAGTTGGGGGGGAGCTGAAATGTGGCCAACCCCACGTAGTTCAGGAAATCAGCAAAGTACTGATCCAGGGGAAGGAAGGCCCCTCCCTTAAAGTGTTCACCGCTCCAGGCCGCGAACGATTCGTCGAGCGGCGCGCAGCTCTGCTCGCCATCCGAGGTAGGTTGGGCAATAACGAAGGCTTTCCCCAGCGCGATGTTGTGAGTGAGGAAGAGTTTTTTAATCTTTGTCTAATCGGTTATCTTTGAGATGATTCTCTCCGCCTCAAAGAATGCGTCAGGGGCCACCTCGACCTCCTTCTCCACTGCCGGCCCGAAACGGGGGATCGGGGAGCTAGGCATCACTGCCTTCCCTTTCTCCTGCTGGGAGGCCGGGCTTCCAACGTTCTTCTGGGGGAGATTCCTTTTTGGAGCCATCTGGTCGCCTAACGAACAAAAGAAAACACTTTAGAAAAGGCGACCCGAGCAGGAGGAAGAAGCAATTATTACTTGCACGAGCTGAGGTAAGCCCAGCCCGTGGAGAGTGGAGCCACGCGGTTCAGTGAACACGCGCTCATACTCCCAACAGATCCCCGATTACTCGGAATTCATGTGTCAGGAGGTTCAGAATAGAATTTGCCTTGGGGGGAAAGTTTCAGTAGGCAGAAAATTGCAAAACCGCTTGTGAGGCGTGTTCCCCAAGCTACCCGGTTTTGCACCCAAAAATTCCCAAAACTCCTACCCATAAATTTTCCCAGGAAAGGCATCCTGAAACCCATATTATAAAGCGATTTCCTACAAAAAATATACCCTAACCTAAAAAGGCTGTCACCCTCCATATCCACAAAACCCAGAAAACCCTTGCATGCGGCTACAGTAAAAAAAAAATTACCTAAGCTACAGTAGCATATTTTCAAAGCACACAAGGTCAGGAAACTTACAGTGTATGGCTGGGAGGTAGACGAGAGTGTTACGTTGGAAGGAGCTTTGTCGGTGTAGTAGCTTCCAAAGCTTCAGAGAAATCCATACGCCTAAGCTTCTTGAACGATGAAAATGGCAGCAACAGAGTCGAGGGTTTCGTTCTTCGGGAATATGGAGAGGAAAGAGGAAAAAAGGTTTGGAAAATTTTGAATGAAAGGGTGGCCCGTGCGTAGGGTGGCCACCCCCTTTTTATATGCGTGAAGGATCACATGTAGAAGGCTCTTGGTTGGCCCTGATGAGGGATCCGAGGCCCTCCACTCGAAATACGAAACGATGGTTGGGCATATGCTAGGCCATTAAATGCGGTTCTCGTAAGACTTACCGTCACCACCCACGATGTTCCACGTATCAGGCGCCTGCATAAAGAGTGGAATGCGAAGAGTTTGTGGGGAAGTCTAAAAGCCCCTACTGTGGTCTTATATGCGACGTCATATACCACGAGCAGGAGCTTGGGGGGCAGATGTACGCCCTGATTTTCCCACGGGCTGATTAGCAAGCCGAGCTTCGGACTAATCATGGTTAGTCGATAAGCATCCCCCAGACCGGAGCTCCTGTCTTGAGGTCGTACCCCCCTTAGCTCGAGGAATCCTCAAAGACTCGCCAAGACTGAAGCAAGGAATCGGAAGGCCGAAGGTCGGGTCAAATGCGCAGCTCGTGGTACGAGCTAGATATGGAGGCTATGACTCCTTGTAAAGTCAAGACACGCAAGATAAACGTGCATATATCTGACATCACGTGTCTGATATCTCCCTGACTTCTCGAACACGTAGCAGGAACGTGCGTATTCAGACACCCACGGCTGGGTTGGGCCGTGCGGCCCATTATCTCCTTACCTATCGATTTGACCACACTTATGTGTCAGGTTTAGGAATTAATCATGGATGTCACAGAGTTGATATGACAAATAAGAAGGTCACGGGATGACCTCCTTACCAACTTCCAGGTGCCTTCTCCTATAAATATGGAGACCCTGGGAGTTGATAAGGGTTGGAAAAAATAGTCCCTAGAAAGATATATACTTTGTAACCAAATATCCAGAAGATATCAATAATATTGACTAGTGGAGTAGAAGGATTTTAACCTTTGAACCACTTAAAAACCGTGTCTTGAGTCACCTATTTCATTCTCTAAGATCTTATATCTGTTACGGTTCTACGTTTGGCACTAATCCCTTTCTCTCCTTCTCTTAATTACCTGTTGCTGAAGAACCGCGTCAACAGTAAGAAACTCTAGTTTTAAATTCTTTGATCTCCGTTGATTTCTGTTGAGTTTTTCAGCTTTAAGTTCAGCCATCGTGGATTTTGTGTTTCGGGGTGAATGTGATTGAATTTCTTATGGTTGGGTCACTTGGGATGAGTTAAAGATGTTTGGAGGCTTGCTTTAAATTTCTGTTGAGGTTTGGTTGGGTTTTGGAAAGGTTTGGCTCGGGAAAATTCGAAGGAGAAAAATATGTGCTTGGCTGTGCTATGACTAGCGCTGTAGCGCTAGTCACTGGCCACTACAGCGCTAGGCCCTAAAGTTCCAGAGCTTTTTGGCTTTGCTTGTATCGCTATAGTACTCTCCTTAGGGCGCTGTAGCGCTACCCTATTCCAAGAAAGGGGTTTTTGGGTTATTTCTTAGGGTTTTTGCCCGGGGCCTAGGTATTGGAATTGAGGTTTGGAGTTGGTTCTAACTTGTGACTGTGACTAGGTGTACGCTAGGGCTCGGACGAGATTGTGCTTCAGGATCTAATTGAACAAAGCTATCGAAATCTAAAGGTAAGAAAACTACACCTGGTTATGTGTTTGTAATGGGACTAAGAGCTCCCTATATCTGTATGATTTCATAGATGGTATTATGCCATGGGACATGTGATAAATGGCCTAAGGGGTCGTAAATAATATTTGCGCACAGGGCGCGACTCGGCCACTGGTAGCTGATGACAGTTTAATATTCCATGAGCTTGGTTTAAGCCGGCCTGAGTCAGTGGGATAAACAAAGGGTGCGGCCTAAGGGCATTAAACCTGGTTATCATATGTGAATTGATGTGAAATGATGTGTTTGGTATGCTGAATACTTAAATAATGTGAATGTTTGGACTGTTGAGTACATGTTTATACTGTGTGAGTCATCTGGTTATTTGCTTGATGATTATGCTCTGTTATTGTGTTTTCTTGCTGGGTCTTGGCTCACGGGGCTACGTGGTGTAGGTAAAGGCAAGGGCAAGTTAAACCAGTCCTGAGATGGAGAGCTTCAAGGTTGAATGTACATAGTCAGCTGATCGGCCGCCACGGCCGAGGAGTGGAATAGGACGAGAATAGCCTAATTGTCTGTTTTGCCTTAGAATCGCTAGCAACTGTATTTTAATCCTGAAATTTTGTAAACCTTCTTATAACTTTACTACTTCCGGGATCCCATGTAAAAGATAATGTTTGATTATAAGGAATGTAACTTTTGAGACCAAAATATTTTAACCCTAGTTCAACTGTAGTTACAGTAACACGTTTCTAATAAAATGACTTGATTAGCAAGTCTTTCACCTTTATAAACACACAGTGTAACGATCTTGGCTACCAGGGCGTTACAACTTGGTATCAGAGCGTCCTAGGTTTAAGGGTTCCTAAAGACTGGCTGGACATGTACATTCGCCGCAAAAGACAAGCTCGACTCAGGGTTTGGTAATTATGTATACATGATTATATGCTTAAATGAATAGAATGGAATATGACTGTTGATATTTGCTTCATTAATAGGGAGCATGAGATACTGATAGGACCTGGCCCTTGACTATTACATGATGATATTGAGGCATGCTTATCAGCACTGCTATGCATGTGAATGAAAATATTTGGATAATTGGATGAACTGTTATATTTTGATTGTTTGTGAATGCTTGGGGTTCTAATGGTGGATTGTGGAAGGATTATTACCCTGTTATCATAGTCTGATTTCCGAGTCATTAATTGCAGATTGAATTGGATAACTATGCGTCCAAGAAAATCTACACGACTAGCCTGCATCAGGTCTGAGACTAGAGATGATGACCAAGGCCAGACCCCTCCAGCAGTCCCTGGGAACTAGCACCAGCTTATGGCAGATATGCAAGCACGGCTACAGAGCCAGGATGAACAGATTCGAATTCTGCGATAGGAGGCTCCATCAAGGAGTGCTGCCCCTATTGTGCCACCTGCAGTGGTACAAGTTGTGCAGCCAGTAGAGGTTGGGAACCGATGGGAGTCGTTGTACGAGCGGTTCAGGAAACACCAACCCCCGATCTTTGAGGGAGGACCTGATCCACTGAAGGTTGAATAATGGATGACCATGATTACTACCATTTTGGATTTTATGAGGGTAAAGGGACATGACAGAGTGGCCTGTGCCACATATATGCTGAGAGAGGATCCCGAATCTGGTGGGAAGTGGCATGACAGACCAGAGATGTTACTGCTTTGACTTGGGAAGTATTCAAGGACCTATTCAGTCAGAAGTACTACAATATTTCCATCAGGGAAGCGAAAGTAAATGAGTTCGTGGGGTTGGTTCAGGCAGCATGACAGTTAAATAATATGCCCTAAAGTTTGACAAACTTGCAAAGTTCGCACCCGACCTTGTGCTTACTGATGCAGCTAGGCAAGACAGATTTATTAGAGGACTTAATGCTATAATAGCCTGAGATGTGAGGATTACAACAGTTCCTGGAGGGATGACTTATGCCCAGGTTGTAGAGAAATCTCTTACTGCTGAGGAGGCGTAAAATAAGATATGGAGGGAGAGTGCAACAAGGCAAGAAGGCCATAGGGCAGTGCCTCCATATTCTAGTTCTGGTAGGGGCAGAGGCCCCAGTGACTTAAAGAGGAAGACCCCTGATGCTTCGACTGCTCCTGGTCCTGATAGGAAAGGTCGGGGTACTCAGGGTGGCCGTCAAGGAGGCGGTGATTCATGGAGGACCTATCCTGAGTGCATGAGGTGCAGAAGACGCCATCCGGGCCAGTGTCAGACTAAGGCCTGTTATGTCTGCGGGGTGGTAGGACACCTCAAGAAAGACTACCCGACAGTGAAGAAGGGGGATGCGGGGAAGGTGGACAACTTGACTCCAGCTCGAGTGTTCACCCTGACGCAGGCAGAGGCCGAGACTAGTCCCTCGGTAGTGATAGGTCAACTTTCTAGCGCTGGCTCTCCTTTTACTATATTGATTGACTCTGGTGCTACACATTCGTTTGTTTCTAGTGAGGTGATTGATAGACTATGTAGACCTAATGAGTATTATACTTCAAGGTTTGGGACTATTTTGCCTACAGGGGAACTGGTCATTTCTAGGAGGTAAATTAGAGCACTGCCACTGATGGTTGATGGTAGAGAGTTGTCAGTATATTTGATTGAGTTGAGTATGGAGGACTTTGATATGATTTTAGGTATGGATTGGTTGGTTAGATATGGAGCTATTATTGACTACAGGAAGAAGATGGTGACCTTTGAGTCGGAGGGCGAGGATCCCTTTGTCTTTGTGGGAGCGGTGCATGGACCCCGCATACCCAGAATTTCAGCGTTGAGAGCTAGGGACCTATTACAGGGAGGATGTATAGGTTTCCTAGCTAGTGTGGTGGATACCATCAGGGTTTTGCCAATAGGACCGGAGGACACCAGATTGGTTTGCGAGTTCTTGAATGTGTTTCCCGAGAACTTACCTGGGTTGCTGCTACGTAGGGAGATTCAGTTTGTCATTGAGTTGGCACCAGGGACAGAGCCAGTGTCGAGGGCACCGTATAGGGTGGCACCGGCAGAACTGAAGGAGTTGAAGATACAGTTGCAGGAGCTTCTGGATTTGGGGTTCATCAGGCCTAGTTACTGCCATGGGGTGCTCCAGTTTTGTTTGTGAAGAAGAAGGATGGGACTTTGAGAATGTGTATAGGCTAGAGGGAATTGAACAAGTTGACTATCAATAATAAGTATCCCCTACCAAGGATTGACGACTTGTTCGATCAGCTGCAGGGTAAGACGGTGTTCTCGAAGATTGATCTTCAATCTGGTTATCACCAGCTGAGGATCAAGGACGAGGACATACCGAAGATTGCCTTCCGAATGAGGTATGGGCACTATGAATTTCTGGTCATGTCGTTTGGTTTGACCAATGCACCACAGCCTTTATGGATCTAATAAACAAAGTGTTCAAGGACATTCTAGATCAGTTCGTCATTGTCTTCATCGACGACATCTTAGTGTACTCCAATTCAGAGGCAGAGCATGAGATTCATCTTTGACAGGTTCTGCAAAGATTGAGGGAGCATCAGCTGTACGCCAAGTTTAAGAAATGTGAATTTTGCCTACCAGAAGTGACATTCCTTGGACATATGATTGGTGCAGATGGGATTACTGCGCCTGTGTTGAGTCTTCCTTCGGGGGAAGGGAAGTTTGTTGTTTGCTGTGATGCATCGAGGTTGGGTTTAGGCTGTGTGTTGATGCAGAGTGAGAAGGTCATAGCTTATGCATCACAACAGCTGAAGGAGTATGAGTAGCGGTATCCTACCCATGATTTGGAGCTAGCAGTGGTGGTATTCGCACTAAAGGTTTGGCGACATTATTTGTATGGGGAGAAGTGCGAGATATACACCGACCACAAGAGTCTGAAGTATTTCTTTACATAGAAGGACCTGAACCTGAGACAAAGACATTGGCTAGAGTTGGTGAAAGACTACGATTGTGATATTCTTTACCATCCAGGGAAAGGAAACGTAGTGGCAGATGCATTGAGCCGGAGAGGCCCATGTCAGTTATATAGTTCCACCCAGATCTCGAGAGAGTTAGCTGATGAGATGGTTAGAGCGGGGATAGAATTGGTGGTGGGCCGGTTGGCCAACATTACTCTGCAGTCAACCCTGTTAGAGCGGATTAAAGAAGGACAATTGGTAGACGCTCAGTTGCAGGAGGTTAGAGAAAATGTCTTAGCGGGGGTAGCTAAAGACTATTCTATTTCTGAGGTCGGTTTGCTTCGGTATCAAGGACGGATTTCTGTTCCGAATGATGAGGGGATTAGACGAGAGACATTGGATGAGTCACATATGACGCTGTAATCACTCCATCCGAGTACCACGAAGATGTACCAGGATCTACGGACGTTATATTGGTGGCTCAGGATGAAGAAGGATATGGTAGAGTACGTAGCCAAATGTTTAACCTGTCAGTGACCAGCAGGGTTGCTTCAGCCTTTGGGTATTCCCAAGTGGAAATGTAAGGACATTACAATGGATTTTGTGGGAGGTTTACCCAGAACTGTAGGGCTTCATGACTCGGTGTGGGAGATAGTGGACATATACACCAAGTCAGCCCATTTTCTTCCAGTGAGGTCAACATATACTGTGGATCAGTATGCGGAGTTGTATGTGAGGGAGATCGTACATCCCCATGGGGTCCTTAAGTCTATAGTGTCAGATTGGGATCCTATCTTTACCTCCAAGTTTTGGGGTAGTTTGCAGAAGGCTATGGGAACTCAGTTGAAGTTCAGCACAGCCTTTCATCCTCAGACTGATGGACAGCCTGAGAGGACGATTCAGGTGTTGGAGGATATGCTCAGAGCGTGTGTGGTCGACTTTGAGGGATCATGGAGTAAGTATCTCCTGTTGATTGAATTTTCATATAACAATAGTTACCAATCAACGGTTGGAGTGGCTTCCTATGAGATGTTATATGGGAGAAAGTGTAGGTCACCCATTCATTGGGACGAGATGGGTGAGAGGAAATATTTGGGGCTAGATATTGTTTAGAGGACGAATGAAGCAATAGAGAAGATTCAAGCTAGGATGCTCGCCTCTCAGAGCAGACAGAAAAGCTATGCTGATCCCAAGCATAGGGACGTGGAGTTCCAGGTTGGGGACCACGTGTTTCTCCGAGTTTCACCATTGCGA
The DNA here is from genome assembly GCF_963169125.1 of Humulus lupulus. Lineage (NCBI taxonomy): Eukaryota > Viridiplantae > Streptophyta > Magnoliopsida > Rosales > Cannabaceae > Humulus > Humulus lupulus. The sequence goes on along the minus strand of NC_084797.1, from coordinate 151,430,713 downwards.
GGGGTGAGGAGATTTGGAAAAAAGGGCAAGTTGAGCCCTAGGTTCATCAGACCTTTTGAGATTCTAGAAAGGAACGGTCAAGTGGCTTACAGATTAGCCTTGCCACCATCATTGTCAGGAGTTCATGAACTGTTCCATGTTTCTATGCTCCGGAAGTACGTCTCTGATGTGACACATGTGTTGAGGTATGAAGATGATACAGATTTTTCTACCGCAAGTGTACGGTGTATTGCAATATAGTTTTAAATTAAAAGATGTCGAACCCACAGGGATTAAATATTAAATTAACTAATTACTATTACTGTTAAGTCTATAATTTTAATTAGAAAAGTCAATAAATAATTCAAACAATAAAATAAAGAATATGAAATAACAAGATAATCAATTCTAATGCTCTTGGAAAGTGATTAAATAAAAGATAAATGTACTCGAGTAATGATTTCACTATTCAATTATGAACATGGTTTCTTTATTATCCTAATCAATTCTCCTCATTTGTAATTTCTAGAATTCTAATATAATGCATTTATCTCTCTAAAGCATATATGCAATTAATCTCAATTAATCAATATGATATCTCTATTCGCTATTAATTAATCAAGACGTCATTAAGCAATAGTTATTCTAAACCAAATTCATAGAGTTCAAGGAATCTCTCAATCTCACAATCACTCTATGTCAAATCTTCTTATGTCCAATCTATGTTTATCTTTCTCAAGCATAAACCCTAGATTTCAATTCACAATAATGATGGCCAAACATTAATATGATAAAATTAAATCAAGAAGATATGAACAAACGAGAAGAACTTCATAGAAATAATAATAAAAATCAAAATTCAATAATCAAATAGATTCATCTAATACTCTAGCACAAAAAGAGTTTAGTTCTCCATTACAAACATAAACATAATAGCAATGTATTTGTTCATAATTAAAAAACTAAAAATGAAAGGAAGAAGAAATAAACTAGATGTAATGGTGATGATCTTGATGATGTCTAGCCTCCTCTTCTTCTCCAAGCCTCTAATCTCTGCTCTAATCCCTCCAAAAACGTCCTTAGACCCTAATTAAACTTTTCCTTATATATCCCTTGCAAAAATCCCTCTTTTGCCCTTCAAAAATCTCAATTTACGATTTCCGTACGGCTCCCGGCGCTGCAGCCCTTAAACAGGCGCTGCTGCGCCACAAATGTGCCAAAAACGAGCTCTCTGTTTCAGACAGGCGCTGCAGCCCTTAAGGATGGCGCTGCAGCCCTAATTCAAGCCAGAAATAGCGATGCAGCCCCTGAATATGGCGATGCAGCCCTAATTCACGAATTTTTCATTTTTCTTCGTTTCACTTCCGTTTTGCACAAATTTCGCGCCACTTTTCCTTGGACCCTACACAAACACAACACAAGCATAAAACCAAACAAAAACACCCTAAACACCTACAAATTAGATATAAAATGACACTAATAAGTGAATCTAAAATTCACTTATCAAACTCCCCCAAACTTTGACAATTACTCGCCCTCGAGTAATACTCAAAACAAAAACTAAATAAAAACTAAACATACTCACACAATGCGAATCAAACCAACAATAACAGTCAAGCTTCAATTTCCTGAATACCATGCTCACATAAAGCTTCAGAAATATCCCAACAACACAATCCAGAATTTCAATCTTCAACTATTGCCACAATCAACTAATTATCATTCATATCCTTTAACTATTCACCATAATGATTAAAACTCAAGTAATTGACATAGTTATGCACATCAAATTCTCACAGTCATACCACAATCCATATTATTCCATAAGTTTGCATTACTCATTATTCTCCACTAATGTAAACAACACATGCTTAAGAATCAATAGGACTTTAATGGCTTACAATGTATGGCTTAGGTAAAGTAGATAAGAAAGTCATTTAGGCACTAATACCATAAGCATACCAACCTTTCAAACAACCATGTACACATAAATCCCAAACACCCATATTGAACAACCTTGACATGAATGAGATATATATATATTTCTCTTTCTTTCTCGTTTCTTCTTTAGTTATTATATATATTTTTCTTTTTCATCTCTTTTTTTTTGTCAACACTCACTCCCCAGAACTTTGTGTATACAATATATTTCCTTAAGGGAGTGTATCTCCATGATAAAATTTTTCTCTTTTTTTTTTTTTTCAAGAAGAAACTTTCTCTCATTCATCTTTTCCTCTCTTGAAAACCCAAAATGCTTTCCATTACAAAACCCCATCCCACATTATCTTTGTATGCTCATGATATTAATATGGTTAGGATATTTGATAAGATTTTCGTTAGGTTTCAACAATTTTGGGGTTTCAACAAAAATAGGCCTAGGCTCAATTAGGGTGACTAAAGATACAATTTTGTCTCGGGTTGGCTAGAAAGGCTCAAACGGACCAAACAAAATTGCCTACATCTTCTTCTTAAGCACACATTATCTAGGATTTCGTCTCAAATAACAAGTAACACAAATTCTGGAGTAATCAACCAAATCTTTTCACAATTCCCATTTAACATGCATAACACAGTCAATTAGCACGAATTTAACAATCATGGCAAAAAGTTCAATCTTTCCTAATATATTAGTCAATCATGGCAGCAGACAAAATCAAGTACACGGATGCAAAGTGGTTTTATTTCCTAACTTTATGTTCATAGCATTCATTACGTAACCTTGACTTTTATTATTGATTTGATTCAAACACGACTCACAACAACCCGACTCGAAACACATATTTACAAAATAAAAGAAAACTTTCGAAAGAAATCCCTCCCCCAAACTTTGAAACAAACATTGTCCCCAATGTGTAACTACAAAGAAAAGGAAAGAAACTTACAAAAAGTCCATGCTTACGGATAAGGAGAAGGTGGTGGCGGTGGTGGTGGATCTTGCATCCCATGAAACGGAGGGGGATAAGCGAAATAATTATTCTGTCCTCTGTTCAACATCCACTGAGCCACCAACAAATTTAGTTGATCCACCTGATTATGCTCATATGCCTCCCGAGCAGCCAAATAGTTATGAGTGATCGTGTTTTGTTGAACAATGTAGCGCAGCATGTCATGCGAGTATTGCATATTAAGATCAGTTGGGCCACCAAGAGCCAAAGGAACATCCACATTCATTGGCCCCTCTACATTCTCCGGAACATTGTCATCCTCTTGATTTTCAAGGTCCTCATCATCACTCTCCCGCCTTCGTCGTTGGCCTTGTCGTCGTGGAGGTGCGGCTGGTGCTACTAAAGATGCATTAGGATAACGCGCAATTCTTGCTTTAGTAAGTTTCCCTTTGACTGGCACCGCTATATCAGTTTTTTCCCTTGGTACTTCATACACGGCGCACATATCTGTGATAAATGACCCAAATGGAAATCCCCCAGTAGTGGTGCCATGAAGAACAAACCTCATACCCTGACGAATAATTCGTCCAACATCGATAGTCATCCCCTTCATGATAGAAAAACCAACCTCATCCGGTCATTCGTCATATGGCTAACATGACTAGTTGGGATCAATTTGGCTGCCACAAAATAGAACCATGCACGAGCTTCTTGATTAAGTTGCCATAAAAACATCCCATTAGGCTCATCATGAGCATATGCAATTCTAGCTCCTGGGCAACCTAATGTTTCCGCTATAAGAACATAATCATGCTGATCTTGTAGAAACAATTGGTACTCATCATGCTCGTTATCGAAGCTCTTAGTATTTAAAAAATCATCGATTGCCTTATAACTCCCCACAGGTAGCCATTTTCCTCTCACAAAACATTCACCCTTCTCATTCAACTCCGAAAAATTAGCATAAAATTGATACACCCAAGAGATATTCATTCTAGTTTCCGGTTGCTTCACAACAGATTCCCACTGCCTACCTTCTATGTTGGCTCTAATTGGCTCAAAGATAACACACGAACTAGGTTGAGGATCATATTCTATACCTCTTTCCTTGAGCACCGGTTTCCCCACAAAAGAAGTATATCGCTCTTCCGCCTCCTTACATACAAATTTGGTGGTATCAAATGGTGGTGCCCTAGAGGAAGAGGGTCTTGAAGATGATGGTCTTGAACTATTTCTCTTAGGTCCCATGGTGACTCGGAACAACCCGCCAAACACCCAAACAATACCTCACCTCCCAATTAATCACGTATTAACCCCCCTAACAACTAAACAATCCCACCAAACGTAATTCACCACTTCTTTCTTATGACAATTAATCAAAAATCACCAAGAACAGTCACTTAGGCAATTTTTCAAACACTTAGTGGGCAAGAATTATTCTCACTCTCCCCTTCCACTTTTCTCTCAATCTTATTTCCCCAAATCACAATAAAACTTCAAAAACCATCCAATAAACATCAATTCCAACAAAGCAACTCACAAAATTCATCAAAATCATAACACAAAATTTCCTCTTACATCACATATCTATTCAAGAACTCAAGTGCTCCAAAGAGATGATTAAATGGAAAATGGCTTACTTGATGAATGTGAGTGTCTTGTGATCTTCAATGAACTACTCCCTTCATAAATTCGGCCAAACACCCTTGAGAAGTAAATGAAAACTTGATCAAAATGGAAGTTGATGTGGTATTGATGATTAGGGTAAGGAAAAATAAAAAAAATGGGATGAGAGATTTGATGATTAGGGATTAGGAATGGTGATGAGAGGAGTAGAATTTGATGATTTGAAATTTAGGAATGAGGAAAGAAAGTAGAGTTAAGGGAAGAGTGATGTTGATTTTTCGGAGTAGGGGGAAGAGAAGAAGAAAAATGGTGGTTAGAGACAAAGAGGGAAACAAAAAGAATTTAAAAACCAAAAAAAAAAAATTCTCTATTCGAAGTGGCGCTGCGGCGCTAAAGGCCCTGATGCTCCAGGATTTTTTTCCTCACGAATTAGCGCTGCAGCGCCTGATAGTGGCGCTGCGGCGCTTAGGACTCCCGAAAGACACCCTCTCTATTTGGGTGTGGCGCTGCAGCGCTTAGTGATGGCGCTGCGGCGCTAATTCCTGCCACAATTGCGCTGCAGCGCTATGAAAGTGGCGCTGCAGCCCCTGGAACAATGCTTTTCAATTTTTTTTTTTTAACGATTTTCATGGTTCATAATAAACTTAATAATTTACAAACTAATTAATGTCTTCTAAAATAAAATAAATATAAAATAAAATAAAATAAACTAAATAAAAATTCTAAAACAATGGGTTGCCTCCCATTAAGCGCTTAATTTATCGTCTTTAGCTAGACATTGATGATGCTTCAATTGCTGTCTTGGAGATACATCGTCTCCACCTTCTTGTGAATTTCACCAAAATAATGTTTCAACTTTGTCCATTCACTTGAAAAAGTGAACCGTCATTATTTCTTAATTCCACAGAACCAAAAGGAGAAACTTTGGTGATAACAAATGGACCAGACCATCTTGACTTTAGCTTACCGGGAAATAACCTCAAACGAGAATTGAAAAGTAAAACTTGCTGTCCCGGCACAAATTCTCGCTTTAATATCATTTGATCATGATATTTCTTTGTCCTCTCCTTGTAAATACGAGCATTTTCATATGCATCATTCCGGAACTCCTCCATTTCATTCAACTGCAATAACCTCTTCTCACCCGCTGCTTGGTAATCAAAATTCAGTTTCTTGATCGCCCAATAGGCCTTGTGCTCCAATTCTACTGGTAAGTGACAAGCTTTTCCAAATACTAGTCGATAAGGAGACAAACCGAGAGGAGTCTTGTACGCTGTCCTGTAGGCCCATAAAGAGTCATTAAGCTTTTGAGACCAATCCTTTCTATTTAAATTCACTGTTTTCTCCAAGATGGACTTGATCTCTCGGTTTGATACCTCAGCTTGGCCATTAGACTGGGGGTGATAGGCCAAAGCCACCTTATGTCGAACTCCATATTTCATCAAGAGTGGTTTAATAACTTTGTTGCAGAAATGTGTTCCTTCATCACTTATTATCGCTCTTGGAGTTCCAAAACGATTAAATATAAACTTCTGCAGAAAAGAAGAAACCACCTTGGAATCATTTGTAGTAGTGGCTATCGCTTCGACCCACTTTGAAACATAATCAACAATGAGTAAAATAAACAAGTTCCCGAAAGATGGTGGAAAGGGCCCCATGAAGTCAATGCCCCACACATCGAATAATTCCACCTCTAAAATCACATTCATAGGCATTTCATTTCTTTGCGAGATATTTCGAACTCGTTGACATCTATCACAAGTCTTGACAAACGTGTAACAATCTTTAAAAATTGAAGGCCAATAAAAACCCGATTGCAAAACTTTCGCTGCTGTACGCGACGGCCCGAAGTGCCCACCGTAAAGTGTCGAATGACACTACTCTACTATTGATTGAGTCTCTTCCATTGGTACACAACGACGAATTATTCGATCCGTACTCATTTTGATCAGGTATGGATCATCAAAGAAGTAGTATTTCAATTTCCTCTTTTGATGTGCATTAAAATCAGGAGGTAGCTTGCCACTAACCAGATAATTCACGATATCGGCATACCATGGAAGTTCTGTTGATACAGCCAGCAGTAACTCATCCGGAAATAATTCTTTGATCGAGTCTTTACATTCAGCATCTTTATTCTCTAATCGTGATAAATGATCTGCCACAAAGTTCTCTTTCCCCTTCTTATCCACAATCTCAATGTCGAACTCTTGAAGTAACAATACCCAACGTATCAATCTTGGCTTAGCCTCCTTCTTTGCAAACAAATAACGCAGTGCTACATGGTCTGTGTATATAATAACTTTGGAACACAAGAGATATGGTCTGAATTTATCGCATGCAAACACCACCGCTAATAGTTCTTTTTCAGTGGTTGAGTAATTTCGTTGAGCATCATCAAGAGTCTTGCTTGCATAATAAATTGCTCGAAAAATCTTCTCTCTTCGCTACCCCAAGACAGCCCCTACCGCATAATCACTAGCATCGCACATAATCTCGAATGCTTGACTCCAATTCGGGACACTCATAATAGGGGCTGACACCAACTTCTCTTTTATCGACTCAAATGCCTTCCTACACTCTTCATCAAAAACAAAATCAGTATCTTTTTCTAGGAGATTGCATAGTGGCTTGCTAATTTTGGAGAAGTCTTTAATAAACCTCCTGTAAAAACCCGCGTGCCCCAAAAAACTTCTTATCCCCTTGACATTCACCGGTGGAGGAAGCTTCTCAATAATGGCTATCTTGGCTCGATCTACTTCAAGACCTTCCTTCGAAACTCGATGCCCCAACATAATTCCCTCTTGAACCATGAAGTGACATTTCTCCCAATTCAGCACAAGGTTCTTCTCTTCACATCTACAAAGGACCAATGCCAAGTTGTGCAAGCACTGGTCGAATGATGACCCGAAAACAGAAAAGTCGTCCATAAATACCTCCATGATCTCTTCCACCATATCTAAGAAGATGGCCATCATACACCGCTGAAAAGTGGCAGGTGCATTACAAAGTCCGAAAGGCATCCTCCTGTAAGCAAAAGTGTCGTAAGGACATGTGAAAGTTGTCTTTTCTTGATCTTTAGGAGCGATTGCTATTTGATTATAGCCTGAATATCCGTCTAAGAAGCAGTAATGTGTATAGCCAGCTAACCGGTCAAGCATCTGATCGATAAATGGAAGTGGGAAATGATCCTTTCTAGTCGCCTTGTTCAACTTCTGGTAATCAATACAAACTCTCCACCCTGTCACTGTTCTTGTCGGAATTAATTCATTGGCTTCATTCTTGATCACTGTCATCCCCCCTTTCTTTGGTACAACTTGCACAAGACTAACCCAACTATTATCCGAAATAGCATGTCATTCTCCATGTCATTGGAAGGCTTTCTTTCTCCATGTCATTCTTGTCACTTCCACTCTGCTTCTTGGCTTTCTCTTCTTTGTCTACCTCTCGTACCACTGGCTCAACTTTCTCCTTTGAACTAGCTTGAACATTACCCTCATCAAGCACCTTACCACTTCTCAAAGAAACTGCTTGGCATGATTCCTTTGGATTTACCACAGTGTCACTAGGAAAACTTCCCTTCTGATTAGAATTCACCGCATTAGCTAATTGACCCACTTGAGTCTCAATCTTCTTCATTGAAGCACCCATGTTAGTCATATGGGTTTCTATATTGTCGAGTCTTGCTTGATTTTTTCCGAACCTCTTGTTAGACTCCATAATAAAAGTGCCCAAAATGTCTTCCAACGATTGCTTTTTCTCTTGTTGCGGTTGAAAATTGAATCCCGGAGGTGGTTGCAGCACATTTTTATTATTGGCATAAGAGAAATTTTCATGGTTGCGCAATCCTGGATGATAATAATTAGGCATGTTGTTGCTTCTGTAATTATTGGGGAAGGAGGGGTTTGCCATAAACTGGGCTTGTTCTGGACTCATTTCTTGCCCCTGCACTGCAGCAGCCGCTGCTACACTCTCCATAACCGTTGGATTATTTTGCGCTGATAGAGCAACCATTTGGTTTTGTAGAGCAGCAATTTGGGCATTCATGGCTGTCATCTGATCAACTTCATATAACCCAGCAACTTTCCTTGGGCCTGACCTCTCATTGGGCCACTGATAACTGTTGGTAGCCATTTCCTCCATCAAAGTGAAGGCTTCATCAGCTGCCTTGGCTAATAGAGCACCCCCTGCAGCAGCATCAACTATTGTTCGTGTTGGAGCATTCAACCCTTGATAAAAAATCTGAACTTGCATCCAATTTTGATAACCATGATGTGGGCAACGTCGTAATAATTCCTTAAACCTCTCCCAAGCCTCATAGAATGGTTCTTGATCTAACTGTCGAAATTGTCCAATATCGATGCGTAATTGGGCTGACTTGGAAGGAGGGAAAAACTTAATCAGGAACTTTCTTGCCATCTCATCCCATGTTGTAATTGTTCCAGGCTGCAAAGATTGCAACCAACTCCTGGCTCTTTCCCTCAAGGAGAAAGGGAAGAGACGCAATCTGATGGCGTCATCAATAACGCCATTCATCTTCACTGTGGCACATACCTCCAGAAATATGGCCAAGTGAATGTTAAGGTCTTCAGTAGCTAGACCCCCAAACTGATTTTGCTGCACCATGTTAATTAGTGCAGGTTTCAATTCAAAGTTGTTGGCAGCAATGGTTGGATTTGCTATTCCAGTGAGATTTTCATTCACAACAAGCATGCAAAAGTCACGCACTGCCCGCTGCGCTGGATTAAGAGGAGCCCCAGCAGCTGCTGGTTGATTGTTATTATTGACATTGCCACCGTTGTTGTTCACCCCGTTGTTGTCCATATTAAGCTCTTCAGTCCTTTTCTTAGATCTCAACTGACGGAGTGTGTGCTCAATTTTAGGATTCAGAGGCTCAACAGGTGTAGAACTCCTAGTCCTTCGCATATACTGAGAAAACAAGAACAATCTATAACTTTAGTAACAAAATAAATAAAAATCTAATTTAAAATCAAGACTTAAAGTTTCAATATTAGTAAAATTAATTTTAATCCCCGGCAACGGCGCCAAAAACTTGATACAGATTTTTCTACCGTAAGTGTACGGTGTATTGCAATTATAAATTAAAAGATGTCGAACCCACAGGGATTAAATATTAAATTCACTAATTACTATTACTGTTAAGTCTATAATTTTAATTAGAAAAGTCAATAAATAAATCAAACAATAAAATAAAGAATATGAAATAACAAGATAATCAATTCTAATGCTCTTGGAAAGTGATTAAATAAAAGATAAATGTACTAGAGTAATGATTTCACTATTCAATTATGAACATGGTTTCTTTATTATCCTAATCAATTCTCCTCATTTGTAATTTCTAGAATTCTAATATAATGCATTTATCTCTCTAAAGCATATATGCAATTAATCTCAATTAATCAATATGATATCTCTATTCGCTATTAATTAATCAAGACGTCATTAAGCAATAGTTATTCTAAACCAAATTCATAGAGTTCAAGGAATCTCTCAATCTCACAATCACTCTATGTCAAATCTTCTTATGTCCAATCTATGTTTATCTTTCTCAAGCATAAACCCTAGATTTCAATTCACAATAATGATGGCCAAACATTAATATGATAAAATTAAATCAAGAAGATATGAACAAACGAGAAGAACTTCATAGAAATAATAATAAAAATCAAAATTCAATAATCAAATAGATTCATCTAATACTCTAGCACAAAAAGAGTTTAGTTCTCCATTACAAACATAAACATAATAGCAATGCATTTGTTCATAATTAAAAAACTAAAAATGAAAGGAAGAAGAAATAAACTAGATGTAATGGTGATGATCTTGATGATGTCTAGCCTCCTCTTCTTCTCCAAGCCTCTAATCTCTGCTCTAATCCCTCCAAAAACGTCCTTAGACCCTAATTAAACTTTTCCTTATATATCCCTTGCAAAAAGCCCTCTTTTGCCCTTCAAAAATCTCAATTTACGATTTCCGTACGGCTCCCGGCGCTGCAGCCCTTAAGCAGGCGCTGCTGCGCCACAAATGTGCCAAAAACGAGCTCTCTGTTTTAGACAGGCGCTGCAGCCCTAATTCAAGCCAGAAATAGCGATGCAGCCCTTGAATATGGAGATGCAGCCCTAATTCATGAATTTTTCATTTTTCTTCGTTTCACTTCCGTTTTGCACAAATTTCGCGCCACTTTTCCTTGGACCCTACACAAACAAAACACAAGCATAAAACCAAACAAAAACACCCTAAACACCTACAAATTAGATATAAAATGACAATAATAAGTGAATCTAAAATTCACTTATCAGAAGACTTGGAATTGTAGACAGATTTAGCCTATGAGGAGCAAATGGTTTAGATCTTGGATCGGAAAGACAAAGTATTACGGAATAAGACGATTCCTCTTGTTAAGGTATTGTGGAGGAATAGTAGGGTCGAGGAGGCGACCTGGAAGCTTGAGAAAGCGATGCAGGATCAGTATCCCGAGTTATTCAGCTAAATTTCGAGGAGGAAATTCTCATTAGGAGGGGATAGTTGTAACGATCCAGATTCACTAATAAGGTTTAAGGGCCTTGATTAGTGTGCTGGAAGGGCATAACTAGATTATATGTGATTAAATGATTCAAAGCACGTTATATGATTATATGAATATCTGTGATGCATGACTATGTGTACTAGTATTCATGTAGGCCCTGATTAGGTTAGAAGGGCATAATCGCAATTTTGGCCCCTTGAGGGCATAACTGTATATATATGTGATAAATTTTTGAGACCACATTATTATGTGGATATGTTTGTAATCCGTGACTCAAGGCGATCCTAGTGAACGGTTCAGCGAAAAAGTCACGGCAAGGATTTATACCTGGCTCGGGGCGAGCCTAGGGGTATTTTTGAGAATTTAGGAAATATATTGGAGTCTTTTTGGATATTGAGGAATATAATTGGTGATTAGTTAGGTGTCGAGAAGTAAGTGGAAAATATTAGAGACAATCGAGGAATTAGCGGGAATTGGGAGCAAAAGACCAAAGTGCCCCTAGGTTGATTTAAAGGCTTAGGAGTTATGGGAGGGCAAATGGGTCATTTTGTTTAAAAAAAAGGTATAACCATTACTCTGCCTTTATACACTTAGTGGAAAGTTTAGAAACCAAAGGAAGCTGAAAGGAAAATAAAGAAAAGAAGGAAGAAGGAGATAGAAGTTTCTCTCTCACGGTTTTGGTTTTTCACCATCAATCTCTTGAAGTCTCTTGGAGCTAGAATTCAGAGGAGCTTTAGGCCAAGACTTTTCACTTGGGATCTTGATCAGGTTTGGAAAATCAGAAGGGGTTAGGCATCCAATTCAAGTAAGGTTTTGAGGTTATAACTCAGATTCTGGTTCTTGGTGTTGATATAGAGTTTTAAGCTGAATTTTGGTGGGAATTCTAGGGAATTGAGGCTGAAGTTTTGAGGAGTGAAAGCTAAGGAGGAGTGGAAGGCAACCTAGGTTGAGCTCATCCATCAAAGGTAAGAAACTCTAGTTTTAAATTATTTGATCTGAGTTGATTTCTATTGAGTTTTTGAGCTCTAAGTTCAGCCATGGTCAATTTTGTGTTTTGGGGTGCATGTGATTGAATTTCTTATGGTTGGGTCACATGGAATGAGTTAGAGATGTTTGGAGGCGTGCTTTGAAGTTTGGTTGAGATTTGGTTGGGTTTTGGAAAGGTTGGCTCGGGAAAATTCGAAGGAGAAAAATATGTGATGGGCTGTGCTGTGACTAGCGCTGTTGCGCTAGTCACTGGGAACTACAGCACTAGGCCCTAAAGTTCCAGAGCTTTTGGGCTTTTCTTGTAGCGCTATAGCTCTTTCCTTAGGGCGTTGTAGAGCTACCCTATTCCCAGAAAGTGGTTTTTGGGTTATTTCTTAGGGTTTTCTCCCGGGGGTTCGGAGTTTGATTCCACCACCCCGTTTGGTGGAATTAGGGCTCCCCAAGGGCTCGGGATTGGTCCTGAGGCTAGGTATTGGAATTGAGGTTTGGAGTTGGTTCTAACTTGTGACCATGACTAGTTGTACGCTAGGGCTCGAACGGGATCGTGCTAAAGGATCGAATTGAACAAATCTATCGAAATCTAAAGGTAAGAAACTACACCTGGTTATGTGTTTGTAATAGGACTAAGAGCTCCCTATATCTGTATGATTTCATAGATTGTATTATGCCATGGGACATATGATAAACGATCTAAGGGTGTCATAAATAATATTTGCACACAGGGCGCGGCTCGGCCACTGGTAGCTGAGGACACCTTAATATTCCTTGAGCTAGTTTAAGCGTGCCGGAGTCAGTGGGATAAACAGAGGGTGCGGCCTAAGGGCGTTAACCTTGGTTATCATATGTGAATTGATGTGAAATGATGTGCTTGGTATGATGAATGCTTGAATAATGTGAATGTTTGGACTGTTGAGTACATGTTTATACTGTGTGAGTCATCTGGTTATTTGCTTGATGATTATGCTCTGTTATTGTGTTTTCTTGATGGGCCTTGGCTCACGGGTGCTACGTGGTGCAGGTAAAGGCTAGGGAAAGTTGGACCAGTCCTGAGATGCAGAGCTTCGGGGCTGAATGTACATAGTCAGCTGATAGGCCGCCACAACCGACGAGTGGAACAGGACGAGAACAGCCTAATTGTCTGTTTTGCCTTAGAGTGGCTAATAACTGTATTTTAATCCCGAAATTTAGTAAACCGTCTTATAACTTTACTACTTCTGGGATCCCATGTAAAATAAAATGTTTAATTATAAGGAATGTAACTTTTGAGACCAAAATCTTTTAACCCTAGTTCAACTGTAGTTACAGTAACACGTTTCTAATTAAATGAGTTGATTGGCAAGTCTTGCACCTTTATAAACACACAGTGTAACGGTCTTGGCTATCCAGGGCGTTACAAATAGGGTCTGACTCCTAGTTCCTCTGAGAAACCCTCGACCATGGTGGTCGAGCAACTGCATATGTACACACCACCACCGAATCTCTCCTATTCATGGCTGGTCCAGTTGTATCCTTGCCCTTACCTACATCATAGAGCACCAGTGAGTCGAGGCCCAGCAAGGAAACTTCACAGCATCGCGTATAATAATTCATTTCAATGAGTGCATAACTAATCAAACACAACAGAAAATCCACATGTTTTCATTAAGACTCACCATAGCGGCTTAAACCAGTCAAGGAGCGTTACCGGGCACCAAGTTCACGGTCCTAACCGAGCGGGTGAGTACAACACCATTAGACGGCCCTGCCTTAATGGCCTGCACTGAGCATGCTTATTGTCTATCACAACCCTTGCCGCTTAGTCACAAACACATATATGACATAATAATTACAAACATTTACACATAATACTAAGCATAATACATGGAAAGACAATCGGGCCATGCCCTTCTCTACATGCACAAATAGTTTTCTTACCTCAGGTCCGAGTGTAACGTTTAATGATAACAACCTTCGAGTATGTTCCCGGTTTCGAGCTTATAGCGGTAACCATGTCACAACAATAATATAAAAATCTCATCAAAAACGGGCGAATAAAGGCTTTTTGACCGATTCCTAGCCACCGAGACATCGAATTCTACTAAACCGTGTATCAGAATCAATTATGAGCCCTTAGGTTTGAGTTCCCACACTCAAGACCTTCCTGGGGCTAAAAAGCCCTTCAAGTGTTGTGACCCAAGATAATAGACCCGCAACCCGCCTCAAGCGATAGAGCCCAAGGGCTCTCCTCTGGACACACGCGCCACAGTGCGCCCCTACAAGCGTTGTCGCTCAAATTGAGGTTCAACAACTACTTCTCCATCCGTTCATGAGAGTCGTGGCATCCCAAGAACAGGGTCGCGACTCGACATGAAAACCTAGTTTTTTCCCTCATTTCTTCAAGCCAAAACTCACCAAAAACCCATCCTAACATAGCCAAATCCCAAAAGCAATGTTCCCAAAACAATGCCAAGATTTTCCCAAGCAATTTCGAGCCTAAGCTAGCTTCGATTCCCCTTAGATTACAAGGAAATTCCCAAAGAATTGAAAGAAAGAGTATTCACGAAAGAGCGAGAGCGAGAGAGAGAGAGAGAGAGTTTGCTGAGTGCTTCTCCTTTTGTTTTCTATTTTGTGTGGTTTACTTAAGGTTCAAGTAACCTTAACCAAATCCTGAGGCTCGGGGTACCCAAAAATGCCCTTGAGGGTAAAATGGTCAAAATCCCAAAATTCCCTCCTAATCTCACTAACTCTTAACATATCCTAAAATATTTATTCCCATTACCAGATATCCCGGTAATGTTATAAATACCCAAAATACCCCTTGACTCACCCCAAGTCGGGTATTTGGTCCCGTTGTGACTTTCCCACTAACTTGCTCCATAGGATCCCCTCATGTCGAGTAACCCAAATATATCCACATAATAATGTCGTCTCACACATATATCACATATATGCACACATATTCCAAATATACCCGTAACAGGCCAAATTACAAAAATTTCCATTCTAATAAGAAATGGGCCCATATGCATATTTAATACACCTAAACATGAATATCTAGTCATATTATAATCTAACTCACGTAATCATATAATGGTACACATATATATCACATATAAACACATATTTCATATTGAAATTACATATATTAGATAATTCTCCATAATTTGTTATCATGTCCCCCTAATCAAGGCACTAAGCTTTATTACGTAATTTGGGACGTTACAATCACTTAGACACCTTCAACAACTTGATGAAGTTAAGGAGGGTCAACAATAGGGAAGGGTGCCATTGTTTTTTTGTTACACTCAAAGGAGTTGCATACAAGTGGTTCAAGAGGTTATAGACAGGAACCATCAGGTCATGGCAGCAATTTTCCGAAAAATTTCTTTAGCAGCATCGTTCGGTCCGTGAATACTTTATGCCTACTACCAACCTCGCTAACATAAAACAAGGTGAAAGTGAATGTCTGAAGAGCTATGTCCATAGAAGGGAAGTTCAATTAAAGAGGAGCTCAAGATGGCTATCTCAGTCGTCTAGGGAGCAAGTTATGGGATAACATGTTGAAGAGAGAAGTTATAGACTTAGATGACTTCTTCGAAAGAGCACGAAAGTATATACTTGTGGAAGAGGGCCATGAGAACTTGCATGCTGGGAAGCAAACGTCCTTCAAATCCCCATTCTACCAATATGTCCAGAGACTATGCGTAGAAGAGATCATTATTGTTGAGACGTGGCTGATCAAGTTGAAGATTGGAAGAGGTTAAGAAGGCTTCAAGAACAATATAGTGGAATTCATCAAGGATAGCCTCCTATAAGACTCCCTTTATTTGTGTCGCTTGCAAACAAAAGAAGTCACATCAATTGGCCTCCACAAAGTTGTAGTAGTTTTTCTTTATTTGAGTTACGACTCGTATGGAATCAAAAGTTTCACTATAGTTGGCCTCCCATAGATGTGATTTATCTTGGTAGGGTCCAAAGAGGTCTCCTAGCTCACTCCAGGATGTAACATGGAAATGACATTAAGCCTACCCTTGCACATTTCCTACTATCACTAATTTCAAGCACCTATCTTATATATTACATCTCTTATCTCTAGGGATGCTTATGTGACTCACATACTGCCATTGTCAATTGAAATTGTCAAAGTGTATCGAAAGGAATGAAAAAAAAAGTTCTTGGCAAGATAGATCCCATCAACCACTTTGTAGGTATTAGACCTAACCTTACTAGGCATCTGACCTTGTGCAGAATAGGTGCCTAGACTCGTGAGCTTCAATAGGAACCTAGCCTTATGCGAAGTAGGTGCCTAGCCTAGAGAGCCTCAACAGGCATCTATCCATGTAAAAAATAGGAGCCTAGCCTCATGGGATACATGAGCAGTGAACCTTATAAGACATCATTTGCTTCTATAAGGACTAGCTACCTTTATAGAAGCTAAGAAAGCCAAGAGGTCTCTTAAAAGTGATTTCCTCACAAACACACCCACTCTGCAAAGGGACCGCGTCATAGAAGAAAAAAAGGGAGCTCAAAGAGATCCCAATCCAGATAGACTAAGTCGCCTAACCCCAGGAAAAAGGGGCCTAATGGAGGCCTTTGCAAAAAAGTCCCTCGCAATCAATAAAAGGGCCTTGAAAATAGGTGCTTGCAAGACATCACAAGCACCATCTTCCTGTAGGGGTCGTAACCCAAGGGGAGATCACATTAAGGACCAAAAAGGGTCCTCATAATAATCCTTGGTCGACTAAAGTGACCTTGCCCAACAATGGTCTCAAAGAAGACACTTGCAGAAAGAGTTTCAAAGAAGATGCTTGCAAAAACGGTCTCGAAGAAGATGCTTGTGAAATTAGTACTATGCATAATAATGAGAAGGTTGCTTCACAATCAAAAATAAAAATTCAAAAGTGTGTGCATGGTGAATATAAAAAAAAGGATGGGAGATACCCATAGGGTCAACACATCCTCAAAATAAACTAACATCCATAGATAATAGGAGCCCAAACGCTTCTGCAATAAGCATGAAGCACAAACAAGACACCAATTATGTTTCTTCAATGAGCCACAAGCAATAGATAAGGGCAAAACACCGAGAGCGACATCTTAGGAGCACCACACAAGAGCTCACATTGTCTAGATGATACTTCTTGGGCCCCTTCGGATAGTGTGCCTCAAGCTCTCTCGTGCGGCCTGATGTTTTGTACACCAATTACACCTGTAGGATCGTTACAAAGGAATGATTGGCATTAATGACACTTCAAAGGAGTCATGAGGATCACCTCTTATGAAATATGTTTTTCCATATTTCATAAATAAAGAAACACACTTGTACCTTGCATGTAATAAAGATGACATAAAAAGAGTCTACATTAATGCCTAAAGGCCCTCTCATAGACTGGGGGGCAAGTGTGAATGCCAAAATTCAACACCAACTAAAGACCATAACTCATGTCTAAAGCTCTTGGATGGTCACGCGAGAGCTTGTTTCACACAATTCCTCACGTCCATGAAAGGCCATCCTCTTGTGTCTACATAAGGGTCTCATTATGCGAGGCCCAATACACCTAGATGTGGCGTACATCTCTGTGTCCACATGCTGCATGAAGGAACAAGGGCCTCGCTATGCCTCCTCCATGTAAGAGGTGAAACGTTCACTAAGGGCGCCTCACACAACCCCGGCCTCGCTAGGTGAGACGTTCACTACCCTATGGACTACGCATGTCTTGCGGGCTTGTGGACTCACTATGCTAGATTTAGGCCAGACAATGTGCCTTACGTGCCTCATGAACTCCCTGGGAAGAAGAGCTCCAACCTCGTAATACATGTCAAAGGCACAGGCGCTACAAGCCTAGATGATGAGATGTCAAGGTGCACATCAATCGCGAGGGATGGCCTCGTTGTGCGAGGCCTAATACATGTCAAAGGAATGCATGATGAGAAGTGCCTTGCTATGTGAGGCACTGCATTCCAAGATGCTGAGATGTCGAGGTGCACATCAAACATAAGGAAGGGCCTCGCTATGCGAGGCCTATTTCCCAAAAATGCGCCAACGTGGAGGCTGCATAAAGGAAACTCATTCAACCTTACCAAAGAACCCACATGTTCTCCAACACGTAGTAGAATGTAAGGAACCTTGGAGAAAAGGTATATCAATAAAATAAGAGAACAACCATCGGGTACAAGGTGCGTATACGAGTACGGGAAGTATGATCCTGAGGATGACATAGGCGTGACTCCGACATCTGTAGCAGACAAGTAATGGAGGTATGAGATAGTAGAAAGACTAAGGATGACACCACTACCACCTGCATGCCTCTGACCATGTACCAAAGCCAACACCATGACCTTCTACACCAGTACAACTTGTGCCACCACACTGACAGTGTATGTAACAACCCAAAATTGCTAATAGGGCTTAGTTCCTTGATTAGCATGTCGGGAGGGCATAATTGGATATATATGTGTTTAATTGGTTAAATGCATGACTACGAGGCATGCGTGATCAATATTACTATGTGAGTATGTTATGTACATGTTTATGAGTATTAAATATGCATGTGGGGCCTTTCGTGTTCATAAGGGCATATTTGTAATTTTGGCCCGTTAAGGGCATAAATGTGATTTTATGTGATATATGTTTGAGACCATAATATTATGTGGATATATTTGCAGTTTATGGCTCAAGACGGTCCTAGTGAGCAGATTA
Source organism: Humulus lupulus (assembly GCF_963169125.1). Taxonomy (NCBI): domain Eukaryota; kingdom Viridiplantae; phylum Streptophyta; class Magnoliopsida; order Rosales; family Cannabaceae; genus Humulus; species Humulus lupulus. The sequence continues at coordinate 151,412,010 of NC_084797.1, read as the reverse complement.
GCGAAATATTCACAGCGGGGTTTAAATACTTGGCTCGAGGAAGCCTAGGGGTATTTTTTGGAATTTAGAGGATACTCTGGGATTTATTGAGTAACGAATATGTATTTGGTATTTAATTAGATGTGACGGGGTTAATTGGTTAATAGTAGGAATACTTGAGGAATTAGCAGGAACTGGGGAAAAATGACCATTCTACCCTTAGGCTTAATTTAAGAGTTGGGTTAGTGATAAGGGGTAGTTTGGTCTTTTCTAATTAGCGATATACTAGTAAGTGTCCAAGGGGCTACCAGAAGGTACTGGAATTTTTCAACACACTCTCTCACCCTCTCACTAGAATATTAAGGAGAACTTGCAGCTGGAAGAAGGAAAATTCATGGGTTGAGCTAGGATTTGAGCTGGAAAATAGATGAAATTAAGCTAGGATAAACTAAGTGTATGTTGAGGATCTAAGCTGCAAGCTAAGGTAAGGAATTTGTACTGATCATGTTGAATTTTCTGTTGAAACTATGTAAAAAGCTAGAGTTTGCATGAATTTTAGTTGTTAGCTGGTTTTGGTTGTTGAATGGTGAAAGAAAAAGATTATAGGTTTGTTGACATAGTTGGGATATAAGAATGGGAATTCTAGGCTTGGATTTGAGTCTGGTTGTTAGTTTGGGATGGAAGTTTAAGGTTAGGATCGTGGGGAAACGTTGGAAAAGTTGGTTTTTCTGGGTTTAGGAGCTTGGGTCGCGGCCCTGTTCTTCAGGGGTTGCGACCCGCATGAGTTTTAGAGGCTGGGAGTCTCTATTCTTCAGGCGTGCTGTAACCCAAAGGGTTGTTGGTCGTGGCCTGTGTCCTCCATCAGGGAAGACTTGGCCTCAGTCTTAGGGGCAGGTCGCGACCCTCAATGGCAAGTCGCGACCTTAAGTGAGAAATTAAGGGAAAATAGGGTTTTAGGCTCAGGGAGGCTCGGTAATTTAAACTTAGGCACTCGAGACGAATTCTACTACCCGGTTTAGTATAATTTGAGGTCCTAGAGGCTAAGTATTTTTCCTAAACCTTTATTTTGATTAGGAATTGATGGTCTCCCATTAATACTTTGACTAGGTTTATCGCTAAGGCTCAGGACTGAGGATCGTGCTCGGGATCGTTCTTAATTCTCTGATCAAGATTCGAGGTAAGAAAACTACACCCATGTGGTTGTGTTTGGGACTAAGGTTCCCTGTATCTGGATATATATGTGTTGTGTAACTGTATTGTTATTATTGCAAATGTGAAAGTACGGCCTAAGGGAGTCGGGGTTAACGATTAGTGCATTGGATGCGGCTCGGCCACTGTGAGCCAGGGTCAGCTAAATAAACAATGGACTCTGCCTAAGTGAATCGGGGTCAGCTTAGTAAACAGAGGGCTCGTCCTAAGGGTGCCAACCCTAAGCATTTGTATTATTGATGCTCATATTCTGTTTAATTTCTGAATGACTGTGTTAAGATTGATTGGATGATACTATTGTATATGTGTTTGTTGTTTATTGTTTTCTTGCTGGGCCTCGGCTCATGGGTGCTACGTGGTGCAAGTAAAGGCAAAGAAAGTTGGACCAACCATGAGTTGGAGAGCTCTAGGGGCGGAGTGTACATAGTCAGCTGCTCGACCGCCACGACCAAGGGGAAAGTACAGGGACAGAGCCCTAAAACTTGTATTTCCCCATTAGAGTGGCTTTTGGATGTATTAAACTTTTGACCTTTGTAAATTATGACTTATACCCTGGTTTTGGGATCCCATGTACCAAACATCAGTTTTAATGAAAATTAATTGTTTATAATCAAGATCTTTGAACCCTAACTTGATAGTTGACTTTAGGAACACATTATTGTTCAAACGACATGATTAGCAAGTCTTGCACTATTTTAAAATACACAGTGTAACGGTCTTGGTTATCCGGGGTGTTACAACTTGGTATTAGAGCGGTCTATGTTTAAGGGTTCCTAAAGACTGGCTGGGCATATACACTCGCCACTAAAGACAAGCTTAACTCAGGGTTTCGTAATTGTATATATGTGATTACATGCTTAAATCCATGAATGAAATATAAATTTTTTAATCTTTCTGATTAATAGGGAGCATGAGATACTGACAGGGCCTGGCCATTACTGTTGTGTGATTATAATGAGGCATGCTTATTAGCATTGTTGCTGCATGTGAATGAATGTTTAAATGCTTGTTTGCATTTTGACTGCATATGGCTTGTTGAGTTTCAATGGTGGACTATGGAAAGACTATTAACCTATCATCATTGTGTGGCTGTCGAGTCATTGATTGTAGAATAAACTTGGATAGCTATGTGTCCAAGGCGATCAATACGACTAGCCAGCATAGGGTCCGAGGCTAGAGATGATGAACAAGGCCATAACCCTCTGCCAGTCCTTGAGAACTAACAACAGATACTTGCTGATATGCAAGCCCGATTGCAAAGTCAAGAAGAGTAGATCCGTCTCTTGAGACAGCAGGCTCCGTCAGGGAGTGCTGCACCTATTATGCCACCTGTTGTGGCACCAGTTGTATAGCCACCTAAGGTTGGGAACAGCTGGGGGCCACTTTATGAACGCTTCAGGAGACGGTATCCTCCAACCTTTAAGGGAGGATCAGATCAACTTAAGGATGAACAGTGGATGAGTATGATCACTTATATGCTTAGGGAGGATGCCTGTATTTGGTGGGAGGTGGCATTATAGACTAGGGTATTTCTACCTTGAGATGGGATGGGTTTAATGATCTATTCAACCAGAAGTATTACAATGTTGCCATCAAGACAGCAAAGGTGAATGATTTCATGGGGCTGGTACAGGGAAGCATGACAGTTATAGAGTATGTCATGAAGTTTGATAAGTTGGCGAAGTTTGCATCAGACTTAGTGCCAACAAATGCGGCTGGGCAGGATAGGTTCGTTCGAGGGCTCAATGCTATGATAGCCTGGGATATGAGGATTACATCGGTACTTGGGCAGACGACTTATGCCCAGGCTGTTGAGAAGGCTCTTACCGCTTAAGAGGTAGAGAATAAGATCTGGAGGGAGAACGCTGCAAGACGAGAATTTTGCAGGGCAGTGCCTCCATCCACATGGTCTAATAGGGGCGGAGGCCCCAGTGATCTAAAAAGGAAGACCCTTGACACTGTTACCACTGCTGGTCCTGATAGGAGGGGTCAGGTGCTAACGGTGGCCGCCAAGGAGGCAGTGAAACATGGAGAAGTTACCCAGAATGTGGTATATTATTTTATAATATAATGTAATATTATATTATATTATAATATAATTTTTTAGATTAAATAAATGTGACAAAGAGTGTCACATATTGTAACATATAATAGAGAGTTACAATATTTAGATATATGAGATATATCCAAATAATGTAACATATTTGGTGTTACAAATTTGTAACTTCCAAATATTACCCTTTATTGTGTAAATTTGTTGTTACACAATATTGAGATGAATTTCATAAAGCCATACGTGATATGGCTGTTAGAGATATGATTTTAACCCCAATAATGTGTTTTGGGAGTTACAAAATCATTTGGGAGGGTTTGGAACTGTTTGGAAAAACAACACATTTTTAGAGCTGAAAATGGTCGGTGGCCGTGGCCACTAATGTCTCTGGCTGCAGCCACAGGCTAAAAACTGACCATTTTTCAGTTTTTTCAATCTTTGTTGAATGGCTCAAAAAACCCAAATAACTCCTAAATCTCATTTTTAATTCCATATTAATCCAATTAAACATTGGTAACAGCCATGGGGGTTGTTGGAATTTGAAATTCAAAGGGTGTCTCTAAACTCTATAAATATGAGCCTATAGCTCACTTGTAAGACACAACATTTCTATCCATTAGAGCACTTGGCTAGAAACTCCTTGAGGCTTGATAATTCCATAAAGCATTTCCTATAATCTGTGAGAGATCCCTTAGTGCTTGAGTTAGGGGGAAATAAGCTTTTGGACAAAGGTTTCAAACCTTATTCAAGTTGGTGATCCCCAACACTCTTCACTTTGGTAGTGTGAGTGAGAGTTGTTTATCTTTTGTTTCTTGTTCCTTTCTTTCATTCCATTGTTTTTCATCTTTATATTGTTCTTCTCTATTTACTTGTATTTCTTGTTCAAGAGTTGTAATCTTTTCTTTTCTTTTCTTTTGTTTCAAACACTTTCCTTTATTTGTAACCTTTTGCTTAGAGTTGTATTTTACTATTCTCTTCTTCTTCATCATCTTCTTCATTTTCTTTGTTTATTTGTAATTTTCAGTTATAGAGTTGTAACTCTTTTTAATCAATCATTATTTATTTGTAATATATTGCATAAAGTTGTAATTTATTATTATTTCCATTGAGGCAAAATACATATTTTCCTAACATTCAAAAACTTATCCCTTGTTTGTTTCAATGGAAGGTGAGACCATTAAGATCATGAACCAAGATCTAGTGAGGACCCCGCATTCCCATGATATCAGAATTGAGGGCTAAGGACCTGTTATAGGGAGATTTATAGGTTTTCTAGCTAGCATGGTGGATAGCACCAAAGTTATGCCAGCGGGGCCTAGAGGGACCGGATTTGTACGCGAGTTCTTGGATGTGTTTCCTGAGGATTTACCGGGATTGCCGCCGCACAGGGAGATTCATTTCATCATCGAGTTAGCATCGGGTACAGAGCCAGCTTTGAGGGCACCATATAGGATGGCTTTGATGAAATTGAAAGATTTGAAGATACAGTTGCAAGAGCTTCTTGATTTGGGGTTTATTAGACCTAGCTTCTCACCATGGGGTGCTCTGTTTTGTTTGTGAAAAAGAAGGATGGGACTCTGAGAATGTGTGTAGACTACATGGAGTTGAACAAGTTTACCATCAAGAAAAAATACCCCTTATCAAGGATTGATGACCTGTTCGATCAGCTGCAAGGGAAGACGGTATTCTCGAAGATTGATCTTCGATCTGGTTATCACCAGCTGAGGATTATGGACGAGGATATACCGAAGACGACCTTCCAAACAATGTATGGGAATTATGAGTTCTTGGTCATGTAATTTGGTCTGACCAATGCCCCAGCATCATTAATGGATCTGATGAATAGGGTGTTCAAGGACCTCTTGGATCAGAGCATGAGCAGCATCTCCGGCAGGTATTGCAGAGACTGAGAGAGCATCGGTTGTATGCAAAGTTTAAGAAGTGCGAGTTCTGGCTACAAGAAGTGATATTCATTGGGCAGATTGTTGGTGAGGATGGGATTAAGGTAGATCTAGTTAAGGTCGAGGCAGTGAGAGATTGGCCAAGGCCAAGAAACGCCTCAAAGGATAGGAGCTTCCTTTGATTAGGGGGATATTACAGACGGTTCGTGGAAGGGTTCTGAAAGATTGATGCACTATTTACAGAATAGACACAGAAGAAGCAGATAAGTTTGAGAATAACTTCCAGGAACTAAAGCAATGGCTGATTACTGCACCAGTGTTAAGTCTTCCTTCGGAGGGAGGGAAGTTTGTAGTATACTCTGATGCATCGAGATTAGGGTTAGGATGCATGTTAATGCAGAATGAGAAGGTTATTGCTTATGCATCACTACAGTTGAAAGAGTATGAGTAGCGATACCCTACCCATGATCTGGAGTTGGCATCAATGGTATTCGCATTGAAAGTTTGGTGACATTACTTGTATGGGGGAAAGTGCGAGATATACACCGATCATAAGACCTTGAAGTTCTTCTTCACCGAGAAGGACATGAATATGAGGCAGTGACGTTGGCTGGAGTTGGTTAAGGACTATGATTATGATATCCTTTACCACCCAGGGAAAGCCAATGTAGTGGCAGATGCGTTGAGTCGGAGGGGCTTGGGACAGTTATTTAGCTCCACACAAACATCAAAGGAGTTGGCAAAAGAGATGGGTAGAGCAAGGATAGAGCTGGTTGTGGGCCGGTTGGCCAATATCACCTTACAATCATCCATTTTAGAGAGGATAAGAGAGGGTCTGATGGATGATGCACAGTTGCAGGAGGTCAGTAAGAACGTGCTAGCTAAGGTAGCTAAGGAATATTCCATTTCAAAGACTGGTTTATTATGGTATAAGGATCGAATATGTGTCCCGACAGATGTGGTGGGTATTTGTAACGCCCTGGCTACCCCAGAACAGTTACGGTGATCGGTGAACCAGAAATTTGACCCGCTACCCGAGTCATTAACAGGTTAAGGTGTAAAACCAGTAAAAAGGAAATGGCACTTTTCATTAGGTAAGTAAACTGCTCATGAGCCTTTTTAAAATGTTTACAAGTAGTTCAAGTTACAAAAGAGTTGCTACAGTTCCAAATATACAATCTCCGCCGGCCTAAGCGGCAAAAATAGGGAAAACCCCTAGTCCCTCTGAGAACTCCTTGACCGTGGCGGTCAAGCGGCCCTGTATGTACATCACATCGCCCAAGCTCTCCACTCAGGGTTGGCCAAGCTTTTCCTTCCCTTTACCTGCACCACGTAGCACCCATGAGCCGAGGCCCAGCAAGAAAACATAATAAAACATGATATAATATCAACAACGATCATAATAACCATTCAGGACTATCAGTCCAACAAATAGGTGACAATAGCCAAAAGTCACAATAATGAGCATCGCTCCCTCTAGCCATGTGACGATAGAGTCACCAGGGCTTAACTGAGAAGTGAATCATTCATAAGTTGTTTAGGAAAGGTGTATGGTGATTAGTCACCAACGTAACCTTCCTCACGACTCTGGAGTCGAAACTATGGACAACGTCCCTTAGCCATGTGACAAACAGTCACCGGGGTCATATACCTTGGCTATATTCATCTAGTTGTAAGCCAGGCAAGCGCTTATAAGTTTCTCGACCTTAGGGTCGGTCTGGCATTAATGCTATAGAGCCATTCAATGCATGATTCTCGACTTTAGAGTCGGTCCCTGACTAGTCAGTGTCTCAAACAGGTAAACAACGTTCAACAGCATTTAATATGCAATCCATGTCCACATATATCAACCAACATGCCTTAAGTATCAAACCACGCATGTCATATACCTATACAGGGTGCAACTGTATTCAAACACTGTTTTCTTACCTCTGGTTCGAGTGAGTATTATAATATGAACGACCCCTGAGAACGATCAATCTTTAAATTCCTTGACGGTCACCTGGTCATAACCAAAATATAGGATTCATCAATAAAAAATGATAACTGAGGGTTTCCCAAACCAAAACCCAGCCCCTGAGACCTCAAATACTACCCAACCGGGTACTAGGTCCAACCCCGAGGCCTATGGTTTGAATCCCTAAGGTAAAAACCACTTTTTAGCAAAATTGGCTTCATGGGCCGCGGCCCCCAAAAGCTGTGCCGCGGCACGCCCCAAACAAAGAGGCCCCCCCATCTGCCAGACGCGCATGGGCCGCGGCACGCAAAAGCCGTGTCGCGGCACCCAGCCCAGAAAAGCTAGAACGGCCACACACGAACCAGATTTTCTCCCTGTTCGTTTTTCTCTCAAACCAGTCTCTCAAACCATCATAGAACCTTCTCCAAACATGTAATTGAACCCCCAAACAACATCCTTATCTCACTCACACCAAACCCCAATCAACCTAACATTAAAACCCTCTTTGATTCACACTTTCCACACCAAAACTCATGATTCAAAAGCTAGAACAAAAACAGAGCTTAACTTGAATTCAATGGTCAAAGCTTACCTTAGAACCTGTTTTGAACTTCCCACACAAGCTAAAACAAGTCTCCAATCCAGCCCTTAAGTTCCCCTAGCTTGAATTATCACCAAGAACACAAAACCACCAAAGGAGCAATGAAGAAGATGGAGCTATGGGAAGGTACGAGAAGAGAAAATAGAACCCCTGTTTTACTCTTTTTAATCTACAGCCTTCTAAGTCTCTTAGTCACATATATCCTTCCAAAAAGACCAAAATACCCCTTACGTCATCTTAAGTCTCCAAAGCCACCCCAAGGGCAAAATTGGTACATTCCGCTAAACCCGTTAATTATAATTAACGCTTCCCAATTCCCGCTAATCTCAATATCCTCAAACACCAATATTTCATAACCCGTTACCCTAAAATCCCCGGTAACGCTATAACCTTTAATATCACCCCGAGACTCACCCCGAGCTCAAACCTGTTATGACCAAACCGATAATCACGTTTAACGATCGTCTCATGTCGGAATACTCGAACCAATCCACATTATAATGTGGTCTCACAATATGTCATTATCAGACAAACAAGTATTCAATTATACCCTCCACGGGCCAAATTACCATAATACCCCTGTAAACAAATGTGGACTCACAAGCATGCATTTAACATCATATGATAATATAATTCTCATAAACATGCATAAACACATTTAATGGCATAATTAAACAGTTATGGCCCTCCCGGCCTACTAATCCAGCCATTAACCATAATAGGGAATCCGGGGCATTACAGTATTAGACAAAAGATTCCTGATGAATCCCACACCACACCATACTCACTCCATCTAGGCGCTAGGAAGATGTATCAGGATCTACGAACTTTATACTGGTGGCCTGGGATGAAGAAAGACATAGTTGAGTACGTGGCCAAGTGTTTAACCTATCAGTAGGTGAAGGCTGAGCACCAGCGACCTGCGGGGTTGCTACAGCCTTTGGGTATTCCCGAGTGGAAGTGGGAAGACATTACTATGGATTTTTTGGGAGGGTTACCGAGGACAGTGGGGTTACATGACTCGGTGTGGATGATAGTAGACAAATACACTAAGTCAGATCACTTTTTACCTGTGAGGATGACTTATAATGTGGATCAATACGCGGAGTTCTATGTGAGGGAGATTGTACGTCTCCATGGGGTTCCTAAATCTATAGTATCAAACCGGAATCCCATATTCACCTCCAAGTTTCGAGGTAGTTTTTAGAAGGCTATGGGGCCTCAGTTGAAGTTCAGTACAATCTTTCATCCACAAATAGATGGACAGTCTGAGAGGACGTTTCAAGTATTGGAAGACATGCTTAGGGCGTGTGTATTGGACTTTGAGGGGTCTTGGAGTAAGTACCTTTCGTTGATTGAGTTTTCATACAACAACAGTTATCAATCAACGATTGGATTAGATCCATATGAGATGTTGTACGGAATGAGATGTAGATTTCCCATTCATTAGGATGAGATGGGTGAAAGGAAGTATTTGGGACTAGAGTTGGTTCAGAAGACTAATGAAGCTATTGAGAAGATTTAAGCTCGAATGCTCACTTCACAGAGTAGATAGAAAAGCTACGCTGATCCTAAGCATAGGGACGTGGTGTTTCAGGTGGGGGACAAGGTGTTTCTGCGAGTGTCACCACTATGACGGGTGAGGAGGTTTGGGAAAAAGGGCAAGCTGAGCCTTAGATTCATAGGACCTTTTGAGATCCTGGAGAGGATCGGGCTAGTGGCTTACAGATTGACACTGCCACCATCGTTATCATGGGTTCATGACGTATTTCACATTTTTATGCTTCAGCAGTACATCTCAGACACGACTCATATATTGAAGTATGAGGATTTGGAGTTGTAAACAGATTTTTCATATGAGGAGCGACCAGTTCAGGTCCTAAACAGGAAAGATAAGGTTCTACCGAACAAGACGATTCATCTAGTCAAAGTGTTATGGAGGAATGGCATGGTTGAGGAAGTGACCTGGGAACTTGAGACAACTATGCAGGATCAGTATCCCGAGTTATTCAGGTAAATTTCGATGACGAAATTCTCAGTAAGAGGGGATAGTTGTAACGACCCATAATTGCTAATAGGGCTAAGTGCCTTGATTAGCATGTCGGGAGCGCATAATTGGATATATGTTTGTTTAATTGGTTAAATGCGTGACTATGTGGCATGCATGATCAATAAGACTGTGTGAGTATGTTATGTACATGTTTATGAGTATTAAATATGCATGTGGGCCCTTTAGTGTTCATAAGGGCATATTTTTAATTTTTGCCTATTAAGGGCATAAATGTGATTTTATGTGATATATGGTTGAGACCACATTATTATGTGGATATATTTGCAGTTTATGGCACGAGATTGTCCAAGTGATAGGATTAGCAAAATAGTCACAATGGGGTTTAAATACTCAGTTCGAGGGAGCCTTAGGGTAATTTTGGGAATTTAGAGAATATTTTGGGATTTATTGAGTAACGAATAAGTATTTGGTAATTAATTAGACGTGACGAGGTTAATTGGTTAATAGTAGGAATACTTGAGGAATTAGCCAGAACTGGGGGAAAATGACCATTCAACCCTTAGGGGTACTTTTAGGGTTGGATTAGTGACAAGGGGCAGTTTGATCTTTTCTAATTAAGCTATATACTCAGTAAGTGTCTAAAGGGCAACCAGAAGGTAGTGGAATTTCTCAGTACACTCTCTCACCCTATCACACAAGTTCTCACTCTCTCTCTCTACAACATTAAGGAGAACATGCAGTTAGAAGAAGGAAATTCAAGGGGTTGAGCTGGGAATAGACCTGGAAAACAGATGAAATTAAGCTAAGATCAACTAAGTGTATGTTGATGATCTAAGCTGCAAACTGAGGTTAGGAATTTTACTGATCATGTTGAATTTTCTATTGAAACTATGTTACAAGCTAGTTTTCTATTGTAACTAGATAGTATTTATGTTGTATGTCGATTTCCCTTATAATGAAACACAGTTTATGGATTTTTCTTCTTAATATATGTCTTTCATCTTTAATATCTTGTATTTTAGATTGTTGGAAAATATTACACTTTGTTCTTCATTTTGCAAAACATAATATTCTTTGAGTAGGATGTGTCATTAAATTGTACACATCCAATGCTTAGAACAAAAATATTATGTTCTGCCTTTTAAATAATGATATTTAATTTTTTATTGTTTCTTTAGGTTGATTCACATTAAATACTTTGAAATTATATTTTTTTTGAAAAGTGAAGAAAAATCCTATCTTTTATAAATAATTTGTGCTTAAATTATAAATCTATCTGGAAAATGATAGTTTGATTTATTTTAACTATCACTAAAACTTGGGAATCAATATACTAATAAATATTATAAAACTTACATTTTGTGGAGTCTGGTATCTTAATAATCTTTCTCTTACAACTTATTTACAAAAATCATAATTGGTTTATTTTTCTTCTCTTAAATAGCTTTATTTTCAATTTTTTATTTTATGTTCTTGACATTAAATCTTATCAATCTTTCAAGCTAGGTTAGAATGTATGTAATTTTGGTTTAAAATAGTTTCTTTTTTATTTTAGACAACTCCTTTGAGTTTGACATCATTTCTTACACGAACTATATACTATATATAAGATTCGTGCGCTTGTGATTTACATATTTAAAACATACCAATTTCGAGTCCATCAACTGGAAAGGGGAAATTGCTACGTACTTCTAAAAATGGACGAAGTATTGGTAAAGAGGGAGAGCTTTTCCCGCCTGGAGGTACACAGCTACGGTGACCCTTCTTTGTCTCCCGGCAAAGTAGGAGTAGGTAGTCCTCGGCCCAGAGCCCAAAATGGGACATTATGCTGGCCAAAGCATCTATATTCTTTAACTTGCTCGAGATCTTAATTTAACATGGGGATAACATTGACGTTAGCTTATGTCAAATGGTGCACCACTACTAGTGGCCTCTCTGCCACGTAAGTCACCTCCATCTCCGCAAGGAATTACACTTGTTAAGATTTATGCCCTAAAAGCATGTAAAGATATTTTATTGGTTTAAATAAAAGTACATCTTTATTATATTTGAATGTTATAATTATTATTTGAATAATTTATATGTAATATCAAGAAAATTCCATATTTATTTATGAGGATATGATCTTGTATGAGTACAAGAGAATTATGATCATATACGATGAATAAAATAGTCAGTACATATTAAAGTAAGGAATCTTTAATGAATGGTTACTAGTACGGTTTATTCAGCATACGGGATGTAAGTAGTCTAGATTTAGATTACTGATGTGGATAGACATCTTGGTAAAGGTACTGTATATAATAGTGATTATATATGACATGACCAATATGAATTAACTATCTTTATAAACTTATCGTTTGCCATAAAGATTTAGTTCTTATCATAATAGATGATCATTTGTAGATCCATCTAAATCTTATGTAGTCATGAACTTCTGTTTGTGCTTATTGGATCTTTTGATTCATTCGTTAAGTTATTTTAATATAATGAGGCTAGTGACTTTTGTTTTGGAAATTCAATATCTTGAATGGTTGGGAGCATGATTTATAATATATGGAATTCATACTTTCCTAACGAATCGAATATTGGTTCCCTTAAAGGTTAATTCTAGAATTGAATAGTTATTGAGGTCAAATCTTTAATTTGATTATAGATTAATTATTCGCTAGTGAGTTAATGGTACTTAAGGATCAAGAGGTAATTATAAGTGCAAAACGATAGTTTTGACCAGCTCTAATGAATGAACCAATAAATGGAGGACAAAACTACATTTATTGATTACCTCAATGGACTACAAGATTATTATAATAAAGAGTTTAATTAAATGGATGTTCCCCCATCCCTTTGTGGATATATATTATGATTTCATAGTCTAGAGACCACCGAAAATAAAAAATAAACATTTGTCTTGGCACACAAATGAGTAATAAACGTGTCAATTATGTGTGCTGGTCGTTTGTCTAGTTATCATTATTGTGTGGTTAGGTTGTTTTTCTTCTTGGTATTGTATATCTCTTTACTTGTAATTTTTACTATGTACACTTTATTTGAGTAATATATTAAGCTATGACTTTGTCTTTTAACTCTTATACAAAAACAAATAAACTGAAATATATGCTATTATAAAAAAAATTAAAAAGAAAAAAATTGGAAAACAAATAAAAACATTACCTTAAAAAATATCATTTTTAGGTAAAAACAATGTACAAGTTTTATTTAGAAAATATATTAATTTATTTTTATTATGTTTTTTTAAATGTTATATAAATTTAGAATAAATAAATAAGATCATATATTATAAAAAAAATGACATGATCATAAAAAAGATATTTAAACAAAAATATATTAACAAAAGTGTTATCCCTCAAAAATCAGGGAAAAACGAAGAAGTATTGAAAAAAGATCGATGAGCAAAAAAGATAGGTCCAGAACCTATAGGAAGTCGACCAGGCCTAAACCCCTAGGGGTGGTTCGCCTGACCCCAACCCTTAGGGGTGGTCGGCCTAAGCATGCCCAAGAAACCCTTGGGGTGATCGGTCCACCCTATCCTTTATAGGGTGGTCGACCTACACTCCCAATGACACTTCGCTTGGTAAAACTCACGCTCTTTTAAAGTGAGATCAACAGGCCTAGCACCCAGATGGTCATCAGGCCTTGCACCTAAGCTATAAAGGGTCGTCGAGCCTAGCACCTAAGTCCCCTAGACCAACCAACACTTAGAGTTTTCCCAAACGTTTCAATCATGCATCATCAAAACGATCCAGAGAAACAAAGAGAAGACCCCACCATCTTATAATCACAGGGAGGTGGACATGTGTCTCCACTCACAATGATCGTGTACCAAACCATTATCTCGAGTACTACTGATCATGTAAAAGCCCCTGGGTACTATAAATAAAGGATTTAGGGCTTCATAAAGGGGACTTTTGGACTCTTTTCCTATTGGGATCTCTTTTTCTGGACTATTTTTATCGATCTTTTAGACGAGCTTGTGAGGAGTGAACTCTGAGTTTATCTTTCTAATTTTCTATCAAGCGATTCAATAATAAAGACTAAGTGAATTAGCTTATTACTATTAAGAAGAACATGGATGAATCGCTATAAATTCCTATGTGTTTTTGTTTTGATATTTGTATCTATCGTATATTAGATTCATTCCATTCAAAAGGTGTCGTATATTGTACATAAGACCATTGGCCAATTTCAACGGTCAACATTTTGGTGCTTTCATTGAGAGTACGAAATCAATAAACACACTTTCATCAGTTTTAAGATGCCTCCAAAATCCAGTCAGACAAAGAAGACAACTCCCAAGGATTCCACCACTCATGTTCCCATTGATCCTGTTAATGAACCTTAGGTGGAGGTTGGAGATAAACTTGATGCGGAAGATCAACAGGATGCTCACTTGGAAGAGATGGCACAATCTCTGGCGAGGCAGGAGGCCTTTACTGCAGAAATTACCCTCTAGAGGGTGACTATGGAACAAAAACGATAGGAAATTGATGAGCAGGTTCAGAGGATAATCCAGAGGGAGTAGGAAGCTGACCGAAGGCACCAGGAGGCTATTGTGGTCCTGGAGGCAGCTACCCAGTTACCCCGAGCAAACGCTGAAGCTACGGCTCAAGCGGTAAGGGAGGCTCAGGCCAAAGCAGCAGGATGCAAGACAACAGTAACAGGGAGTCCCAGGGTTGGAGTCAAACCCCAAGGACACTCTTAGAGCAACTTTCCCAGAGACAGGATGAAGAGGCATAGTCTAAGAATTCCTTCGAGGAACAGTCCAAGACTGTCTCCTCCATGAATAAGAAGAATAATACTTCATCTCGGAGTAAAAGTGTTACCAATTTGAAGGACCCCTCCCAATGGGATAGACAAAACAACGTAGGATTTGAGGGTCAAACATCTGAGAGGTATGATAGGAATGGAAATGGCAGCTCAAAGTATCAAAGTCATGTAGGAGGAGAGGCTCGGGGGCAGGGTCGCACTCACAAGGGCAAGGCAGACCTACCACCCCTACACCCTCAGTCTTGCAAGGGAAAGGAACCGATGAACAACACCAATACCGTGTTCGATAGGCTCGAGAAAGATGCACAACTTTAGGATCTGAGGGAGGTCATCAGTAGGAGGACCATCTCTTAGGAGGGGTACTAGGGACGTCTACTCCACCTGGAGCAGCGATACCACTAGCAGTGCATACTCAAATAGATGCACTCATCATGGTTGTTCAGGGTCTGACAAAGAAACCTTCTGATATTGAGCTGGCTCATAGAAGTGGGAGTCCCTTCATTGCCAAGATCCAAGCTGCTCAACCACCACCGAAATACATGACCCCGAAACTGTAAGGAACAAGTTTCCTAATACGCAGTGGAATAGTGATGGGTGGGCCCAGTGTACAACAAAAATTTTGTAACATAATTAAATTACCTTTAAATATGCGGATCCATTAATATACATACATTAATCAAAAATAGGAAAAGAATAAAGAACATACCTCTTGATGCCTATCAAGTGTCCTTGCTATCCTTTCGTAAAATAAACGATCTTCCTATCCACGCTGCTTCCAGGTACTCACACCAAGATCTTCCACAACATTCTCTACACCTTAAGAAGTGTGTGGATGGTATATTTCTGATTCAACTTGATGTACTCAATACATGAGATCAAGAGAATAGGCCTAAAATTGGTTCTGTATCTTTTTCAGGGAGAGATAGAAAAGTATCGTTCTTTTTCTTAGAGCGAATAAAAATTTGGTATCTTCTATTTTTTGATAAGTCTAACTTAAATAGAAAATATTTAAATTTATAAAATAAATATGTAACCAATTTATAATTTATCTTTTAATTAATTAATTATCTTATTAATGAAAATATCAAAAACCAACTTTTGAATTTTCCATTAATTAATTAATTAATTAAATAAATAAAAGTGAAAAATCTATCCCTAATTTTTACTGTAGTTCACGCCGGGACTCTGTGTGTCATGTAGCTCCCTATAAATTAGGGATATAAGATTTTTCCACAATTATTTAATTATTTATTCAAACTACCTTATCAGATAAAATCCAACAACTTAATAATTAATTCAAATTTGAATCTATTATCTTTTTAACTAATTATAACATATAATTAATTATTTGAATAAATATATATCTTTTAAATTCAAATCCAATTTGAACTTATCAAATTATTATCTCCCACTTAAATAAATATATTTAATTAATTCGTAGAATTAATTAAAACAAATTTTAATTAAATACTAATTTCAAAAATTAAATATTTGTTTTATTATTATTTCAAAAATTATAATAAATTAATTATTTATATAATTTCGAAAATTATATAATAATGAATTATTACATAATTTTGATAATTACAATGTTGACGGTGAGAACTCGTCAACTAAGTTAAGTTGGAAAGAATTGCAAGATAAAGATTATCAATAGAAAAAGCCTTAAAAATTTAAGTATCAACTCTAAGAACAATTGCAGAAGAACAAGGGTGAAATCAGTTTTTCATTCACTATGGTGCACTTGCTACAGTAAATTTTCCAACCACCCCTCAGGTGGAGTTAGAGTCCATTTTATAGTAGGCTCTAATGGCCCTGGGTACATGGTGGTCCAGGGGATCAGATGGCACACGAGTACACTAAGAGGAGAGTGGTTCCAGGGGTAGTGGTGCCGGCTCTGGTACATGGTCAGAGTTCGTGGGAGCACCTCAGCTTTTGTACCCGGTCATGACTCCACTACTTACCTTGTACGAGTGTCAGAGATGTGTGTGGGGGTGTAGCCACTCCTCGTTGTATTCCCAACCGCCACTATTTTTCGGGTACAGGTGTCAGGCCTGTCCCATGATCCTTGTAGGCATGTACGTACCCCTTTAGAGGTACCTTGTTCGTATTCTTCTTGTCTCTTGTGGGCCACCTCGAATATTGGCATCACGCACGCGGGTCCTTTGGGCGAGACCCATTGGGGCGAGATCGCCATATATGCGTAACCCTTCGGACAAGGCCATCATGAGATGCCCCTCGCGAGGCTGCTGGACGCGCCAAGACGTTGCACGCGAGACGATGCGTGCGGCCTAGGCATGGCCTCGCGTGGACGTGCTAAGAGTGAGGCGTGCCTGGGCGTGTCCGAGCGAGGGGGGCCTTGCGCCTGGGCGTGTCCGAGTGAGGCGGGGCCTCGCGCCTGGGGCGTGTCTGAGCGAGGCGGGGTCGTGCGCCTGGGCGTGTCTGAGCGAGGCGGGGCCATGCGCCTGGGGCGTGTCCGAGCGAGGTGGGGCCTTGCACCTGGGCATGTCCGATCGAGGCCGGGCCTCGCGCCTGGGGCGTGTCCGAGCAAGGCGGGGCCTCGCGCCTAGGTGTGTCCGAGTGAGGCAGGGCCTCGCGTGACCCCTCGGATTTCTTGGTGCGTCTTTACTAAGTCTTCCTATGAGACACGGGCCAAGGGAAAGGTATCGGGTGGCTCGGATCACTTGAGGCTACATGAGGATAGACCCCCATATTTTCCCTTGGTGGAATTTGAGCATCCACATACAACTAATTTGTAATTAATTAATTAATCACTATTATCACATAATTGCATATTTGGCTCGAAGAACAAATTTCTTCTTAAATATGTATTTTTGCCATTTTACCTTTTATAACAACTCTTGCCTTGAATATTGTTGATAGAGCCGTTGTGGGGACCTGTGGACCTATAATTCCAAGCTCCAGTAAATTTTAGATTATTAATTAAACTCTTTAATTAAATAATCTTAATTTATTAATCTCATGATTACTCCACTGTAAATATGATACTGCACTCTTGTAATTATAGACATTTTATTTACTGGGTAGTTTATAACAATAAAGCGTCCATTGATATAATCATTACATACAAATTAACCCTCTAATAATGGTTCATTATTAATCTGGAATAAAATTACCATTTTAACCTTTTAATTATAATTTTTTTCCTTAAGTACCATTGACTTTACTAGCGAAGGTTAATTCATAACTAAGTTATGAATTTGAGCTCAATAACCTTTCAATCCTAAAAGTCAACCCTTAAGAGAACCATTATTCAATCTCTAACGAGAAGGTATAGATTTCATATGTGTATATTATGTCCCCCGCCATCTACATTAACGAGTTCCCAAAACAAAAGTTTCTAGCCTGATCATTCTGATAGACCCTAACGAGTGAATCAAAGAACTCATATAGCATAAAAAGAGTTCATAGTAACTTCAGGATTAAGAACTATATGTATATGATCTTCAGTTGATATATTTAATTAATACTTCGAAACAGTATTTAAGTAAGTATTAATAAACATATCTGGTCCAGTTTGATATATTCTCTAATATATAAAGTACCTCCACTAAAGTGTCCTACTACACTAGTAATCCAGATCTAGATCACATGTATTCATAATACTAGTTGACTGTACTTGCTGGGATTAATTTAAAGATTCCATAACTTTATTTTACTGTGAACTATTCAAGTTCATTTATCTCAAACACAATCCTCCCGTACCAATTCGTGGTTGTGATCACATATATGAACATAGGAATTTTTTCTGATATTTACTTAATATTATCACATAATAATATAGTCCATAAAATATATGCGTAACAAATTCAACTTATTTATTTAATTCTTAAAACAATGTCTACTACATATACTTTCAGGGCACAATTCCCAACAGAAACTTCCAACATACACTGGGAAGGAGGACCTAGTGCGGCCCATTGGAAAGTTCGAGGATCAGATGGAGCTACTCGGTGTGGAGCATGATTATAGGTACAGGGTACTCCCTACCACTCTCTCTAACTCAACTCAAGAATGGCATTGGAAATTCAAACCTGGATCCATCATTTCCTCAGAGCAGTTCAGGAAGGAATTTTGCAAGGTCTTCAGTGCCGGACGGATTCAACCAGTTTATGTCAATCAGCTAACTGACATCAAGCCAGGGAAGGATGAATCCCTAAAGTACTACATCCAAAGATTCATAAGAGAGGCAAACCGAGGGTCCACATTAGGAGATGAGGGGAAGTTCGTTGCCATCTCGTCAGGAATAATTTATCATAGTCCCTTATGGGATAGCATACATAGGAACCCCATCAACACCTTGCAGGAGTTCCTAGACCGGGTAGACAAATACATGAAGCTAGATTATGCTATCATGAAGGAAGAAAAAGGCATAAACCATCCAACCACTACCAAGACAGACAAGAACAATGCAAACCCTCAGGGAGACAATGGGGGAAATGGTAAAAAGATGAGTACTTCAAGGGCAGAGCAGGGTGGAGAAAAGAAAGCTAAGTTAGCACCAGCCGACAAACATGCTAAGCATCAGTACTACCAGCCCAGGTTCACCAATTATACCGTCCTGTCTACATCAAGTGCTAAGATTTTTTTGGCAACATACCAAGAGGTACCATACCAAAATCCACCACCCTTGCGTTCAGAAGGAAAGAGGGAGAAAAATAAGTTTAGTCATTTCCACAATGATTATGGGCAGGACACAAATGAATGCAAACAGTTGAATGATGAGATAGAGTTTCTCCTCCGATCAGGATTACTCTCGAGGTACTAAGTTAAGAACGAAACCCCGAGCAGGAATCAAGAGTTCCGAAGGAAAATGAGTCCACCACTGGAGCCAGCGGCCGTGGACTTCACATTGGATACCATATGTGGGGGGCCCCATATAGCAGGCAATAGTAACAATGCTCGTGAGCAATATGCAAGGACCCTAAGACATGAGGTAGGGGAGTCTTCCTAGTGCATGGCAGTCGAGGAGTGGTCTCCAAAAAATCTGAAGTATGAAAGTGAAACTCTCACTTTTATGGAGGATGACGCCAGGCACGTGAGGTACCCCCATAATGGTCCTCTGGTCCTTACAATTCAAATCGTCAATGCGTGAGTGAAGAGATTCTTGGTGGATACGGGAAGCTCAGTAGATATCATCTACAAATTATCCCTTGAGAAGATGAAGCTCTCGGTCAAGGACCTGACACCATGTTCCCAAGTGATATATGGGTTCGCGGGAGAATGCCTAGCACCAGCAAAACTATCAGACTACTGGTCATGGTGGGGATGCCCCCAGAATGAGACTGTGATGACAGAGTTCCTGGTGGTCGATTTATCATCGGCTTACAATGTAGTGCTCGTGAGACCCCTCCTGTTGGCATTACACACAGCAGTGTTTATCTGGCATCTATCTTTGAAGCCACCCACAAGCGTAAGGCAAGAATGCATACATGGTAACCAAAGGGAGGCACGAGAATACTATAATGTGTCAGTGGTCAAGACAAAGAAAGGACCATGCATAAACAACATGGTAGTAACCTGCTGCGAAGGGAATGAAGGAATGGATGAGGTTGTCAACATGGAAGTTGACGTTGAAAGAAACACTCTACTGGAGTCGAGGGCTGCTTTTAACGAAGATTTGTTATTATAGATAGTTTCCCAAAGCGAGGGAAATGACATCGATCCTCACTTTGAGGATGACATCATGGGGGTAGGACCAGTCAAAGATCTTGACGAAGTCCTACTAGATGAGAAGAACCAGGATGTCTTTGCCTGGTCAAATAAGGACATGGTTGGAATTTCTCCATCTGTGATAAGCCATGTCCTCAATGTGGACAAGTATTACCCACCAGTGCAATAAAAGAGGAGATTGCTTGATAAAGACCGATCTCAGGCCCTGAAAGAGGAGGTCGAGCAGCTCAAGGAAAATGGTTTTATAAGGGAGGCCTACTACCCAGATTGGGTATCAAACCACGTGTTGGTCCTAAATTCAAACGGGAAGTGGAGAATATGCGTGGACTTCACAAATCTAAACAAGGCCTACCCCCAAAGACTACTTCCCACTAACCGAAATAGAATAACTGGTTAATGCAACTGCAGGACATGAAATGCTCTCATTCATGGATACATATTCTTGGTATATTCAAATAAGTATGCAACCTCCCGATGAGGAACATACCAGCTTCTGGACAGACAAGGGATTGTACTGTTATAAGGTGATGCCATGCGACTTGAAGAATGCAGGACCCACCTACTAGCATTTAGTGAATGGCATGTTCTGAGACTTGATCGACAAAAATATGGAAGTAAATGTCGATGACATGTTAGTCTAGTCCAAAGAAGCTGGAGGGCATGTTCAAGACTTGGAGGAATGCTTTACAATGCTTAGAAATTATAGCATGAAGTTAAACCCTCTCAAGTGCTCGATTATAGTTGGTTCTGGTAAGTTTCTCAGATACATAGTCAATTCACGTGGAATCGAGGCTAACCCCGAGAAGATCAAAGCATCGATCGACATGAAGTCACCTACCATAATCAAAGAAGTGCAAAGCTTAACAGGGAGAGTAATTGCACAAAGTAGGATCATATTGAAGTCAATGGGCAAGTATGCCCCCTTCTTTAACCTACTGAGGGCCACCAAGAAAATCCAATGGACCGAGGATTGCGAGAAAGCTTTTCGAGCCTTGAAGGAGTATCTGGCTCAACCTCCCGTCCTAGCGAAGCCAATATATGGTGAAGTAATATTCATCTATTTGGCAATCACCGAGCATGCAATCAGCGCTGCTTTGGTAAAAGAAGAGAACATGGAACAACACCCTGTGTACTATATCAGTAAAAGGCTAGTAGGTGCGGAGTCTAGGTATCCCTCTCTTGAAAAGCTAGCCTACTGTTTAATAATCGCCTTAAGAAAGTTGTCTCCATACTTCCAAGCTCACTCGATTTGAGTCCTGACCAAACAACCACTGAGACAAGTTCTTCAAAAACCAGAGGCCTCGGGACGATTACTCAAGCGGGTAGTGGAACTAGGACAGTATGATATCACTTATCATTCGAGGACGACGAAAAAAGGACAAGCATTAGCAGACTTCATAGTCAAAGGCACCAACCTTGAAGACCCTTCCTACCAATCAGAGAATGATGATACCGAGAAGGAAGGAGATACTACCGTATGGAAGTTGTATGTTGATGGAGCATCCAATGAACACAACTAAGGCGTAGGAATCATACTGATCACACCAGAGAATCATCGAATTCACTGTGCTCTCAGATTTGGATTCAACACTTCAAATAGCGAGGCTGAGTACAATGCATCACTAGCAGGATTATGCTTATCTCGGGATGTGCATGCATAGTCCTTGGAGATATTCAGTGATTCCCAACTAGAAGTGTACCAGCTACTGGAGGAGTATCAAGCCAAGGGACTTAGGATGGTGCAGTACCTGAACAAGGCGAAGGACTTGTTGACACAGTTCAATAGATACTCGATTACATAAGTCTGGATGGAGTAGAATTCCAATGTCGATGTCTTGGCCAAGCTTGCCAGTGCCAAAGATGCGGACACCCTGAATGTCATTCCCATAGAATCCTTGGCAGAAAGAAACATAGTGTTGTGTAAAATTTAATGTGAGTGCAAGTGTACACTGTCAACATGTAATAAGGTGATAAGAACCCAATATTGTATCCACAAGGATTGTTTTTAAGCTTAAAATTGTGAAATTAAGGTTTAGCAAAATGATTAAAAATAAAAGAACCAAACTCAAATTAAATTGGAAGTTGATTTTTTTTTATATGCAATTGAAAATAACTAACAGCTGAATTGAAAGTCTAAATTAATGGGATGCAATATGAAAATCAGTTGATAATGAAATGGTAAGCTAGGATAATTAATTCCCCCTGTTTTGCAATTCCTGGAAGCAATGCTATGAAAATGTTGCGGCATTCCTGACAGTTTACTAATCAAGAATTCTAATCAAGTCCATAAGTTTCTGTCGAAATCAAATGGGTTTCACTCTCTAATTAAATTACTTATGTCTAAGTTAATTTAATTTTGAGAATTTCCTATCAAGCACCAATTCTATTAGATTATGCAAGGCAAAGATATATGTCTATACCCTCACAAAATTAAAATCAAAGAACTTAATGATGCACCATTCAAGTCTTTTGTCTAATAATTAAAATCCTTTTCAGGAATCTTAATTGTTCCAATCATTTACTAAAGGTGATCAAGCAATAGTAAATATTAAGCATGAAAATTACTTGAATGAATAAACCTCAATTCGCATTAAGCATCAATAGCAAAGTTTCACAATTGCATAACAAGGTTCCTTAATTATCCTAACTTTAAGAGAATTAGTTCATAACTTTAAACACAAAATAACCCAGCTGGTAATCATCCATAGTCAAAATAAATGCAAGAAATAATTAAGTTCCAAGATAGAAAGGAAAGAAAAACAAGCCAAGAATAGTAAGGAGTGTCCCCCTAATAACTCTTCTCTTTTTGTCTTCTTCCTTCCAATCCTCTCTCTTCCCTTCTTTTCTCTTTTAATGGCTACCCAAAATGGGGGTATTTCTTACACAGGCGGCTGGGCTTCTCTTCTTCTCTCCTGTCGTGTATCCCTAATTGGAAAAGAAGACACCCTTTGGTCTAGGTCACTTCCTCCCCTATGGTCACATGGGCCTCATTTCCTTTCATTCATTTTTTTGTCTTTTTGTCCATTAATTGGGTCCAAGGAAAAAATAAAGCCCACTAATCTTTTTTCCTATCTATAATGCAGCCCACTTTAAATAACCCCCAAAATGGGCTGGACAGTAGTGTCCACGTGGGTCATCCAAATACGTTGGCAGGCAGTACGTCATGCTGCTGAAATGTTGCAGCATTTCCTCCTGCTGAAACCATTTAAAACTTAAATCTCTTTCCAAATGACCAAAATTCCACCACCACCTGCCAAAATAAGAATTTCACACTTTAGGATATATTTTTCCAGCAAAATACTAGTATATAATATTATTATTTATATGATTTATATTGTAGATTTTCCTTGCTGGGTATTAGGCTCATTCCTTTATGATTAAATGTGCAAGAAGTTAGCTATGGCGGCGGGAAAGGTTCTTGGCAGCTTGGGGATGTGTATTGAGGCAGAATGGAATCAATGGACTGAGCGTTCGATTAGAGGATGGAGTCTTTAAGTCTTTAAATCATATTTCTATGTATTTTTCCGCACTTAGTTTTGTAATCAATTTATTTAGATCATGTTATGTTTTTATTTTTAAAACAATGGGATCCCATATCCTATTTAAAATCTTTATGTACTCAAACCCTTTCTTTACATAATAAAGTTATGATGTTTTCACATGTACGTTTTCTTATGATTAATATAGTAGTTATTAATGGTCCAAGGTCTAGAATAGTTGGGTCGTTACACTGGGTGTGCGAGGCCCTCCTACAAGACACAGACCTGGGCACGCAAGGCTCTCTTGAGAGCCATGGACTTGGGCACGTGAGGCCCTCCTGCAAGATGCGGACCTGAGCACTCGAGGCCCTCCTGCGCGAGGCCTCCCTGTGAGATGTAGACCTGGGCATGCGAGGCCTTCCTACGACCCATGGACCTGGGCACGCGAGGCCCTCTTACAGGCCACAGACTTGGGCACGCGAGGTCTCCCTGCGAGACGCGGTCCTGGGCACGTGAGGCCCTCCTGCAAGCCACGGACCTAGGAACGTGAGGCCGTCTCGCGAGGCGCGGGCCTGGGCGGGCGATGCCCTTCTGTGAGATACGGACCTGGGCACGCGAGGCCCTTTTGCGGGCCACAGACTAGGGCATGCGAGGCCTCCCTGCGAGACGCGGATATGGTCACGTGAGGCCCTACTATGAGCCATGGACTTGGGCACGTGAGGCCTTCCTGCGAGGCGTGGACCTGGGCACGCGAGGCCCTCCTACGATCGACAGACTTAGGCACAAGAGGCCGTCTCGCGAGGTGCAGGCCTGGGTGTGCGAGGCCCTCTTGCGAGACACGGACCTGGGCACGCGAGCCCCTCTTGAGAGCCACGGACTTGGGCACTCGAGGCCCTCCTGTGAGACGCAGTCCTAGGCACGCGAGGCCCTTTTGCGAGACGCAGACCTGGGCACGCGAGGCCCCCCTACGAGGCACGTACTTGAGCACGCGAGGCCTCCCTACGAGACGCAGTCCTGAGCACGCTAGGCCCTCCTGCGAGCCATGGACCTAGGCACACGAGGCCCTCTTGCAAGCCATGGACCTGGGCACGCGAGGCCCTCTTGCAGGCCACAGACTTGGGCATGCGAGGTCTCCCAGCGAGACACAGTCCTGGGCACGCGAGGCCCTCCTGCGAGCCACGGACCTAGGCACGTGTGGTCGTATCGCGAGGTGCGGACCTGGGCGCGCGAGGCCCTCCTGCGAGATGTAGATCTGGGCACGCGAGGCCCTCCCTACGAGACGCAGACCTGGGCACGTGAGGCCCTCCTGCGAGCCATGGACCTGGGCATGCGAGGCCCTCCTACAAGGCACAGACCTGGCGCACAGCTGGTGGCGCGAGGCGCCTAGGTGCGCGACACCTAGGCACGGGTCTGTTGGCCCCTCGGTGAGATGGGCGAGGCGAAGTGAGCTTGGGCCCCGCGTGGGGTGAGACTGGTTAGTCTCGTGAATGCCCTGTCTGGGGCTTGGGTCCTTCAGGACCATGTCCGATTTGCGGTGTTCACAAGGTGTATAAATTTTAATTAATCTTGTGTTTTAAATGTTTTAATATAAAATTAAAAGTTTTAATATTTTTTATTTGTAAATGATAATTAGAAAATGAAATGATTTAGAAATACACATCATTTTATTTAGATATGTCAACAAACATGTGGACAAATGGTGTGATGCCACATTGGTCATCACGCGGTCCTCGCTAGCGGTTAACATTCAAAAGTGAACGACTGCAAGAAAAATGTAACAGTCAACAGTATTGCTATCAAAAACGTGTATGTGTATCAACTCGAAAAGAATAGAGTTATATTGAAAATATCCCTACTTTTTATATTGTAATTGGTATATTTTAATTTTAAATTAAACACTTTGTATTATATTAAAAAACTTCATATGAATTTCAATTAAATAAATAATTATACTTTAATTATTTATCTTAACAATTCTTTTTTAGAGTATCTCAAGATATTTTAAATCTAATAAAGAAATATACATATATATATATAATATAAACAACAACAAAATATTTAATTTAGATATTTAATTATAGCTATAACGTAATTTGGCCACAACATAATTAATAAATTAATTATGTTAACGATGTTAGTTATAATCATTCATTTTAACGGAAAAATAGCAAAATTTATTAAACAAAGAAAATTTCATGAAATACATATTTTTTTTTATATACAAACATATATTTTTAATTAATATCACAACATGTTTAAAAAAAACAAAATTAATATCACAACAAACTATGACATTATTTTCTCCTAAGTTGGTACCATCCATGATGTGAGGGGGGCCCACTTTGCTCACATTAAAGACCTTTCATGACACACTCGGTCATTTGTATGATATATTGGTAGAAGAAGTTAAACAAGTTAGATATGGTCACAATTATATTTTGTTGAGGAAAATGTGTTGAAACATATATATATAAATATTCCTTTTTATCTGCCTTATTTGTCGTACATGCGCAAATAGTAAAAGCTGAATAAGTTGATATATGCAATCCGAAATAGTTTACTCTTGGCTCTATAAAAAGGCATGACCCCAAGGTCAGTTTGTACACAATACATCAAAAATAATAAAATAGAGAAAATGGGGAGAAAGATTGAGAAGTTTCTGGTCGCTGCGGCTATTGTTTTTCTTGTAGCCATCTCTTTTGGTCCATCTGCATTTGCAGGCAGGCTTTCTATAATTTGTTTCATTTTTATAATTAAGGCGTTATCACATGAACAACTTAAATCTTATTACATGCAAATTATGTTATTCTGATTTATTTCTTGGTCCCATCTACATTTATAAAATACATCTGATTAATTATATAATTAGGACTGCTTGGTACACGGCTACTTATTGAGGCTATAATATACATGTGATTCAGTGTCTGATCATGAGAGTTCAAATCTTTATAATTTATTGTATTGTGCTATGTTCTCTTTATCCGGTGGTGTTATTATTTATATTTTACTTTACTAGTTTGGCATTTTCACTCGAAATCATTATATTACTTGTAGTTATTTCTAAAAAAATTGTAATATATTGGGTACTTTAATTTTCATGACAGAAAGTGAGGTGGAACTAAGATCTGATGGTGGGAATGATAATCATTATGTGGATACAGCTAAGATGGACATGTCATACCCATACACACTCTCGAACGTAATCATGGAAGATAACACATTGGGAATTCAATTCTGTGGATTATGCCTAAAGCCTGGCGTCACATGCGAGAAGGGATGTCTTTGTACTTGGAAACTAGGTTGGCTTGTGCCTATTTGCAAGGGCCTGTGCTGCTAAACCTACAACATATATGTATCACCATCCTGGCGGTTGTTGGATACTATTCATATCGAATAATACAAATCCTTCATATATATGTATAAGAAGCATTAGCTAGGTTTATGTAGTCGTGCATGTGCAGCTGCTTCTTGATATATCATGGTCTTCTCTTCTTCTCTTTCTTTTTTTCTTTTTAATGCTAAAATTTGTAGCAAACGTTTCTTGTATTAGTATTGTAAAACCCTAAATTGGCTATCTTAAATAGACAATATATTTTATAACTCGAAAGTATTTTTAGACATTTGAAGCAGTTCCCGACACGTTTATGATCTGTAACGATAACTTGTTTTTTTTTCCATATTTGTTTTCTTAAGTCCTAAATCATCATACATGTTTATAGCAATTTTTTTAATTGATATTTCATCCATATATGTTGATATTCACTAAGAAAGTATTATTTTATTTATAAGAAGATTTTTGTTTAATTAAAATATGCTTTCCCTATTTTAGATTTTCGGACATTATGTCAATTGATTAAAAAATATTTTGTGATATATTTTATTTACAAAATTCGTGGTGCTGGCTAGATATGAAAAGAAAGATTAAAAAAAAAATGTAATTTTTTTTTTGTGGAAAATGATACTTTATGTAATAAAGAGCTGATTTTGAACTTTCATCATTTAGATAATATTCTATAATATTCTAATCATTTACTACAGATCATGGGAAAAACTAGGGAAGGATTAGAAATTCAATTCATCATGAGTCAATTTCCTAATTTGTAACAACAGAATCTGACAGACTGTCATAATTTTCTAAGTAAAAAATCTGTGCAATTTTTTCTTTGATTTTGCAGATTTCCTGGACTGCCTTGAAAGACCATTTCAGCTATAAATAAAGGACAAAACTGCTGCAAATCCTTAGCTCTTTCTGTTCTCATTTTTTAATATCATTTGTATTTTTGACAGAGTTCTTTTTGTGAGATTAAGAGTTGATATGGATTTGTTGAAGGGTGTACAAAAACTTGCGACATAAGTATAGAGGGAGTCTATCTATGTTTAAGTCAATTGTGATTTTGTACTTTGTGATATCTTACCAATCAGTTTCATCTCTCTATGTGCCCTTGTGGATTAGGTTTTTTGAACCACATAAAAAATTTCTGGTGTTGATTTTTTTTATACTCATTTTTATTTCTATAATAATTTGTTCATAGATAGTGCTTATTTGTTAGATCATATTATGATTATGTTAAAACAACTTAATCACTATTCTGCAATCTATTAAGTTGTTTAA
Source organism: Humulus lupulus (assembly GCF_963169125.1). Classification (NCBI taxonomy): domain Eukaryota; kingdom Viridiplantae; phylum Streptophyta; class Magnoliopsida; order Rosales; family Cannabaceae; genus Humulus; species Humulus lupulus. Next base: position 151,383,726 of record NC_084797.1, on the reverse strand, counting down.
TTCAATTACTTGGTAACACATTCAAACAAAATTTCAATTGGCATCACAACACGTCACTACACTCTTAGTGAGATTGTGTGGTTTACCGTTTGTTTTGTTTCTTGTGAAATGTCTTTATTTGTAGATGGATTCGCTAAGTTCTCATTTGTCTTAACATATGAGATCGATGTGATTCCTCCACGAATCAATTGTCTCACATACTTATGTCTTAGACTTATATGTCTAGACTTCCCATTATATATGTCATTATAGGCTCTAGCCAATGTGGCTTAACTATCACAAAGTATTGAGACCGTCGATACCTCATCTACAAAAATTGGGATCTCCAACAAGAGATTCCCAAGCCACTCAGCCTCTTTGCTGGTTGCTACTAGAGGTATAAGCTTGGTGTAATATCTGCTTTGGCTAGTAAGGGTATTATGGTAAATTGAATGTCATTGTGTGTTTAATTATACGAGTTATGATATGCGTAAACTATGATGTATGTTTATTTATGTATTTTGTCAGCAATCCTCGCGCATTAGTTTCTTCAAGTGTTAGGGGCCAAAGTGTAATAGAAATGGTGAACTGGGGGCCATGACAGAATTGTGGATTTTATGGTAGGAAGTGTATTTATTAAAAGTTGAAGCTATTAGTTTTGGATGGGAATTTCAATATAGGGTTGTAAGTGATAAGTAAGGATTAACTTGAGGATAGGAGAAAAAATGTCATTTAGTTTTACATGAATTAAGTCAGATTAAATAAATCAATTAATTAGTGAAATAGGTTTAGAAATCGTATTATGTCAGATTTTGGTTTTGGGCGATAGACTAGAGAAGGAAACATATCAAGAACAATCTCATGTTCTTGATCTGAGCTTTGTGAAGGCTTGAGGTTGAAGGGGATCAACAATCTGGGCTATTGAAGGGCAAGGAAGTTCACAGGCGGCATAGATTGGAGTCTTGATCTGATGTTTTATTTGTAAGTATTCACACCTATATTGTTTAAAGTATTTGGCAATCTAATTTTTTGAAGATTTAAGACTACTATTATGTTTTTGGGTTGATAAATGTTTATTGTAGGTTTAGGAATGTTAATATCTGTAGTCATGGGGTTAGTAACATGCTAGGATACCTGTTTTTGGGGTTTGGGTTTGGAATTTTACGATTTGGCTCGATTTTCTGGTTTAGAAATCGCACTGCGATTTTTGGAAATAGAGGCCTAGCACGACCGCGCTACTCAGCTGGTTCGGCCTAACTCTCTATGAGCGCGACCGTGCCCAGGCACTAGCGCGACCACGCCAGTTTCCCACAAAACATTACTTTTGAGGATTTTATGTGCTTCTAGATATAAGTTGGTAAATGTTGGGACTTCATGAAGAGGGGTTTTAAAGGCTTTCTTGAGTATTATGGTGATGTATTAGTTTTAAAAATAACTTTAGTGGGTTTAATTAAGGTTTTTCTTGGTTGAGGGTTGTAAAGCCTTAATGTTGTATGTTATGTTAAAGCTCGCCAAGGATACTTGAAGAGACACGTTAGGGTGTGTGTGAATCACTGCTACATTTGAGGTAAGAAGACTGGCCACTTGCACGCAGGGTGAACGCTTGACGTACTCTATGGTATAAATTATTTACATGGTATGCTTATGCGATTCATAATATTGTTAGTGAATGTCATGATTAATGAACTTATGTAAATTGTGGTGATGTTCTAGTGTATGTGTATGTGATGACTATTTGGCATGCTTACGTTTAAAATGCATGTCGACGTTATGAAAACGCATGCTTACGTTATACGATGCTTGTCCAATTCCATTTGGGTTACGTTTTCTTTCATGAGATATGATTTATGATACATTATTGTTATTGTTATTGTTATCGATTTTAAATTCCTGGTTAAGGTTATGGGTTTGTGTCATATACAACTCTTCTTGCTGAGCTTTGGCTCATGGGTACTCTGTGCTCCGGGTAAGGGCAAAGAGGTGATTACAATGCAATAAGTTGGAGAGCTTTGGCGGAGTGCGTACATGTCAAGGATTTGGTGATCATAAGGGATCGAACCTACTTTGGAAACTTATTAAGTATTTATTTTAGAATGATATTTTAGTTTTATGGATTGGATTTTTAAGTTGTTTATTTTACTTCATTTATGAAAACTACGAAACTCTAGAGTTTCATTCTTTTAACATTTAAGTGTTGCTTTTGAATGATTTTATAAATAAAAGAGTATATATATTTTAAACTTAGTTATGGTAATTTTCAAATTAACGCTTCAAGAAATTGGGACTTTGCACTTGGCCTCCATGGTTGAGTGTGAAATACATGTTTGTTTCTTAGAACCTCAAGAAATCGCACATCCTCCTAGCATAAACACTGAACAACTTGTGGAGAGATTATCTCCTACACTCAATATACAACATACATCGGAATATCCTTCAAGTGTCTTCGGGAACTTTGAATATTGGAGGCCTGGCTGCTTGGTCCTTCTAAGGTACCCTAAAACTCTCTCAATCGCTTTCCAATGTCCCATACTTGGATTGCTAGTAACACTACTTAGTTTACTAACCGCATATATAACGTCCAATCATGTACAATGAGCGGCGTACATTAGACTCCCTAATGCACTTGCATACTCAAGTTGAGCCACAACTCTACCATTATTATATTCAAGCTTTATGCTAAATTCAAACGGTGTATTTGCCTCTTTTATTTTGAGATGACTAAACTTGTCCAGCACTTTCTCAACAAAGTGTTCTTGACTTAATGCATAACCCCTACTATTTCTTCTCACTTTTATACCCAAGATATTATCAACCTCACCGTGGTATTTCATCTTGAAAGTGGAAGATAGACACCTCTTCGTTTCTATTATGCCTTTCATATCATTACTCAAAATCAACATATCATTAACATACAAACACACCAAGATGGCATAGTCATCTTAAGTCTTAGAGTATAAGCACTTGTCCACATTATTGTGTCTAAACTCATCCGAAATTATGGCTTTATCAAACTTTTCATGCCATTTTTTTTTATTCTTGCTTTAAACAATAAAATGATTTAACAAGCCTACACACTTTATGTTCATTTCCCCTTAGAAAAAAACTGTTCGATTGTTCCATATAAATCTCCTCATCGAGATCTCCATTTAGAAATGTCATTTTTCCATCCATTTGATGAACATAAAAGTTATATATTGATGATAAAGTAAATAGTACTCTTATAGTAGTTTTCATATCAAATGGTGCATACATGTCAAAATAATTGATCCATTCACTTTGTTTAAACTGGTTGGCTACTAGTCTTGCCTTGAAGGTTTTTAATGTGTCATCGATGTGATATTTCCTCTGAAATACGCACTTCCAACCAATTGGTTTTGAACCATGTGGAAGGTCTACTAATTCTCATGTGTGATTTGAAATAATTATATCCATCTCATCATTTATTTCCTCCTTCCAAAAAGCGGAGTTTCTCGAAGACATTGCTTCTTGGAATGTTTTGGGATCATCCTCAACTTGAAGAGCCATAGAAAATTTCCATGTGACTTCTTCAAGCTTTCCCTCTACTAGGTAGAGTGTCTACACTTGAGATGTCTCATTTGATCCCAACTCTTTAAGCCTTTGGTTTCTTGGAGGCAATATAGGTTGCTCACCAACCTTTGGATCTTTCTCTTTAAGAGATTCTCCAATACCTGTGGATTCTTGAGAATTGCTATCACAATATAACATATTCTTAAAAATATCCACTTCTCTTGATTCAATTATCACATTAGACTCCAAGTCTAATAGCTTATAGGCCTTGCTATTTGAGGCATAGCCAACAAATGCACACTTTACAGCCCTTGGACCCAACTTGGTCCTTTTAGGCTCCGTGCTCTTACAATAAGCAAGGCACCTCCACACTTCATGATAGCCTATATTAGGCTTCTTTCCTATTCATAACTCATATGGAGACACATTATTCTTTTTCATAGGAATTCGATTCAATATATGGCACGCACAAGCAAAGCTTCACCCAAAAAATTATAACATAATTTAGCATGTAAAAGCATAGAGTTAATCATCTCAAGACAAGTCATATTCTTTGTTTCAGATGTTCCATTTTGTTGTGGAGTGTATTGTAATAACCAAATTTCCTAATAAGGCTTAGGGCCTTGATTAGGAGCCGGGAGGGCCATAATTGATTTATTATGCAATTAAATGATAATAAGCAGATTTAGGTGTATTAAATATGCATGTGAACCCATTTCTGATTAATTGGATGATTTTCATATTTTGGCTATTTCGGGTATATTTGGCATATATGTGGCATGTGAATGGTGCTTCATTATTATTTGGTTATGCTAGGGTTACTCAGCACGAGACGATCTTAGGAGGTAAGCTAGTGTGAAAGTCACAACGGGATTTATACTTGACTCGGAGTGAGTCATGGGTTATTTGGCACATTACCGGGATATTGGGTAATGGAAATAAATATTTAATGATAAATTGGGAGTTAGTGAGATCAAGGGGAAATTCTGCGAATTTTGACTATTTTACCCCGGGGGCATTTTCGGGACCCCGAGCATTAGGATTTTCTTGAGGTTACTTAAGCTTGAAGTAACGTGTTAGAATTATAAAAAGAACGTTCTCCCTCCCTCAAAGTTCCATTTTTGACAACAATCGCATTTTCGTAAGAAACATAAGTTTTAGGACTCAGATTCAAGCAAGGATTGAGGCATAGCAATTCTAGGGAAGATTAGAAGCTTATTAGTCGAAGGATATAGCTGGGAAACAACTTAAGTGGAGGTAATTCAAGTTTTAAGTTCTAAGTTTTTAAAGTTTTTAAGCTTTGATTGGATTTTATGTTTTGATGAGTTTTTGGATGAATCTAAGCTTGGGTTTTATTGATTTTGGGAGATTAGGATGTTTGGGAACTTTAATTTTGAGATTTGGATAGGTTGGGGTCGGATTTGGAGCTTTGAAGCTCGAAGAACTCGAAGAACGCAAAGTTAGAACCCATAAATCTTGTTTGGGAGCTATAACGCTTGGGTGGTAACGCTACAGTGCTAGGTGCTCTATTTTGGGGGATTTTAATTCTGTTTGTAGCACTGTAGTGCCCATAGGTAGTGCTGTAGCGCTACACAGTCTTCATAATGGGGGTTTTTTTGGAACTTTTTGGGGTTTTGACCCGATGGCTCGGGGGATGATTTCACCACCCTGTTTGGTCGGATTGGAGGTCCTTAGGGCGTGGGATTGGTCCCAGGATTGGGTTTTGGAACGTGAACTCATTGAAACAACGTTTATGGTTGTGGCTAGGTTATCGCTAGGGGCTTGGAAAAAGGATTGTGCTTGTGGCTCGTTTATTGGTAACCTGTGCTTGGACCAAAGGTAAGAAAATTGCACCCAGTATGTGATGCATGAGATACACGAGATTAGGGCATGGTATGAATATTGAATATGAGATTGATCAGAGCTTGAGTATCTGTAAATGTGCATGATCATAATTATGCTAGTGAATGTTGAGTAAGCATGCTAAATGCCCTATATTTGGATATTTGACATATGATATATGCCTGGTTGCATTGCTTACTTATGAGTGGAACTGACTCCATAGTCAGAATCGGCAATGGTGTTAGTATTGACTGTGAAGCTGTGACTCATTAGTCAAGTTCGACAGTAGTACTGAGCATTGGTTGTATGGAATTGACCTATGAGCCAAGAGCGGCATAAGCATAATGAACGCAGAGAGAACATATTAGATCTAATCAACATAAGCATTGAATGAATCATCATGAGCATTAATGCTTGACTGACCTCAAGTTCGATGAAAACTAAAAGCGCTTGTCTAGTCTAATGGCTAGTTACTTAGAGCCAGGGCTAAAAAGGCTCAGGTGATTGTAACATCACATGGCTATGGGTGTTGAGCCCAAGTTCATGACTCACTCATTAGTCACTTATCTAATTAGGGTGTAGAGCCCAAAGTGTGACTCTTTAGTCACCTATCTGATTAGGGTGCGGAGCCCAAACTGTGACTCACTCATCTGATTAGGGCTACAAGCCCAAGCATGATTACGAGAATCTCAAAGTGTTAATCACTCTTCTGATTAGTGCTACAAGCCCCAGTATGATTATCAAAATCATAAAGTGTTATTCATTCATCTTATTAGGGTGCAGAGCCTAAGTGCGTGACTTAATTGTCACCTATTTGAGTCACTTAATTTAGATGAACACATTAGCCATCTATTCTCATTATGACTTGAAAGTCATCTATACAAAGGGCAGGGCCCATAAGTCATCTATACAAAGGGCAGGTCCCACAGTCATTATTTGGACTTATTTGCATGCATGAATAAGGCTATTATTGCTAGGCATGCCTATTATGATTTAGTAACATGTTATTACCTGTTCATGAGCATATTGAGTTTTCTTGCTGAGCTTCGGCTCACGGGTGCTATATGGTGCAATTAAAGGCAAAACAAAGCTGGACCATCCTTGAGTTGGAGAGCTTAGGTGACGATGTGTACATATGCGGCTGCTCGACCGCAACGACCGAGGGTTTAAAGAGGAACTAGGGTTAAACCCTATTTTTCCTCTTAGGTCAACTGGTTGTAAATATTTTATTGTAATTAAACTTTAAATTATAGTTTTGGGATCCCAATGTATATAGTAAACATTTTAGTGAAACATTGTATCTTTGACCAAAAATTTTAACCATAAATCGTAATCACACTTAGTTACACGATTATGACCAAATGGCTCGGTTATCGAGTTTAGCACTGTTTAAAATGTCCAACGTAACAATCCCTGGGTAGTAGGGCATTACATGTATGGTGAAGTGCATTCATGTATAATGCCATGTTGTTCAAAAAACACATTGAAATCATTTGACAAGTATTCACCACTTCTGTCACTTCTAGGAGTCTTTATTTTCTAATTCAGCTATATAGATTTTAAATGCAATAAATGTCTCAGCCATACTCTTAAGTAAATACACATAAGTATACTAAGAGCAATCATCTATTAAAGTCATGAAGTATCTTTTTCCCCTCTAGTCAACATGCCATCCAATTCACTTAAATCAATATGTATTAATCTAGCAAGTTTGAACATATATCAACACTTAGAAAATGTTTCTTTACCATTTAAGATTTAACACATAATTCACATTTATCATGCTCATTCATATCACAATTAATCAATCCACATTTAATAACTCTTTTAATTGTGTTATAACCTATATGAGCAAGTCTATTATGCCAACAAGTAATAAAATTGAAATTAACCACTTTGAAAGATTTAGATGCCATATCATTATTGTCACTATCAAAAGTACAAAGTTTGATAATTCATCACATGAAAAATCCTTTCCCACAAAAGTTCCCAATTTAGTCAAAGTAAGTTTACCGAATTCAAACTCAATTTTGAGACCGGATTTACTAAGTAGACTTCCACTCATAATGTATCTAGTCATATCGGGAACATAGAAAACATTTGTTAAGGTCTTTTTATTTTCATTAGTGAATAACACATCAATCTAGCCCCTTCCAAGCATCGTGGATCTCTTTTCATTTCCCATTTGGACTTCATGTCTCGCCTTTGAACTTTTAATGGTTTTGAAAAGAGTTTTATTACAGGTTGCATGAAAGGTGGCACAAGTATCATACCACCATCCTTGCACCTTTCTTTGGATTGCATTAACTTCACTCAAGGTTGCAATGATCTCAACATCAAATATATTGACCTTAGTATCTTCACTTTCTTTTGCAATGATCTCATCATCAATTGCATTGACATGTTCACCTTCTCTTAAGGTTCCCTTAGTCTTATCACTACATGCATGAACCATGTCAATTATCTTTAGGGTTATCATACATTCCTCATTGAATGCATTATTCTCAATTAGGGTTACAATGCATTTATCATTAAATGCATTAAATTTAATCAAAATCACAAAGATCTCATCATCAATTAGAGTGACCAAATTAAATTTATTTAAAAGTGCAATGGCCTCAACATCAATTTCCTTAACCCTAATCTAATTAATGTTAATTTTATAATTACCATATCTCACATGATGATCAATAATTTTACAAACAAAACAAGTATAACAATAACCCTTGAATTTTTTATTAACATTCACCATCCTACTTTTAACATAAATAATAATCTCAAACTCACAAAAATATTGCAGAAAACACATTTCATTCAAATTCTTGAAATCTACACATTTAGAAATATGGAATTTGATGATATCAATCTCCTTAAGTATGCAATCTCATTGAGTTGTCTTAATCTTCGTTGATGAATACATTGAATCCATATCCACATTCATATAGAGCATATCCAAATAAAACTTTCTTTGATCTTTTATGGTTATGTGTTCAACACAAACCAAATCTTGAAACAAGGATTTTAAGGTTGTAAAAGATGAACCAATTTCCCTCATTGTTGATTATGCAAAACAAAAAAGTGAGAGTAATTTGGAATAGAGATTTTGATTATTGGCAATATATGGCTTTACATTTTTCTAATCAACAATAAATAATGGGAATAATGTAATATTCAAAACCCTAGATGTTAATCAAGATCCAAATTCAAAGTATGAATGCAATTCTTGATAATCAGAGAAACATGTTCGTGATATAAATATTATTCTTGAATATAAGAAACAAAATTATTAAATGAAGATAAGATGAACTTAGAAATATTTAATCATCAATACTAACAATGAAAACACAATAGAGTAACACAAAAGAAAGTTATGGTTATATGGATACAACCTTTGATTTAGAGCAACTTGAATCTTCAAACTTGCTGAACTTCTAAAGCTTATAAACAATAACAATATTATTGTCCAAAATATCTATTCCAAACCTTCCCTTATTGCTTGAAGCTTCAACTAAGTTGAATGAGATTTGGGATTTAACAAGCCTTAAAATACATGCAAGTCAATCAAAGCTTGATGAGTTTCTTGGAGAAACTTTGGTCTTTGAGAGCTAGAGAGGGAGAGATTAGAGAGAGAGAGTTGGAAAGTGTGATCATAGCTTTACAACTCTAATAATCCATATTTATAGTGTAGGCATCATCATTAATCTAACCAATAGGATTAGAGTATTTAAAACACATTATTTGGAGCATTTTACGTAAACTATACAAACACTTGTAATAGCCCAGGCGACGCATTGCCTGGTCTGTCTAAACTAGGGTTTTGAAGCCCTAGGCAGCGTGTCACCTCCTAGGGGGGGATACATCACCAATGCCTCTGATTTTTCACTCCTAGACTTGTCTCAAAACACCTACAAATTCTCCCAAATTTTTTTAGAATGTTTGGATACCTCGCTGTATCACTTTAGGCCCATAAAAGTCAGTTTTAGATGCCTTCTACACAATCTCATGTTTTCAATTCTCCCTAAGTGAAAATCGTTAAGTGTTTTTCACCTCAACATGTAAACATATTAATCATTATATTTAACCAATCTCAACACCAACATTGGAGTGTGAAAGCTATCGATGAGTAAGTTTGAGCTATGTAATGAAAAATTATGTAGAAGATACTCTACCGTGTGAAAATGGCTACCATCGTTGCAGTGTGAAAGCGTGTCTGAGTTAGGTAATTCATGCAACTTGTAAAAAATGATAAAAATGGCCACAAAACGGCAATGTATCATGCACACACAAATGCTTGAGACTGATTTTAGTGCTAAAACAAATATATTAAAACTCATATACATGTAACGACCCAAAATCACTAATAAGGCTTAAGGGCCTTAATTAGTGTGCCGGGAGGGCATAATTGGGTTATGTGTGATTTAAATGATTAAATGCATGATTGTGTGATAAGCATGCTTATATGATTATATGGATATGTGAAATGCATGTTTATGAGTATTGATATGCATGTGGGCCCTGTTTAGCGTATGAGGGCATATTTGTAATTTTGGCCCGATTAAGGCATAAATGTGATTATTTGTGGTAAATTGTTGACACCACATTATTATGTGGATATATTTGCATCATATGGTTCAAGACGGTCCTAGTGAGCGGTTTGGCGAAATAATCACGGCGGGGATTTATACCCGGTTCTCGGGGGAACCTGGGGGTATTTTTGGGAATTTAGGAAATATATTGGGGATTATTAGACATTGGGTAATAATTGGTGATTAATTGGAATACGGGATTTAGGTCACAAATATTAGGAACACTCGAGGAATTAGTGGGAATTTGGAGCAAAATGAGTAAAATTCCCTTTAGATACCTCAGAAGGATTGAGATGGTTGGAGGGGTATTGAGTCGTTAGGCCACTTAAAGATAAACTCAAAAAAGAAAACTCACCTAAGTCTAAGTAGAAATAAGTAGAAGTCTTTAGCCTATTTTCTCTCTACTCTCACAATTTCCCTCTTCTCTCTCCCTTGGGTTTGAGCTGAAAAGCTTTGAGGATATAGAAGAAATTGAAGGTGAGGAGAGCTGGAATTATTGGAGAGGCTTGAAGGTTTAAAGCTGGGATCATTCTGAGTTGCTGCTAGGGGAAATTGGGTTGCAAAAAGAGGTAAAGATTCTGAATAAATTCTTTGTTTGCTTAGTTTAAGTATGAAGATGGAGGTATGTAAGGGTGTAGTATTAGACTGGGTATTGGGTAAGAATTTTAGAGGGTTTTGCTTGATTATTATGGCTGAATTGAGGTATGGTTTCTGTGTTAGTTATTGAAATTATTAGATAAAAGAAATATGTGACTATGGGTCATAATTCGTGACTTGATTGGTGATGAATTGAAGGGATAAATGGGGGAAAATTATGGGCAAAGTTGAATGTTCTTGGCTAGGAGAAGGAGGACAAAACCCAGGTTTTCTCTGGGTTCGTAAGGCGCGCTGCGACCCAGCCTGGGGGCGCCACGGTGCATGTGGCCCTTCTGGCCTACGGAGCTCTCTGACTTGGGGGCGCACTGCGACTAGCTTGGCCAAGTCGCGACAAGCCTCCCCTTTGGCTTGGGAGGTTGCTCTCTAACTTGGGGCAAGTCGCGACCTGCCTGAGAGTTTTTAGCTTAAAACTGTTCTAAGTATTGTTAGGGATCAGGGGTGTTGATGGTAAGAACTCGTCAACGAGGCAAGGTTAGAAAACTCAAATTATATTGTGAAGGAAAGTTGAAAGTAACCTGGAAAGAACTTGAAAGAAAATACAGAACAACAATGGAACCAAGACCATATATTTCTTAATTGATTTTGATGCAAAGAATTTTCCAACCCCTTAACCTGAGGGGTCGAAACCTATCTATAGGTGGGATTTATTGGCCCCTCATACAAGTAGGTCCCAGGGACAAGGACGTATGCAGATATAAGGTCAGGGTAGTGGCTTAGGACATAGTGGTGTCTACCCTGACAATGCCAAAGTAGTGGTGTAGGACATCGTACTATTGACTCTGGTATATGGTCGGGGGTGCTCAGGGAGTGCTTCCACCCTCCGTACAAGTTCGTAACGCCACTACTCGTCTGATACGGATGACAGGGCCACACCTCTGTCCTCTTCATGATCGTACATCCCATATCAGTACACGTACCTTGTACCCAATCGTCCTTATCAATTCATGTTTGGCACCTAAGGATTATTTGACATACCTGTTTGGTGTTTTCAAGTGTTCCTTGTACGCATGTTGAGGAGGCTACAAACTTTACATGTCATGAGTAGCCAAGGCACGGGGGTGCCCCGCTGGTGGCACCTACTTCTAGAAGGGAACTAGGGCCTCTTCAGCGAGGCGCAGGATGATGGTGGTGAGACAAGGTGCACACAGGAGATACAGCGAGGCTGCACCCTCGCATAGCGAGGGGCCTTGCATAGCGAGGCTAGCCTACTGTGGCCACATGGAGGCAAGGCTCGGGACACGGGTGATGTAGCGAGGCTGCAACATCGCATGGCGAGGCTGCACCCTCGCATGGCGAGGCTGGCCTGGTGCGATCGCATGGAGGCTAGGCGAGGGGACACAGGATACGCAGCGGGGCTGCACCTTCGCATACCAAGGGTACCTTGCATAGCGAGGCTGGCCTGTTGTAGTCGCATGGAGGCGAGGCACGGGACACGAGAGATGCAACAAGGTTGCACCCTCACATAGCGAGGCTGGCCTATTACGGTCACATGGAGGCGAGGCGCGATGTCTTGCGTAGATGCAGTGCATGCAGCAGGCCAGCCGAGGACCCACGCATAGCGAAGGTGACGCGCGCACGAGAGGCCAGCCGAGGACCCTCGCATAGCGAGGATGGCATTCGTGTGGGTAATCGGGTGAGGACCCTCGCATAGCGAGGGTGGCTCGCTTAGCCCAACTCCTCCGATGCCATGTGATGCCGTTGCCCCTTTATGCATGTGGAAAGTAGACAAGTGAGGCTCTCGCCCCTTCGTCCCACTAGCATGCGTCTCATAGTCTTTAAGGTGCCTTGTAGTGTAGAGGTTCTCCTGGGCGAAATTCACAAGGGAAGAATTCCCACATTCAGACTTTCCCCCGAGTCTATAAGTACACTTTTAAGTGTGTTTATAGACTTTTTCCTTTTCTCTGGTTTCAAATGGATGGAAAATTTTGGGAGACTCAACCTTGGTGCGCTATCCAATGTTTCCTGAAGAAACACAAAATCAGTTTTGAAGTTATCTTTCTTTATAGTGTCCAAAGAAACACAAAAGCCATCTAACTTTTGGGGGATCCATGAATGTCCCTAAGATTGCATAAGGGACAATCATTCTCAATCGCGGATCCCAAGGCTGCCTATACTATTGATCCCCACCATTCATATGGACTTGAATTCAATGGCCAGGGGGCCTTGACTTTCCTTATATATACCCCATGGCTTGGAGTCATTTCTCCACACCAACACTTGCCTAGCCTAGTGGTATTCCCTCCAAACAACTTTCAAGAGATCAAAGGTTTCATCCACCACAAAAGCATTCTTGAGGTAATTTTCCTTCCATTTCATTTATTCATCTTCCTTCCTTCCTTTTTTTTTTATTATTATTTTTCCTGATTCTTTTGCCTTTTTTTTTTTTGGCTAGCATTGCGGTGACACTAGGCATTCTCTTGCTCCTACGATCTTGCCCCTGCTTATCGCTGAACTGACCTTACACCTCCACAAGTCTATCCTTTCACACCTTCAACTTCATACATATACCTCCAGGTATGCCTCCTTCCTCCAATGATGCGCAAGCCCCTTCCTCTTTTTTCTTTTTTTTTTTTATATTGATTACGCAGGGGTAGAATTACTGGTTGTACGACACTCATTCTTCAGAGTTTGTCATTCTTTTTGTATGGCCTTTCAAGTACATATGCATATGCCCTTTTCTTATACCCCTCACACTCATGTTGTAGATATAGGGTTACCCTTACGCATATACGCCATTGAGTCTTAGCTGGTCCATGGCGTCTAAGCGATGTCCCGAAGGTCCGTCCAATGTTCAATTCATTGAGTTGTCATCCTCCGACTTGGAGGTCGATGTTCGTAGACCCTCTAACCATGGGGGTGTGCGAATGCTCTACCTCCGAAGACGGCCCTACCTCAGACAGAAAGCGTGCGACCTAGAGAAGGAGCTAGAATCCAATACCAGGGACGAGGGTTTAGGTTTCTCCCCCCAGCATGCGACATACATTTCCCAGCTACAATCAATCCTTTAGGATTTCCTTTCTGAAATTGCTTGTCTAGAAGAAAACTTGCCCCTTGAGCCATTTTCCTTTTGTGGTGACGAGTCTCCCAGTCATAGGGGTCTCTTGTTCGAAGGCGGTAGACGTGAACCAGTTGAACCGAAGTTCCTTTCTATGATCCCACCCACGCTTCCTCCCCTGCCCCCAATCTTACGCCCTAGGGTCAAGCAAAGTGCTGATAGATATAGGACACGTGGGGGGTCTTCCATGATCCTTAGAAAGTCTATGGCTCATAAACTACCTATCTCTGCCCAGGTACCTGAGATGCCAAAGAAAACCTCTGACACTTTCGAAGAAACGGGCAGGTCCAGCCTTACCACCACTAAACTGACCAAAATGCTAAATGCTCATCAGTTAACATCAAATCTTAAGTTCGTCATCCCAAAGCGTAATGAACGCGCATCTGAGCCGCCGGAAGGGTTCGTGGCCTTCAGCGATACCATAATCCGATCTGGTGGGGCTCTACCGCTTCACCCCTTTTTCATCAAAGTGCTTAACTACTTTGAACTGGCGCCTCTACAATTGTCCCCCAACTCTTGGGTGATGCTTAGCAGCCTATATGTGTTGTACCATCAAGTGCATTCCAGAGGGCCTTCCATGAGCGAGGTTCATTACTTCTATACCCTTAGGGCGAATCCATCTGCCCCCGGGTTCTACCAGCTCCAGAAAGCCGCGACCCATAAAGGGAATTCCCTCGTGGAGGGCTCCATTTTGAATAGGGGCTCGTGGAAGACAGACTACTTCTTCACTTATAGCGGGCACACTCGACACACTAGCTTCAACACCCCAAGTAAGACTATTCTCACTTTAATTTCATACATGAGAGGTTTCTCTTTTTACTCGGCTTTTCTTCTATGGTTTTTCTAACTGTAGTTATTTCTTTTCTTTTGATGGCCGGTCTCTTAGGGGTTGTTGGCTCCACCTTGAAACCGTCGGCTCGCGATCAAGTGATGCAAATCCTGGCCTTGCCTAGTGAATGCAAACAAGCTTGCACCCTTTTTACAGAGAGTAACCTTCACTTGTACAGGCTGCTAACCCTGGACCAAACTGTCTCTCTATGCTTTGTTTCCTCTAAATCCGCGGATCCACGCCCTGCCTCACCCGAACCTGCGAGTCCATGCCCCACCTCATCTGAACCTGCGGATCCGTGGCTATACGGCCACGATGATACTATTATGATGAGGTAGCTGATAGGGACTATGTCTACCCTTCGGGCGATCATATGGACGTTGAGGAGACAGTGGTGTCTGAGAACTACTCGTTCTTCCACTCTGTTGCCGGCAGGGCTAGGGGCGTGGCCGATGACGGTCATACTGGCGGTGTTACCTCTCGAATGCCACCATCGATGCTTGGCGGCGAGTTTGCCTTTGATACCTCTGTCCCCCGCCCCTCCGTGCCTAAAAGGAATTTCATCATTCCTTCTTTTGTTGGGGCTCCTCTACCCTCGGGGAAGTGTCCTGGGCGGACGTCTTCAGGCGCCTTTTTACCTAAGGAGATGACTCTGTGCTCTTCTGCTCCCTGTACCACTACAGATGGATCAGGACCTTCTCGGTCCCCATCCCTGCCAAAGCGAGCCTCGACAAGCACATGCATCTCCCCCGGTCAAGCTTATGTTTCTTCTTCTGAATATCGTCCTCTGGCAAGCCAGTATGGGGAAGCCATGAGCCATCATCTGGGAAACTTTCCCAAAGGTGAGTGGGGAACTCTGCACAATGTCCTCGACGCTAAGCTAGAAGACGCCTATATGCGAGCCTCCTTGCAGGTATTTGTCGAGATACTCGGTTTATTCATTTATGATAGATATATATATATTTTTTCATTTTGTTTTGACATTGCCTGACCCTCGAGGCTTTATTCTATGTCCTTGCCCTTACTTAGGCTTCTATCTTGAGTCATCGGCTGATCGCCTCAAACTCCTCATCGACCCAACGATTAAGACGCGAACTCAAGGAGGCATTGGGGAACCTATCAGTGCCCGAGGCGACAAAGGATGTCTTGTCAAGTCAACTGACTGAGGCGGTTTGCCAGAGGGACCCCACTTTAGCCTAGGCTGCATCAACCTCTCACACCAACACCCAGCTGGAGGCTACCATCCATACTTTAAACGAGAGGATTATTACGCTCGAGGCTGAGCTTGTGAATGCTGAGAATCGCATAGTCGAGCGCACGCTGTATGGAGGACCAACCCCACCGTTGACCTGTCTCCCTTTGGAGATTATGCCGTTGAGAAGATTTCTGAGTGGAAGGGTCAGGATGGAAATTTGTAGGTTCCTTTGTATTCGGCCTATGTATGTGGTTGCTATGTAATCCCTCACATTATATCCCCTTTCTCTTTTTTTTTGTGTTCATCAAACTTAAGGGACTTTGGTAAGTCCCTCTTATTATTATTATTTTTTGTGGATTACATATATCTTCCTTGATCTGATGATGATAATCTTTCTGGTGTACCTTGATTATACTTGTAAGGATGAGTTAACCCATTGGGCTCTTGGGGTCCTTTCATATTCTTTGTGCGCGCTTGTTACTTTTTGCGAGAAGCGTCTTTCTCGTCATTATATATAGTACTATTTCTTCAAGGGTCTCTTGTAGGACCATTTTTGGCTAGCCGGCTTAATGGTCGTTCTAGACTTATTGGGAGATTCCTTCTTACGGCCTCACCCCCTGGGGTGTCGGCCTTTGGTTGGAGGTCATCCTTTTAAACTATTCCCTTGATATTCATAAGGGTAGCTAATCCTTTTGAATATAAGAGATTTTTTTTTTGCTTATACTCGTGCCTCCTGTCCTACCCCCCAAGTTCTTGGTGAAATTTATTTCAGCAAGCACTTTGGTTGATGCTCACATAGAGAAGAAAAGTAACATGCGAAGTTGTGAACAATTTCATTCATAGTAGGCAGGTTACAACGATATATATGAAAAGTTCATATATACTTGGGAGGTTATCTAGGCAACCTGTTTGATTCTTGTCTACTAAGCTACAATAACATGCAACAAACTAAACATAGATACTGCTTGCATCAGATGTGGAAGTCTTACTGCTAGTACTTCTTGAGGTGTTTCGCATTCAATGCTCGAGGTATGACGGTGTCATCCATGCGCACCAGCCTATAGGTGTTTGGTGGTATGTATTGAGCAACTTTGTAGGGCCCTTCCCAGTTCGCCCCAAGCACCCCCGCCCCCGGGTCTCGCATATTGGGGAGTACTTTTCTTAATACCAGGTCGCCTACTCTGAATGTTCTCTCTCACACCGTCGAGTTGTAGTACCGTGCTGCTCACTGCTGGTATACCGCCACTCTCATTTGTGCCTTTTCCCTTCTTTCTTCTAGCATCTCTAAGCTTTCGGCCATTGCCACATGGTTGACATAGTCCTCGTATGCCTGTATCCTGTAGGAGTTAACCTTCATCTCAATCGGGAGGACAGCTTCACATCCATATGCTAAGGAGAAAGGGGTCTCTCCAGTGGTTGTGCGCGGAGTGGTTCTATAGGGCCAAAGCACATTAGGTAACTCCTCGACCCAAGCCCCTTTTATCCTCTCTAGCTTTGTTTTTAAGTTCTTCTTAAGGACTTTCTTAATGGCCTCCACCTGCCCATTGGCTTGTGGATGCACAACATCCGAGAAACTTCTCTTATCCCTCTTTCCCTATAGTACTCCTCGAATGTTTCCCCTTCAAACTGGGTGCTATTATCATAAATAATTTTGTAGGGCACTCCATATCTGCAGACAATGAATTTGTTTACAATGGTGGTGATATGCTTGGCCGTTATCTTTACTATAGGTTCCACTTCAACCCACTTGGTGAAGTAATTGACGGCTACTACCGCGTACTTTGCTCCACCTCTACCTGGGAGAAGGGCGCCAATCAGGTCTATCCCCCATATAGCAAAGGGCCAAGGGCTGGTCATGCTAGTTAATTCATTCGTGTGTTTTCGGGAGTAGTTTGCGTTCCTCTGGCATTTGTCACATTTCCTTGTGAAATCATTTGTATCTCTCTCCATGGAGGGCCAGTAGTACCCTTGCCTCATGGCTTTTCGAGCCGTGGATGGTCCACTCGCATAGTTGTCGCATTCACCCTCATGTATTCCATACAGTACCTTCACAGCCTCTTCCTCATCAACACATCGCAAGAGTGGCACAGAAAACCCCCTCTTGTATAAGATCCCATCTACCAAGGTGTATTGGGTTGCCTTATATACTAGCCTTCGAGCCTCCCTCTTGTCTGTTGGCACAACTCCATCCTTCAGGTAGCTTATAATTGGGTTGGACCATTACTCCTTTACCATGCTGACCATGTGAATGTCTGAATTAACAATGCTTGGACTTGGTAAGTATTCCATAGGCACTGATTCAAGGGTATCCCCATCTTTAGTGGAAGCCAGCTTCATGAGGGCATCAGCATGGGTATTCCTCTCTCTCGGGATTTGCTCTATAATAGCCTCTTACCCTTTCCAAGTATGCAGCCATCTTGGGACCCCTCGCTTGATACTCACCCTTCACCTAGAATACCACCAACTGTGAGTCACTAAAGATGTGTAGATGCGTTACCTTTAGCCCCTGGGCCAACCGCAACCCTGCTAGAAGCACTCCGTATTCTCCCTCATTGTTCGAGGCTTCGAACCCAAACCGTATCGCGCAGTACATCCTGTGTCCTTCGGGTCCAGTCATCACGATACCTGCTCCAGATCCTCCTTCGTTGGATGCTCCATCCACATGCAGGCTCCATTCTTCAAAACTCCTTAGCTCTCCTTCTATGACTGACTATCCCTCTTCTTCATCTCCTCCTCCATTTGGTCGATAGGTGAATTCCACTATGAATTATGCGAGCACTTGCCCATTGATGGAGGTCCTTGGGGTATAAGCAATGTCGAATTGACTCAACTCGATCGACCACTTCATCAGTCTCCCCAAGGTTTCAGGTTTATGTAAGACCTGCCTTAAAGGGCTATTGGTGAGTACTTCGATCGAATGGGCATGGAAATAGGGCCTCAACTTCCTTGAAGCCACAACTAATGCGTATGCCAACTTCTCTTTCTCCGGGTATCAGTTCTCCGCATCTACTAACCGTTTATTGACGTAGTACACAGGTTGCTGGTGTTTCTTCTCTCCTTTAACCAGGGCAGCACTTACGACATGCCTGGATACTGCTAAGTATAAGTTAGCCTTTTGCCCCTTTCAGGTTTTGCCAACAAGGGTGGCTTCCCTAAGTGTTCCTTCAGCTTGAAAAAAGCATCCTCACATTCTTCATCCCAAGTGAACTTTTTGCTCCCTTTTAGGATATTGAAGAAGGGGAGGCACTTGTCCGTAGACCTCGAGATGAATCTATTAAGGGCTGCCACCCGTCCCGTTAGACATTTCACCTCCTTCCTATTCTTGGGTGGGCTCATTTCTATTAGGGCCTTTATCTTATCAAGATTAGTTTCGATGCCTCTGGAGTTGACCATGAAACCTAAGAACTTTCCCGAGGATACACCGAAAGTGCACTTGAGTGGATTCAACTTCATTAGGTACTTCCTGAGTGTGTCAAACATCTCTCCTAGGTCTTTGTTGAGTTCTGCGGCATTTTTGGTCTTCACCAGCATATCGTCAACATATACCTCCATGGTCCACACTATCTGGTTAGCGAACATTTTTTTCACCAATCTCTGATAGGTGGCCCCCGCATTTTTTAATCTGAAAGGCATCACCTTATAACAGTAGAGCCCTTTATCCGTTATAAATGACATATGCTCTTCATCGGCTGGGTTCATAGGTATCTGGTTGTATCCAGAGTAGGCATCTGTAAAGCTAAGTAACTCGTGCCCAGTCGTTGCATCCACCAGCTGATCTATCCTTGGAAGCGGAAAACTGTCCTTAGGACAAGCCTTATTGAGGTTTGAGAAGTCAATGCAAGTCCTCCATTTTCCATTCGGTTTCAGGACTAATACTGGGTTCGACACCCATACAGGATAGAAGGATTCACGGATGAACCCATCGGCCTTCAACTTGTCCACCTCCTCCTTTAAGGCTGCGTACCTCTCTGGATAAGGCGCTCGTCTTTTCTACCTAACGGACCTTTCCTCAGAGGCGATATTGAAATGGTGGCACATGATGGTTGGATCTATTCCTACCATGTCTTCGTGACTCCAAGCAAATACATCCAGATTGTCCTTCAAAAACCTTACCAACTTCTCCTTCGCGTCGCTTTGAAGGCTTTTTCCCACCTTCAACTTTTTCAATGGCTCTTCCATCACCATAATCTCCTCTACCTCCTCCACATGTTCAGCCCTTGGCTCCTCCATGATTCTGGGGTCTAGTTCCTGCGGGTTTGCGCCCCCATGCACCACCATCGCAATCGGTTCTCGCGGTTTCACAGACGTGCGAAAGGAGGTGTTATAACACTCCCTTGCCTCTCTTTGTTCTCCTTTCATACTCGCTACTCCACCAAGAGTTGGGAACTTGACGGCGAGGTGATATATAGAAGTGATCGCTATCAATTCTCTTAGGGATGGTCTCCCCAATACCGCATTGAAAGCTGAAGCACAATCTACTACGACGAAGTTTGCCATTACTGTGGTCTATCGGGGTTGTTCTCCCATGGTGAGCGCCAATTCAATCACCCGTAAGGGTTGTATCGAGTCCACCATGAATTCGTAGAAGGAGGATTGACAGGGTTTCAAGTGTCTGACGCCCAAACCCATCTTCTCCAAGGCGGGGCGATATAAGATATCTATGGAACTTCCGTAGTCTACGAGGACCCGAAGCACCCGCATGTTGGCCAACTGAACTGTCAACACCAAAGGATCATTATGGGGATAGTGCACCCCTCGTGCATCCTCCTCTATGAAAGTGATTGAGTCATTTTCTCCCTTAAAGCTTTTCAGGGGTCGCTGCTCCAAACTCATGACACACGGTGGTGGACTCCGTCTGGCTTCTCTAGCGTACCTGTCTCGACCCTTCCTGGATTCTCCCCCAAACCCTGGACCTCCGAAGATCTTTCTCACCTCTCCTTGTATCTCTGGGGCTCCTCCTTGTGTCCGAGGTATCACCGGCAAGTCCTCTGATTTCTCCTTCTACCTTCTGACATATCAGCCCAGGTGTCCCCTTCAGATGAGGTCTTCAATTTCTTCCTTCAAATGGGTACATTCTGCCGTGGTATGGCCGATATCCTTGTGGTATTGACAGTATTTGCTAGGGTCCCTCATGGACCAGTCTTTTCTCATCGGTGGGGGCCTTTTGAAGGGAACCCGATCCTCATTTGTGAGGTAGATATGCTCTCTGGTGTCTGTCAAGCTTGTATAGAAGGTGTAAGTCGTTTGCCTATGGTCTCTTCCGCATTTGGTCCTTCTATGTTGATCATCTCTCGACCCTTCATACGCCCTCTTCTTCATCGCTCCATTCGACCCTTCATTGGCTGGGGGCTTTACATGGGACTCACTTTTTCCTGCCTTTAAGTTCGCATGGCCATCCTCCACACAAATGTACTTTTGTGCCCTCTCGTAGAAGTCATCTAGGCCAGTGACTTCCCTTTTGAGCATATTATCCCACAATTTGCTTCCCGGGCGCACTCCGGTTGTGATGGCCATTTTCAACTCTATACGAGTCAAGCTCCCTACTTTGGCTGCCTCCGTGTTAAACCTGTGGATGTATCCCTTTAGACTCTCATTTTCTCCCTGCTTCACATTGGCGAGGATGGTGCCCGGCATTGTGTAATCACGCACGGCATGATGCTGTTGGAGAAATTCATCAGAAAACCGCTGCCAAGACCTGATGGACCCTGGTTGAAGTCTCTTGAACCATTTTTACGCAGGTCCTTTCAATGTGACAGCAAAGCAATGGCACCTGGCTCCGCTACTAATCCCCCTTAACCTCATCAGGTCGTTAAACATGTTCAAATGGTACTTAGGATCTGTATTTCCTTAATAGGGGGTCATACGAGGCTCCTTGAAGTTGGCTGGAAGGCGAATGGCTTGGATCTCCTTAACGAAGGGCGATTCATGGTCGAACTCATCCTCGACGGCTTGTCCTTCAGATACGGTGATGATCTTGCTCTGTAGGCTTCTCATCTCTGTGTCTAGGTCTTGTCTCCTCTTTTTCAAGGAGTCTCTCAATGTGGACGGGCTTGCATCTCTTTTTCCTTTGCCTTCCTAGGGCGCTATAGGAGGTGTAGTCCTTTTATCCATCCTTTTCTTGTTGAGTTCCTCTTATAGATCTGAGGGTGTCCTCCTTGAGGTGACTTCGACGTCGTTATGAGGGCCAGCGTTGTTCTTCTGCTCTGGCCTCAGAGGCTGCTTCGGTGGTCCGGGACGTTCGTGATGCTTTGGTGGTCCACGATGCTCGTGCTGCTTCACCCGGGGGGTATTACTGGTGGAGAGTTGAGTCCTCCCATCATCTACTGGGACGGTGGTCTCTGCCCCCTCTTGGCCTCTCTCTTTTCACTTAGGGAGAGATATGTTTGACTTCCCTTGCAACAGGCCATTCAATACCTCTTGCATGTTCTCTAAGGTGGTTTCAAGCCTTTGGTTCTTGCGGTGCAGTTCACGTATCTCCTCTTCATAGAATCGAGACCTTGAACTCAAGCTCACGGAATGGACCCTGGGATGCTTGTTAGGTCTGTGCATCGATGGGCCCGAATCCTGTCGGCCGGAGTTTGGCACCTGTGGCAGCCTTGGGGGCGGGAACCCGCTGATATATTTTGCAGGGGCAGTTGTTGACCTTGGATGATTCTCATCTGAAGGGACGGCCGGGGATGAAGCCTCCCTCTCTACTTCGTGAACCTAGAGTTCCTTTGGGGCCTCCATATCTGGGCAGAGGAGGGTTCTTCATGGAGGCCTTCAGCTGATCTCCATCAAGGTGGACCTCCACCTCTCGTGGCTCTCTTAGTCGTTTAGAACGTCTTGGCATTTCTTCCTACCAGAACTAGTGGAAGAACAGTGGCTTGACACTTATCCTTCCCACAGACGGCGCCAAACTGTTAACGGTAAGAACTCATCAACAATACAAGGTTAGAAAACTCAAATTATATTGTGAAGGATAGTTGAAAGTAACCTGGAAAGAACTTGAAAGAAAATACAGAACAACAATGGAGCCAAGACCATATATTTCTTAATTGTTTTTCATACAAAGAATTTTCCAACCCCTTAACCTGAGGGGTCGAAACCTATTTATAGGTGGGATTTATTGGCCCCTGATACAAGTAGGTCCCAGGGACAAGGATGTATGCAGATATAAGGTCAGGGTAGTGGCTCAGGACATAGTGATGTCTACCCTGACAATGCCAAAATAGTGGTACAGGACATCGTACTGTCGACTCTGGTATATGGTCGGGGGTGCTCAGGGAGTACTTCCACCCTCCGTACAAGTTCGTACCACCACTACTCATTTGATGCGGATGACAAGGCCACACCTTTGTCCTCTTCATGATCGTACATCCCATAACTGTACACGTACCTTGTACCCAATCGTCCTTATCAATTCATGTTTGGCACCTAAGGATTATTTGACATACCCGTTTGGTGTTTTCAAGTGTTCTTTGTACGCATGCTGGGGAGGCTCCAAACTTTACATGTCATGAGTAGCCAAGGCGCGGGGGTGCCCCACTGGTGGCACCTACTTCTAGAAGGGAACTAGGGCCTCTTCAGCGAGGCACAAGATGATGGTGGCGAGACAAGGTGCACACGGGAGATACAGTGAGGCTGCACCCTCGCATGGCGAGAGGCCTTGCATAGCGAGGCTGGCCTACTGTGGTCACATGGAAGCGAGGCGAGGGACACGGGTGATGTAGCAAGGCAGCACCCTTGCATGGTGAGGGTGCCTCGCATGGCGAGGCTGGCCTGTTGCGATCGTATGGAGGCGAGGCGAGGGGACAGAGGATACGCAGCGGGGCAACACTTTCGCATAGCAAGGGTACCTCGCATAGTGAGGCTGGCCTGTTGCGGAAGCATGGAAGCGAGGCATGGGACACGGGAGATGCAACAAGGCTGCACCCTTGCATAGCGAGGTTGTCCTGTTGCGGTCACATGGAGGCGAGGCGCGATGTCTTGCGTAGACGCAGCGCGCGCGGCAGGCCAATTGAGGACTCGCACACAGAGAAGGTGACGTGCGCTCAGGAGGCCAGCCGAGGACCCTTGCATAGCAAGGATGGCAATCGTGTGGGTAACCGGTCGAGGACCCTCGCATAGCGAGGGTGGCTCTCTTAGCCCCACTCCTCCGATGCCATGTGACGCCCTTGCCCCTTTATGCATGTGGAGAGTAGCCAAGTGAGGCTCTCGCCCCTTCGTTCCACTAGCATGCGTCTCATAGTCTTTAAGGTGCCTTGTAGCATAGAGGTTCTCCTGAACGGAATTCACAAGGGAAGAATTCCCACATTCACAAGGGGTTTGAACCTAGGGGTCGGGACAATTCACTACTACAAAAAAAAAGGTTTTTAGGACTAGCATTGCGAGTCCTAAAAAAAAATTTAGGACTCGCAACGCGTGTCCTAAAAGATCCCGTTGGGTATCTTTAAATTAAGTTTTTAGGACTCTCTTTGCATGCCCTTAAAAATAATTTTTTTAAAAGAAAAATGCAGCTACAATTTTCATTTTGATTTAAAAAAATATGTCCCTTTGAGTATCCAAAATGTATTAAAAGAAAATACTAAAAAACGCCAAAAAAATTAAAAGAAATTTAAATTTCTCATTAACATGTATTGTAAGCTAGCTTATAAAATCTTTAAACATTTATCAATAAAAATAAAAATAAAAACAAACACATAAAAAAAAGTCAAACCAACTATATGTCCTAATAACAATCTAAATATTTCAATCTGATACTCTATTGATGAATCTTACAAATAATGTCACTCTAAAATTGTTCTAATTTTACATTATTTATAAAAGGACAAATCAAATGGTGCATGAGAAGTGTGTGTGAAGCTTGTCCCCTGAACAAAAATCATGAGATTGCAATAAATATAATCTAGGAAGTTCTCCTTAGCTGTCCAGTGGCATATACTGCCATTATCCCTTTGGTTTCTGAATCCATGTAAGACTGCAACAAAAATAATTAGAACATCACAAACCAAAACAATCGGCCTATAAGGAATAAAATTTTAAATATATTTATATACATATTGCAATCAAGTACTATTATCCAAGTACCTTTTTGATCAGGAATAGTGTGACTTAGGCTACAATGTTAGAATGTAACTGTATATTGTACATTATAGCATCATCTCATTTACAAATTATACTCTCTATTAGTGGGTAACTAAAAATCAACTTGGACTACAAAATCAAAAATCCAAATTCCAAATTCCTATCCTCAAATTGATATAAGACAGAGTCTATATACCTGCACTTCTTTATAAGGACTCCACTTTTTTACTTCATCCCATTGACCTCAACTTCTATAACCTAATTTAAAAGAAAAAAAATAAGTCCTTTTTAATTTAGTGAAAAGGTACCACTAAGGAAATATTATAAAACAAAATACATAATAAGGGTATAACTTATCACCTCAGAAGGTCCAACTAGCCAGTAATCAGAAAGAAGTAATAATAACCATTTTAGCTACCAAAACAAACACTCTCTCACACATTATCATAGACCTTATATGGGATAAATTTAGGAACATAATAACATCAAAACCCACTTGTTTCCATTCTACAAAACCACACTCAGTTACACTGTTATGTCATTTTAAACCTTAATAGGTTTCTAATATCCCAATCTAAGCATTTGCTTCGATCCAAGCACCAAATCTTGTTCTGCATTCTAACAGTCCAACCTTTTGATATGGAATGAAACAGGGAAAGAGAGTTTAGAGTTTGAGTACCTACATAATCATAGCTACCCAACCCAAGCATTGTAATGCTATGAACACAACTTCATAAAAACAATATCAATTTTAATGAGACTCTTGTTTGAAAGTGTTATCACATCAGTTGATCACAGTTAAGAATGATCACAGCTATCTAATCATGTTTTTAGCAATAATATAAATAAATAGAACATATTTTAGGTAATACATAGATACAATTAAATAAATGATTAGATAGTTACTTCATTAATAATATAAGTGAGTTATTATATACATTATATGTGTAACTAATTCACTATGCAAATGCAGTAATCTACTCATCACTCAACCCAACCTAGCCTATTTACATAATCATACTAGTAATTTTTAATTCATACACTATGAAAATTAGGCTATAAGTACCATGTATTTAACAAAATGTATATAGATTATTATATAAGCTCAAAGCCTAGCTATGGTATCAAATATACATACATATAGTGAGAGGCATGTGATTGAATTTGGGATATGGCAGTCCTACCCTGATTCCTTAATTTAAAGAAGAAGAAAAAATATTGCCATTCTGTTTTAGCTATAGTTAAAAAATATATGACTCAATAGATCTAGTGAGAATGTTTACGATGTAGGATTATCAAATAAAACTTTTGTCTGGAATATTTTTGACGGTATGAGATAGGAACCAAATCTAGAGAAATACCAAACAAATAACATTAGCCTAAAATATGGAATATTATTGCTGAAATTGAAAGAAATACACACATATAAAGCTCACCACAATTCACTGCACATTTCGTACCCCTTTTCTCACCCCACCCTTCCCCACATTTATATAATGTTCTAACAACCAAACTTACCACTGCTAACAATCTACCCATTCCACTAGTGACAGTAGCATGATGGTTTTAAACATGATGGTTTTAACTCAATCTAACTCTTAATTCAATTTAATTAAAGTAAGTTATACATCTTTTATAACTAAGTTGCAAAGCAAGAAAGTGTTATGACCATGTATTTCATATTTAACTCAATAATTATTACCTTAATTCAAGACTAAGGACTGGGTGAGTTTAGAGAGTAATTACCAATCTGAATGGTTATAATCCCATTGTTGTAGCCGATGTCAAGACAATTTTTGCCTTCAAACCATTCTTTCTTCATGACCTTTAGTCTAGGATCTTCCTCTCTGTCCTGACCTAGCTGCAACATTATATACAAACAAACTAAACATCATCACTATTTCACAATTATTTTAGGGACTTTAGTCTTTCAAAAACTAATACTCCCAAGCATATCATAATTAATGCATTGCCCATATAACCAAACAATAAGTAAAGGTTCAAAAAATAAAGTTAAAGAGCCAATTGGGTCGTAGATATTTTTCACCCTAAACCACTCCACGATTGCGAAAATCTGGATAATATTTATATATATCCCAAAATGTGTACTCTTGAACTCAAAAATGTATACAGAACAATTACAAAAATTAAGAGAGAAAGGGAAGAATTACACGGTAGCCATAGTAGTTTCTGTAGTTTCCGTAAGGGAATATCTCTTTGTGTTTTTTCTTCTTTTGTTCAACTTTCTCTTCGCCTTTTCTCTTCTCCACATTAATTTTTTTCTCTCTCTTTTCTGAATTTTCATGTACACGGAATTGGACTAGATTATAAAAAATAATATTAGAATGGATAATTTTGAATCCAATATTGTGTTTAGTAAATGACAACATTGAACTAATTTTAAACAACTACATATTAAGTTTTTAAGGCTTAAAACAAGTTAAAATTGTTTAAAAAAATATATTATAATAAATCAAAAACATTATATTAAGTCAAAGCATTACAAAATTCAATTCTCCAAAAGATTATTGCTTTTCAACTGCTTAATTCAATTCATGTTTATTGAAAAAATGTTTATACATAAGGCCAAGCTTTTGACATAAAAATGCAAAGCAAAGAAGCCTGGTCAAGAGGTAAAGTTTTGCTGCTGCTACTAGGAGCATAAACCACTCCTGTAATCAGACTAAATTATCACTTGAAACTAAAATTGTAATCCAAAGCTATTATAAGAGTCATGTATAAAGCTTTGAACCCTGCTTCCGTGGCAGTAAAAAGCTTTACACACTTGACAAACTAGCAACTTAAGCTCTTGAGAACAATCCCAAAATATTGCAGTCAACCTCATTCAAGTATTCATTCTCCATAAACTCAAATGCTTTTCTACATACTACTGAAGTCAAGCCAACAAGATGTATTCCAATATAGAAAATAGTAGCTAAAAGGCATAGAATTCATCATTCTTTTGAACCAGATTGCAAATGACAACATAACAACCATTAGCACAGTGTCACTCTGTCTTCAAGTTAATGAAGCTACAATGCAAATTAGAGATACCCTAAATTTACAAGAAAATCTAGAAAGAAATGTATATTATTGTTGATTCATAAAGGAAAAAAATTCAAATCTCTCCTCTAATGTAAAATAATTATATGTCTCAATTGGTAAGACACCATATTAATTATATTTGAAGATTTTAGCGTAAATATTATTGGTTTTCATTGTTTCACAATTCAGTTCTTGAAACAAAATTAACAATTAAGTACTCAAGTTTTAATATTATTTGTTTGTTTTCACAAAATTCTTAAGTTTTTTGTTTAAGAGTTTTTTTTTCTAAAAATCTTATATTTATTATTTTAACAAATTTAAAATCTCATTGACAAAAGTAAACTATATACATATATTTATATTATTTTACCTATGAGGAAAAGAGAACAGAAAGGTAGAGATTGAGGGCCCAAGAAAAACTCAAATCTGAAAAGAAAAAAATCAAGAAAATCAAGACAAGATAAAATGCAAATGCTTATCTTTTACAAATATGCAAATATGAGACCCAAAATACCAATCCCACCAACAAACAGATTAGCTTATGCTTATATATATATTTATATAAAACTTAAATAAGAGAGGAAAAAAGAAAAACAAAACATATAATAAAAACTTACCTGCTGAAAGAGGGTCCTCGAAGGAGAAGTATTTATATATATATAACCAAAATAATATAACAGAGGAAAAAAAAACAAAAGAACCTGCTCAAAGGGGGTCGAAGGAGAGTGAGATTTAAAAAAAAAAAACACACAAATGCTAAGCTCTTACCTGTTGTACCTGAAGGAGAGCGAGAATGGAGGTGCTTGAGGGAGCTTAAGGGAGATTCACATACATACTCGGTGAGCCCAAAAAAATTGAGAAATGGAGAAAACAGAGATGGAGAAATGAGGGAGAAAAAGAGAAAGTGATAGAGAAAGGGAGATGAGGGGACAAAAGAGAAAGGGAGTGAGGGGACGAAAGAAACCTAATAGTAAAAATCCCCAATTTCGAAAATATTATAGTGTATTTATCAAAGGGAATATAGTCCTTTGGTAACTGTGTTTTTGCAAAGTATCATTTTGGTAATCTCTGTTTTCAATAATACTCATATGGTACCCTGTATTTTAAAATCGTACATATTTGGTACCATAAACTCAGATTTGATAGATAAAATTTTGTCAATATGACCAAACTGTCATCAGTTATATGTAATTAAATTTAAATTTGTAACTTACATAATTGACAGCAGTTTGATTAAATTGACAAAATTTTATCCATCAAATCTGAATTTAGGGTACCAAATATGTACGATTTTAAAATACAGGGTACCATATGAGCATTATTGAAAACAGAGAGTACCAAAATGATACTTTGCAAAAACATAGGGTACCAAATGAGTATATTCCCTTTATCAAATTTTACTTAAAAGTTTTTAGGTCTCAATTTTGGGACACCTTAATACTCTTTTAGGACACCTAAATTAAGTTCTTAAAAGTCACCACTCTTAAATTTTTTATTAAGGTTTTTTAGGACTTACATATATTTTTAGGACTCTCATTGTGAGTCCTAAAATGTGATTTTTAAGGACTCTCAATGAGAGTCCTAAGAACTTTAGAGACATTTTTTAGGACTTACATTTAGGTGCATGTTCAAAAAAGGTGTCCCGTAAAGTGTATTTTGTAGTAGTGATTTCTACTACCCGGCTTAGTAGAAGTTGAGGTCCCGGAGGCTAGTTTTGTTCCTTAGATATTTTATTTCTAGTTGGAAGTTGATGGATATCAATGATCCTTGTGACTAGGTTTATGGCCGAGGTTCGAGGCTAATGATCGTGCTCGGAACTAGTTCGCCTTCTCCGCTCGGAATCAAAGGTAAGAAAACTGCACCCGGTTGTGTGGCTATGTTGGGACTAAGGGTTCCCTATACTTGTATACCATGTTGTATGCTTTTATTATGCCACATAAGCATAAAATAAACAACCTAAGAGTGCCGGAATTGATATTTGCGCACAGGACGTGGCTCGGCCATTGGTAGCTTAGGTTAACTATATAATCACTAAGCTCGGCCTAAGTGAGCCAGAGTTAGTGGGATAAAGAGAGGGTGTGGCCTAAGGGCATCGACCCTAGATATTGTATGATATGTTTACTATTGTTAATCTGATGATTATGGCATGTTGATTACCTGCATGGTAGATTATTGATTTGTTGATTGTTATCTCTGATTATGTGAACAATATGGTCTACTCAATATCTGGTTAATGTTTTGTAAATTATTTGATTACTGTTATTGGTTATGCTTTGTATTATGCTTTTCTTGCTAGGTCTTGGCTCACGGGTGCTACGTGGTGCAGGTAAAGGAAAGGGTAAGTTGGACCTACCCTGAATTGGAGAGCTTTGGGGGCGGAATATACATAGTCAGCTGCTCAGCTACCACGGCCGAGGGATGATATAGGGACAGGAGAACTTAAAATGCCTATTTTTTCCATTAGAGTGGCTTGTGATTGTACATAACCTTTGAAATTTTGTAAACTGTTCTTTAACCCTGTTTTTAGGATCCCGTGTATCAAACATTTATTTAAATGAAATTTAACTTTTTATGACCAAAGTCTCTTAACCCTAGTTCGATTATGGTTTAGTGTCACACTTTTAACTTAATGACTTGATTAGCCAGTTTGGCACCTTTATAAACACACAGTGTAACAGTCTTGGTTATTCAGGGCCTTACAACTTGGTATCAGAGCAGTCTAGGTTTAAGGACTGGCTGGAGATGTACATTCGTTGCTAAAGACAAGCTAGAGTTAGGGTTTCGTAATTGTGTATTCATGTGTTATATGCTTAAGTGTTTGAAAAGAACTATGACTTCTGTTCTCTGTTTGATTACACTACAAGAAAAAACAGTATTCATAACACTTAAAAACTGCTAACCAGGAGTATTGATAATAGTTCTGAAAACGCTAACATAGCCCTTGTTATTAAAAGTCCTGTCTTTTCTATAACAGTATTTGAATGTTATGTTCGATGTTATCTTAAACTATTCAATAACACATTTTTAGTTGCCATAATATTCAAATAATAACATTTAGTTAGAGTATTTGGTTATAAATTTAGAGTTTAATCTTATACTTTATGCATAACACTTTCCAACTGTTATGAAAATTGTTATATTTGATCATTTTATAACGTTTTTAGTTCATTCTATTATATAAATCATAACTTTTTGTCCCAATTATAATATATGATACAAAACAACCATAATTATTGTAAAATCTCCCAGTAATAACATTTTGTTATTTTGTAGTATGCATTTTTAATTGTTGTAAAAAGTTTTTATTCTTGTATTTTGATTAAAAAAATCACAATTGATCACAAGTGTAATATTAAATAGATCAAAAAATTTAAAATATTCAATATATATGATAAACCATGAGTATTTTTACATTTGAAGACGAAATACTTCAAACCATGACACTGTCCACTTCAAAAGTTCTTAGTTTTAACTTGAGTTTGAATGCATACATAATAAAATTCTATAGTCTTGCACATCTTTTGCTTCAAAAGTAAAAATCAGAAACATAACAATATACACAAAAAGTAAACCATGACGCTTGCTCCACCCTCCAATTCGTCATCCATTCCATTGTGCACTTGTCTTTGTTGTGAGGTTGATTTGCTTAGCTACACAAGAGTTTAAATAATTAATGCTTAAACTTAGAGTTAATAGTAAACTAAAAGAGTACAAAAAGAAAGAAAGTTAATAATCTCATTACGACTTTATAAGCTGGCCATGCAATTACACTAACTACAGCACATAGGCATGAAAGATTGAAGATACTCATTAGAAAAGTTAGCTCAAACATTTTATGATTATGAAATGAAAATGCAAATGATACACCAACCAAACATATAAATATATATATAATACAACAACTAATTTATAAAGAAAACCCAATAGCATAGACATGTGAACTAGATTTAGATCAAATATAAAGTTCCAAATAACAAGAGCAATGAATTTGCCATTTTTATTGTAGATTTCACCACTGGACAATTAAAGGTTTCTCAAAATCCTGGAGACCTAGTTTCCATAAGCTAATCAACACCAACAATTCAAACAAATCAAACAACACATAGGTTTTCATCCATATATCACCGCAGCACACAGAATTCTCAGAACCTACTTCACTAAGACATGCAAGTTTTCAACATTCCGTTATCACCGCAGAACACAGAATTCCCAGTACCTACTTCACTACGGATGAATATCTAAGATATTCAAACTCCACTAAAGTTATACAAATTCTATTCAAAATTATAAAAGATTGAAAATTAAAAGAAATAAATCAAA
This sequence comes from Humulus lupulus, assembly GCF_963169125.1. NCBI lineage: Eukaryota > Viridiplantae > Streptophyta > Magnoliopsida > Rosales > Cannabaceae > Humulus > Humulus lupulus. The sequence goes on along the minus strand of NC_084797.1, from coordinate 151,351,624 downwards.
TACAACATACCTCTTGCAATTAGCTACAAATCCAATGCTTTACAAGAATCACTAAAGCATTTATAAATCATAAACACATTATAAAGACTATCACTTAAAAATCTTCCTTAAACAAAATATAAATTTAAAGCAACTGGATCCTAACCAAAAAAAACTATGGAATATAGTAACCCCTTGAGCCAATTTTGTCTCCTCCTGTTTCCATCTTAGCTCCACTTTCTTTTCCAGATCTTATGTAACTCAGGACCTTGTTAAATTTTTCTGGGTCCATCTGAAACATTAATAGAGCATTAATCAATAACAGAACATACAGCTAGTTGATTAATGGAAAACCTTAAAAGTGGTATGTGACAATTGAACATTCCTTCTGAATCCAAAAATCAAAATGCAACCTGGGCTTCCTGTAGTGTTCAAATGAGTAGTAACATAGAGATAAAAGCTAGTGAAAAACCAGATAATCTCATAAAGATTGCTATAAAACAAAACGGCTACTGATTTACCTATGGGCCTTGTTCAATGCCGTCCTTGAATGGATCGCCAACAACACGTTTCATTATACGTGCCTTTGCTTTTTCAACAAACTCATCATACACACACTCAAGGACATAAGTTCTTGAACCAGCACAACAGCATTGTCCCTGCAAAAGGGAAGGGATTGGTTTTCAACAATGATTTTTTTTCTTTTGCAGAATCAATAGTCTTATTTAGAAAAAAATACTAAGTCATACTTGATTAAATGCAACAGTCTTTGTCACAAATCTACTCCTAATTTCATAGCATTAGGGCCAAGAGAAACATGGTGAAAACTACAAAAAAAAAATGATAAGTAACAGACCATAAACTTCCCATAACAACACCCATATAAAACATAAGAGAGAATAAAGCTAACAACAAATAGAACAACATCAGAGCAGAAACAGGAATAACAAAACTTAAGAAAAAATAGGCTCCACAGAGAAGACTCAAAAGAAATGTGAATGTATATATATATAACAATTACTTCTCAAAATTTCAAATATCTCTTTTTCATTCTCTGAACAATATCAAACTTTATCATTTGCTACTGTCTAAATTTTGTTCTTGCTCTCCTATCCTATATCAAACAATTTGACCAACTTATAAAAAAACTGAGATAAATACATACCATGTTGAGCAATTTGAGATAAATAGTTGGGCCAAAAGACAATGATTAATCGAGTATTTCAGGCAAAAAGAGAAGTAATAAAATAGAATAACAAATTTAAATTCTCGTTTCATTTCTTTCACTACTGTGATAACATGGCTTAAACAGAATTTATCCTTAATCAATAATGGAAGTTTTAGTCGCTCGCTTCTACTTAATAAGAAAAAAAATACTATATTTAAAATATCATATGAAAAAAACTTATAGAAAAGGATGAGGGGGAGGATTTCACAACTTAATCACCATGATTTATTTGTTGCACATTAGGGAATCAAATACTAACTTTATTTCATGGAAAAACAAAGCCATACTCATCAAATTCAAATATCAAATAAGACATTGCATAATAGAATAGTACCAATGCAAATGCACAAAGCATAGACAAAGCATTCAGATATATAATTAGATGTCAATTTTCTTAGGCTCCTAGTATTTGGGAGGTATCCCCTTTGTAGCTACCATTTTAGCTTTAGAGTTAAAAGACTTAAATAAAAAGAAATTTAGTAGTGCCATTTTTCAAAGGTTAAAAGCATCAGCACATGTGATCAATAATTCTATTTACACTAATAGTGATATTTTAAAAGATTAAAACAGAATCCATTTTAATTGTACTATAGTCATTTGAGTATATAAAATAACAAAAATACTAATAATGTAGAAGAATACAAAACGAAAAACAAAACTAGTTGCAGATCTACTTGATATGTACTAGTTTTGGTTAACCAGTCTTATTTAGATGCTCTTGTCAAAAAACATGAGCTACTCTTCCACAAATAAGGTTTATCTATATCACAAATACATAAAATTTTCATGTAATCTACATGAAATGGATACCATAAACCTGAAATTCTATAGACAAATGAAACCAATCGGATCTTAATATCTTAGAAAATCATGTCTGCCAATCAAGCACCTTTACATAAAACAAAATTCTAGAATCAGTATACAAATCATAATGATAACAAAAGCCAAACCTACATCAGCATCAGCACATGTAGAAATGGACACCATTTATATGCTAACAAATTGAACACAAATAACCTTAAAATTCAAAATTAAAAAAAAAAAGGTAAAAAGTAAAACTCAGAGTAAAAGAAATAAAATACAGTTGGACCATTGATTCAAATCAATTTATGCAAATCATAATTAATACCCAATTTGAACACAATCAATATACACAAACACCAATTTGCACACAACTCATATTCAAACCACAATTCTCCATCTCAGCTTATGCAAATAAAATTTAAAATCCAAATAAAACTAACAACATATCCCAAGTTATCAGAACTTATTTGAATTTAACATTTCAAAGTTAGTTTCTCTCCATGAAATGTTTAAAGCTAAAGTAAAAATATCGACACCGGGACAACTATAAATGTAAAAGTCAACTCAATCAAACAGTCACAATTTTATGAAAATAATATTTAGAAAGAAAAAGAAAAAAAATCAATCAAGACTCTTTAACAAAAAAAGCATGAAAATCAAATAAATTGATGGACATTCCATATGAGGTCAAAAAACTCCATCTGCACACATTAAAAGAGAATCAAATAACTCAAATATCAACTGCAAAGTAAATTTCACGTTGTGACATGGACACATAGACTTGAAATTAATACTTAATAAATCAGATTTTTTTAATGAAAAAACTATAATAAAACTTTTGGCAAGACGTCTTATGATCCAAAATACCATTATCAAACAACAATCAAAATACCATACTTTGAAATAGGTCAAAGATGAACCACGATAGCAGAAACCAATAACATAACTGAAAACAAGGCTCTCCCAAAACAGTAAAACAAAAGAAACAACTTTATACAATTAAATCACCTGAAATTGATCAGAACAAATGGCATAGGATCCTTCCTCTCTATGAGGGAAAACAAAATCAGAAGAGAAAAGAGAGAGAGAGAGATTTAGAAGAGATACGTACCATCGAGCCTACACCTCGCCTTTCCAAGCCCTGCCACCATCAAACCCCACAGCCATCAGTGCACCTGCAAAACAGAAAGAAATAAGCATAGCTAAGTGTCTAAGTCATTTGTAATTTATATTATGCACCCAAAAGCAAGCAATTTCATTCACATTAATATATTTATTGTCAAAAGCATTCTATAAATGAATAATAAATGATAGTTTTCTCCATGAAACCAGAAAAGACTCTCAAATCATAACATTACATTATAATCAGAAAGATGCTACTTTAGAAGACCATGAGAATCAATGGCTAGTTAATTACTTCTGATTTCAATTAAAAATGCATTCAAGCACAATAAAAGTTAAAGAAACCAATATATATCTTAAATAAAAAATAACCACAAACATCAAAATCAACAAAAATCAGCAAGTGTGAGCATATATATTAGACCAACAACAATAAGATTTCTTGAAACTTCTTAGTCCCCCTTGCCATAAAAAGATTAAAGAAAACATATTTTTTAAACACAATATTAAACATCATGCTAATTGATACACTAAGCCTAATAACTCAAATTAGTTAGTATTATAAGTATTAGACCAACAACAATACAACGAGGACCGCCAAAATACTCACCATTTCAATGCACAAAGCTAAGAGAACGAACATCAAGACAAGTCAACATATAATCAATAAAACTTACTGGAATAACCATTACACCAAAAGGAGGACCAAATAATTGAAAATAGGATGTGTAGATGATTACTGTATCAAAAATAAAATCAGATTTAATACATGAAAAATGATTTATTTTAAAAGAGAAATTAAATATGATTTGGGATAATAAATAATACATAGAATTAATTAACATAGTCCAAGAAGCAAGCTGTCATCTAGCTCATTCACAAGGCAAAGCTTAGAAATTCATTTATATGGAAAATCATGATTATCAAAGTTGTTGTGAAGTGTATTAAAGGACCAAGCAATGTTGAATAATTTTTTTTTCTTGTAAAGATTTAGTCCTCTCTTATATATAGAAAGTCAAAGCTTTTTAATTAATTAAATAAAAAACTTTATTTTTTTTTAAGTGTTACCAATCAGCACCCAAATGTTATTATCTTTTTTTTGCATGAAATGAAGTTGGAAAATGTAGATATTGGCTGTGAACGTGATATATTTATATTTTTAGTTTCTAATTATCAATTTAATTGGATGTTCAGTACGATTCTCGGTTTGAAAGAGTGGGATTGCAGAAGAAGATTATCATGACTGAATTCAATGACATGACATGAAAGGTTTGGTGATGAAAAAGGCAATTTGGCATTCTAATAATGAGATGGGATATAGGCCTCAAGTTTCGACTCTGAGACAAGTTTTGGAAAAAGTCCTGTGTTGGAGAAAAGGCCAATGGGAGGGAGAGTGTACTTCCAAATCCAAGAGTATTATGAGTACACCACCTCCTTGGGGTGTTGGGCACCACCGGTGCCCCTTAACAATTCTCGTATTCACCAAAACAAAATAATCTCAAAACTAGTGGTTACAAGTTGTGTATACTTTTGACAAAGCAACAAATCCATTACAAAAGTCAATAAGTGTTTATTTAAGAAACTAATCCATGCCATTAATAGTCCCAATGAAAGAACTACAAAGACAGATTTTTTAGTAAATACTGACACTAAAACAGTTACTTATTCTGATCTTCACTACAACATATGGTTAAAACAGTCAACTATAGAATTAAATACCCTCACCAGTGATAACATCAAAACTTAATATTATGTATAAATACATGAACTAGAGAGATCAAAAACCATCACTCTTTTCTCTCTGGTTTACTACTTCATCTCCAATAATGGTTAGTAAGTAACATTCTTTCTTCTTCTGATAATAATAATCTATTCTGTATTTTCTTTTTCTCTTTGATTTAATTCTTAATAATTATGCAGGACCCTAGAAGTTGCTTAGTAGTTCTGGTATCATTAGGTATCACTTTGTCAAGTTGTTTTGGCACTACATATGGCCAAAACGTACACAATGTGCTTGATTTTGGAGCCACTGGAAATGGCACCAATGATGACTCACAAGTATAATTAACTTTTCTATCTTATTATCATGAAATTTAATTTAATTTAATTTAATCTAATTACTGATCATGTAGTAATAGATATATTTATTTCTACTAGTCCTGAAATTCCCAGCTGGAAGAACATACTTACTTAAGCCAATGTTGTTTGAAGGTCCATGTGTCTCCAACAATGTTCTAATTCAGGTAAATTATTAGTATTACACACATAAATCAAATCTCTTTAAGTAGTAAATTAATCCTCCAAGTCCTTTTGTTGAGATTTTTTTAAGTGCTTTTCAGTTTGATTTTCACTTAAAGAAGTCTCTTCTATACAAAGGCTTGTTCTATTAGATACATAGTTTTTGATAAAGGGGGGCAAAATATAAGAAGTTTATATAAGGGGGCCAAATTCATAATTTTTGAAAAAAATGGGAATTATTTATAAAATGGGAAGAAGAAGAAGAAGAAGAAAAGGGGTGTCAGGTTGTCCTTGATGATTCAGATTCCAGCTTCCAGATGCAAAGTACGAGAGAAAGGGTCATTCAAAAAATGCAAAGTAGTGGTGGGAACAAAAGGAACAATTACGTAATAATTTGAAGAGTAATGATATGTGTACTCAAAATATGCACTCAAATATTATGTATAGTGATATGTCACTAGCAACCAACCATCTGCCAATATCAATTCAAACAACACACAAGTTTTCTTCCTTATCTCCGCAACACACAAATTTCTCAGATCCTACTTCACTAAAACACACAAGTTATCAACCTTCCGTTATCACCGCAGCACACAGTAACAATCCCAGAACCTACTACACTATGGATGAATATTTAAGATATTCAAACTCCTCTAACATTTGCATAGTATTAAAATAAAAGTTAGAGGCATACCTCTTGCAAACTGTTGCCACAAAAGTTTCTTTGAAGTTCGTCTCAACACATAAACACCTTTACAATGTAATAAGATATAATGAAAGTGAGTTAAATTTGAATTAAATAATAATGGAAAGAGGGAAAAATAAAATCTAACTAAGGTATGAATGGTAATATTAAATGTTTATGTACATTTTGTTTTTCCAATTGAAAGTTGATATAAAGGTATGAATAACAGTGAGTCAATAAATATAAATTTAAATAATTAATTATCACATATCTTTCGATCAATGATAGTGAGAGCATACTAGCTAGCAAGTGTACCAAACAATAATTAGAATGAAAGTGACCTTTTCTTTTTCTTCTGTCTAAATTCAATATGAGAGAGCTTAATTAAACTGCTAAATACAACATGTGATTAGCAAGAACTATATCATCATGTGAAACATAAAAAAAAACTTTTGATATTCTATTTTGGATTAGACCTGACTTTTCTTCTCTTGAATATTAAATAACTATTCATGTAACACAGAAATATTAATAACTAGAGGACACCGTGATTATTTAATTTATTTACAATGAACCGTAATATTTGTGATGAAGAACAAAAGGGGCAAGGATTTAGAATTCAGTGCATATAGTTTTCTTGGCAACCAAACAGGGGAAGCTATATTAAAACCAGAAAAAAAAAAACACATCCATTAATACTAACGAGATAGCAAAAAACTCACCATCTCCATCCTTGTCAAAAATACAAAAAGCTTCTTTAAACTCAACAATCTGTTCCTCACTTAGTACATCTGCCATGTTATTTCCCATGAAAACTTTATCAAGACACTCAACCTTTTAGAGAGAAAGATAGAGAGGATAGGGAGAGAAAGGGTAATAGTAATAGTATATGTTATGATATTGTTGAGTATGGTGGTTTATACAATTGGTTTTAGGGGCTACTACCACAAACAAAATTAATTAAATCAATGATTTAATGCCTTTGAGCCTTCTGAAATTCTTTCAGAACTGACTGAAAATCATTAGCTAGCTTGGCATATGCAATTGTCTTGTCAGTTTGCAATTTATTAACAAAAAAAAAATCAAAATCAAAGGAGAAAGAAGAGAGATTAAAGACTTTCCATGAATTAAAAATAATAATAAGACTTACAGTAAATTGATTATTATGTTGGTGATCGGCCTCACTGGCTTGCCTGAGTTTGGATGAAGTCTCCTTCACCAATTGTGTGATATGGCTCCTCGTTTTGTGTCTGTCTTTTTTTTAAAAAAAATTAATAATTAGTAAAAATTGAGAAATCAGAAGATGATGATGATGATGAAGATGGTATAGATTAATAAAGAGGGAAGGGTTTGTTTACAGTTTTTCTCGAAGTTGAAGAGTATCTTTGGGGGTACCAAGGGAATTGACGAGGCGTACAACACTGATCGGAGAAGCCCCGAAGCCAAAGCCTGAGATGAGATGGATGATCGTGGAGAGGATAATCAGAGGCGTACAACACTGATCGGAGAAGCCCGACGACTGATCGGAGGAGGCGATGATGACCTAGGTCGTATGGTCATCTGGAAATGTCACATTTTGTTGCAGCATAAGAAAAAGGCCAAATAGTTAAAAGGCCCGGTATTACTTCCTTTTTACTTATATGCAGCCCATTTAGTAACTATTTTATTACTGGCCAAATCAGTATTCCCATGTGTTTAGTTTTAAGTTATTAGCCCATTTTTTAATAATAACACTTTGTTAAAAATGTCATTTTTTCAATGTGATATATACTCACAAGTGTTGTAGTGTCATGGTATATCAAAAGGAAAGTTAAATAACAAAGTTTCAATTAGGCTCAAAATAAGTGGCGAACGACGAAAAGATTCCCACTAAGCTAAAAATTGGGTAACTAGGGATTTAATACATTAAGATTGGCTTGAAAGACTCAATCTTTCCAAAGAATTGCCTAAATCATCTTCCTAAGCGTGCATCATTCCAATTTCATCTCAATCAACAAACTATGCAATTTCTAGAATATTTCCAAATTTTGAACCACAAATCGACAAACCCACTTAACATGCATATATTAAAGGATTGTAAGAAATTTATTAATTAAAGCTCTCATGGTAATTAAAACTCAGATAAAAGATAATCACTAAACTAATTTCACCAAGACACGGATTCACATAGTTTTTAAAAAAATCACTCACATCACATGGTTATAAGTATCATCATCTTCAAAAAAAAATATTCATAATTATAAACAACTAAAACTATAACAAAACCAAGTAATCCCTCCCCCAAACGTAAATAACGTACCAAATCATGCACCACATTAGTATGGTGGTTCTTTTTTTTTTCTTTCTGGTAAGCGCGTCACGGCTCTATATTATGGTGCCACGGCGACTGGATCTCTCCGAAAATCCTTGGGCCTCTGACTTCTCAAGGGTCACGGCTATAATAGAGAGGCGTCACGACTCAAAATTGGTACCTGCATATTTTTTATGTTTTTAAAGTTTTCATGATATCCACGGTTAATATTTACAATCCTAAGTTTATAAGTCCAAAATTCAAAATAAGAATTAAACATAAAAATTTAACACTAAACATAAATATAGTTGTTCAATTAAAATAAAAGAACAAAATACTAAAAAGAACTTGGGATGCCTCCCAATTAGCGCTGTCATTAACGTCATTTAACCGAACACTGAATTCCTCTTCAATTTAAACTTGGATCAAGTTCACCTCTCACATCCTTGAGTGCCATAGTGTCATGAGTGGACACTCGTTTCTTGTTATTGTAAATTGGTGGAACTTTACCTCTCTAATGTAGCATTAGAATCCTCTCACTAAAGAACCTTTTTAAACAATGATGCACTTTTCGCATACCACTTCTAACCATGAATCTTTACTTAGAGACTTCCAACTTGTTCTCTCCTCTTTTTACCATATCAACTCTACAACAAGTTGGAATTTTCGTTGCTGCAAAAACATTAAATGTTACCTCCTCTTTTTGCACTCGCACGTTCTACTTACCCTTTTGTACATCGATTAATCCCCAACCAATAGCCAAGAATGGCCTTCCAAGAATTATTAGAATATTCTCATCTTCCTCCGTATCCCGAATAATAAAGTCCGCAAAAAAGATGATTTTGTCCACTTTCACCAATACATCCTCAATCACCCCACAATGATGTTTAACTAAACGATCCTCCATTTGTAAAGACACGGTAGTAGGTCGAGTGTCTCCCAATTTCAACTCGCAGAAGATTGATAGAGGCATTAGATTCACACTGGCCCCTAAATCACATAAAGCCTTCATCAGTGGTGATATTTAAACTACCAGGATCTTTAAGCTTGGGAGGTAGTTTCTTTTGAAGTATCGCACTATTCTCCACAGTAAGTTCCACCATCTCATAGTCCCCCAGTTTCCTTTTCTTTGACAAGATTTCTTTCATAAACTTCACATAACTTGGCATTTGTTCAAGTGGCTCAACAAACCGGATATTGATGTGTAGTTTCCTTTTCTTTTACAGGATTTCTTTCATAAACTTCACATAACTTGGCATTTGTTCAAGTGGCTCAACAAACCGGATATTGATATGTAGCTTTCGAAAGATATCCAAAAATTTAGAAAACTGCTTGTCAACCTTATTCCTTTGAAGCCACTGAGGATATGGGATCTTTATATGGTGATCTATGCTTATTTATGGCAGCTTCTCTAGGTTCTCAGTTATAGTTGACCCACTCACTTCCTTCTCCTTGTTAACCACTTTTGGATCTTTTAACTCCTTGTCACTCCTCAAAGATATTGCATTGCATTGCTCTTTTGGGTATACCACAGTAGTGCTTGGTATGTTCCATGCAGCATGGTTTGTCATCCAAGTAGCCAACTACTCTATTAGAGTCTCAAAACTCCTAATAGATGCCCTAGTTTCGGTCATGAACTGGTTCAAGTTGTTTCATGTGTATTGGTTGTTTTTCTTGTGGCTGTGGACATGGGAACTGTTGGTGATTTTAAGGGAAAGGTTGTTGTGCATCTTGGTTATTCGTCCATGAGAAGTTAGGGTGATTCCTCCACCCTTGGTTGTATGACATCGAAAAGTGGTTCTTGGTTGGCCTTTGAAATTTCCTATGGCTTCGACTTGTTCTATAGGTATATTATTCATATCCATGGCAAGACACTAATTTAAAGGATGAGCACTCCCACATGCCCCACATAAACTCTGTATTTGCATGGCTTGGGCTGACAGGATGCTCTGTTGTAACTGTTTTATTAAGGCTACCACTTGTGCTGTAAGCATGGAAATAGCATCAAATTCAATCGTACCAGCCATTGGTAGTTTTCCATCTCCTCTAGCAATTCATAAGCTTCATTAGAACTTTTCCTCATGAATGCACCTCCCACTACAGCATTTATTATGGTACGAGCAGTACCATTCAACCCATTATAAAAGTTGTGAACCAGCATCCACTTCTTTATACCATGATGTGGGCACTTCCTTAACAACTCTTTGAATCTCTCCCACGTATCATACAGTGATTCCCCTTCCGTTTGGTAGAAATTATTAATTTTCCCTCTCAACTTTGCAGCTTTTGCTGGAGGGAAAAACTTTACAAAGAACTTTTGGGCTAACTCCTCCCATGTAGTGATAGAATTAGCATGCCTTGAAAATAGCCAACACTTCACTTGCTCACTAGGATCGTCACGTGTCGAGTAACCCAAATATATCCACATAATAATGTGGTCTCAATCATAAAACACTTATATTTATAAATATACCGTCAATAGGTCAAAAATACAAAAGTACTCTTCTAATAAGAAACAGGCCCACATGCATATTTAGTACAATTAAACATGCAAGCATAGTCTTACCATTATATAACTCACATAATAATATACACATATCTCATAAGCACATAATTAATCCAATTATTTCACTCCTGCCCCCCTAGCAAAGACACTAAGCCTTATTCGGGAATTCAGGACGTTTCAATTATCCTCTCCTTACAAGAATTTCATCTTCAAAATTTTACTTGAACAACTCGAGATACTAATCTCGCATATTTGACTCCAACTCCCAGGTCGCTACCTCGACCTTGTTGTTCCTCCATAATACCTTAACGAATGGTATGGTTTTATTCCTCAGGACCTTGTCCTTCATGTCTAGTATATGGACTGGTTGTTCCTCATAAGATAGATCTGCTTGTAGTTCACAATCTTCGTAACTTAATACATGAGCCTCATCTGATACATACTTTCGAAGCATCGAAATATGAAATACATTATGCACTCTGACAATGCTAGAGGTAAGGCCAACCTATAGTTCACTTGACCAATCCTCTTCAGGATCTCAAAAGGTCCTACAAATCTAGGGCTCAACTTGCCCTTCTTCCCAAACCTCTTCACCCCTTTTAATGGTGAAACTCTAAGGAAGACATAGTCTCTCACTTGGAACTCCACGTTCATGCGCTTCAGATCTGAAAATATTGTCTATCTACTTTGTGACACGAGCATCTGAGCTCTAATCTTTTCGATAGCCTCATTGGTCCTCTGAACAGCTCCAGGACAAAATTATTTCCTTTCACCCATCTCGTCCCAATGAAAAGGTGATCTACACTTCCTACCATACAGAATCTCATAAGAACCCAGTCCAATGGTCATCTGATAACATATTTTGTAGGAATAGTTTATCAAAGGCAAATACTTACTCCAGATGCCGTCAAAGTCCAACACGCATGCCCGAAGCATGTCTTCTAGTATCCAAACCATCCTCTCAGACTAACCATCTGTCTGAGGATGGTAAGTTGTATATAATTTCAACTGTGTACCCATAGCTTTATGCAAACTTTCCCAGTACTTGGAAGTAAATGTGGGGTTCCGATCTAACACAATCAACTTCGAAGCCCCATGAAGACGCACTATCTCTCTCACATAGAGATCTGCATACTGGTCAACTGTATAAGTTGTCCTCACTAGTAGAAAGCGAGCTGATTTGATTTATCGATCTATGATAACCAACAATGAAACATGTTGACCCACTGTCCTGGGCAACCCAACCACAAAATCCATTGTGATGTTCTCCCATTTCCACTATGGAATATCCAATGGCTGTAGTAGCCCTGCTGGTCTCAGATGCTCAACCTTCACTTGATAACATCTCAAACACTTGGCCATGTATTCGATTACAACCTTCTTCATCCTGAGACACCAATATAAAGTCTTCAGATCCTTATACATCTTCGTGGTGCCTAGATGCAAAGAGTAAGTGATAATATGAGATTCATCCAGAATCTCCAGTCTGATAATAGCATCCATAGGAACACAGATCCAACCCTTATACCTCAGTAAGCCCATCTCTTGCACTGTGTAGTCCCTACCCACTATAGCTAGGACATCCACTCTAATATTCATCAACTATGAATCATTCAACTGACTTTACTTTATCCTTTCTAGAAGAGTAGACTACAAGGTGATGTTGGCTAACTGGCCAACCACTAATTCAATTCGTACTCTGCTTATATCCTCAGCCAATTCCCTGGATATCTGCTTTGAACTAAACAATGGTCCCGGACTTTTTCGGCTCAAAGCATCTACCACCACGTTGGCTTTCCCTAGATGATACACGATTTCACAGTCATAATCCTTCACCGGCCCTAATCAACACCTCTATCTCATGTTCAAATCATTTTGTGTGAAGAAATACTTCAGGCTCTTGTGGTCAGTATATATCTCACACTTCTCCCCATAAAGGTAATGCCTCCATAGCTATTACCACAACTGCTAACTCCAGATCATACATAGGGTTTCTTTGCTCATATTCTTTAATTGACGTGATGCATAAGCAATCATCTTCCATGCCTGCATAAGAACACAGCCCAAACTCTGTCTCGAGGCATCACAATAAACCACAAACTTCTCCTCATCTTTTGGAAGACTCAAAACTGGAGCGGTAACCAAACACTGCTTTAACTCCTTGATGTTGTTCTCACATCTATCTGACCACACAGACTTTAAGTTCTTGTGTGTCATCTCCATCATTGAGCTAGCAATCCTTGACAACCCTTCCACAAAGTGCCTGTAATAACCTGCCAATCCAAGGAAACTTCTGATCTCTAAAGCATTCCTTTGCCTTGGACAATCTATGGCTGCTTCAGTCTTAGCTGGGTCTACCTTGATTCCATCTCTACTGAAAATGTGACAAAGGAAAGTCACCCGCGATAACCAAAATTCATATACAGACTGTGTTTCCTCAGCCTCTATAAAACCAACATGAGATGATGCTCATGCTCTTCCTCCAACTAAGAATAAACAAGAATATCGTTGATGAAGATGATCACAAACTGATCTAGATAACCTTGAACACCCTGTTCAGTTCCATAAAAGTTGCTGGGAATTAGTCAAACCAAATAACATAACCAGAAACTCATAATGCCCATATCTAGTGTGAAAGGTTGTCTTCAGTATATCTTCCTCCTTGATACTCTGCTGGTGATAACAAAATCAAATATCTATTTTTAAAAATAATGTCTGACCCTGAAACTGATCAAACAGGTCATCTATCCTTGCCATAGAATACTTGTTCTTAATAGTTATCTTATTCAATTCCTTGTAATCAATACACATCCTCAGAGAACCGTCCTTCTTCTTTAAAATAAGACTTGTGCACCCCATCGAGAGAAACTTGGTCTGATAAAACCTAGGTCTAACAACTCCTGTAATTCTACCTCCAGCTCTTTCAACTCTGCTGGGGAAATTTTGTATGGTGCCATAGACATTGGTTCTGTCCCTGGTGCCAGTTCAATAACAAACTATTTCTCTCTGTTTGGAGGCAACCCTGGAAAATCCTCTGGAAACACATCCAGAACCTCAAAGATAGTCTAGTCTCTTTTGGTCCCACTGGCACGACCTGAGTGGTATCCACCACACTGGCTAGGAATCTTATGCAACCACATCGAAGTAGGTCTCTAGCCCTCAATGCTGATATCATAGGTACACGTGGCCCATGCACAGTGCCAACAAATACAAAGGGATCCTCACCCTGAGGCTCAAAGGTTACCATCTTATTTTTGCAGTCTATAGTTGCCCCGTATTTAACTAACCAGTCCATACCCAGAATAATGGAAATATCATTCATAACCAACTCAATAAAATCCACTGACAACTCTCTGCCATCCACTGTCACTGACAATGATCTGATCCACCTCATGGAAACTACCAACTCCCCCAGTGTGCAATAAAGTCTCAACCCCCATAGTATAGGAATCACAAGACCTACATAGTCTATAAATTATCCTAATAAAAACAATGGAATGTGTAGCACCATAATCAATCAAAACAGTATAAGAGGTTCCAACACTAGAAAGTTGACCTGTCACTACTTAGGGACTAGCCTCATATTCTACCTGCATCAATGCGAACACTCAAGCTGGAGTCAAGTTATCTGCTTTCCTTGGTTCCTCTTTCATCACTCTCCAGCAATCTTTCTTCAAGTGTCCCACTATCCCACATAAAAAGTAGGCCTTTTCCCAACATTCCCCCAGATGGCGCCTTCTACATCTAGCGCACTCTGGGTAAGCCCTCCAGCCCCATTGCCGCCTTGGCGACCTATCTGTATATACCACGTAGCCACCAGTCGAAGCCTGAAGCTGAAAAAGTATCTAGAGCCTTTCTTTTCTGGTCGCTAGGGCCTCCGCCTCTACCAGACCCAATAAATGGAGGTCCCATCCTCCTATGTCTCTCATGGACGCATTTTTGCACCACATTTTGTTCTCTACGCCCTCTCCAGTAAGGGCTTTCTCAACAACTTGGGAATATGTCGTCACCCCGAGGGTAAAATGGTCAAAATCCCCAAAATTCCCTCCTAATCACACTAACTCCAAGGATATCCTCAAATATTTATCCCCATTACCTGATATCCCGGTAATGTAATAATACCGAAAATACCCATTATCTCACCCCGAGTTGCGTATTTGATTCGGTTGTGACTTTCTCGCTAACTTACTCCAAAGGATCGCCTCGTGCCGAGTAACCCAAATATATCCACATAATAATGTGGTCTCACAAATATATTCCAAATATACCCGTAACGGGCCAAATTACAAAAATTGCCCTTCTAATAAGAAACAGATGCACATGCATATTCAATACACATAAACATGCAAATCTAGTCATATTACAATATAACTCACGTAATCATATAATGGTATACATATATATATCACGTAAACACATATTTCATAGTGAAATCACATATATTAGATAATTCTCCATAATTTTCCATCTTGTCCCCCTAATCAAGGCCCTAAGCCACATATATATCACATAAACACATATTTCATCATTTCTGTAACTAAACCTTTAGTTCCTTTAGCTCTGCTGGAGCCATCCTATACGATGCCCTAGACATTGGCTCTGTCCCTGGCGCCAATTCAGTCACAAACTTTATCTCCCTGTGTTGAGGTAACCGTGGCAGATCCTCTAGAAACACATACAGAAACTCACGCACCAATCTGGTATGTCCTGGTCCCACTGGCACGACCTGATTGGTATCCACCACACTAGCTAAGAATCCTTTGTGTCCCCCCTGCAATAGGTCTCTAGCTCTATGTATGGATATCATAGGAATGTGGGATCTATGCATAGTGCAAACAAATACAAAGGGATCCTCACCCTTAGGCTCAAAGGTTCCATCTTCTTCTTGCAATCTATTGTTGCCCTATACTTTTCTAACCAGTCCATACCTAGAATTATATCAAAGTCGGTCATAACCAACTCTATTAAGTCAATTGCCAACTCTCTGCCACCCACTATCACTGACAGTGATCTGACCCCTCTCTTGGAAACTGCCAACTCCCAATGGGTGATAAGGTACCAAACCCCACGGGATAAAAGTCACAAGGTCTACACAATCTATCAATAATCATGCTAGCAACAAAATAATGTGTAGCACCTGAATCAATCAAATCAGTATAAAGGGCCCCAACACTAGAAAGCTGGCTTGTAACTGCCAAGGGAGTAGCCTCGGCCTTTGCTCGAGTCAAGGTGAACACCCGAGCTAGCGTCAGGCTGTCCACCTTCTTGGGCTCTTCCTTCTTGGCTTTCCAGCAATCCTTCTTTAGATGTCCCACAATCCTGCAGACGAAACTGGCCTTTGCCTGACATTCCCCAATATGCCACCTCCTAAACCGAGTACACTATAGGAATGCTTTCTAGGTCTCACTGCCACCCTGGCAGCCCATTTGTATGCCTCGTGGCCTTCTATCTGACCCTAGAGCTGAAAATGTATCTGAAGTCGGCCTCCATCCCTACCAAAGCCTGCAGATAGAGGTCCTGGCCTCCTAAAATCCCTTCTGGCTGCACTCCTGCGCCAGATCTTGTTCTCTGCGCTCTCAGTTGGGAGCACCTTCTCAACAACCTGTGCATAAGTTATCACTCCTGGCACAGTAGTGATATGAACATCCTGGGATATCATAGGCTGTAGCCCCTGGAGAAACCTCCCCCTTTTGGTCCCATCAGTGGGCACCAGATCCCCGACAAACTTTTCCAACCTCTCAAACTTCAGGGCATAATCGGTCACTGACATATTGCCCTGAAGTAACTTGTTGAACTCTTCGGCCTTCACACCTCTAACTGCGTCATTCTAGTATTCCTCATTGAAGAGAGTTCTATATTCTTCCCCCTCTATAGTATTTACATTCCTTGTCTGGGATACCACCCCCACCATATTCGGGCATCCTCCAAAAACATATAAGTGGCACAAGCCACCCTCTCATTACCTTCCACGTTCATGAAATCCAAGATGGTGGCTATCATAGACATCCACTGCTCAGCCTTCAGTGGGTTTGACCTATCCTCAAAAACGGGTTGGTACTGTTTCCTGAACCACTCATACAGGGGTTCCCATCTATTTTCCACTGCCTAAGGTTGTACTATTACTGGTACCACTGGTTGTATCACTACCAGTATGGTGGGACATAGGTTCCCTGCTGGAACGTGCTGCTGTCTCAAAAGGCGAATCTCATCTTCTTGCCTCTGTACCCTGGCTTGCATATCAGCAAGCACCTCTTGCCATTTCTCTGGAGCTGGCAGTAGGGTTTGGCCCTGGTCATTCTCTTCCCTGGCCTATTCTTCTTGGCCAACCAACCTCTCTAACCTTCAAGAAAGCATACTGACAACTATCCCATTCTATAGTGATCAATTCATCCATTAAGTAAGTAATAACTATACCTCTTGCTACTGGCGGTCCAAGACCGAACAACAAACAGATGTAATGCTAACATGCATTTCTATATCATTCATGCAACAATCAAGGGCCAAGCCCTATCAGAATATCAAATGATCCATAATAAGGCGTGCAAATAAGGCATTTATATCCTATTTAAGCAATCAAACACATAATCACATAAATAGCTACCAAACCCTGAGTCGCGCTTGTCTTTAGCGGCGAGTGTACATGCCCGGCCAGTCTTCAGGAACCCATAAACCTTGGCAGCTCTGATACCAAGCTGTAATATCCTCCTAATCAAGGACTGTTACACTGTGTACTTTAAATGGTGCTAGACTTTCTAATCAAGTCTCTTGGTTAAAAACATGCAACTAAGGTTAATTACAAGGATTAGGGTTAAAATCGTTGGTCAAAAGGTAACATTGACTTTTCATTTTAAATATTTATATTCATATATGGGATCCCAAAATAGCATAAACAGATGTTTAAAAGGTCTATTACAGTTAAAAAGTTACAACCAGCCGACCTAATCGGCAAAATAGGGTCTGACTCCTAGCTCCTCTGAGAAACCCTCGGCTGTGGTGGTTGAGCAGCCGCATATGTACACACAACCACTGAATCTCTCATATTCATGGCTGGTCCAGTTTTATCCTTGCCCTTACCTACATCAGAGAGCACCCGTGAGTCGAGGCCCAGCAAGAAAACTTCACAACATAGCATATAATAATTCATTTCATTGAGTGCATAACTAATCAAACACAATAGACAATTCATTACAACAGCCTAAGCCAGTCAAGGTGCATTATCAGGCACCAAGTTCTCAGTCCAAACCGAGTGGGTATTTATAACACCATTAGATGGCCCTGCCATAACGGCCTACATTGAGCATGCTTATTGTCGATCCCGACCCTTTCTGCTCAGTCACAAAGACATATATGACATAATAATTAAAAACATTTACACATAACACTAAGCACAATACATGCAAAGACAATCGGGTCATGCCCTACTCTACGTGCACAAACAATTTTCTTACCTCAGGTCTGAGTGTAACGTTTAATGAAAATGACCCTCGAGTACGATTCCTATTCCGAGCCTCTAGCGGTAACCAAGTCACAACCATAATATAAAAATCTCATCAATAACGAGCGAATAAAGGCTTTTGGACTGATTCCTAGCCAACGAGACATCGAATTATACTAAACCATGTAGCAAAATTGATTCTGAGCCCTTAGGTTTGAGTTCCCGCACTCAAGACCTTCCCGAGTCTCAACATCCCTTGAAGCCCCGGGACCCAAGATAAAAGAGTCGCATCCTGCCTCAAGCAATATCCTCTGGACACACGTGTCGTGGCACGCCCCTACAAGCGTTGCGGCTCAAATTGAGGTTCAACACCTACTTCTCCATCTGTTCATGAGAGTCGTGGCACCCCAAGAACAGAGCCGCGACTTGACATGAAAACCCAATTTTTCCCTTCGTTTCTTCAAGCTAAAACTCACGAAAACCCATCCAAACATAGCCAAATCCCAAAAACAAGGTTCCCAATCAACTTTGCACGTCAACACCAACAAAACCAAAGCTCAAACTTGGCCAAAACCTTCCCAAATCTCCTACTCATATTTGATATTTCAAAACTCTAAAACTTAGCTAAAACAAGAGAAAGCGCAGAGATTTAAGGATAGAAATCGAAACCTCTGCTGCCCAAAACAATGCAAAGATTTCCCCAAGCAATTTCGAGCCTAAGCTAGCTTTGAGTCCCCTTAGATCACAAGGAAATTCCCAAACAATTGAGAGAAAGAGTATTCATGAGAGAGAGTGTGTGTTTGCTGAGTGCTTCTCCTTTTGTTCTCTATTTTGTGAGGTTTACTTAAGGTTCAAGTTACCTTAAGCAAATCCTGAGGCTCGAGGTACCCAAAAATGCCCTTGAGGGAAATATGGTCAAAATCCCTGAAATTCCCTCATAATCTCACCAACTCCGAACATATCCTTAAATATTTATTCCCATTACAAGATATCCCGGTATTGTACTAAATACCCAAAATACCCCTTGACTTACCCCAAGTCGGGTATTTGGTCCCGTTGTGACTTTCCCGCTAACATGCTCCATAGGATCGCCTCATTCCGAGTAACCCAAATATATCCACATAATAATGTAGTCTCACACATATATCACATATATGCACATATATTCCAAATATTCCCGTAATAATCCAAATTATGAAAATCTAATAAGAAATGGGCCCACATGCATATTTAATACACCTAAACATGAATATCTAGTCATATTATAATATAACTCACGTAATCATATAATGGTACACATATATATCACATAAACACATATTTCATAGTGAAAATCACATATATCTGATAATTCTTCATCATTTGCCATCTTGTCCCCCTAATTAAGGCATTAAGCCTTATTAGGTAATTTGGGACGTTACAATCACTTAGACGCCTCCAACAACTTGATGAAGTTAAGGGGGGTCAACAACAGGGGAAGGTGCCATTGTTTTGTTGTTACACTCAAAGGATTTGTGTACAAGTGGTTCAAGAGGTTATAGCCAGGAACCATCAAGTCATGGTAGCAGTTCTCTGAAAAATTTCTTCAGCAACATCGCTCGGTCCGTGATTACGTTACACCCGCTACAAACCTCGCTAACATAAAACAAGGAAAAAATGAATGTCTGAAGAGTTATATCCATAGATGGGAAGTTCAACTAAAGAGGAACTCATGATGGCTATCTCAGTCGTCGAGGGAGCAAGTTATGGGATAACATGCTCAAGAGAGAGGTTACAAACTTAGATGACTTCTTCGAAAGAGCACGAAAGTATATACGTGTGGAAGAGGGCCATGAGAACTTGTATGCTATGGGAAGCAAACATCCTTCAAATCCCCATTCTAGCAATACGTACAGAGACTACGCGTAGAAGAGATCATTATTGTAGAGACGTGGCTGATCAAGTTGATGATTGGAAGAGGTCTACAAGAAGGCTTCAAGAACAGTATAGTGGAATTCATCAAGGATAACCTCTTATAAGACTCCCTTTATTTGTGTCTCTTGCAAACCAAAGAAGTCACATCAATTGGCCTACCCAAAGTTGTAGTAGTTTTTCATTATTTGAGTTACGACTCATAAAAAATCAAAAGTTTCACTATAGTTGGCCTCCCATAAATGTAATTTATCTTGGTAGGGTCCAAAGAGGTCTCATAGCTCACTCCAGGATGTAACATGGAAATGACATTGAGCCTACCCTTTCACATTTCCTACTATCACTAATTTCAAGCACCTATCTTATGTATTACATCTCTTATCTCCAGGGACACTTATGTGACTCACATACTGCCATTATCAATTAAAATTCTCAAAGTGTATAAAAAGGAATGAAAAAAAAAGTTCTTGGCAAGAGAGATCCCATAGGTGCCTCTTATAAGACTAGGCGTCTGCCCTTGTGCAGAATATGTGCCTAAACTCGTGAGCCTCAACAGGCACCTAGCCATGTGCGAAGTAGGTGCCTAGCCTAGAGAGCCTCAATAGGCATCTAGCCATGTAAAAAACAAGAGCCTAGCCTCATGGGAGAGATGAGTAGTGAACCCTATAAGACATCATTTGCTTCTATAAGGACTAGCGACCCTTATAAAAGCTAAGAAAGTCAAGAGGTCCCTTAAAAGTGATTTCCTCACAAACACACCCACCCTACAAATGGACCGTGTTGTAGAAGACAAAATGGGAGCTCAAAGAGATCCCAATGTCTAGATAGACCAAGTCACCTAACCCAGGAAAAAGGGGCCTAAAGGTGGTCTTTGCAAAAAAACTCCCTCGCAATCAATAAAAGGGCTTTAAAATAGGCGCTTCCGAGACTTCACAAGTACCATCTCCCTATAGGGGTCGCAACCCAAGGGAAGATCACATCAAGGACAAAAAAGGGTCCTCATAATAATCCTTGGTCGACTAAAGTCACCTTGCCCAACAATGGTCTCAAAGAAGACACTTGCAAAAAGGGTCTCAAAGAAGATGCTTGCAAAAAGAGTCTCTAAGAAGACGCTTGCAAAAATAGTACTATGCATAATAACGAGAAGGTTGCTTCACGATCAAAAATAAAAAGTCAAAAGTGCGCGCATGATGAATATAAAAAAAAAGATGGGAGATACCCATAGGGTCAACACATCCTTAAAATAAACCAATGTGCGTACACAATAGGAGCTCAAATGCTTCTCCAATAAGCATGAAGCACAAACAAGACACCAAGTGTGTTTCTTCAATGAGCAACACCTGGTAGACTTCGCGGTTGAGTCGACATGTTGTTCTAATAGTGAAGAAGAAGCCAACAAAAGAAAGAACCACAAGAATGAATGGTTAAAGCACTCTTCACTCTGAAATCTAACAAGCAATGGATACGGGCAAACCACCCAGGGCGACATCTTAGAAGCACCACACGAGAGCTCACACTGTCTAGACGATACTTCTTGTGACCCTCCGAATAGTGTGCCTCAAGCTCTCTCGAGTGGCCAGATGTTTTGTACATCAATTACACTTCAAAGGAGTCATGAGGATCACCGCTTATGAAATACATTTTTCCATATTTCATAAATAAAGGAACACACTTGTACCTTTCATGTCATAAAGATGACATAAAAATAGTCTACATGAACGCCTAAAGGCCCTCTCATAGACTAGGGGGCAAGTGTGAACACCAAAATTCCACACCAACTAAAGACCACAACTCATGTCCAAAGCTCATGGATGGTCACGCGAGAGCATGTTTCACGCAAGTCCTCACCTCCATGAAAGGCCACCATCTTGTGTATCTCACCTCTAAGGCATTTACCCTCGCGCATACAGGCAACTAGCCCGAGGGCGTTTCACGAGATCACCTCGCTCATAGGTGCCTCGCAAGATCTTGGTAGCATCAAAGGTCTTGCTATATGAGGCCTACGGGTACGCTGAAGGGATGAACCAGTGTGCGCCAAGGAAGCCTACGGACCTCACACTGAAATGAAAGGCACCCGCACCTATGCCACCGAGGAGCTAAGAGCCTCACTAGACCTCCTCCATGAATCGAGGTCCCGAAGGCATGAGGGTCTCGTTATGTGAGGCCCAACACACATATATGCGACGTACATTCCTGCCCCCATGTGCTGCATGAAGGAACAAGGGCCTCGCAATGCCTACTACGTGCAAGAAGCAAGACTTTCGCTAAGGGCGCCTCACGCAACCCCGGCCTCGCTAGGCAAGACGCTCACTAGCCTATGCACTAAGCGTGTCTTGTGGGCTTGTGGACTCACTATGCTAGATGTAGGCCAGCCAATGTTCCTTACGTGCCTCACGAACCCCTTGCGAAGAAGACCTCCAACCTCGTAATACGTGTCAAAGTCACGAGGCGCTACATGCCTAGATGACGAGATGTCAAGGTGCACATCAATCACGAGGGTTGGCCTCGCTATGCGAGGCCTAATACATGTCAAAGGTACGCATGATGAGAAGTGCCTTGCTATGTGAGGCACTCCATGTCAAGATGCCGAGATGTCGAGGTGCACATCAAACACGAGGGAAGGCCTCGCTATGCAAAGCCTATTTCCCAAATATGCCTCAACGTGGAAGATGCATAAAGGAAACCCATTCAACCTTACTAAAGAACCCACGTATTCTCCAACACTTATAGAATGTAAGGAAGCTTGGAGAAAACATATATCTTTAAAATTTGAGAACAACCATCAGGTACAAGGTACGTATACGAGAGCGGGAAGTACGACTCTAAGGATGACATAGGCGTGACTTCGACATCCGTAGCAGACAAGTAGTGGAGGTACGAGATAGTACAAAGACTAAGGACGACACCACTACAACGTGCATGCCTTTTACCATGTACCAAAGCCGACACCTCGACCTTATACACCACTACTACCAGTGCCGCCACACTGACAATGTATGTAACGACCCAAAATTGCTAATAGGGCTTAGTGCCTTGATTAGCGTGCCGAGAGGGCATAATTGGATACATGTGTGTTTAATTGGTTAAATGCGTGACTATGTGGCACGCATGATTAATATGACTATGTGAGAATGTTATGTCAATGTTTATGAGTATTAAATATGCATATGGGCCCTTTAGTGTTCATCAGGGCATATTTGTAATTTTGGCCCGTTAAGGGCATAAATGTGATTTTATGAGATATATGGTTGAGACCACATTTTTATGTGGATATATTTGCAGTTTATTGCTCGAGACGGTCCTAGTGAGCGGATTAGCGAAATAGTCACAACGGGGTTTAAATACCCGACTCGGGGGAACCTTGGGGTATTTTTGGGAATTTAGAGAATATTTTGGGTTTTATTGAGTAACGAATAAGTATTTGGTAATTAATTAGACGTGACGGGGTTAATTTGTTAATACTAGGAATACTTGAGGAATTAGCGGGAACCATGAGAAAATGACCATTCTAACCTTAGGGGTAATTTAAGGGCAGGGTTAGTGATAAGGGGCACTTTTGTCTTTTCTAATTAAGTTATATACTCAGTTAGTGTCTAAGGGGAAACCAGAAGGTAGTGGAATTTCTCAACACACTCTCTCACCCTATCACTCACATTCTCACTCTCTCTCTAGAACATTAAGGAGAACTTGCAGCTGGAAGAAGGAAATATCAAGGGGTTAAGCTGGAAAACAAAGGAAATTAAGCTAGGATCAACTAAGTGTATACTGAGGATCTAAGTTGCAAGCTGAGGAAATTAATTTGTACTGATAATGTTGAAACTATGTAAAAAGCTAGAGTTTGCATGAATTTTAGTTGTTAGCTGGTTTTGGTTGTTGAATGGTGAAAGAAAAGGGTTATAGGTTTGTTGAGATGGTTGGGATATAATAATGGGAATTCTGGGCTTGGACTTAAGTTTGGCTTTTAGTTTGGGATGGAAGTTTGAGGTTAGGCATGTGGGGAAATGCTGGAAAAAGTTGGTTTTCTAGGTTTAGGAGCTCAGGTCGCAGCCTTGTTCTTCAGGGGCTATGACCTGCATGAGTTTTGGAGGCTGGGAGCCTTTGTTTTCCAGGAGCATTGCAACTCGGAGGGGTGCAGTTCTCGGTCTGTGTCCTCCATTAGGGAAGACTTGGCCTCTGTCTTAGGGGTGGGTCGCGGCCCTCAAGGGCAAGTCGCGGCCCTAAATGAGAAATTAAGGGAAAATGGGGTTTTAGGCTCAAGGAGGCTCGGGAATTCAAACCTAGGCACTCAGGACGAATTCTACTACGCGGTTTAGCAAAATTCGAGGTCCTGGAGGCTAG
Source organism: Humulus lupulus (assembly GCF_963169125.1). Classification (NCBI taxonomy): domain Eukaryota; kingdom Viridiplantae; phylum Streptophyta; class Magnoliopsida; order Rosales; family Cannabaceae; genus Humulus; species Humulus lupulus. The sequence continues at coordinate 151,327,088 of NC_084797.1, read as the reverse complement.
CTTTTTTCCTAAACATTTATTTGGATTAGGAATTGATGGTTATCAATTAATACTGTGACTAGGTTTATCGCTAAGGATCAAGGCTGAGGATCGTTCTAGGGACCATTCTTAATTCTCTGCTCAGGATTCGAGGTACGAAAACTACACCCATGTGGTTGTGTTTGGGACTAAGGTTCCCTGTATCTGGATATATGTGTTATGTAACTGTATTGTTATTATGTGAAATGTGAAAGTACAACCTAAGGGAGCCGGGGCTGACAATTAGTGCATTGGACGCGGCTCGGCCACTGTGAGTTGGGGTCAGCTGAATAAACGATGGACCCGGTCTATGCGAGTCGAGGTCAGCTTAGTAAACGGAGGGCTCGTTCTAAAGGCGTCGACCTTGAGCATTTGTATTGTTGGTTAAAATATATTCTTGAAAATACATGTTTACTATTATTAGCATGATTCTCATATTCCATTGAATTTCTGAATGACTGTGTTAAGAGTGATTGGATGCTACTACTATATATATGTGTTTGTAGTTTAAGGTTTTCTTGTTGGGCCTAGGCTCACGGGTGCTACGTGGTGCAAGTAAAGGAAAAGGAAAGCTGGACCAACCATGAGTTGGAGAGCTCTGGGGGCGGAGTGTACATAGTCAGTTGCTTGACCGCCACGGCCGAGGGGAAAGTATAGGGACAGAGCCCTAAAACTTGTATTTTGCCTCTAGAGTGGCTTTTGGTTGTATTAAACTGTTGAGGGTTGTAAATTATCACTTATATCCTGTTTTTGGGATCCCATGCTCCAAACATCTATTTTAATGAAAATTAATTGTTCATAATCAAGATCTTTGAACACTAACTTGATAGTTGACTTTAGGAACACATTATTGTTGAAACGACTTGATTAGCAAGTCTTGCACTATTTTAAAATACATAGTGTAATGGTATTGGTTATCCAGGGCGTTACAACTTGGTATCAAAGCAATCTAGGTTTAAGGGTTTCTGAAGACTGGTTGGGCATGTACACTCACCGCTAAAGGCAAGCTTCACTTATGGTTTGGTAACTTTATATATTTGTGATTACATGCTTATATTCTTGAATGAAATATAAATGTTTTAATTTGTATGATTAATATGGAGCATGAGATACTGACAGGGCCTGGCCCTTGACTGCTGTATGATTATAATGAGGCATGCTTATTAGCATTGCTACTGCATGTGAATGAATGTTTAAATGCTTGTTTTCATCTTGATTGCATATGGTTGGTTAAGTTTCAATATTGGACTATGGAAAGACTGTTAACCTATCATCATTGGCTTAGTGCCGAGTCATTGTTTGCAGATAAAGTTGGATAGCTGTGTGTCCAAGGCAATCAATACGATTAGTCCGCATAGGGTCCAAGGCTAGAGATGATGAACAGGGCCAGAACCCTCCGCCAGTCCCTAAGAATCGGCAGCATATACTTGCTCATATGCAAGCCCAATTACAAAGTCAAGAAGAGCAAATCTGTCTCTTGAGACAGTAGGCTCCATGAGGCAGTGCTGCACCTATTATGCCACATGTTGTGGCACCAGTTGTACAGCCACCTCAGGTTGGGAACAGGTGGGTGCCACTTTTATAGCGGTTCAGGAGACAGCATCCTCCAACCTTTGAAGGAGGACCAGATCCACTTAAAGTTGAATAGTGGATGAGTATGATCACTTCCATCCTTGATTTCAAGAGGGTGGAAGGTAATGACAAGGTGGCATGTGCCACCTATATGCTTAGGGAGGATGCCCGCATTTGTTGGGAGGTGGCATCACAGAGGAGGGATATTTCTACCTTAGTTGGGATGGGTTCAAAGATCTGTTCAACCAGAAGTATTACAATGTTGCCATTAGAGCAGCAAAGGTGAATGAATTCATGGGGCTGGTACAGGGCAGCATGATAGTTACAGAGTATGCCCTGAAGTTCAATAAGTTGGCGAAGTTTGCATCAGACTTAGTGCCTACAGATGCGACTAGGCCGGACAGGTTCATTCGAGGACTCAATCCTATGATAGCCCAGGATGTAAGGATTACATTAGTATCTGGGCAGACGACTTATGCCCAGGCTTTTGAGAAGGCTCTTACCGCTGAAGAGGCAGAGAATAAGATATGGAGGGAGAACGCTGCGAAACAGGTTGTTCGCAGGGCAGTGCTTCCATCCACATGTTCTGATAGGGGCGGAGGCCCAATGATCTAAATAAAAAGACCCCTAACACTTTGACCACTACTGGTCCTAATAGGAGGGGTCAGGGTGTTCAGGGTGGCCGCCAAGAGGCGGTGAGACATGGAGAAGTTACCTAGAATGCACGAGGTGCAGGAAGCACCATCCAGGTGAATGTTGGGCAAAGGCTTGCTATCTATGCGAGGTGGTGGGACACCTCAAGAAGGATTGCCCAATAGCGAAGAAAGAGGAACTAGGGTAGGTGGATAGCTTTACTCCAGCTCGAGTGTTCACCTTGACGCAGGCTGAGGCCGAGGCTAGTCCCTCGGTGGGGACAGGTTAGCTTTCTAGCACCAGCTCTTCTTATACTGTATTGATTGACTCTGGTGCTAAACATTCATTTGTTTCTAGTAAGGTAATTGATAGATTGTGTAGACCTACTGAGTATTATACTACGGGGTTTGGGACTATACTGCCTACAGGAGAACTGGTAGTTTCTAGGAGATGGATTAGAGCACTGCCAGTGATGGTAGATAGTAGGGAACTATAAGTAGATTTGATCGAGTTGAGTATGGATGAATTTGATATGATTATAGAATTGGATTGGCTGGTCAGATATGGGGCTACTATAGATTGTAGGAAAAAGATGGTGACCTTTGAGCCTAAGGGTGAGGTTCCCTTAGTTTTCGTGGGTGTTTTGCATGGACCCCACATACCCATGGTATCAGCATTGAGGGATAGGGACCTATTATAAGGAGGTTTATAGGTTTTCTAGCTAGCATGGTGGATACGACCAGAGTTCTGCCAGTGGGGCCGGGAGAGGCTAGATTGGTACGCGAGTTGTTGGATGTGTTTCCTGAGGATTTACCAGGACTGCCGCCGCACAGGGAGATTCAACTCATCATTGAGTTAGCGCTGGGTACAGAGCCAGTGTTGAGGGCACCATATAGGATGGATCCAGCGAAATTGAAAGAGTTGAAGATACAGTTGCAAGAGCTTCTTGATTTGGGGTTTATTAGACCTAGCTTCTCACCATGGGGTGCTCCGGTTTTGTTTGTGAAAAGGAAGGATGGGACTCCGATAATGTGTATAGACTACAAGGAGTTGAAAAAGTTGACCATCAAGAACAAATACCCCTTACCAAAGATCGATGACCTGTTCGATCAGCTGCAGGGAAAACGGTATTCTCGAAGATTTATCTTCAATCTGGTTATCACCAGTTGAGGATCAAGGATGAGGACATACCGAAGACGACCTTCCAAACGAGGTATGGGCATTATGATTTCTCGGTCATGTCATTTGGTCTGACCAATGCCCCAGCAGCATTCATGGATCTGATGAATAGGGTGTTCAAGGACTTCTTGGATCAGTTTGGGATTGTCTTCATGACGACATTTTGGTTTATTCCAGTCAGAGGCAGAGCATGAGCAGCATCTCCGGCAAGTATTACAAAGACTGAGAGAGCATCAGTATGCCAAGTTTAAGAAGTGCAAGTTCTGGCTACCAGAAGTGACATTCCTTGGACACATTATTGATAAGGATAGGATTAAGGTAGATCCACCTAAGGTAGAGGCAGTGAGAGATTGGCCGACGGCCAAGGAACGCCTTAGAGGATAGGAGCTTCCTTGGATTATTGGGATACTACCAACGGTTCGTGGAAGGGTTCTCGAAGATTGCTGCACCAATGATAGAATACACACGGAAGAATCTAAAGTTTTTCAGGTCATACAAGTGTGAGAATAGCTTCCAGGAACTAAAGCGACGGTTGATTACTGCTTCGGTGTTGAGTCTTCCTTCGGAGGGAGGGAAGTTAGTAGTATACTGTGACACATCTAAATTGGGGTTGGGATGCGTGTTGATGCAGAATGAGAAGGTATTTGCTTATGCTTCATGGCAGCTGAAGGAGTATAAGCAGCAGTACCCTACCCATGATATGGAGTTGGCAGCAGTGGTATTCACACTGAAAGTTTGGCAACATTACTTGTATGGGGAAAAGTATGAGATATACACCGATCATAATAGCTTGAAGTTCTTCTTTACCCAGAAGGACTTGAATATGAAGCAGAGACATTGGCTAGAGTTGGTAAAGGACTATGATTGTGATATCCTTTACCACCCAGGGAAAGCCAATGTAGTGGCAGATGCGTTGAGCTGGAGGGGCCCGGGACAGTTATTTAGCTCTACACAGACATCAAAGGAGTTGGCAGAGGAGATGGCTAGAGCAAGGATAGAGCTGGTTGTGGGCTAGTTGGCCAATATCACCTTACATTCGTCCCTTTTAGATAGGATAAGAGATGGTCAGATGGATGATGCACAGTTGCAGGAGGTCAGAGGGAATGTCCTAGCTAAGGTATCTAAGGACTATTCCATTTCAGAGACTGGTTTATTACGGTATAAGGATTGAATATGTGTCCCAAAAAATGGGGGTATTAGACGTAAGATACTTGATGAATTCCACACTACACCATACTCACTCCATCACGGCACTAGGAAGATGTATCAGGATCTACAGACTTTATACTGGTGGCCTGGGATGAAGAAAGACGTAGTTGAGTTTGTGGCCAAGTGTTTAACCTGTCAGTAGGTGAAGGCTGAGCACCAGCAACCAACGGGGTTGCTACAACCTTTGGGTATTCTTGAGTGGAAGTGGGAAGACATTACTATGGATTTTGTGGGAGGGTTACCCAGGATAGTGGGGTTACATGACTCGGTGTGGGTGATAGTAGACAGATACTCTAATTCAACTCACTTTCTACCAGTGAGGATGACCTATACTGCGGATTAGTATGTGTAGTTCTATGTGAGGGAGATTGTACGTCTCCATGGGTTTCTAAATCTATAGTATCAGACCGGGATCCCATATTCACCTCCAAGTTCTGGGGTGGTTTGCAGAAGGCTATGGGGACTCATTTGAAGTTCAGTATAGCCTTTCATCCCTAGACAAATGGACAGTCTGAGAGGACGATTCAAGTATTGGAAGACATGCTTAGGGCGTGTGTATTCGACTTTGAGGGGTCTTGGAGTAAGTACCTTCCGTTGATTGAGTTTTCATACAACAACAGTTATCAATCAACGATTGGAGTAGCTCCATATGAGATGTTGTACGGAAGGATATGTAGATCGCCCATTCATTGGGATGGGATGGGTGAGAGGAAGTATTTGGGATCGGAGTTGGTTCAGAAGACTAATGAAGGTATTGAGAAGATCTATGCTCGAATGCTCGCTTCGCAGAGCAGACAAAAAAGCTACGCAGATCCTAAGCATAGGGACTTGGAGTTCCAGGTGGGGGACCTCGTGTTTCTGTGAGTGTCAATACTGTGAGGGGTGAGGAGGATTCGAAAAAAGGGCAAGTTGAGCCCTAGATTAATAGGACCTCTTGAGATCCTAGAGAAGATCGGGCTAGTGGCCTACAGATTGGCACTGCCACCATCGTTATCAGGGGTTCATGACATATTCCACATTTCTATGCTTCGAAAGTACATCTTAGACACGACTCATATATTGAAGTATGAGGATTTGGAGTTGCAGACAGATTTGTCATATGAGGAGCGACCGGTTCAGGTTCAAGACAAGAAAGATAATGTTCTACGGAACAAGACAATTCCTCTAGGCAAAGAGTTATGGAGGAATAGCAAGATCGAGGAAGCGACCTGGGAGCTTGAGTCAGCTATGCAGGATCAGTTTCCCGAGTTATTCAAGTAAATTTCGAGGATGAAATTCTCAGTAGGAGGGGATAGTTGTAACAACCCATAATTGCTAATAGGCCTTAGTGCCTTGATTAGCGTGTCAGGAGCGCATAATTGGATATATGTTTGTTTAATTGGTTAAATGCATGACTATGTGGCATGCATGATTAATATGACTATGTGAGTATGTTATGTACATGTTTATGAGTATTAAATATGCATGTGGGCCCTTTAGTGTTCATAAGGACATATTTGTATTTTTTGTCGTTAAAGGCATAAATGTGATTTTATGAGATATATGGTTGAGACCACATTATTATGTGAATATATATTTGCAGCTTATGGCTCGAGATGGTCCTAGTGAGTAGATTAGCGAAATAGTCACAATGTGGTTTAAATACCCGACTCGGGAGAGCCTAGGGGTATTTTTGGGAATTTAGAGAATATTTTGGGATTTATTAAGTAACGAATAAGTATTTGGTAATTAATTAGACGTGACAGGGTTAATTTGTTAATAGTAGGAATACTTGAGGAATTAGCGGGAACCGGGGGGAAAATGACCATTCTACCCTTCGGGGTAATTTAAGGGATGGGTTAATGATAAGGGGTAGTTTGGTCTTTTCTAATTAAGCTATATACTCAGTAAGTGTCTAAGGGGCAACCATAAGGTAGTGGAATTTCTCAGCACACTCTCTCTCTAGAACATTAAGGAGAACTTGCAGCTGCAAGAAGGAAAATTCAAGGGGTTGAGCTGGGAGTAGAGCTGGAAAACAGATGAAATTAAGTTAGGATCAACTAAGTGTATGCTGAGGATGTGAGCTGCAAGCTGAGGTAAGGAATTTGTACTGATCATGTTGAATTTTTTGTTGAAACTATGTTAAAAGATAGAGTTTGCATGGATTTTAGTTGATAGATGGTTTTGGTTGTTGAATGGTGAAATAAAAAAGGTTATAGGTTAGTTGAGATGGCTGGGATATAGTAATGGGAATTCTGGGCTTGGATTTGAGTTTGGCTATTAGTTTGGGATGGAAGTTTGAGGTTAGGCTCGTGGGGAAACGCTGGAAAAAGTTGGTTTCTCTGGGTTTAGGAGCTCAGGTTGTGGCCCTGTCCTTCAGGCACCGCGACCCGCATGAGTTTTGGAGGCTAGGAGCCTCTGTTCGCTAGGCGCGCCGTGACCTGGAGGGGTCCAGGTCGCAGCCCATGTCCTCCATCAGTGAAGACTTGGCCTCTATCTTGGGGGCGGGTCATAGTCCTTAAGGGTAAGTCACGACCGTAAATGGGAAATTAAGGGAAAACAGGGTTTTAGGCTCGGGGAGGCTTAGGAATTCAAACCGAGGCACTCGTGACAAATTCTACTTCCCGGTTTAGTAGAATTCGAGGTCCTGGAGGCTAGTGTTTGTTTCTTAAACATTTATTTGGATTAGGAATTGATGGTTACCCATTGATATTGTGACTAGTTTTATCACTAAGGCTTAGGACTGAGGATTGTGCTCGGGATCATTCTTAATTCTCCACTCGGGATTCGAGGTAAGAAAACTGCACCCATGTGGTTGTGTTTGGGACTAAGGTTCCAGTATCTGGATATATGTGTTGTGTAACTATATTGTTATTATATGAAATGCGAAAGTACGGCCTAAGGGAGCCGGGGTTGACAATTAGCAGATTGGATGCAGCTCAGCCACTGTGAGCCGAGGTCAGCTAAATAAACAATGGACTCGGCCTAAGCGAGCCAGGATAATCTTAGTAAACAGAGGGCTCGGCCTAAGGGTGCCGACCCTAAGCATTTGTATTGTTGGTTAAAATATTTTCTTTAAAATACATGTTTACTATTATTTGCTTGATACTCATATTCTGTTGAATTTCTGAATGACTTTGTTAAGATTGATTGGATGCCACTACTGTATATGTCTTTGTTGTATATGGTTTTCTTGCTAGGCCTTAGCGCACGGGTTCTACGTGGTGCAGGTAAAGGCAAAGGAAAGCTAGGCCAACCATGAGTTGGAGATCTCTAGGGGCGGAGTGTACATAGTCAACTGCTCGACTGCCACGACCGAGGGGAAAGTACAGGGACATTGCCCTAAAACTTGTATTTTGCCATTAGAATGGCTTTTGGTTGTATTAAACTTTTGAGGGTTGTAAATTATCACTCATACCATGTTTTTGGGATCCCATGTTCCAAACATCTGCTTTAATGAAAATTAACTGTTTATAATCAAGATCTTTGAACCATAACCTAATTGTTGACTTTAGGAACATATTATTGTTCAAACGACTTGATTAGTAAGTCTTGCACTATTTTAAAATACACAGTGCAACGATCTTAGTTATCCAGCGCATTATAGTGTACCCATGTACTATCTAGTCAACCAGGACCATAATGTATCAGGAGTCATTAGAGCTCCACTATAAATAAATCATCACCCCTCAAACAAAGGGGGTGGAAAATTCATTATGTACTCAGGCTTTTAAGCAATATATGATTTTTTACTCCATTGTTGTTCTGCATTTATTTTTTCTCAAGTCCATTCTAAGTTATTCTCTTACTAAGCTTTGAATTTTCCAACCTAACATCGTTGACGAGTTCTCACCATCAACATAGTCTATTTATAATGATCTAGTTACCCAAAATCTAAAATATTCAGTTAATTAAATTCCAATTAATAAAATTAAATTAGCTTTTATTTAGATATTTTGAAATGGGAAACTCTCTTAGTTTAGCATGCTTTCCTTGGCATTATTCCACATAAAGGGGAGACAAAACAAGCTGACGGTGGGTCCCATGAGTGAAGAGAGAGGAGAGTTGGCACTTAAATTCATGCATTGTAGCTGAAGAAAATTCCACCATGTGCTCGTGCATAGCACTTCTCCAAGCACTGGGCGATGAGCATCACTTGCGAGTAGGCAAGGGAACATGTGGGGACCACTTGCAGGTGCAACTTACGACTCAGCTCTGAACTATGGCTCGACTCTGAATGGCTCCAAAATTGCTTGAATTGAATAAGCGGTTGGGCAACTTCTTTGGAATTCTACCTTGCATTGAGCTTCTGTATTATCACTTTATTAATTTATTTTGCAAAATAACCCATATTTCTCTTAAAAAAAAACATAAATTAAAATAAAACTAAGTATTTTCAAATTCAAATATAACAAATTAATTGCATGAACATATTAATTAAAACTCAATTTAGCTTAGTATTTATAAACAATAAAAGTACATTTTTGTGCACATATCACAACTTCCAAACAACTTATTGCTAGTTTCTAGTAATTCAATTGAATAAGAAAAATTAGCGTAGTAATCCAAACATACTCTGAAAATTCAGTAAAAGTCTCACAAACCAAAATTGTGTGTGTGTGCACAAAGCCAATTTCTTCTTACCACAAACCACAATACATATAACCTCAAAAATTTAAGCCATGTAAAAGTCTCAACTCTTTATCCTCACAGGTAATTTTATGAATTTGGACTTTAGGACAAGGGTCTTTACTCAAGGAGTTTGAAAGCAGAATGACACTCATAGACAAGCCATATTTAGGATAAACTCATAAACAAACATTGCTCAAAAGATAAGAAAATCAACTATTTTAGTTATGTTTATTAAAAGCTAGAATGATAGAGCCTCAAAATGACAAACAAAACTACATAAAAGATAAATAACATCGTCATTGATGATAGAAGACTTTATTGAATTTCTACAAATCTTTTCTTTTTATGGCAAGAGACAACATACTTTGATGAACAAGTGTAAGAAAGTATGTTGTGATAGACTTTGATTTTAACCACGCTACGCATATATTGATGAAAAATGCTGCTCTTGCTCTTTTTCTTTCTTTCTTTCTTTTTTTTTTAGAAGAAAACAATAAAATAAACAAATTGGCTCACAAATAAGATTCCAATCTTGACCAAAATCAATCCCTAAATATAAAACCAACATTCCACAAACTATGAATGATGTTCTAAAATAGAAATTTTAACTAATTCATAAAAATATTAATTAAAACTCAATTTTTTTAGCATTTATAAACAATAAAAGTACATTTTTATGCAGTTACCAGAGTGTAATAAGAACTTCCCAACCCTAGAGAAATCCAGGAGTAGGGTAGGATTGGTCCAAAGTGGGAAACCCTTCGTAAAAAAGAAGTGGTCATTGTAGTCCCGAGCATGGCTCTCATTCTGGTGAGGAGCCTTATACGTGAGTTGGGAGTACTTCATAAGGATATCGTACCCGTCCAAATCTCCTACTTTCTTCTTGGGGCATGCCCAAAAGTTGTAAAGACACAAAATCTTGGTCGGAGAAGGCTCGTATCATCCCCTACGCTTATACAACACATATAGGCCCGCGACGACTCTGTAGAAAATTGGAGACAACTAGTGATAACTCTACAAAATAGAGTTATTTCACCACTTTTTTATGCTAATTGTTGCTTAGTCTTTGAGTTTTCAAGTAATTTATTAAGTTATTAAGTAATTTTGAATTTATTAGTTTTATTGTTAGATTTTTATATGTTTTTATAGATATTTTATTGTAATATGTTGTAGTTAATTATTTGAAATTAGTGTTGTGTGATTAGTGCTCAAAGAGGACATTTATTAATCTTAAATATCAAATTAAATTGAGTCGTAATTAATATTTTCAAGAAATTCATGTAATAAATTTTACAATTGAAAATATTTAGTTTAAATTTAATTTGATTTATTTTTGCAGGAATTATGTTGCATTGCGGTACTTTGAAAATAAAAGAAAAGAAAAGAATTAAAACTGAAAAGAGAAGTGAGAAATTGGCATTTTTGAAAATCCAAAGCCTAAAGGAGAAGGTCCATCTCTGCCTGCCCTCTCCAGCTGCCTTTGACCCACCTGGACCCACCAACCCGACCCACCGACCTGCACCTGCCAACCCTCCAATCCCGTGCCTCCCAGCTACCTCTAGGCCCACGACGCCACCAGCCCAGCCCGAAGCCTTCTCCAGCTGCCTCCTCCCCCACTTGGGTATGTGCTCAACAAGCCCTACGACCCAACCCCCATGGCCAAACTGTTTGCCAAACCAGTCTCCACCTGCCATTTTCTCCTTGAGCCCAAGATGTTTCCTTATCCCCTTGTCCCACAATGTCCAAAAATGTCACATTTTTACCCAACTTTTCCACATATTTCACCACAAAATCATCATTACACCCTAGAAAATTACCCCTACTTGCCATATTATTATTTAATTAATTTCATCAATTTAATTTAAATTGATTATTTTAATACTCTGATTTTGGCTACAAACATGTAATTTCAAGACCATTTTGGGATACATAATTTTTGGGATTACTATCATCTTTTCTACACTTTCTCTCTTCCTTTTAGAAGGCTATTTTGTGCCAAGTATGTATTTCTTCTGTAATTTATTTTGGATTCTAGTTATGTGCTTCTAATATTTCTCGTAAGATTATTAAGATCACGATGAAGCAACTTGTAACTAGATAGTATTTATGTTGTATGTCGATTTCTCTTGTAATGAAACAAAGTTTATGGATTTTTCTTCTTCATGTATGTTTTTCATCTTTAATATCTTATATTTGAGATTGTTGGATAATATTACTCTTTGTTCTTCATTTTGCAAAACATAATATTCTTTGTGTAAGATGTGTCATTAAATTGTACACATCCAATGGACTACAAGAGAAAACTCTATAAATATAATTTATAAATTCTTAGAGTGCAATTCTATATTTATAGTTGAGTAATCATAGAATTAATAAATAAGATTATTAGAATAAATAGTTTAATTAATAATTTGGTTTGTTGGAGGTTCGTATTATAGGTCCATGGTCCCCAGGTCACCTCTATCCTACACTGTCAAGGGTAAGGATGTCATAAGGAAGATGTATAGAGAGAATGACTAAATTGCAAAACAATTATTTTTTGGGCCAAGGAAATAATTATGTGATAATTATGGGCAATCGATTAATTATGAATTAGTTAATTATCTAACTATACAGTTTATCATGTGAAAAACTTTATGTTAAAAAAATATTAATCATGTTTGGATTAATATTGGGAGAGTTTAATTATTATCTTATTATAAGATATTTATTTATTTAAAACTGATATTTTAAGATAAAGTCAATTTTGAATTGAATGATATTTATTTTTGGATAAATATATTATCATAAATATAAAATAAACAACCAAATGAGAAAATCAAGGAAGTGATAGAGTGGCTCATGCCACTCACTGTGCTGCCCAGTGAGTGACTAGCGCCACTCTCAGGGATATTTCAATACTTGGGATTTAAATTTTAAATTAATTATTTTGTAAAATATAATTTAAATTAAATAATTAAAATAAGTTGCAACTTAACAGTTTTATTTTAAACAAAATAATGATTAATTAAATTAGTTAATTATCTTTATAAACCTTTAAAAAAAAGCGATACTTTTCAATAAGTTTAAAAAGTTGTTAATTGTTGGTTATGAGACTCTCTCAAAAAGAAAAGAAATGATAGAGTTTCCTAAACCTGAAATTCTAATTTTAATAACCTCTCTATTCTCAATCCTCTCTAGATCTCATGTGATGAGTCCATGTAGAGAGTCTAAATCAACATTTGAATCCTACATGCCCAAACACGTCCTTGTGTATTAGAGAATTGGCTTGGAAGGTAGAGGTGTGCGCTTTTAGAAAGCATAGGAAGATCGTTGATTTATACGAAAAGATTCAAGGACACTTTGTAGGCTACCAAAGGTAATCTCTTATCTATTTATGTGTCATTTAATATATCTATATATGTATGATCCTAGATAATATTAATAAATTTTTTAAAGATATATTCCGCAGCGTATTCTTATTTTTCTCATTTAATACCAACACCACTACACTTGCCTCCTGGGTTCCCGTCCTCCTTATTCCAAAGCCATTTTCTCTAATTATCAGTCAAAAGCGTAGAATCTATGTGGTGCAATTCTTGCAGCTCCTCGAAGAAAAGCATATTGCGTTTTGACACAAAGAAAATGGCCAAAACACAAGAATACCATAAGAAAACTGCTCGGGATAGAGAAAAGAGGGAAGAATTTTCCATATATATATATATAAAAAAAAAAGAGTGCCCCTGAGCACCAAAATGGCCCCAGAGATGCCACTAGGAGCTCAAGAACACGGTCGGACTACGGTTGAAATCTAGGAATTTCCCTGAAACCGATTTGGTGACAAAAATGTAAAAACAACCACTTACAATCAGCTTTGACACCATCAAAGATCCAAATAAGGAAAATAATAGGTAAAACAACCTCTTGTCCTAACAAATTTAGTGGCCTAAAACAAGAACTCAGACACCTAGAAATTCAAAGAACAGGCAAACAGAAAACAAAGAATATCAGTGGTGAGAACTTACTCGATATGTAGCGAAGATACGTGTTGAGTCGAGTTCGAATGTGGATATAGCGTGTCCATTTCACCCAAAAATACTGATATTCTCTCCAACCCTCCAGAGTCAACGAACAAAGAAATTTGGGATTCGGTAGAATGGGTTCTCTGTGAATGGAAGTTTTGGCTCTTGAAATTAGAAAATCTCAATGCAAGAGGTGAAAAATGTTGTGGGAGGCAAAATTTTAAATTTATAACCCAGGCGTGGGTGAAAAGCAATTCAATCTTAGCCATTGATTACCTAAGGAGTAGGTACTCGAGCATTATCTGACGGTCATACAAATCAAGGTGAATATCGTATTCAAAAAGGCGAAAGGACTTCTCTAGAACGAAAAAGACCCCACATTAAATGGCATCGATTGTTGGACCCGACAATAGGGAGCCGGTGCATGGCACCCCTCTTTTTTGGAAATGTCAGGTCTTGAGGACACCCAACGGTCTCGGCCGACGCATGAATCTCTCAAAAATACTCCTCTCAATTAAATTCTCCACTGCCCCAAAGGACGAGTCAAGACTTGGGAGGAAAATGTTATTCTTGTATACTCTGAGTGACACGCGGCACTCTTTAAGGATGATTAGTGTGCCACGTAGGCTTAAAAGTTCCCTAGAGCCTGTTTAAGGCTCCACGGGGGTTAAGCTTGTTCTTTGCCATAATTTACCACCATCTGAAGAGTACAGCCTCCTAGGAGCATCACTCCTCGAGGACCCTGTCACAAGGTGGTGCTCCAAGTCTAACTACACAAACATCTCCTCCCTTATCACCTCCTTCAGACTTAGAGAATGGTAGCCAGGTGTCAAGCACAACAACCCTGGACCATAGACATCCTTCTGACACCTACTATCACATGAATCGTTTTGTCGACTCCGTACAAACGACAAAAAGGATATCCCACGACAACGCCTGACATGGGGACTGACATTCCTCACTTTGGGCCCACCAAGATACGTTGGAGCCTACCAGCTCATTTATGTATAGATAGTATATTTATTATGTAAAAAAATCTCCATTAAGGGTGAATAATTATAATCAGCTGCAATTAATGAGCTTAATTTTCCCAACACCCTATAAATAGGGCTAGGGCAGACATTGTAAATGATCGAATTCCTACTTTTAGAGTGAGTCGATACACTGCCTAAGAACTAAGAGAACTTGAGTTGTGCAAGTTCTTAAGCATCATAATACAAGTGACTCGTTGACTAACAATTCATTTTGCATAATACAAGTTCTAGATCATTTTTCAAAACAAATAGTCCAAACTAGTAGACTGGCAAAACAAACGAGTGAAAATTGTATTTTCTCTTATGTATTAATTTATTTTATACAACATAATATTAAATATATATATACTATAACAATATTTTTTAAATTAGTGGATATTATAGTAATCATGACCAGTAGTAGAGTTGAAGAGGGAGCAAAAGAGGACGAAGGACTTTACGCTTGCGATAGCATCAAACTAATGTTTGCCATATCTTTTTTGTTTTTGACAAGGATTGTATATCATTGTTCCTAATAAATTTATAATAGATGCTTCTTTTTATGGATGCTCCCCCATCCCTTTGTGGACATATGTCCATGGTTATTGTGATTTCACAGTCTAGAGACCACTGAAAATAAAATAAAAAATGAAAGAAAAAAAATATTGGCCTTGGCACATAAATGAGTAATAAACGTGTCAATTATGTGTGCTGGTCGTTTGTCTAGTTAGCGTTATTGTGCGATTAGGTTTTTTTTCTTCTTGGTATTGTATCTCTTGACTTGTAATTTTTACTTTGTACACTTTATTTGAGTAATATATTAAGTTATGACTTTGTCTTTTAACTCTTATACAAAAACAAATATAAAGAAATATATACTATTATAAAAAATTTAAAAAGAAAAAATTGGAAAACAAATAAAAATATTACCTTAAAAAATATCATTTCTAGGTAAAACCAATGTACAAGTTTTAGTTAGAAAATATATCAATTTATTTTTATTATGTTTTTTATATGTCATATAGATTTAAAATAAATAAATAATATCACATATTATAAAATAATGGCATAAACATAATAATGATATTTAAACAAAAACATATTATCAAAAGTGTTATCCCTCAAAAATCCAGGGATGACGTGGCGAATAAGAAAGCGGCACGTGGCATCACAAATCAGGGAAAAAGGACGAAGTATTGAAAAAAGACCAATGAGCAAAAATGATAGGTCAAGGACCTATAGGAAGTCGACCAGGCCTAAACACCCTAGGGTTGGTCGGGCTGGAATTTGCCCCCTAGGGGTGGTCGGCCTAACCCCAACCCCTAGGGGTGGTCAGCCTAAGCATGCCCAAGAAACCCTTGGGGTGGTCGGCCCACCCTATCCTTCATAGGGTGGTTGGCCTACACTCCCAATGACACTTCATTGGGTAAAACTCACGCTGGTTCAAATTGAGATCAATAGGCCTAGCACTAAGAGGGTTATCAGGCCTAGCACCCAGATGGTCATCAGGCCTAGCAGCCAAGCTCTAAAAGGTCGCCGAACCTAGCACCTAAGTCTCATAGACTAACCAAGACTTAGCATTTTCCCAAAGGTTTCAATCCTGCATCATCAACCACGATCCAGAGAAACAAAGAGAAGACCCCACGATCTCATAATCACGGGGAGGTGGACACGTATCTCCACTCACAATGATCGTGTACCCAACCACGATCTCCAGTACTACTGATCATGCAACAGCCCCTGGGTACTATATATAAAGGACTCAGGCCTTCATAAAAGGGGCTTTCGGACTCTTTTCCCTTTGGGATCTCTTTTTCTGGACTTTTTGGATCGATCTTTTAGATAAGCTTGTGAGGAGTGAACTCTGAGTTTATATTTGTAATTTTCTATGGAACGATTCAATAATAAAGACTAAGTGAATTAAGTTATTACTGTTCAAAAGAATAGGGATAAACCACTATAAATTCCTGTGTGTTTTTGTTTGGATATCTGTACTCTATCGTATATTAGACTCATTCCATTCAAAAGGTGTCGTATATTGTACATACGACTGTTGGCCAATTTCACTGGCCAACATTTCGGTGCTTTCATTGAGAGTACGAAATCAAGAAACACACTTTCATCAGTTTTAAGATGCGTCCAAGATCCAGTCAGACAAAGAAGATGGCTCCCAGGGATTCCACCACTCAGGATCCCATCGATCTTGTTAATGAACCTCAGGTGGAGGTTGGAGATCAACATGATGTGAAAGATCAACAGGACGCTCACCAAGAAGAGATGGCGCAATTTCTGGCGAGGCAGGAGGTCTTTGCTGTAGAAATTTCCCTCCAGAGGGTGACTATGGAACGACAACGATGGGAGACAGATGAGCAGGTTCAGAGGATAATGCAAACGGAGCAAGAAGCTGACCAGAGGCAGCTGTGGCCCTGGAGACGGCTACCCAGCTACCCCAAGCTAACGCTGAAGCTACTGCTCAAGCGATAAGGGAGGCTCAGGCCAAAGCAGTAGGGATGTGAGACAGTAGCAACAAGGAGTCCCAGGGGTGGAGTCGAACCCCAAGGACGCTCTCAGAGCCACTTTCCAAGAGACAGGATGAAGAGGCACAGTCCAAGACTGCCTCATCCATGAATAAAAGAATAATACTTCATCTCAAAGGCCCCCTCCCAGAGGGACAGACGAAACAACACAGGAGATGAGGTTAAAACATCTTAGAGGCATGACAGGAATGGAAATGGCAGCTCAAAGTCTCAAAGTCTTGTAGGAGGAGAGTCTCGGGGGCACGGTCGCACTGACAAGGGAAAGGCGGACCAGCCACCCCTACACCCTCAGTCTTGCAAAGGAAAGGAACTGATGAAAAACACCAATATCGTGTTCGATAGGCTCGGGAAAGATGCACAACCTAAGGATCTGAGAGAGGTCATCACTAGGAGGACTAGTGCTCAAGAAGGGGTACCAGGGATGTCTACCCCAACTGGAGCAGCGATACCTGTAACGACCCAAAATCACTATTATGGCTTAAGGGCCTTAATTAGTGTGTCGGGAGGGCATAAGTGGCTTATGTGTGTGTTTATTAATTTAATGCATGATTATATGATAAGCATGCTTGTATGGTTATATGAATGTAAATGTGATTATATGCTATAATTGCAAGAACCACATTATCATGTGGGTAAATCTGCAGCATGCGACTTGAGGCGATCCTAGGGAGCTAGTTAGCGGGAAAGTCACAACGAGGCTTAATACTTGACTTTGGGCAAGTCAAGGGGTATTTCAGGTATGGTATGGTTATTTAGGTTATCGGGTTATGGAAATAAATATTGGAGATATATTTGAGGTTAGGAAGCTTAGGTGGAAATACTGGGGAATTTTACCATTTTGCCCTCGAGGACGTTCTGGTACCCCGAGCCTCGGGATTGGTTTAATTACTTGAGGTTAGATAGATAAAACTTAGGAAAACAGTAGAAACTTAAGGAACCGACCCTTTCCTTTCTCTCTCCTTCTCTCTTCTTCTCTCCCAAGGAAATCACTGAAAACTAAGGGGATTTGGCTGGGAATTCAGAGATTTAAGTTGAGAAATTTGAGGATTAATTCAATGTAATCTAGGGAATCAAACTAGAAACTAAGGTAAGCACTGAATTTCATTTTTTGATCAGTTGATTATGAGGTTTTTGGGCTGGAATCTAAGAGTTTTTAGGTTCTTAATTTCAAGGTTTAATTAAGGCTGAAAGCTTGGGAGTTACCCTAGAATTTTCTTAGAGATGTGGTTCTGCAGTGAAGGTAAGCTTGAATTTATGATCTAATGGTCGAATTCTGGTGTTTTCATGGCTGGTTTTTATGTTCCTATGCTTCTGGGTTTCAGAAATTAAAATGGGATTTTAATGAGTTTCTAAGCTAGGTTTTTGCTGGATTATGTTACTAGAATCATGTTAGAAGTTTTGCGATCAAAGGAATTTGGAATTAGGATGGTTTAGGGTGGTTTTGAGCTAGGTTGGGATGCTAAAAATGGTGGATTTTCTGGGCACGAAGGGATGGGCCGCGGCTCTATTCTAGAGTGTCGCGGCTCTACGAAGCAAAGAAGAGCCAAGGAGGCTTTGCAGTAGAGAAGCGCCGCGGCACCACAGGGCAGGGCCACGACGCGTGTCTGTGGTCAGAGAGGCCTAGCCTCTATTTTAGGGGGCGGGCCGTGGCACAAGTCTTTAGGGTTGCAGCCTTTAAGGGAATTTTTTGTTATTTGGAGGTTTTAAGCGTGGGAACCTAACCTAGGGTGCTCAGGATCGATTCCACCACCGTGCTTGGTGGAATTCGATGTCCCAGAAGCTAGAAATTTATCCAGAAACCTTTAATAAAATATTAATTGAATCCCTTATCTTGGTTGTGACCAGGTAAAAGCTAGGGCTTGGGAGACGGATCGTGCTCAAGGGGCATTACACGTAACCGAAGCGGTAAGAAAACTGCACCCGGTTGTGGATTCATAATGGGACTAAGGGTTCCCTGTTTTGTATGCCTTATAGAGGATGGTATTATGCCATGTAAATGGTAGACAAACAGCCTAAGAGTGTCAAAGTTTACAATAGCGCATAGGGCACGACTCGGCCAGTGGTTGGTGAGGACAGCTTATTATGCACTGAGCTCGGTTTAAGTGGGTCGGAGTCAGTGGGGTAAACAGAAGATGTGACCTAAGGGTGTCGACCCTATTTATTGTGTAATCTGGTTGTTGTGGTTGATTGTTGAATATGATATGCTTAATGGCTAATTGTTAGCTTGTGAATTCATGTTTATTTCAATAAGTTATATGTTTATTAGGGATTGCTAAATGTTTAAACATGCTTAAAGGGTTTATGATTATTATCAGTACTTGTGTTATGATATTATGCTTTCTTGCTGGGCCTTGGCTCACGGGTGCAGACTTTTAAATGTTGTTTCTTCTGGGATCCCATGTATAAAATGTTTAATTATATAAAATGTATCTCTTAAGGCCAAAACCTTTTAACCCAATCTCATTCATGATTTTAAGTCCTGCACCTTTATAAATACACAGTGTAGCGGTCTTGGCTATCTAGGGCGTTACAGCTTGGTATCAGAGCGTCCTAGGTTTAAGGGTTCCTTAAGATCGACTGGACATGTACATTTGCTGCTAGAGACAAGCTCGATTCAGCGTTTGGTAATGTGTATTTGTGTTTATATGCTTGCATGCTTGAAATGACTTATGAATGTTGTTATTTATTGAATTAATAGGAAGCATGAGATACTGACAGGGCCTGGCCCTTGACTATTGTGTGAAGATATGGAGGCATGCTTATTAGCATCGTCGTGCATGTAGATTAATATTTGAATTATTAACTGCATATTGTGTATGGATGGATGTTTATATCTTAGCTATTGTGTGGTATTGTTTGGGCATGCTTATTAGCAATGTTGGTGCATGTGAATAAATGCCTATATCTTGATTGTTTGTGATTGGTTACGTTCCTTTGGTGGATTTTGGAGAAGCTTTCACCCTGTCATCATGGTCTGATTGTCGAGTCGTTAATTGCAGATTGACTTGGATAGCTATGTGTCCAAGAAAATCTACGCAACTAGCCGACACTAGGTCTGGGACCGGAGGTGATGATCAGGGCCAGATTCCTCCGCCAGTCCCTGGGAACTGGCAACAACATATGGCAGATATGTAAGCACGGCTTCAGAGCCAAGATGAACAGATTTGTCTTCTACGATAGCAGGCTCTAGCAGGGAGTGCTGCACCTATTGTGCCACCTGTAGTGGCACCAGTTATTCAGCCAACAGAGGTTGGGAATAGATGGGAGCCATTGTATGAGCGGTTCCGAAAGCAGCATCCCCCAACTTTTGAGGGAGGACCGGATCCACTGAAGGTTGAGTAGTGGCTGACTATGATTACTACTATTCTGGACTTAATGAGGATAGAGGGACATGACAGAGTGGCCTGTGCCACATATATGTTGAGAGAGGATGCCAGCATCTGGTGGGAAGTGGCCTCACAGACCAGGGACGTCACTGCTTTGAGTTGAGAAGGATTTAAAGACTTGTTCAGCCAGAAATACTACAATGTTGCCATCCGGGCAACAAAAGTTAATGAGTTTGTGGGGTTGGTTCAGGGCAGTATGACCGTTACTGAGTATGCCCTAAAGTTTGACAGGCTTGCGAAATTTGCACCAGACCTTGTGCCTACTGATGCAGTCAGGCAAGACAGGTTCATTAGGGGTCATAATGCTATGATAGCCAGGGATGTTAGGATCACAACAGTACCTGGGGGAACAACTTATGCCCAGGTCGTTGAGAAGACTCTTACCGCCGAGGAAGCGGAGAACAAGATTTGGAAGAAAAGTGCAGTGAGGCATGAGGGTCGCAGGGTGGTGCCTCCTTATTCTAGGTCAGGTAGGGGCGGAAGCCCTAGTGATTTTAAGAGAAAGATCCCTGACACTTCGACCGCTGTTGGTCCTGATAGGAGGGGTCGGGGTGGTCAGGGCGGCAGTGAACCATGGAGGAGTTATCTGGAGTGCCCGAGGTGTAGAAGAGAACATTAGGGCGAATGTCGGGCCAAGGCTTTCTATGTGTGTGGAACGGTGGGGCACCTCAAGAAAGACTGCCCAACAGTGAAGAAGGGGGAAGCAGGAAAGGTGGACAGTTTGACTCCAGCTCGAGTGTTCACTTTGACACAAGCAGAGGCCGAGGCTAGTCCCTCGGTAGTGACAGGCCAGCTTTCTAGCGCTGGCTCTCCTTTTACTATATTGATTGACTCTAGTGCTACACATTCCTTTGTTTCTAGTAAAGTGATTGATAGACTGTGTAGACTTAGTGAGTATCGGATTGTGGGGTTTGGGACTTTATTGCCTACTGGGGAACTAGTAGTTTCTAGGAGATGGATTGGAGCACTACCAGTGATGGTTGATAGTAGGGACCTTTCAGTTGACTTGATGAGCTAGATATGGAGGATTTTGACATGATCCTAGGAACGGATTGGCTGGTCAGGTATGGGGCTACCATTGACTGTAGGAAGAAGATGGTGACTTTTGAGCCTGAGGGCGAGGATCCTTTTGTCTTCGTGGGTGCAGTATGTGGACCCCGCGTACCCATAATTTCAGCATTGAGAGCCAGAGACCTGCTCTAGGGTGGATGTATAGTTTTTCTGGCTAGTGTGGTGGACACTACCAGGGTTATGCCAGCAGGGCTGGGGAAGACTAGATTGGTATGTGAGTTCTTGGATGTATTTCCTGAGGATTTACCAGGGTTGCCGCCGCGCAAGGAGATTCAGTTTGTTATTGAGTTAGCACCGGGGACAGAACCAGGATCAAGAGCACCATATAGGATGGCACCAGCAGAGTTGAAGGAGTTGAAGATACAGTTACAGGAACTTCTGGATTTGGGATTCATCAGACCTAGTTACTCTCCATGAAGCGCTCCAGTTTTGTTTGTTAATAAGAAGGATGGGACTCTGAGGATGTGTAAGACTACAGGGAATTAAACAAGTTGACCATTAAGAATAAGTATCCTCTACCAAGGATTGATGACTTGTTCGATCAGCTGCAGGCAAAGACGGTGTTCTCAAAGATTGATCTTCGATCTGGTTATCACCAGCTGAGGATCAAGGACGAGTACATACCGAAGACGGCCTTTCGGACGCGGTATGGGCACTATGAGTTCTTGGTCATGTCTTTTGGTTTGACCAATGCCCTGGCAGCTTTCATGGATCTGATGAATATGGTGTTCAAGGACTTCTTGAATCAGTTCATCATTCTCTTCATCAATGACATCTTAGTGTACTCCAGTTCAGAGGCAGAGCACGAGCAACATCTTCGACAGGTCTTACAGAGGTTAAGGGAGCATCAGTTATATGCCAAGTTTAAGAAGTGTGAGTTTTAGTTGCCAGAGGTGACCTTTCTTGGGCATATAGTTGGCGCAAAGGGGATTAAGGTGGATCCGTCCAAGGTGGAAGCGGTGAGAGATTGGCCGAGGCCAAGAAACGCCTCAAAGATGCGGAGTTTCCTCGGGTTAGCAGGTTATTACAGGCGGTTTGTAGAAGGATTCTCAAAGATTGCTTCACTAATGATAGAGTTGACACGGAAAAACCAGAAGTTCGTTTGGTCAAAGAAGTGTGAGGACAGTTTCCAAGAATTAAAGCGACGGCTTATTACTGCACCTGTACTGAATCTTCCTTCAGAGGAAGGAAAGTTTGTAGTATACTGTGATGCATCGAGGATGGGTTTGGGTTGTGTGTTGATGCAAAATGAGATGGTTATAGCTTATGCATCGCGATAGCTACAAGAGTATGAACAGCGGTATCCTACCCATGATTTGGAGCTGGCGGCAGTGGTATTCGCACTAAAGGTTTGACAGCATTATCTGCATGGGGAGAAGTGCGAGATATACAATGACCATAAGAGTTTAAAGTATTTCTTCACCCAGAAGGATCTGAACATGAGACAGAGGTGTTGGTTAGAGTTGGTTAAGACAATTTTGTGGCATATGCATTGAGCCGGAGGGGCTCGGGGTAGTTATTTCATTTTGTTCAGATCTCCAGAGAGTTAGCAGATGAGATGGCCAGGGCAAAGATAGAGCTGGTGGTAGGCCGATTGGCCAATATTACCTTGCAGTCAACCCTGCTAAAGCAGATCAAGGAGGGTCAATTGGTAGATGCACAGCTACAAGAAGTTCGACAGAATGTGTTAGCGAGGATAGCTAAGGATTATTCTGTTTCTGAGACCAGTATGCTTCGATATCAGGGGCGGATTTGTGTTCCGGCAGATGAAGAGATCAAACGAGAGATACTAGATTAGTCTCACACTACGCCATACTCGCTTCATCTGGGTACCACGAAGATGTATCAAGATCTACGGACATTATATTGGTGGCCCGGGATGAAGAAGGATGTAGTGGAGTATGTGGCCAGATTTTTGACATGTCAGCAAGTGAAGGCTGACCATCGGCGACCAGCGGGATTTCTTCAGCCTTTGGGTATCCCAGAGTGGAAGTGGGAGGACATTACCATGGATTTTGTGGGAGGTCTACCCAGGATAGTGAGACTTCATGACTCGGTGTGGGTGATAGTGGACAGATACACCAAGTCAGCCCATTTTCTGCCAATGAAGTCGACTTACACAGTGGAACAGTATGCAGAGTTGTATGTGAGGGAGATAGTTCGTCTCCATGGGGTTCCTAAGTCTGTTGTATCTAATCGAGACCTTGTCTTTACCTCTAAGTTCTAGGGAGCTCTGCAGAGGGCCATGGGGACTCAGTTGAAGTTTAGCACAGCCTTTCATCCTCACACTGATGGACAATCTGAGATAACGATTCAGGTGTTGGAAGATATGCTTAGGGCGTGTGTGATTGATTTCGAGGGATCTTGGAGTAAGTATCTCCCGTTGATCAAATTTTCGTATAACAATAGTTATCAGTCCATGATTGGAGTAGCTCCTTATGAGATGTTATATGGGAGAAAGTGTAGATCGCCCATTCATTGGGATGAGATGGGTGAGAGGAAATACTTGGGGCCAGACATGGTTCAGAAGACAAATGAAGCTATCGAGAAGATTCGAGCGCAGAATGCTTGCTTTGCAAAGTAGACAGAAAAGCTACGCTGACCCTAAGTGTAGAAACGTGGAGTTCCAGGTTGGGGACCACGTGTTTCTACAAGTTTCACCACTGTGAGGGGTGAGGAGATTTGGAGTAAAGGGCAAGTTAAGCCCTCAGTTTGTTGGACCTTTTGAGATTCTAGAAAGGATTGGACGGGTGGCTTACTGGTTGGCCTTGCCACCGTCGTTGTCGGGAGTTCATGATGTGTGCCATGTTTCTATGTTGCAGAAGTATGTCTTGGATATGACGCATGTGCTTAAGTATGAGGATTTGGAATTACAGACAGACTTGTCCAATGAGGAGCGACCGGTTCAAATTTTAGATCAGAAGGAAAAAGTTCTACGGAACAAGACAATTTCGTTAGTTAAAGTATTGTGGAGAAATTACAAGGTCGAGGAAGGGACCTAGGAGCTTGAGACGGTGATGCGGGATCAGTATCCCGAGTTATTCAGGTAAATTTCGAGGACGAAATTCTCAGTAGGAGGGGTTAGTTGTAACGACCCAAAATCATTAATATGGCTTAAAGGCCCTGATTAGTGTGCCGGGAGGGCATAAGTGGCTTGTGTGTGTGTTTATTAAATTAATGCATGATTATATGATAAGCATTCTTGTATGGTTATATGAATGTAAATGTGATTATATGCTATAATTATGAGAACCACATTATCATGTGGGTAAATCTGCATCATGCGACTTGAGGCGATCCTAGGGAGCTAGTTAGCGGGAAAGTCACAACGGGGCTTAATACTTGATTTTGGGCAAGTCAAGGGGTATTTCAGGTATGGTATGTTTATTTAGGTTATCGGGTTATGGAAATAAATAATTGGAGATAGATTTGAGGTTAGGAAGCTTAGGTGGGAATACTGGGGAATTTTACCATTTTGCCCTCGGGGACGTTTTCCTTACCCCGAGCCTCGGGATTGGTTTAATTGCTTGAGGATAGATAGATAAAACTTAGGAAAACAGTGGAAACTTAAGGAACCGACCCTTTCCTTTCTCTCTCCTTCTCTCCTAAGGAAATCACTGAAAACTAAGGGGATTTGGCTGGGAATTCAGAGATTTGAGCTGAGAAATTTGAGGATTAACTCAGTGGAAGCTAGGGAATCAAACTAGAAACTAAGGTGAGCGATGAATTTCATTTTTTGATCAGTTGATTATGAGGTTTTTGGGCTGGAATCTAAGAGCTCTTAGGTTCTTAATTTCAAGGTTGAATTAAGGTTGAAAGCTTGGGAGTTAGCCCAGAATTTTCTTAGAGAAGTGGTTCTGCAGTGAAGGTAAGCTTGAATTTATGATCTAATGGTCAAATTCTGGTGTTTTCATGGCTGGTTTTTATGTTCTTGAGCTTCTGGATTTCAGAAATTAAAATGGGATTTTAATGAGTTTCTAATCTAGGTTTTTGCTGGATTATGTTACTAGAATCATGTTAGAAGTTTTGTGATCAAAGGATTTTGGAATTAGGATTGTTTGGGGTGGTTTTGAGTAAGGTTGGGATGTTAAAAATGGTGGATTTTCTGGGCACTAGGGGCTAGGTCGTGGCTCTGTTCTAGAGTGTCGCGGCCGTGTGAAGCAAAGAAGAGCCAAGGAGGCGCTGCAGTAGAGAAGCGCCGCGACGCCACAGGGCAGGGCCGCGGTGCGTGTCTGTGGTCAGAGAGGCCTAACCTCTGTTTTAGGGGGCAGGCCATGGCGCAGGTCTTTAGGGTCGCAGCCTTTAAGGGCATTTTTGGTTATTTGGAGGTTTTAAGCGTGGGAACCTAACCAAGGGTGCTCGAGATCGATTCCACCACCGTGCTTGGTGGAACTCGATGTCCCGGAAGCTAGAACTTTATCCAGAAACCTTTAATCGAATATTAATGGAATCCCTTATCTTGGTTATGACCAAGTAAAAGCTAGGGCTCGGGAGACGAATCGTGCTCAAGGGGCATTTCACGTAACCGAAGCGGTTGCAAATTAAAGGTAAGAAAACTGCACCCGATTGTGGATTCATAATGGGACTAAGGGTTCCCTATTTTGTATGCCTTATAAAGGATGGTATTATGCCATGTAAATGGTAGACAAATGGCCTAAGAGTGCCAAAATTTACATTAGCACACAGGGTGCGACTCGGCATGTGGTAGCTGAGGATAGCTTATTATGGACTGAGCTCGGTTTAAGCGGGCCGGAGTCGGTGGGGTAAACAGAGGGTGCGACGTAAGGGTGCCGACCCTATTTATTGTGTAATCTGGTTGTTGTGATTGATTGTTGAATATGATATGCTAAATGGCTAATTGTTAGCTTGTGAATTCATGTTTATGTCAATAAGTTATATGTTTATTAGGGATTGCTAAATGTTTAAACATGCTTAAAGGGTTTATGATTATTATCAGTACTTGTGTTATGATATTACGCTTTCTTGTTGGGCCTTGGCTCACTGGTGCTTCATGGTGCAGGTAAAGGCAAGGGCAAGCTTGATCAGCCCTGATTTAGAGAGCTCTGGGAGCAGAATGTACATGAACAGCTGCTCAGCCGCCACAGTTGAGGGGAGACAGGGACAGGAGAACCATAAACATTTGTTTTGCCTTTAGAATGGCTAGTGGTTGTCTGTACACTGGAAATTTTGTAAACATAATTTTAAATGTTGTTTCTTTTGGGATCCCATGTATAAAATGTTTAATTATATGAAATATATCTCTTGAGGCCAAAACCTTTTAACCCTAGCTCATTCATGATTTCAATATCACGTTTTTAACTAAATGACTTGATTAGCAAGTCCTGCACCTTTATAAATACACAGTGTAGCGGTCTTGGCTATCCAAGGCGTTACAACTGGGTATCAGAGCGTCCTAGGTTTAAGGGTTCCTGAAGATCGGCTGGACATGTACATTCGCTACTAGAGAAAAGCTCGATTCAGGGTTTGGTAATGTGTTACAATACCATAAGCACTGCAGGCTCAAATAGATGCACTCGTCATGGATATTCAGAGTCTGATAAAGAAACCTTCTAATATCGAGCTGGCTCATAGAAGTTAGAGTCCCTTTAGTACCAAGATCCAAGCTGCTCAACCACCACTAATATACATGACCCCGAAACTTCCAACATACACTGGGAAGGAGGACCCATTGTAGCACGTTGGAATGTTCGAGGATCAGATGGAGTTACTTGGTGTGGAGCATGATTATAGTTGCAGGGTATTCCCTACCATTCTCTCTGACTCGGCACAAGAATGGTATTGGAAATTCAAACCTAGATCCATCACTTCCTTGGTGCAGTTCAGGAAGGAATTTTGCAATGTCTTCAATGTCGGACGGATTCAACAAGTTTATGCCAATCAACTAGCTTACATCAAGCCAGGGAAGGATGAATCCTTGAAGGACTACATCCAAAGATTCATGAGATGAGGGGAAGTTCGTTGCCATCTCGGCATGAATAATTTATCGTAGTGCCTTGTGGGATAGCATACACAGGAACCCCATCAACACCTTGTAGGATTTTCTAGACCGAGCAGATAAATACATGAAGCTAGATGATGCTACCATGAAGGAAGAAAAAGGTTTCAACCATTCAACCACTACCAAGACAAACAAGAATGGCGCAGACCCTCACGGTGGCAATGGGGGCAACGGCAAAAAGAGGAGTACCTTAGAGGCAGAGCAGGGTGGAGAAAAGAAAGCTAAGTCAGCACCAGCCAACAAACAGGTCAAGCATTAGCTCTACCAGCCTAGGTTCACCAATTATACCGTCCTGACTACATCAAGGGCAGAGATTTAATTGGAAACACACCCAGAGGTACCATACTGAAAGCCACCACCCTTGCATTCAGAAGGAAAGAGGGACAAAAATAAATTTAGTCATTTCCACAATGATTATGGGCACGACACAAACGAATGCAAATAGTTGAAGGATGAGATAGAGTTTCTCCTCCAATCAGGAAAACTCTCGAGGTACCGAGTTAAGACCGGAACCCCGAGCAGGATTCCAAAGTTCTGAAGGTAGAGGAGGCCACCACTGGAGCTAGCAGTCGTGGACTTCACATTGGATACAATATGTGGGGGGCCCCATTTAGCAGGCAACAATAACAATGCTCATGAGTGATATGCAAGGACCCTAAGACATGAGGTAGGGGAGTCTTCCCAGTGCATGGCAGTCTAGGAGCAGTCTCCAAAAAATTTGAAGTATGAAAGTAAAACTCTCATTTTTACAGAGGATGACGCTAGGCACGTGAGGTACCCACACAATGACCCTCTGGTCCTTACCATTCACATCGCTAATGCTTGAGTGAAGAGATGCTTGGTGGATATGGGAAGCTTAGTAGATATCATCTACAAATCGTCCCTCGAGAAGTTGAAGCTCACGGTCAAGGACCTGACACCGTGTTGCCAAGTGATATATGGGTTCACGGGAGAATGCCTAGCACCAGCAGGAACTATCAGACTACCGGTCATGGAGGGGGATGCCCCCAGGCATGAGACTGTGATGACAGAGTTCTTGGGGGTCGATTTCTCATCAGCTTACAATGTAGTGCTCATGAGACCCTTTCTGATAGCATTACACACAGCAGTGTGTATCTAGCATCTATCTTTGAAGTTCCCCACAAGCGTAGGGCAAGGATGCGTACATGGTAACCAAAGGGAGGCATGAGAATGCTATAATGCGTCAGTTGTCAAGGCAAAGAAAGGACCATGCTTAAACAACATGGTAGTAACCTGCTGTGAAGGGAATGAAGGAACCGATGAGGTTGTCAACATGGAAGTTGACGTTGAAAGAAACACTCTACTGGAGTCGCGGGCTCCTTTTAACGAAGATTTGTTATTATAACAAGTTTCCCAAACCGAGGGAAATGACATCGATCCTCGCTTTGGGGATGACCTCATGGGGGTAGGACCAGTTGAAGATCTTGACGAAGTCCTACTTGATGAGAAGAACCAGGACATCTTTGCCTGGTTACATAAGGGACATGGCTGGAATTTCTCCATCCGTGATAAGCCATGTCCTTAATGTGGACAAGTAATACACACTAGTGCAACAAAAGAGGAGACTGCTTGACAAAGACCGATCTCAAGCCCTGAAGGAGCAAGTCGAGTGGCTCAAGGAAAACGGTTTTATAAGGGAGGCCTACTACCCAGATTGGGTATCAAACCCCGTGTTGGTCCCAAATCCAAACGGGAAGTGGAGAACATGCATGGACTTCATAGATTTGAAGAATTCCTACCCCAAAGATTGCTTCCCACTACCCAGAATAGACCAACTAGTTGATGCCACTGCAGGACATGAAATACTCTCATTCATGGATGCATATTCTGAGTATAATCAAATAAGTATGCACCCTCTCGATGAGGAACATACTAGCTTCCGGACATACAAGGGATTTTATTGTTATAAGGTGATGCCATTCGGCTTGAAGAACACAGTAGCCACCTACTAGTGTTTAGTGAATGACATGTTCTGAGACTTGATCAGCAAAAATATGTAAGTAAATGTCGATGACATGTTGGTCAAGTCCAAAGAAGCTAGAGGGCATGTTCGAGACTTGGAGGAATGCTTTGCAATACTTAGAAAGTATAGCATGAAGTTAAATCCTCTCTAGTGCTCGTTTAGAGTTGAATCTGGTAAGTTTCCTGAATACATAGTCAATTCGCGTGGAATCAAGGCTAACCCCGAGAAGATCAAAGCTTTGATCGACATGAAGTCACCTACCACAATCAAAGAAGTGCAAAGCATTACAAGGAGAGTAGTTGCACTAAGTAGGATCATATCGAAGTAACGAGCAAGTGTGTCCCCTTCTTTAACCTACTGAGGGGCACCAAGAAGATCCAATGGACCGAGGAGTGCGAGAAAGCTTTTAAAGCCTTGAAGGGGCATCTCACTTAACCTTCCATCCTAGCACAGCCAATATATGGTGAAGTACTATTCATCTATTTGGCAATCACCGAGCATGCAATCACCGTTGCTTTGGTAAAAGAAGAGAACAGGATACAACACCATGTGTACTATATCAGTAAAACGCTAGTAGGTGCAGAGTCTAGGTATCCCCCTCTTAGAAAGCTAGCCTACTATTTAGTAATCACCTCTTGAAAGCTGCATCCATACATCCAAGCTCACTCGATCTGAGTCCTAACCGATCAATAGCTCAGATAAGTTCTTCAGAAACCAGAGTCCTCGAGACAATTTCTCAAGTGGGTAGTGGAACTAGGACGGTTTGATATCACTTATCATTCGAGGACGGCGATAAAATGATAAGAATTGGCAGACTTTATAGTCAAAGGCACCAACCTTGAAGACCCTTCCTCCAATACGAGAATGAAGATACCGAGAAGGAAGGAGATACTCTTGTATGGAAGTTGTATATTGATGGAGCATCCAATGAAGACAACTAAGGTGCAGGAATCATACTGATCACCCAAGAGAATCATCGAATTCACTGCACTCTTAAACTTGGATTCAACACTTCTAACAGCGAGGTTGAGTATGAGGCATCACTAGCAGGATTACACTTATCTTGGGATGTGCATGCACAGTCCTTGGAGATATTCAGTGATTCCCAACTAGTAGTGTACCAGGTACTGGGGGAGTATCAAGCCAGGGGACTTAGGATGGTGTAGTACCTGAACAAGGCGAAAGACTTGTTGACACAGTTCAAGAGATACTCGATTACACAAGTCTGGATGGAGCAAAATGCCAATGCTGATGCCTTGGCCAAGCTTGCCAATGCCAAAGATGCGGAAACCCTGAATGTCGCTCCCATTGAATCCTTGGCGGAAAGAAGCATAGCCAAGCAGGAGGCAAATGTATTATTTTCAAATTATTTGTGTAACAGCCATTTTGCTTTAATGAATGAATGAATTTAATTTTTTAAGTTTCACTTAATTCTTTAAATTTCTTTCAACGAGGGACTTGTTCTTTAGACCTGTCAACCACATCGGATCATGTTCAATTCTAGTCCTTGAGGGACCTATCGACCCATACGATCCAAAAAAGAGACAAGTCCTAGGACCTTGTTGCCAAATTTATGGATCATGTTTGATCTTGGTTCTTGAGGATCCTATCAACCCATACGATCCAAACAGGAGACTGGTCCTAGGACCTTGTCGCCAAATTATTGGATCATGTTCGATCTTGGTTCTTGAGGAGCCTATTGACCCATACGATCCAAAAAAGAGACAGACCCTAGGTCCTTGTCACCAAATTAATGGATCATGTTCGATCTTGGTTCTTGAGGAGCCTATCGACCCATAAGATTTAAAAGAGAGACAGGTCCTAGGACCTTGTCGCCAAATTAACAAATCATGTTTGATCTTGGTTCTTGAGGAGCCTATCGACCCATATGATCCAAAAGAGAGATAGGTTCGAGGACCTTGTCACCAAATTATTTGATCATGTTCAATCCTGGTTCTTGAGGAACCTATCGACCCACAGGATCAACAAGAGAGACAGGTCCTAGGACCTTGTCGTCAAATTATGGATCATGTTCGATCTTGGTTCTTAAGGAGCCTATCTACCTATATGATAAAAACAAGAGACTGGTCCGAAGACCAGTCGTCATTATTTGATCACGTTCGATCTTGGTTCTTAAGGAACTTGTCGACCCATATGATAAAAAAAAAAGACTGGTATGAAGACCAGCCGACATCATTGGAACATAATCGAATCTGGTCCTTGAGGGATTGATCGATAATTTGATCTAAGACTCGTTACAGGCTCGATTAGCCCATCTAGACCCGGTTAGTTCAACTTAGACACTTGTGTCTACAATCATTATAACGAGTATACGAGAGATTACGTAGATTGTGATCGGCACTTGCTACACAATCTGCATCTGTGTATAGGTATCATTATTATTGAGTATGAAACCATCACCATACTACCAATGAGGGACAAGCATTTTCTTCTTGCATCATTGGGTGAAAATGATAGTACTATGTGTCTAAACACTCGAAGCAAGGCATGGTCAAGTAGCAAGTGACCAAGGCTTTTAAACCCATGATCACTTGGGGGATATATAGTACATACCGATCGGGGTATACACAAGCAATGAGGACGTGACCTTAAGTACTAAGCAAGCTCAAGTTTTTCTAGGACATTTGTTAAACATTTGTTCCGAAAGTGGAAAAAAGAAAAACAAAAAAGGCATTGGTGAGGAGACTCCTAGTCATGTCCCTCATAGGGTGGTCGGCCAATCCATCAACCCTATAGCATGGTCCGCCTACCACCCATGGGGTGGTCAACTGAACCTGTTTTGTTCATGGTACTTGGTGAAGTATCATACTACTCACATTACCATGGTTGTTAGCATGAAAAACATAAAAAGAGTAAGGTTAGTATGGCACGTGAAATACATGTGTTCAGAGTATATTGATACCTAAACCAATGAGGATTGTGAGTTGATATACTTAGTAAGCATTGGAAATAAGAAATTTCAATAAATACATTGAGTACTCATAACAAAAAAGCATAAAGGAATAAAATGTCATATGTAAAAATTGTCAATTACAAGGTGCCCCACCAATGGCACAAAAGGAAAGACAAAGAATAAAAGACCAAAAAGAAGACTAACTTGGGCGAGGAGTATCATCTGAATGACCACCCTGAGCCTCGGCAACCTCGCGAGCCAAACACATCCTAAGCTCCTTCGCTTGCGTCTTCTCGAGAAGGAAATCCAAGTTTAGATCTTTGTTGGACTTCCACATCAAGTAGAAGAAAGAGAAAGTTGTCTCTGAATACTCCTCTCGAGCCTTGTCCCGAATAGCCTTGACCACTTGTTCCTTCTCGACAAGAGCATCCTTTCGCAGTTGGACCATGTCAGCAATCAACTTCTCTTTCTCAGCTTCAGACTGTTGGAGCTTATCGACAAGTTTTCCCTCCATCTAGCTTATCCTGAGAGTTAACTCGGTCACTTCCTGCTTTTTGAGCTCCACGGTACTGCAGAGAGTGTTGATCTCTTCATCCTTCAAAGCAATGTCCACATCCCTAGAGCCAAGAATGTGCCTAAGGTCCAACACCTCTTGGTGGATAGCTTCAAGCTCATAATGAAGGTTGGAAAGAGTAGAGGTATACTCAACAGACGTATCACGGACATGGGAGGCCAACATCAGTTCCTGCAAAAAAACATACAAGTGTTAGATAGACGTCAGCACACAAGCTAACCAGACAAAAAGAAAACTGCAAAGTACTTACACTTTGAATGTTAAGGAGTGACTTCGTGAGGATGGTGCTTAAGTCCTCATTATTAATCCCATTAAAATTTGTTGTTTTCTGCTCCAGATGGGACGCTCGGTCCATGATGGCACCTAGATTTTGTATGGAAGATTGGTGTGGCTCAGATAAGGGAGCACACACAGAACATGAGGCACCTGCATCAATGAAAATGGGAGGAACCAGTGTAGACAAGGATGGTTATACCTCTGCGACAGGACTAGATGCCAAAGGAGTCGAAGGAGGCACCTTGGGAGGAGCCTCCATTATTGACTCAGCCTCAACCTTGGCCCTCTTAGCTGCTTAGACAGAAGGACTAGCCTCGGTGGGAGTTGACCTCTGCTGGGTGTGGACAAAGCTGAACATGTCTGAACTTGCAAAAGAAGATCAAATGTTAGAAGGATATCAAGCACATATGAATCATAAAATATAGGTGATAAAGTGTCAAACCTTCTGAATGAGATTAAGGCTCGAAATAGTCTCATCAAAGTAATCTGAAGCAATTGATGAGTATGCGATAGATGCACCCACCTCATCACCCTCCTGTCCAGCTAGCACAGGCAAAGAGGGTACCTCCTCTACATGAATAGGTCCTGGGGAGTCTATGGCGTTCACTGGCTCAGGAACATCTTCATCTGGAACATTGGTTATAGTAGGAGGAAACAGCCCAACCTTCCTAAGGTTCTCTGAAGTAACAAGGGTCTTGACATTCTTCTCCTCAAGGGTCATGGAAATCAATGCCTTGGCCCTAACTATCATAGCTTGGGTTAGGAGTGATCTATAAAATGGGTCTTGACATTCTTCTCCTCAAGGGTCATGGCAATCAACGCCTTGTCCCTAACTGTCATAGCCTGGGTCGGGAGCGGTCTATAAAAAGGCTCGGCATGCTTAAACTTAGAATAGTTGGCCTCTGCATCCTTAGTAAGAAATAGTTGTCGGTATATCTAAACGCCTTGCTATTTCCAGAGTTCTCTACCAAGAAGGTGTCGGTACCCTTGCTTGTATAATGGTGGAAGTGGAAGTACCTCGAGTTTCCCTGAGAAGGGTTCGTCTTCAGATCGAATAAGTAGTGGATCTCATGAGGTACTGGAGCATCCCATTTTCTGCGATGATAGATAATATACAACGCAGATAACACCAAGATCACATTGGGAGCCAGCCGAGAAGAACTAATACCAAAATAATCTGCCACACTCTGGAAGTATGGATGAAGAGGAAATAGGGCACTAGACTTGATGGTAGAGCGTGTCCAGGTGCACATACCCAAAGGTGGGTCCTCAACTCTATCGTTTGGACCAAGGAGAGTAATAGAAATGCCAGAGAAGTAAAAGGTCTTCCTTAAGTTCTTTACCTTCTCTTCAGGCATGTCAGAGGCAGCCCCTTTGAACCAAACAACCTCGTAATCAGCAGGGCGAGGCTTCTCAACCGGATCCATATGATCTCACTGGCAAAGGTGGCCCTGGAATTTGATGAATGGAACTATTTTTGTCGTCTCTTCTTATGTTGCGCAGATGGAGAGACCGTATTTCTCTTGGGAGAAGGGCAGACCACCTTAGGCCAGAACCTGTGAACAGAATGCCCCTGAGGATGATTAGCCTGGCGATGAGAGCCCTTGATATGTTCTCGCTGAGAAGAAAAGTGATGGGGAACCCGACTGGTATCTTGGTTCAAAGGAAGTGGCAAGGAGTCTCGCTGACCGGACAGACTCCGATGAGAAGAATGAATTCGTTGAGGTGTGTCTTGAGAGCCACGGGGAGTACTATGCTGAGAAGAGATCTAAGAAGAGCCCGACGAAAAGCCCTGAGTGATGTGCCTGGCAATCTGAGGATTATCTTCAGAGGGCTGTTGAGTTGTCTGTCTTACTCTCGCCATTAGGCTATATCTTTTCAAGAAGTCTTCCTCACTTAACAAATATAAAGTGGAGCAAGGGAGAATCCTTTCCACTCTTTCTAAGAATGCCTGTGGAGTACACTCGCTTACAAATTTATCTGACGAAGAAGAGTTGGACATCTGCTACAAAGGAAAAATAAAGAGTAAAGTTAGTAAATGAACTTAATGAAGCCAATAGCTGGGGGCATATCAATTAACTAAGGAGCAAAATTGAAGAAACTGAAGGAAAACAAATTAGGGTCTAGATGGTCGGCTTATGGTTGGGCCGACCACCCTGGATCTTGGATCCCTGGAAGTCGCCCAGGGAGAGTGGTGGTTGGCCTATGCTAAGGTTTGGGCATACCTGTAACGCCCTGGATAGCCAAGACCGCTACATTGTGTACTTATAAAGGTGCAAGACTTGCTAATCAAGTCATTAATTTTAAAACGTGTCACTAAACATGTGTGAGCTAGGGTTAAAAAGGCTTTGGTCTCAAAAGTTTCATTTTATATAATTAAGTTGTTATATAAATGGGATCCCAAAAGTAACAGAGTTTAAAAGTTAGATTACAGACTCCCAAAAATACAGACAACAGTCAGCCATACTAAGGCAAAATGGACAATTTCTGGGTCTCGCGTCCCTGTCTAAACCTCAACCGTGACAGCTGAGCAGCTGGCCAAGTACATTCCGACCACAGAGCTCTCCTAATCAAGGTTGATCAAGTTTTCCCTTGCCTTTACCTGCACCACGTAGCACCTGTGAGCCAAGGCCCAGCAAGAAAACATGTGCAACACAAACAGTAATAACAGATAGTAAATTCACTAAGCATGAACTCTCATCAAATATTCCACATTAATCATTCAGCATATATTCAGAATCAAGGATGCAATCAATCACTTATAACATTCATAACACATAATAATCAGGGCCGAAAACTTAGGTCGCACCCTCTGTTTATTCCACTGACTCCGGCCCGCTTAAACCGAGCTCAGTGCATCTTATGCTGTCCTCGGCTACTAGTGGCCAAGTCGCGCCCTGTGCACTAGTGTAACCCTTGGCACCCTTAGGCCGTTGGTTCACTAATTATCTTGCATGGCATAATACCATCTTTTCAAGCATACACAATAGGGAACTCTTAGTCCCATCACATATATTCAACCAGGTGTAGTTTTCTTACCTTTAATCTTTGCGGTTACTGATTACGAGCAACGCTCCTCAAGCACGATCCGTTCCCGAGCCCTAGCTTTTATCACCTAGTCACAACCAAGGTATAG
Source organism: Humulus lupulus (assembly GCF_963169125.1). Lineage (NCBI taxonomy): Eukaryota > Viridiplantae > Streptophyta > Magnoliopsida > Rosales > Cannabaceae > Humulus > Humulus lupulus. The sequence goes on along the minus strand of NC_084797.1, from coordinate 151,290,955 downwards.
GGTTCCATTAATATTCAAATAAGGGTTTCCGGATACAAAACTAACTTCCGGTAATCCGAATTCCACCAAGCACGGTGGTGAAATCGATCCCGAGCATTCTAGACCACATTCCCATGCCTAAGATCCCCAAATGTTCAAGTGTGCACCCAAGGGATGCGGCCCTTGAAGCTTAGTTGCGGCCCTGCCCTCAAAACAGAACCAAGGGCATGCCTGAAAGAAGACATGCGCTGCGGCCCTTGCCTTGGGCGCTGCAGCGCTCACCCTTGGCCGAGCCCTCCTGGCTCATCTTCGTCCTAGGGCTGCAGCGCTCTAGAACAGAGCTGCGGCCCTTCCCTTCGAGCCCAGAAAACCCACCATTTCCAACATCTAAACCTCATCCGAAGCCATCCCAAAGCTCCCCAATTCAAAACCCTTTAACCACAACACCTTTATCATGATTCTAACATCGCATGCCAACAGAAATACAGCCCAAAAACCCACTAGAATCCCATTTCCAATTTCTGAAACTCAAGAACTACAAACACTCAAACCAACCATTCAAACTCAAATTAAAACCTCCACATTACGAATTGAGATTTACCTCTTCTACTGAACCACTTCTCCAAGCCAAATCAAAGCCAATTCCCAAGCTTTCCTCCTTAATTCTGCCCTTAAACATCAAAACCACAATTACCTCAATACCTAGCCAAAACCCAGAATTCCTAACCACAGAAAAGGAAATTCAAAGCTTACCTTAGCCCTGATTAAGTTCCTGATTGATTCTTGAGCTAAGCCTCTAAATCACTCCTTCAAACCACTAAACTTCAGCTGAATTCCAGCAAATTACCTATGTTTTCTTATGTTTTCCTTTGAGAGAGAATAGAACTGTGAAGGAGCAAAAGGGTTGGTTTAATTTTCTGTCTACTGTTTTCCTTAAGCTTTAGCCTAATCTTATCCCGTTAAGTCAATCCCGAGGCTCGGGGTGCCGGAAACATCCCCGAGGGTAAAACGGTAAAATTTCCCAATATTCCCGCCTAGACTTCCTAACCTCAAATATATCTCCATATATTTATTTTCATAACCCGATAGTCTAAATAACTACCTGATACCTAAAATACCCCTGACTTATCCAAAGTCAACTGTTAAGCCCTGTTGTGAATTTTCCCCGCTATCTAGCCCTAGGATCGCCTCGAGTCGTGCTCTGCAGACCTACCCACATAATAATGTGGTTCTCACAATTACCATATATACATATCAAATTAATTTCAATATATTCATACAAGCATTATTAATCATATAATTATCCATTTAAATCAATATATTCATGCAAACCACATTTAACCCAATTATGCCCTCCCGGTACACTAATCAAGGCCCTTAAGCCTCATTAGCAAATTTGGGGTCGTTACAATACCACCCAGGATTGGGGACCATTGAAATCACCCAGGGCATAGGAGTGTAGTCTAGAGTTGGATTTTGTAACCCTAGAAATTGCCCAGGCTAAGGAAGCCCTTGGGGTGCTCGGCCCATGATGGGATATATAGGCCTGGAAGTTGCACAAGGCAAGGGAAATGCAAGGGAAACATGGTCGGCCCATGATGATGGAATCCCTAGAGCTGGTCGGCCCATGATGGAAACCCTAGGGGTGGTAGGCCCATGATGGAATTTACATCCCTGAAAATCGCCCAACCCTAATGTTTATAAGCCTAGAAATTGCCAGACCAAGAAAACTTGAGGGTGGTCGACCTAGGGTTTTACAAGCCTGAAAATCGCTAGGCTAGTGTATCTCAAAGAGTGTTCGGCCTAGATCAGAGTTTTACAAACCTGGAAATCATCAAGGGCATGAGGAATACGACCTAAGCTTGGATTTGGATCCCTGGAAATCGCTTATGCTAGGGTTTGGAACCCTAAAAAACGTCCAGACTAGGGAAACCATGGGTGTTCGGCCTATAGGCGTCTAAACCCTAAGCATCACGCGGAAAGAGACAAGGATCATGCCAATTTTTTATTAAGTACAACTTTTGATTCAAATAAGTCAATTATTTTGAAACAAAGTAGAGCAAAGTAAGGGGATTCGGACAGATTCATCAAAGACATAAAGATTGGGAAATAATACTAACCAAAGAGGAGAAACGCAGAGTTGATGAAGAATTGGAGAATTCCACAGCTCATAATTTCTTGAAGGAGGCCCCTGGGTCAGGAGTCTGATAAGTGAGACCTTACTTATAGCTTCTCAGGCTAACCATATTCATAGGAATTCAAAATCCATGAAAAATATATGGTTAAAAATTCAAATTCCTTGAAAATAATCTTATATTTTTAGGAATTCAAATTCCTTGAAAAATATAATGTATTTTTAGGAAATAATGTCCTTGAAAATATATATTATATTATTAGGACTTCAAAACTACTTGAAAAATATATTATATTTTTAGGACTTCGAATTTCCTTGAAAAATATACTAGATTTTTATGAAATTAATTTTCCTTAACCCCCTAGGGGTGGTCGGCCTTACCCTAACCCCTAGGGGTGGTCGGCCTAAGCATGCCCAAGAAACCCTTGGGGTGGTCAGCCTACACTCCCAAAGATACTTCACTGGGTAAAACTCACGCTCGTTCAAACTGACATCAATAGGCCTAGCACCAAGAGGGTTATCAGGCCTAGCACCAAGAGGGTCATCAGGCCTAGCACCCAAGCTCTAAAGGGTCGTCAGGCCTAGTACCTAAGTCTCATAGACCAACCAAGACTTAGAGTTTTCCCAAAGCTTTCAATCGTGCTTCGTCAACCACGATCCAGAGAAACAAAGAGAAGACCTCGCGATCTCATAATTTTGGGGAGGTGGACACGTATCTCCACTTACAATGGTCGTGTACTAAACCACGATCTCCAGTCTACTGATCATGTACTATATATAAGGGACTCAGGGCTTCATAAAGGGGACTTTTGGACTCTTCTCCCTTTGGGATCTCTTTTTCTGGAAGTTTAGGATCGATCATTTGGACGAGCTTGTGAGGAGTGAACTCTGAGTTTATCTTTGTAATTGTCTATCGAGCGATTCAATACTAAAGACTAAGTTGATTAGGTTTTTACTGTTCAGAAGAAGAGGGCTGAACCACTGTAAATTATTATGTGTTTTTGTTTGGATATGTGTACTTTGTCGTATATTAGATTAATTCCGTTCAAAAGGTGTCGTATATTGTACATACAATCGTTGACCAATTTCAAAAGTCAACAAAGAGTTCTTAAAAAAAATGATATATTTTTTAAAAAAAAAATGTTAAACCAAGAATCTGTTAGATACACAGTTATTATATATAAGGATATGGTGTATTCTAGTTTTAAAATTAAATAAGTTTTTTCTAATTTTCTTATAGAAAAATACCTATGAATTGTAATATAAAAAAATATTACAAAAATTCTCAATTCAAACTTTAAATTTAAAAATTTTATTTGATCCAATTTTAATTATTTAATTTAAAATTTTCTAAATCTAACAAAAAATTAGATATAAATATATATTTCATTTAATTAATAGCCAACTATTACATACATGTTTAGATAAACAAAATACGTTAAATGACAAAATAAATAATTAATAAAAAATAATGAATTTGAGCACATAAATATTTTTTTTTGTTATAGTTTTGAAAACATTATTAATAGAGTACTTTAAATAGTTTAATATGAAATTTTAAAATATGTGATAAAAAATTATATGACTCATTTATTACTTTTTTATTTATTTTATAAATTTATTTACCTTATTTTGATGACTAAAGCTAACAGTATATTTGAAAAAAAATAAAAATAAATGTTAAATCAAATGGAAAACAACAATTTCCATTAAACTCACATTTATTTCTATTTGCTTAAATTTTATTTGTCTAACTTTTGATACATTTAAAGATATTTGCCACAAAATAATCTATTCTTTTCGAGTTGACACACATGCAACCCCAGTAAAAAAAATTGATGGTAATACTCTCACTGTTAAATTTTTCTTCAGGTATCCACTTTTGGACTGAAATTAAAAAGAAATATACATAGTGAAAAGGGAGATAAAATTTGGCGATGGTGCAGTGTGATTTCGAGTTTCAGTCAAGTTTGGTCGATGGAGGACAGAGAAAGGTTAAAGGAGGACAAAGAGGAGGAACGAGAGTGACAGTTCCAGAGATTGAACACATATTTTTTTTAGTAAATCATCATTTAATTTAGTGAAAGATTGAAGGAGAGTGGCAATTTTTAAAAAAAAATATTATTAATTTTTTTCTTTCAAATTCAGATCTTATTTTATTATTAAATCTAGTTTTATTTATTTTTAATTTTACAATTAATCAATTAATTATGTTATTGGGTGTATAAATTTTAATTAATCTTGTTTTTTTAAATGTTTTAACATAAATTTAAAAGTTTTAATATTTTTTATTTTTAAATGATAATTAGAAAATGAAACCATTTAGAAATACACATCATTTTATTTTGATATGTCAACAAACATGTGGACGAATGGTGTGGTGCTACATTGGTCATCACGTGGTCCTCGCTAGCGATTAACATTAAAAAGTGAACGTCTGCAAGAAATGTAACACTCAACAGTATTGCTCTAAAAAATTTATATGTGTATCAACTTGAAAAGAATAGAGAGATATGTCCAAAATATCCCTACTTTTTATATTGTAATTGGTATATTTTAATTTTAAATTAAACACTTTGTATTATATTAAAAAACTTCATATGAATTTCAATTAAATAAATAATTATACTCTAATTATTTATCTTAACAATTCTTTTTGAGAGTATCTCAAGATATTTTAAATCTAATAAAGAAATATACATATATATACAATATAAACTACAACACAAATTTAATTTAGATATTTAATTATAGCTATAATGTTATTTGGCTACAACATAATTAATAAATTAATTATGTTAACGATGTTAGTTATAATCATTCATTTTAACAGAAAAATAACAAAATTTATTAAACAAAGAAAATTTCATGAAATACATATTTTTTTATATACAAACATATATTTTTAATTAATATCACAGCATGTTTAAAAAAACAAAATTAATATCACAACAAACTATGACATTATTTTCTCCTAAGTTGGTACCATCCATGATGTGAGGGGGGTCCACTTTGCTCACATTAAAGACCTTTCATGACACACTGGGTCATTTGTATGATATATTGGTAGAAGAAGTTAAACAAGTTAGATATGGTCACAATTATATTTTGTTGAGGAAAATGTGTTGAAACATATATATATAAATATTCCTTTTGATCTGCCTTATTTGTCGTACATGCGCAAATAGTAAAAGCTGAATGAGTTGATATATGCAATCCGAAATAGTTTACTCTTGGCTCTATAAAAAGGCATGACCCCAAGGTCAGTTTGTAGTGTACACAATACATCAAAAATAATAAAATAGAGAAAATGGGGAGAAAGATTGAGAAGTTTCTGGTCGCTGCGGCTATTGTTTTTCTTGTAGCCATCTCTTTTGGTCCATCTGCATTTGCAGGCAGGCTTTCTATAATTTGTTTCATTTTTATAATTAAGGCATTATCACATGAACAACTTAAATCTTATTACATGCAAATTATGTTATTCTGACTTATTTCTTGGTCCCATCTACATTTAGAAAATACATCTGATTAATTATATAATTAGGACTGCTATTGGTACACAGCTACTTATTGAGGCTATAATATACATGTGATTTAGTGTCTGATCATGAGAGTTCAAATTTTTATAATTTATTGTATTGTGCTATGTTCTCTTTATTCGGTGGTGTTATTATTTATAATTTACTTTACCAGTTTGGAATTTTCACTCGAAATCATTATATTACTTGTAGTTATTTCTAAAAAAATTGTAATATATTGGGTACATTAATTTTCATGACAGAAAGTGAGGTGGAACTAAGATCTGACGGTGGGAATGATAATCATTATGTGGATACAGCTAAAATGGACATGTCATACCCATACACTCTCTCGAACGTAATCATGGAAGATAACACATTGGGAATTCAATTCTGTGGATTATGCCTAAAGCCTGGCGTCACATGCGAGAAAGGATGTCTTTGTACTTGGAAACTAGGTTGGCTTGTACCTATTTGCAAGGGCCTGTGCTGCTAAATCTACAACATATATGTATCACCATCGTGGCGGTTGTTGGACACTATTCATATCGAATAATACAAATCCTTCATATATATATATATATATATAAAAGAAGCATTAGCTAGGTTTATGTAGTCGTGCATATCCAGCTGCTTCTTGATATATCATGGTCTTCTCTTTCTTTTTTCCTTTTAATGCTGAAATTTGTAGCGAACGTTTCTTGTATTAGTATTGTAAAACTCTAAATTGACTATCTTAAATAGACAATATATTTTATAACTCAAAAGTATTTTTAGACATTTGAAGGAGTTCCTGACAAGTTTATGACTTGTCACGATAACTTGTTTTTTCCAAATTTATTTTCTTAACTCCTAATTCTCCAGAAATCATTATATATGTTTATAGCAATTTTTTTAATTGATATTTCATCCATATATGTTGATATTCACTGAGAAAATATTATTTTATTTATAAGAAGATTTTTCTTTAAATAAAATATTATTTTTATGTTTTAGTTTTTGGGACTTTTTGTCAATTGATTAAAGAATATTTTATGATATTTTTTATTTATAAAACTCGTGGTAATGGCTGGCTATGAAAAGAAAGATTAAAAAACATGTACTTTTTTTTTGGAAAATGAAACTTTGTGTAATAAAGAACTGATTTTCAACTTTCTTCATTTAGATAATATTCTATGATATTCTAATTGTTATCCATATTTTCAACCTTGGACACGCGGATGGCCAAACGAGTTTCATGGGCTCTCAGGAGAGGCCCGAGCCCAACCAGGGCCCAGTGAACAATGAGCAACCAAACCCTATCGGCCCAAACCATGCCAAGCCGAATGACTAGCAAGTACCACGAGCATAGTAAAGGGGCCTAGACTGAAATGTAGGCCTGACCCACCTTCTCGAGCGCACCCAATATCTATCCCTCGAGATTTAGATTATGGTGGCAGAGGGTCCATTCCAGAAGACGGATCCCATCGAATGGGATCCAGATGAAGTCTCCGGCTCCATCCCCAACTTTCTAATTTGCCATCAAGATGTCCTTCGATCCATCATCGCTAGCTGTTGTCCACCCAACTAAATGAACCCAGTCTTGGTAAATGAACCTGGACATCGGTAAACGAAGTTGTACCATATGTCCGGATAAAACAAGCCCAGTCTGTAATGTCCTGAATTTGTTATTAAGGCTAAGTGCCTTAATTAATGTGCCTGTAGAACCTAATTGGAATTATATGTGTAATTAATGGATTATACGTGTGATTATGTGATATAAATGATTTGTGTGGTAATGTGACTAGATATGCATATTTATGTGTATTAAATATGCATGTGGGCCCATTTATGTAAATTGGGGCATGCTTGTAATTTTGGCCCATTGAGGGCATAAATGTAATTATGTATGTGTTATCAGTGAGACCCCAGTGTTAAGGAAATTTATTTGAGACGTGTGGTTCGAGGCGATCCTAGGGAGAAGATAAGCAGAAAAGTCACAACGGGGACTAATACCCTGCTCGGGGTGAGCCTATATGTATTTTGGGAATGTAGTACGTACTCGAGATTGAACGAGTAACTGATAGTTTTCTGGTGATTAATTGGGTATGTCGGAATTAATTGGTGATTTAAAGGGCTACTTGAGGTTTAGCGGGAAAAATGGTGGCAAATGATGGTATCGCCCTTGGGGGCATTAGAAGGTAAGTTTTTTATCTAGGGGCCTTTTGGTATTTTGCTAGTTTTTGGCTGACCTTAGTTGAGACTAGAAGCCTTGAGAACAATCAGAACACAAAGGATAAGGCACACACTCTCTCTCTCTCCCACGTTTGGCTCTCTCTCACTCTTGGAGGAAGTTTGGAAAATTGAAAGAAAGGCAGGGAATTCCTTGAGTTCTTGAGATTAGGGTTGAAGGCTGGAGGTTAGAATTGGTGTAGGAGCAGCTCAGGGGTCGAAATTGACTTTGAGGTAAGGTTTAGTACAAGTTTTCTTATGAATTTCTCTGGTTTAGTTTGAGTTTTGGCTATGCTTTGGACATAGACTGGTTTTGGATTTTAGGAAGGATTATAGAATATTTTTTGAGCTAATTATAGTGATTATGTTGTACTGATGCAAGCTCTAGACTAAATTATTTTGGGTATTGTTTAGGGTAGATTTTAGTAAGTTTGGCTCGAGAAAAATGCAGGAAATTCTGGGTTTTGGGCTCTAGCCATGGAATTTTTCTTCAGGCGTCGCGACCCATGTGTGTGAAGAGCCTGGGAGCCTATGAATTTTTTCCTAGGCACCGCAATGCAAGTAGGGCGCACTGCGGCCCGTGTCCCCCAAAAGAGAGCCCCAAGGCTCTCTGAATTGTAGTGTGTCGCGGCCCTAGGGTGCTGGGTCGCGACTCAAATTGAGGATAATTGTCAAAACTGGGTTTTCAGCTTGGGAACTCGAATCTTAAGGCTCGGGAAGAATTCTACTACCTGGTTTAGTAGGATTCGAGGTCCCAGAGGCTAATATATTATTCCTAGACTTCTAATTGATTTAGATTGTGATAGCTATTTATTAATTTGTTGTGACTAGGTTTTACCGCTATGGCTCGGGAATAGGTATCGTGCTTGGGATCACCTTGTGCTTTCAGCTCGTAACACAAGGTAAGAAAATTGTTTGTGCTCATAGATCTATTTGTGCTTATATTGTGTCGAGTTTTATGTGTAATTATTACGTCATACGTGTGTTTGTAATGGAAATGGTGAAGGTCAAAAAAGCCGAAGGCCGGGAACGAGGAAAGTCGGGATCGACAAAGGCCAGGATTGACATTAAGCATGCTGAATGCAAGCCACCAGGGTGAGACCCTCAAATGGTGTTGTACTCACTCACTCGATTAAGACAGTGGACTTGGTGCCTGGTAACACACTCTGATCGGCGGAGGTCGCTGTTGTGCTGCTATAATGTTGGGTTGTTATGTTGTTGTGAATTCTGATAGAAGCTTGTAGTTGTCTATTATGTCTAAGTAATTATGCATTTGTTGAAGTAAATTATCATTTGCTGTGTTGTGAAGTTTTCTTGTTGGGCCTCGGCTCACGGGTGCTCTGTGCTGCAGGTAAAGACAAGGAAAAGGTCGATCAACTATGAGTTAGAGGGCATGGAGCGGTGTGTACATGTTTGACCTACATGGCCGCCACGGCTAGAGTTATTTTGGGGGACACGTTGTGAACGTTTGATTTTGTTGCTTAGGTCGACTGTACTCTAACTTTTAATTTGAAAATATATTTTTGAAATAGTATTTTGGGATCCTAATGTATCACTTTTATAACTTTAATGGATGTCCAAACCTTTTATACATAATTTTTGTTAAATGGGTTTTTATTTCAATTTAATCACACTTTTCAGTCTAAAACCTTGATTAGCAAGCTATTGGCACATTTTAAACCCACATGGTAACGACACTTAGGCAGTAAGCCATTACAACTTAGTATCAGAGCAAGCCAAGGTTTATGGTTCCTGGAGATTGACCGATCATGTACACTTGCTGCCAAAGACAAGCTCAACTCAAGGTTTGTTTGTATTAAGTGCAATATTTGTTTTAACTTCTTATTTGATTTGCCTTATCTGCTAGAATAGAGAGCATTATGTATACGTATGTATTTTGTGGGAATGAGACTTGGTAATTGATGCATGAGTGGTATGGACTTGTGTCCTGGTATGCATATTGTATATGAATATTGTGTTGTTTGGCCTTGCTAAAGGATAGTTCTAAATCAGAATATCAGGACTGGTAGGTTAGGTTATTGGCTGCAGATAGATTTGGAAGGTTTGTACCCAAAGCAGCCAACTGGATCAGGCAATGTTAATAGTAGGGTTGCGGATGACAGTTGAGGCCAGAGTCCTCCATCTGCCCCCTCTAGGATTGGCAGCAGATGTTTACTGGCATGCAAGCAAGCTTGGAAAAGCAAGTGGAAGAGATTAGGTGGTTGAGATAGCGGGTTCTGTCAGGGAACACTGCCATGTTTGTTGGCAACAATGGCACCAACTACGGTTCAACCTGAGGGTGTAAACATATGGGAATTACTGTATGAAAGATTCCAAAAGCGTCATCCTCCAATTTCCAATGGAGGTTTTGACTCGTTCAGAGCTGAGCAGTGGATGGGCATGATTAGCTCCATTCTTGGCTAAATAGAACCAAATGGCAATGATAGAGTGGCTTGTGCCACATACATGCTACTGGAGGATGCCCGAATGTTGTGGGAAGTTGTATCCCAGACCCGGAATGTTGTCATGGTGGGTTGGGAGGAATTCATACAATGGTTCAATGAGAGGCGTTACTATGACGCAGTTTGAATTGCAAAGACCAATGATTTTATGAACTCGGTTCAGGGTAGTAAGACAGTGACAGAATATGTCAGTGAATTTCATAGATTGGCCAAATTCACTTTTGATTTGGTACCAATGGATAGGGGCCGGAAGGAACGATTCATTCGAGGACTGAACCTTGGGAAAGCTAGGAATGTTAAGATCGATCTAATCCATGAGATTTCTACCTACACTCTGGTGGAAGGTAAGGCCCTTGCTATAGAGAATGCATGAGGTGAGATATGTAACGAGGCTGCAGTGGTGCATGAAGCTTAGACAATGGTGCCCCCATCTGCAGGATCAAGTAGGGGTAGAGGCCCCAACAACCAGAAAAGAAAGACCCCTGATAGTTCTACTACTCATGGTTCAGACAGGAGAGGACATAGTATTCAAGACAGCCGCTAGGACGGGGATGAGGTATGGAGGAGTTATCCATTATGCGCCACGTGTAGTAGATGCGATCTGGGAGAATTCCGAATGAATGCATGTCTTCTATGTGGAATAGTTGGGCACTTCAAGAAGGATTGCCGGAGATCGAACCAAGGCATGCAGATAGCCCGACTCCAGCTTGATTTTCCGCATTGATGTAGTAAGAGCCCGAGGCTGGTTCCTCAGAGACGACAGGTTGACTTCCTAGTTCCCATTCCTTTATTTTGTACTGATTGATTCTTGTGCTACGTATCTCTTAGTGGAAACATAAATATGTGGTACATACTATATGGTTATGATGCTATGGGGCTTGAGATCCTATATCTGCTAAGGAAAGTTGGTAATTTCCAGAAAACGGGTCAGAGTAATATGGGTAGAAAGTTAGCAGTAATAATTGATTGAGATGGTTATATGAGGATCTTTGTATGATCCTATGTATGGATTAGTTTTCCAAATAAGGGACAAGCATGGACTGTAAGAAAGGATGGTGACTTCTGGGTTTAAAAGGAAAGGACCCAATTGCGTTTATAGGATGCATAGTTATTGTGGAGGGTACCACTAGGGTTATATCAATTAGACTAGATGAAAACTAGATCGGCTAGTAAGGTTTCAGATGGGTTCACAAGGATTCGTTGGGATCGTTGTCTCTTCTAGGAATTGAGTATGCTACGAGATTAAGGAAGAGATAGAACCGGTATCTGGGACATCATGAAGAATGACACTAGCTGAGCAGCAAGAATTAAAGGTTCAGTTAAAGAGGTTATTTGACTTGAGGGTTAATTAGATGGAGCATCTCATCGAGGGACACTTCAACACCGTTTGTCAAGAAGAAGGCCAAGTCTGCAAGGATGTGTATTGCATATGGATAACCAAATAAATTCATTGTTAAGAACATATATCCATTGCCAAGAATGAAGGATTTATTTTCCCGGCTGCAAAGTAGGACAGTACTCTTAGGAATTGACCCTCGATCTGGTCATTACCATCTGAGGATCAAGGAAAGAGTAATAATTGTCGCTCGCACCAAGTTCGATATGATGGGTTATTAATGAAGGCTCTCGAACTGACCAATGCTCCATGTAAATTGGACAAGCAAGGAGTAAAGGAATGGTATGGACAAGTCGTGTTGGATTGGTTGAGAATGTTTTGGACTACTTTCGATTAGAAACAGAACACGAGTAACATTTTTGTTGATATTACCAAGGCTAAGGAAGCAAGGTTACAGGTAAGGTTCTAGAAAGGATAAGTTTTGACTTCTCCAGAGTATGCTCAAGGTCGCATTATAGGAAGAGATGGGAGTGCATTTGATCCAGTTAAGATAGAAATCATAAGACAATTGTTAGGAACACCTTAGGGGTTAGAGGCACAGTGAGATTGGTGAGACACCTCGACTTTTACTTGAAGCGTCTTCAGGGATTATTATACCCTTGATTAAAGTAACATAGAAACCTAAAGTTTGTCTGAATGGATAGTTGTGTGCCGGATTCTCAAAGATTGAAATAGGACTGATTCACACGCCATGATATTAGGATATGCATGTGATGGACTGGAGCAGGAGGACGGTCCAATGGACACTGTCCTTGCTTAGAACGTGGAGTATTAGTGTGGTGCGTCAAGGATTAGGGTGTGCCCGTATGTGGACTAAAAAAGGGGTTGTGTTGTGCTTCACGGTGGATTGAGGAATAAGAACATAGATACTCTGCATGAGACTTTAAGTTGACAGTAATAGACTATGGTAAAGCCAGGTGAGGTAACGACCGAGATTGGTGTGCAACCTGTGAATGACAATTGGAAGATATATCTCTATGAGGAATGAAATATAGAAGAAGAAGAAGATACGGTAGGAATGGTTAAGGATCGTACAATTTTAGCATTGATAGGTTAAGATATGATGATCGGATGAGTGATCTGATGGAGTTGCCGTCAAGGTGGAGACTCTGGAGGAATCTTATACTAACCATTGTGATTGTTGTATCCAAGAAGTCTGAATGGACATTAAGACCTAATATCTTTAGATTGGGAGGCGCGCTGCCTGATCTTTTAGTAAGTGAGAAATAATAATCAAATGCCATAATGGCTATTATGACTCCAGGCTATACTGGAGTTAGTATGGAGGAATATAATTATGGACCCTAAGGGTGGATCACACCTCAGATTGCAGATGAGGTAAGTGGATGTGAAATTTTTTGACTTGACCTATTGGGTTAATGCACTATGGTTGTATGAGTGAGATATCAAACAAGGGAGTGTGTACGAAAGGAGACCGTACATCTCCACTGGACATTAATGACGATAGTGTTAGATTGAGAGCCTTAGGTTCCCATGTTATGGAAAAAGGGTCATAGAGTGGCTTTGAGTAGGATATTTTAAGATAGGGAACGAGAAGTGCTATTCCAGAAAATGAAACCAGGGACAGGAAGTATCCTGGTTCATAATTGGCTTGGGGGACCAGTGAAATTATTAAGGATCGTTAGGGCAGGAGTGTCTACGTTATTAAAAGGACCTAAGAGTTCACAAATCTAAATATGAGAACGTGCAGTTCCAGGATTGAGGACCTTTTATTTCTCTGAGTATTATGAACTAACAAGGATAAGATAATTCAGAAAGGAAAGAGGGGTTTGACTCTAGATTTGATATATTTATGAGATCCTAATAGGGATTAGGCCAGGGGCCTACAGATTAGCCTTACCCCAGCATGGGTAGAGGCTCATAAGGTGTTACTAGGGCCAATAATAAGGAAAGGGGTATCGAGTACGACCCTTGATTGGGTAAGGAGACCCTGTAAATTCAGTGAAACTAATTGTGTAAGGAAAAGCCAGTTGAAATTCTAGATAAAAGAGATAAAGTCATATAGATTAAGACTATCCTTCTTGTGAAGATGCTACAAAGAAATGGCAAGGTAATGGACCTGACACTGGAGTTATAGTCAGGTTTGCGAAATTAGTACCCTGAGATGTTTGAATAATTTTCGAGGATGAAATTTTAATAAGGAGGGGATAGTTGTAATGTCTCGAATTTGTTATTAAGTTTGAGTACCTTGATTAATGTGCCTGGAGGGCCTAATGGGAATTATATGTGCGATTAATGGATTATACGTGTGAATATGTGATATAAATGATTTGTTTGGTAATGTGACTTGATATGCATGTTTATTTGTATTAAATATGCATGTTGGCCCATTTCTGTAAATTGGGGCATGTTTGTAATTTTAGCCTGTTGAAGGCATAAATGTAATTATGTATGTATTATGAGTGAGAACCCAATGTTATGGGGATATATTTGAGATGTGTGGTTCGATGTGAAACCTATGGAGCAGATTAGCAGAATATTCACAACAAGGACTAATACCCGGCTCGGGGTGAGCCTAAGGGTATTTTGGGAATATAGTACGTACTCGAAGTTGAACGGATAATAGTTAGTTATCTGGTGATTAATTGGGTATGTCGGGATTAATCGGGGATTTATAGGGATACTTGAGGTTTAGCGGGAAAAATGGTGGCAAATGACGGTATCTCCCTTAGGGGCATTAGACGGTAAGTTTTGGACCTAGGGGCCTTTTGGTCTTTTGCTAATTTTTTGGCTAACCTTAGTTAAGGCTAGAAGCCTTGAGAACAATTAGAACACAAAGGATAAGGCACACTCTCTCTCTCTCTCCCACGTTTGGCTCTCTCTCACTCTTGGAGGAAGCTTTGGAAAATTAAAGGAAATGATGGGAATTCCCCGAGTTCTTGAGGCCGTGGTTGTAGGTTAGAATTGGTGTAGGGGCAGCTCAGGGGTCAAAATTGACATTGAGGTAAGGTTTAGTAAAAGTTTTGATATGAATATCTCTAGTTTAGTTTGAGGTTTAGCTAAGCTTTGGACTTAGATTGGTTTTGGATTTTTTGAAGGAGTATAGAATAGTTTTTCAGCTAATTGTAGTGATTATTTTTTACTGATGCAAGCTCTAGACTGAATTATGGGTTTGGGTATTGTTTAAGGTAGATTTTAGTAAGTTTGGCTCGAGAAAAACGTAGGAAATTCTTGGTTTTGGGCTCGATTCGCGGCCCTATTCTTCAGGCTCCAAAGCCCATGTGTATGAAGAGGCTGGGAGCCTTTGAATTTTTGCCCAGGCACCGCAGCACAAGTAGGGCATGTCGCGGGGCATGTTCCCCAAAAGAGAGCCCCAAGGGTCTCTGACTTGTAGCACGTCGCGGCCATAGGGGGCTGCGCTACGACTCAAATTGAGGAAAGTGGCCAAAATAGGGTTTTAAGCTTGGGTACTCAATTCTTAAGGCTCAAGAAGGATTCTACTACCTGGTTTAAAAGAATTCGAGGTCTTGAAGGCTAGTATATTATTTCGAGGCTTCTAATTGATTTAGATTGTGATAGTTATTTATTATTACGTTGTGACTAGGTTTTACCTCTAAGGCTCAGGATTGGGGTTCGTTCTCAGGATCACCTTGTTTTGTCAGCTCGGAACTCAAGGTAAGAAAATTGTTTTTGCCCGTAGAGCTATCTGTGCTTATATTGTGTGTAAATATTACGTCATACATTTGTTTGTGACGGAAATAGCGAATGCTAGGAACGACGAAGGTCGGGAATGGCGAAGGTCGAGAACGACGAAGGATGGGTGCGGCAAAGGCCAGGATTGTCATTAAGCATGTTGAATGCAGACCACCAGGGCGAGACCCTCAAAGGGTGTTGTACTCACTCACTCAGTTAAGATTGTGGACTTGCTTCCTGGTAACACACCTTGATCGGCGAAGGCCACTGTTGAGCTGCTTTGCTATTGTGAATTCTGATTGAATCTTGTAATTTTCTTTTGTGTCTGAGAATTATGCATTTGTTGAAGTAAATTATTATATGTTGTGTTGCGAAGCTTTCTTGCTGGGTCTCGACTCACGGGTGCTCTGTGGTGCAGGTAAGGGCAAGGAAAATGTCGATCAACCATGAGTTGGAGGGCATGGAGCGTGCGTACATGGTTAGCCTACCTGGCCACCACAACTGGGGTTATTTTGAGGAACATGTTGTGAATGCTTGATTTTGTCGCTTAGGTCGACTGTACTCTAACTTTTGAGTTGTAAATATATTTTGAAACAGTATTTGTGGATCCCAATGTCTCATTTTTATAACTTTAATGGATGTCCAAACCTTTTATACTTAATTATTATTAAATAAGTTTTTTATCCTGATTTAATCACACTTTTTAGTCTAAAACGTCGATTAGTGATCCATTGGTACATTTTAAAACCACATGTTAACGGCTCTGGGCAGTAGGGCATTACACAGTCCTTCCTACTGCTGATGTGTCCCAAAGAAATTCGACAGTTGGTCTTTCTAACTAACTTGCAAAATGGGGTACACACAGAATGTACGATGTTCCTAGGAAATGGTTATGCCATTACTCTGACAGATCTTGTCCCTAGGATCCCCTTGGTAGCTCACGCAGATCAGTCAGTGCCAAACTACAAAGGGGAGCTATAAGACTCGGCTACAGTTAAGCCGACCTAATGGGCCTAGATTAACAACATGTAGTCATGTTACACTCTTGTATTATAGCTCTGTTAGAGAGCACTTATGATTATATACTTATTGGTCCCGGATTAGTCTGCCTCAAGTCACATGACTGCCTATAAATAAGGTCATTCATGCATTGTAGCAAGGATCCGATTTATAGTTTCCATAAAACTTGATAAACACTAATCATTTACTGCAGATAATGGGTTATACTAGGAAAGGATTAGAAACTAGATTGATCAAAAATTCATTGGAATGAATCTTGACTGTCAATTTGTCTAGATACACTATCTGCTGTGTCAGTTTCTCAAATCTATAACAACAAAACCTGACAGACTGGTAGAATTTTCTAAGTATAGAATTTGTGCAATTCTTTCTTTGATTTTTTGCAGATTTCCTGGACTACTGTGAAAGACCATTTCACCTATAAATAAATGACCAAGCTGCCACAAATCCTTAGCTCTTTCTCTTCTCATTTTTTAATATCATTTGTATTTTTGTAGGGAGTGGAGACCACAACTATATTGGAATCTATTGATTAAATAATGATTGAAATTATTCCTTATTTATTTCTTTTGACAGGTCATATATTCTAACATGCTCCCTCAAGCTTAGCAGTGGTGAGTGCATAATAGTAGGCTTTCTCTTGAGATGATGAAACTGAGATATGCTTAATGATTTTTTTAGGATATCTGTCATTTGTTCTTGTGTTGGTATGTGCCTAACTTCAACTTCTTTGCATAGCACTTTATCTCTAATGAAGTGTGGACATCTAATTCGACGTGCTTGGTTCTTGAATGAAAAACTGTTTTGACAGAGAGTTTCCTTGTATCTAAATTATCACACCAAAAATGGCTGGACTAATACTCGAAATGCCTATTTCTAAAAAAAAAAAAAAAAGAGATTTTAGCCACATAATTTATGTACAAGCATGTGCCAAGGCTTTTTATTAAGCTTTTTTACTTGATCTAGCCACTGACTTTTGCTTCTTTGCACTCCAACTTATCACATTTTTAAAAAGATATACACAATAGCCAAATGTTGATTTCCTATCATCAAGTGAGCATACAAATCTGAGTCATAATAGCTT
Organism: Humulus lupulus; assembly: GCF_963169125.1. Taxonomy (NCBI): domain Eukaryota; kingdom Viridiplantae; phylum Streptophyta; class Magnoliopsida; order Rosales; family Cannabaceae; genus Humulus; species Humulus lupulus. The sequence goes on along the minus strand of NC_084797.1, from coordinate 151,273,497 downwards.
TCAATTGGTAAGTTTAAAGCATAAGTGAAGTGGATTCCCTCACCAATAAAGCCTACCAAATATCTTAAGATGCATTTGCAAGCTAACCAATGATTTTGAGTAGGAGAATGAAAGAATTGGAAAAGTTTATTTATGGCATAGGATATATTGGGCCTACTCAGTGTGAGATATTACAAACCACCTATGATGCTTCAATACAAGGTGATATTTTCAAAAAGGTTACTGTATATCTTGCAAATGAAGTTTGTTGCTTTGGTACATAGGTATGGGGCAAGGTTTGGCTTCAAGAATGTGTGCTCTTTTCTAATGATCAAGAGTATATTCGGTTTATGACAAGTGAATTCCATATGGCCCCCATATTGTCTCAAAACCAAGGAAATAAGTGATCGAGTTGAGTGTCTTTAGAGAAAACTAATTGTTCAGAAAAGATATGATATGAACTTGATGTGAGTTATTTCCTGTGAGCGAAATGTCGTCTACATAAAAAAAAGCACAAAAAGGATAGCATCATCATTTCTGTAATAAAGCAAGAAATATCAGAGAAAGAGTTTTGGAAACCAAGTATTGAAAGTGAGACTCGAAGTGTGTCAAACAACGCAAGAGGATATCATGAATCAATATAGTCAACTGCCTGTTCAATAAAGATTCCTTCTTCGATGGTGCATGTCATTCAATAAGGCATTATTGATGTCAATTTTTTTAATGTGCCAGTTGTATGTGACAGTAAGAGTCAAGATCACTTGAATGGTAGAAGTCTTTACAACAGGACTAAAGGTTTCAAAGAAATCTACTCCAAGTTGTTGTTGAAAATCTATGCCACAAGTCTAGCTTTGTGAAGTTGAATTGATCCATCTGAATTATATTTAATTCTCAAAACCATTTTTTTTAACTATAAGCATGTGTGGGTGTTTGGAGACAAGGTTCCAATTACTTTTTCCGTCAAGCATTGCATTCTTCATCCATTGCAGCTTTCCAATTTGGAGAAGACAAAGTTGTTTCAATATTTTCAAGTGTATGATTGTTCAAGGTGTCAAATTTGGTTGTTTAAGGATTGAGGCTTGAAAGATTTTTGGTTTGAACATCCCTGCTTTAGCTCTTGTGTAATCATGGGGTGAGTTGGAATGAGTGGCTTTCTATTGACTATTTTTGAAGTGGCAATAGTAGGTGAGACAAGCGAGGAAACATTAGGTTGATTTAAGGATTAAGGTGAAACTGAATTGAACATATTAGGGTCAGAAATAAAATAATCTGAGTTGTTTGGATGTACTTTGATTGTTGGAAAGACTTGCGCATGAGAGAGGAGACGGTCCTAAGCTTGTACTCTCAAGGTTTGTATCAGTTGAGGCAGTTACTAACTCATCTATTTGCAAAGGCTAAGATGGACATGAAAACCAGTGACTATATTGTATATTTGTAGGATTAGAAGTTGAGTTGGGGTTTTTGATAAAAAAAAATAATGAAACTTGATGGAAAAGGAAAGTCTAACTCAATAAAAGTAACACTTTGGGCGATATAAAATCTTCCTGAATGGTGTAAACACTTACACCCTTTGTGATTTGGACTATACCCAATGAAAACACACTTAGTAGACCTAAAATCTATTTTGTGTTGATTGTAAGGTCTGAGATATGGAAAACAAGCACATCCAAATACACGGAGAAATATAAATATGTTTGGTTTTGAAGAGAGTCGTGACTGGTGAGCTTATTAAGAATGCAGTTGCAATAAAGACTTCCCACCAATATTGAAGATGGATTTTGAATTGAGTGAGTAGTATAAGTCCCATTTTTGTGATATGCATGTGTTTTGCTTCTCCTTTACCATTTTGAGGAAGTGTATGAGAACATGGGTGCCTAAAAAGAACTCTTAGCGATGCTAATATTGGTGCAAGACTTCTATATTCCCCTCCCCAATCTTATTGAAGGGTTTTGAGTGAATAAGCTCTAATGGTTTAATGGAATATTTTACTAATATGATGTAATATTTATATTTTGATTTGCCAATATGTTAAGCATTACAAGATTGAGTCATTTTTAAAGAGAATTTTTCATTAGGCAGCATGTGTCTCATTACATTGACATTGGGATATCCCATGCACATATGCCAAATAGTCAAATTAGAGCTAGGCACAGGATGAACAAATAATGACTCAAGACATTGACTTTCACACTTAAAATTCTTAAGAGATGATTGAACTTGGATATTTCCATGATTTGCATTTGAATAAACTTGCCTATTGCCTTGATTTAAATCAAGGAAAACTAAAAAAATAGGAGGACCATGAAGAACCAGCGAGTTGTACTTGATACAGACTATGACTAAGCATTCCCTAAACTAACTCATTTCACGACAACACAATAATCAAGATAAAGCTCAATATACTAATATTTTTCTTTGGTAAATTGACAAAATGGACAGGAGATTTTAGTAATTTTTAGTACACACATAATATTATTAAGCATATGAGATAAAGAAGCATTTGTGATTTAGGTACAACTAAGGTGGGTAATAGTGGAGGGTTGCCTGTTACCAATGAGCTAATGGATGCTACCTTTCAAATTAGTTTTGCGTTGTAGGTTTGATGGCTCAAATATGATATGGTTGGTTGCTTCGTTGTCTAAATACCAAGCATTTTTTGAGTGTGGTTCACTGGTGGAGAAGAAAGCTTGTTGTCTTGAGTTGTTCGGTTGGTGGCCGGAGGGAGTTAATTATTGTGTTGCATTATTGTTGCTGGTACTGGAAGTGTATTGACCTTGAAAGGAGACATCAAAATAACACTACAACAAAGTTAGAAGTGGTATGTAATCACAGCCGGCTATGTGGCTGTGCAAGCTGGGTTATTGCCCAGGGCCCAATAAACTAAAGGGCTGCCTTTTTCAGTTTTTTTTTTATTAAAATAAACGAAATCAAACGTGTTCCCACTTTTAAAGGAAATATTCTATTTCTAAAGACTGTTTCTATTCTCAATCCCACTTTTAATGTTAAATTATTAATTCATAAATATTTAGTCAAACCCTCAAATGGTCAGTTGCTTTCATCATATATATATATTATATTATATATTAAAAATCAATAGTAAAATTCATGAATAGAAAGGAATAGGTAGGCTTTTGCAGACAAAAAAGAAAAAATAGTAGTAAGGGAAAGGTTGATTCATTTTTATTTATTTTTGGTTGGCTCACCATCAAGGCACCAACATCAATTTGGTCTCAAATGCATCAACCTCTCCATCAAGGCGTCAAGATTAAAGTAAGGTATCTATATATATTTTAATATATATGAAGAACAAAGAAGTGAAATATGAATTTAATTTTTTTTGTCATATAGTATTTTATTCTTTCTTATTTCTTGATTTGTTTTTTTGCCGTTATTTTTTTTATATATGATATATATAATGCTAAAATTACTTGAGAAAAAAATATGTAATATGTTGTTTTGTTTAGTGTTCAATGTTCATTCTCCTTTAATACCGTTAATCCGTTCTATTATATTTTATTTTTATTTGCTATTTTTAATTGAGATTAATCACTAATTTTTATTTAATTTTTAATTAATCACTACTTATTAGTACTACTTTTTTTTTTATTGTTGTAGAAATATCACTACATAGATCAGAAAATTAATTGAAAAGGGTATTGGGCAATGGGCGACTCTAAATTTGTGACAGTGAATTTTTTCAATTTGAAGCTTTTAAACTTTGAAGATGGAATTAGCAGCGAATACCAGGTTCTTTTATTCATTTTTTCACTTCTAATTTAATAAATTATTACTATATTGATTGTTCTTTGAAACATTATATTAGTTCTTGTGGTTTTTTTTTCACTATGCCTCCTAAGATTAGAAAACATGAGTCTGGGTATGAAAAACGTAAGAAAAAGAAAAAAATTGAGGAGTTAACTCAATCTCAAAGAGGAGCTCTTGATAAATTTATTATAAAAGAACCACAAGTTTCTTTAGAAAATCATAATTATGACATTGTTGATGTTGAATTTCCTGAAAACATGGTTCCTAATGAGAATGTTAGTATTGAGAATCAAACTGAAAGTGTTGATGTGGAAAATAGAGGTGACATGCCCATTAAAAATGATAATGTGAAAAATAATAGTGACGTGCCCATTGAAAATGATAATATGGAAAATCAAAATTCTAATACTAAAAATAGTGATGATGATCATTTGAATAATTCACTTGAAAATGAAGATGTTTTAGAGGATAATGATAATAACAATGAAGAGCAATCAAACCCATTTGAACATTTGCTTGATATATTTGATCCAAGAAATTGGGATGCTCTTGATTAAAAAATGATTGATTTATTAGTGATGAAGGGTCCAAAAAGAGATTGTTCTATTATGAGTGGTTCTAAAGCTAAATTTTCTAGACGATCCACTGCTAATTTGTATACTAGAGTTTTATCAAATGGAGAGAAGTGTGATCGAGATTGGCTTGTTTATTCAAAAGAGTTAGATAGAGTATTTTTTTTTTGTTGCAAAGTTTTTAAAAGTGGGATTGGTAGAGGCATGTTAACAAATGAAGGCTTTAGTGATTGGGCACATATTGGTGAAAGACTTAAAGAGCATGAAATCAGTATGGAACATGTTAAAAATATGACCACTTGGTATGAATTGCGTCTAAGGCTCGAAAAGAATCAAACGATTGATAAAGCTACTCAAAGACTAATTGAAAAAGAAAAAGATCATTGGAAAAAATTTTTACTAAGAATTATTTTAATAGTGAAATTTCTTGCTAAACATAACTTGGCATTTCGTGGTTCTAATGAGAAATTGTATCAAAATAGTAATGGAAATTTTTTGGGCTTAATTGAAATGTTGGCAGAGTTTGACCCAATTATCCAGGAACATGTTAAACGCATTACAAATGATGATATTCATAGTCATTATCTTGGACATAACATCCAAAACGAGTTAATACTTGTGCTTGCTTCTGCAATTAAAACTGAAATCATTAAAAAAGTTAAACAAGCAAAATATTTTTCTGTGATACTTGATTGTACTCCTGATGTTAGTCATCAAGAGCAGATGTCCTTGATATTGAGATATGTGGATGTTTCTTCACATTCTGTTAGCATTGAAGAATCATTTTTAGGATTTTTAAATGTGAATGATACAACTGGTCACAGACTTTTTGATGTTCTACAAAATGAGTTGAAAAAACTTAATCTTGACATATTTGATGTGCGGGGACAAGGCTATGATAATGGGTCAAATATGAAAGGAAAACATAAAGGTGTACAAAATAAATTTTTAGACATAAATCCAAGAGCCTTTTATACTCCTTGTGGTTGTCATAGTCTTAATTTGACATTATGTGACATGACTGAATCATGTAGTAAAGCTAGAGATTTTTTTGGAGTTATTCAGCGTATTTATACGATTTTTGCCAATTCTACTAAGAGATGGAAATTTTTGAAAGATAATGTGAAAGGATTGACTCCAAAATCATTGTCATCCACTCGTTGGGAGAGTCGTGTAGATAGTGTTAAAGCTATAAGATCTCAAATGTTAGATTTTAGAGAAGCTTTACTTGAAGTGTCAGAAAAGGATGAACTTGATTCTAAAATAAGAAGTGAAGCAAAATCCTTAGCAACAAATGAGCTTGGTGATTTTGAGTTTTTAATAGCAATTATTATTTGGTTTGAAATATTATTTGCTATTAATTTAGTTAGCAAGCTTTTACAATCAAAGGATATGCTTATTGATGTTGCTATGGAAAAAATAAAAGGGTTAATTTCTTTTTTCGTGGGATATAGAGAAACAGGTTTTTTTAACGCCTTGAATAATGCTAAGGAAATTGCTATTGATATTAATATTGATCCAGTTTTTCCTCAAAGGCGCACAATTCGAAGAAAAAGACAATTTGATGAGAATTTGAATACATCTGTTGAGTTATCTGGAGAGGAATCTTTTAGAGTTAATTATTTTCTTTACCTTGTTGATCAAGCCATTGTTTCTCTTACTAAGCGATTTGAACAATATCAAGAATATGAAAATATTTTTGGTTTCTTGTTTACTTCTGACAAGCTCCAATCGTTAGACAATGCAAGTTTGAAGTCTTGTTGTAGTCATTTTGAAAAGGCATTGAAACATAATGAACATTATGATATTGATGGGAATGAATTATATGTGGAGTTAAAGTTATTAACAGAAATCTTGCCTAGGAAAAAAATGAGAGCTATTGATATATTAAAGTTTTTGAAAGGCTTAGATTGTTTTCCTAATACAGTTATTGCGTATAGAATTTTGTTGACTATTCCGGTGACAGTTGCTTCTGCAGAAAGAAGTTTTTCAAAATTGAAGTTGTTGAAGTCCTACTTGCGGTCTACCATGTTACAAGAAAGGCTTAATGGATTAGCATTGATCGCGATTGAAAATGATATTTTGGAGACTGTAAAATATGAAGAGTTAGTTGATGAATTTGCGTCAAAAAGTGTGCGAAGGATGGCTCTTTTTACGTAGAATGTTGATATTAGCTTAAAGTTTGTAATGGAAAAATAACAATTTTAATAAAATAGTTTGAATTTTTGGTGCTTAATTTTGTAAAATATATAATCGTAACAATAATATTTGAAAATATTATTAGTTTTTAGTTAAATTTTTTTTATTTGTTAGGGGCCCAAATTTTTAGATTAGAATAGGGCCTCTAAAATATTTAAGACGACCTTGTATGTAATGTCTTATGTGAGGAGACATTGAATGTTTTTATTAATGACTAAATACGTAAGTCATTAGAACTATAGGAGACATTGTATACTAAGCGGGCCCACTACTCTATTTAGGCTTGACTTTTAACATCTCCCCATAGGAGACGTTAGAGGTTTCTCATGTCTCTATGAGAGAGAATATAATATATATAAAAAAAATCGTTTCTCACGTCCACTTTTATGTATTCTTTCTCTCACATTATCTATATACTAATCTTATTATTATTTGATAAAAGACAAAAAGCTCATTTTTTTTAAAATGACGTAACAGGTGGCATCCCTATCTCCACGTTTCATAATCCCCATATAACCTATTATTATTATTATTATTATTATTATTATTATTGTTGTTGTTGTTGTTAAATCTCTCTCATCTCACTTCTTAGGGCTTTATGCCCTAATTAAAAATCAATTTCGTTGTAATCTCATTTTATTATCAATAATATAATAGAAACAATGTTTGACTTGGTCAATCACTTTGCTCACATATTTTATTTTCATGATTATTTGTTTAGCATAAACTTCTATTAAATTCTGAGCATATAACTAATCATATTTACAGTGACATAATTACAGTGGAATATAAATATGATTATATGTTCAAAAATAAGTTAGTCCTAAGATTATTCAGTGCAAAGATTTACACTGACTTTCCGATCTACGATATAATCTACTTACACATTATAGTGTTATGTTCTTTCTAGAACATTAGCAAAGAATATAAGATCGAATGTATTTGTTACATCAGACTGGACTGATATTGACTTTTGATGGATAAGTAAATGTATCACTATTATTTAATATATTCATATCATAAAGTTCACCATAGGTTAATTCAATCTCAATTCTGAGTGGTTAGTATTCTAACATATTGTATTATTCAAGTCCTTGGATTTGTTCATTACCAGCTTACCCTACAGACTAGCCTATACTAACATCTTGGGGACTTGGTAGTATAATTGTGTGAGAGTGTTAATCATAAATATGAAAATCTGTAGCTTCTAGCAAGAAGTGAAATGATGATCACCTTATAGATTGGTTGGAGGACTTAAATGATTGAATAATCATTTATGTGATTAAAGTTCACAGAAATATCATTTACAAGAAACTTAGTGGTATTTAAGGATAAAATACATTGAGGAGTATAACAGTAATTTGCACCTAACTCAGTTGTATATCATATATAGAGAATTGAATGACAAATTATAGTTGTAAAAATTAATAACGTATTTACTTTAAGTGTAAAGCGTTTTATGAGTTCAAGAGTGCAATTCCGAATCTTTAATGGAGTCACGATGAATTATTAAGTTAGTGAAATTATTTGATAATAATTTTACGCTAACTTATTGGAGCTTGAATTCATAGTTCCATGGTCCCTACAATGTCTTTGATTAAATCATATAGATAGTCTCGATTAATTGATTTAATTATTAAGAAAATAAAAGACAAATTTTGGCAAATTTTTTAATTATAAAAAATTAGTGTCAAATTGATAAATAGTATTAAATTAATGTTCAAATTATAAATATTTAATTTAAATAAATGATTTAATTAATTATTGTTTAAATATAATTTTATATATGCATATAAAGATTTAATACTGATTTATAATTTATATTATATTCTATTTATTTAATTATTTAATAGTAATTTTATTTTATTATATAATTATAGAAAATAATAATATTTGACATTAAATATTTTTATGCAATGTGACATAGGCGGTTACAGAGCTAGCACAGAAGTCTCTTGTTTCGCCCCCCTTCGACCTCGATCACGACCAATATTAATGGAATAACCACAACCATGAGTGGCAAGTCTGCACTTATAGCATAAACATCCGACAAAGGTTGTGGATTGTGTTGCTCAAGGTGTATTTCTTGAATTTGGAGCTTATATTGGACATCTTGAAGTGTGACTTGGTCATGATAGGAGGTGAGATTTACAACCACATGACCATAATAATTGCTAGGTCCCACAAGCATATACATGATAAGTTCATCATCATAGAGTAATTGGCCAGCAGCACATAAATTTTAAGCAAGGGTACGCATATTAAGCTTGTAATCATGAATGAAAAACCTTTTTTAGTGACTGGAGGTTAACATGTAACTGTAGCTTGTAATGTTTATTACACAACATTAGTATGCTGTATGTGGTTTATGGGTTTTGGTGCGTGAAGTTATAAACTTTAGTCATTTTCATTAGTATGCTGAATTTGGTTTATGGTATTATGCATATTTAGTACTTTTGTTGGTATTTAAATTATGGATATGAAATGGCATAAAATTAATTAGTATGTATATATATATATATTCATAAATAATTATGATAACATGAAAAATTGAAAGGTAAGAGCTATCTACTAGAGAGATTTTTGTTATAACCCACAAGAAAAATGATGGATCTTGGGTTGATTCTATTTCAGAAAATATCATGGTATGAATATTATAATTATTTAATATTTATCTTGTATGACAATACATGATTAATAAATTTATGTGTTATTTAATCCCTTTCAGGCAAAATATGATGATGAGATTACTAATAAACTCTCAAAGGACGAATCCACCTCAATAAATGAAGATGAGATTTTCTCACAAGTTTTAGGATCAGAAAAATTTGCCCATTTAGAATGATTTGGTTCAACTCGGAAGGCAGCCAAGAAAGAAGAAATGGAGAGAATGAAAGAGATGAAATCAGAAATGAAAGAAAGATTAAGTGAAGTAACTGCATATTATAAAGCCAAGTGTGATGCCTTACAGGAAAAGTGTGAGGCGATGCAAATGATGTTTGAAAAAGTTATGAGGCAAATGAATTGTTCATCATTGCAATCGCAGTCACTCACCAAAGTCTTTTGAGAATGATATTCAGGATTTGTGCTAAAGTGGTGGTAAGTTCAAAATAATTTTGAGACAAAATGTAATATGAACTATTTTGTCTCTAAGTATAACAATACAAAAATGTTGCAGGTAAAGAAAAAGGGTGATGAAGATGAGAGGAAGCTCAAAAGAAGGATGACTAGTCTAATGGATTCTGTTTTTTTTTTTATTAATGGACTTTGATGTTTGTAGATTTTAATCTTTTTTTGGTTCCCAATAAAATACATTATCTGTGATTGAACATACAACTTGTTGGCTAGCTTTTCTCAACTTGTTTGCTAGCTTTTCTTAGTTGGTCTCATACATTTGATTGTAATATTTTAAATATTAATGGTGTAACAATATACTTAACTTTCCTGATTCTAATGAATGCGGCTTATATTAAGGTTTTTTCTCTAATTGTGCAAAAGATTGCATTGATTTGTCATCCTTTTATCTTTTTATCCATTTTAATTAAATATATTCATGAATTGTTTTTGTTACTATATTTTATTTTATATTGTTATTTTAAATATATATTAAAGGACTATTAATGACCACAACAAATTATCACTAAAGAAGTATTAGTGATACATTTTTCTTGTCACTAAAGAAATATTAGTGACAATTAAAATTACCACTAAAGATAAATGTGTTGTGGCTTAAAGAAAGGTGTCACTAATTGTGACGACTATTAGTTACAAATATTTGTTGTCACTAAAAGCGACTTTTAGTCACAACAATATTTTTAGTGTGGCTAAAACTTTTAGCCACAGACTTTCTAGTGATAACGTGGTGATAATATTTTTTAGTGATTAAAACTTTTAGTCACAACATTTTAAACTTTTAGCCACAACTTTTTTTGTGACTAAATCTCATCTTCATTTATGAAGGAGAATCCATCCTTTGAGAGTTTACTAGTAATCTCATCATCATATTTTACCTGAAAGGGATTAAATAACACATAAATTTATCAATCATATGTTCATATGTTGTTATACAAGATAAATATCAAATAATTATAATATTCATACCATGATATTTTCTGAAGTGGAATCAACCCAAGATCCATCATTTTTCTTGTGGGTTATAACAAAAATCTCTCTAGCAGATAGCTCTTTACCTTTCAATTTTTTCTGTTATCACAATTATAACTTTATGAATATATATATATATATATATAGAGAACGACTACAACGCATCCCTTTTTTTGCAACACCGGTGCATCATTTTTCTATTTTAGCACCTGAATAGATATAATCCTAAATTTTTTTATATGACAGTGTACATTGTAGGTATTTAGAATATCCTGCAAATTTTCAAGAAATTTTGAATAGTTTACGAAGCCAAAAACTGAGTTCAAACTGTCAAATTTTACACGCGTACACAAAAAACCAGGTACGTGTGCAACAGAGTTTAGACCATGTTTCGGTACCATAATTTATTCAGAATTTCTTAAAAATTTGTAAGATATTCTAGATACCTTCATATAAAAAAAATTGAGTTTATAACTATTCAGGTACCGAAATAGAAAAAAGATGCACCAATGTTGCAAAAAAATGAGATGCGTTGTAGTCGTTCCTTTCATATATATATATATATACATACTAATCAATTTTATGTCATTTCATATCCAGAATTTTAATACCAACAAAAATACTGAATAGGCATAACACCATAAACCAAATTAGAAACTCATTTAAAATACGGCATAATAATGGAAATGACTAAAGTTTGTAACTTCACACACCAAAACTCAAAACCCATAAACCAAATACAACATACTAATGTTGTGTAATAAACAGACCTTTTCCTTTGCTGCTTGAAACAAGGATCACATACGTCCAACACCAAATCTTTCAAACCTGAATACAAATAGTAACAATGAATCATTATGAAATGAGTATATACACAAGATCACACTACCATAAATATAAACTCTTTAGTTGTATACTTAAAAGTTTGACTTACATATATATGTTCAAATTCAGACCCTACTCTGTAGAAAAAAAAAAAAAAGCATTCCAGCTTCTCTATCAATAGCCTTAAACACAAATAAATTGTAGAGAACGAGAGGAAGAAAGACTTGTCAAAGAGACAACAATAATTAAGTTGCTCCTGAGAACAATTTTTAAATGTATCAATTGCCTCATTAATATAATTTTTAAATGTAAAACAGAGAAATAAATCCTAAAAACAACTACTATAATTATTTTTAGGTTAACAAAAGTAACATCATTGATTGATTTCACAAAACAATGGACTCTTACAAATAAATGACACAAACAAGATTATTGTCATATACATGACACAAACATCTATTTATTGCAATTCTTTCTTTTACTGGGAAGCTTCATCTATAAATACTAGCAAATTAAGAAAACAACTCAATTATATGTTTATGTATATTGCAACTTTAAAATATAAAAGCCTTTAAAATAAACCATTTTGAGCGTTGTCATAGAGAAATATTAGTGCTCCACCCACCAAATAAAAAAGGCAAAGATATCTCTTAGTAAGAGATTTAAAACATCTTACATATATAGGTAAGACTACACAGGTGCTAAGCATTTAATTGACATTTATTATCATCTAAATCCTGTAATTATATTGGCACCAGAGAAAGTTTGAAGTTAATTTCACTGTTAATGTTGAAAAAGCTTACTTAGTAAAGCTTATTGGAACTATTATTTATACAAAAGAGATATGCAACATCACTTTACATCATTTCTTAAAAGTGAAATGAATAGAAACTATAGACAGTAAGGACAATCAAGCAAAGTGAAAAAAGAAAATAAACAAAACAAAACAATGTGCCAGAAACTGATTTTTACTATGAAGTTCTACCCTCTTCTTACTTCTCAACCTAATCGATAGAGTTCATATCTACAAACAGTACATGACTTTGAAACTATAGAGTTTATAATTGTGCTTTCATTTATGTGATTATCTCCTTGTCCAGAGTAGTCTACTAGAGAGTTTGAAGCTCTAGAAATAAATGAAATAGAGAAAACATATTGAAATGTATGGACCTTGCATTATATAAGAATAAAATTATTAAATACTTATATATATTGTATATATACGAGCTCAGATTTACTCTAAAATGCTTATGTAGTCGATGCAAGGTTTCATGTCTCCCTTGCTGCTTTGCTGAAGTTCTATGTATCAAGATGTGTTAAATTGTCAAAGACATTTATTTTCTTATTCTTTTCTTATGCTTATGAAACCATCATAACATTATGTAACAATAAAATTATAGTAGAAATGAGAAATATAAACCCATAGCTGGAAGATGATAATCAGAATAGCATCATTGAAGCACCAATAATAAGCAATTTATATTAAGAAGCATATATATTATCAAACCAGTATAAATATAAAAATCAAATCAGGAACCCTAATTTGAACATGTATGAAAGCAAAAATCTATAAAATGTGAGATTATAAATTAGATTGAGAGAGAAAATAAACCTTTTAGATGTGGCTAAAATAGGCAAAATTGATATCTTCAGATCCTTGTACGATGTCCTTGTGCTAGAGTTGACAGAAGAGGTAAAACAAAAAAGAGGAAACTCTGCTGCAACTAAGAAAGAAGAGATGATTGAGCCCTTGAAATTTGATCGCCGGAGTAGATCCGATCCGATTCCGGCAACGATATTCAGCAAGCGACCAGGTGTACATCGCCGCCGGTAGAGATCCGATTCGAAGATGCAAGAGAGAGAGAGAGCGAGAGAGACGAAAGAGGCTTGTATTTCATTTACTGTTTTATTTAGAAATATATCTTTTATTTTATTTTTAAAAATTAGTCACAAAGGAAGATATAGCTGTGACTAAAACAAAATTATTAGTCATAACATATTAGGATAGTAACTAAATATCAATTAGTCACAAATATTAGTCATAAAATTTTAGTGGTTGTAACTAAATGTACTTCAGTCACAACATTTAGTTGTGGCCTTCTAAAAATTATAAATTTAAAAAATTTAGTGTTTGTGACAACAAGTTTATTGTGACTAAAATATTATTCGTCACAGATCATGACTACAAAATATATTTAGTCACTAATTATTTTTGTTGTCACCAAAAGGTTGTGACTAAAAATCAAGTGTTTTGTAGTGTTGTGTATTTGATAGAAGCTCAAAAGTATGCTAGACTTTATAAGAACTAGTTCATCGAACAATATGACCAAAAATAGTCTCAGATATGGACTTCATGAGCCAACTGATGATAGCTTGATGTGTGCATATCAACAAGCTAAAAAAAATGATAACTGGAGGGGGTTCACTAGTAATATGACTTGCAATAGTGTTGTCAACAAACTGCGGTGGACAAAGTTAAGTGTTGTCAAAAATGTAATCGTGAGCTTTAACTGCTGGAATAACTTAAGATTCCCATAAAGAGTACTTACCTATGTCAAGTTTGAGAGTAAGAGGAGCAAGAGTTTGAAATAGAGAAAGAGTATAGAGTGATAGGATGAGAAAGAACATGGGCAAATGTAGCCTGTGGAACAAGAGCTGGATGAGCGGTGGACATAGGATCAATAGGTGGGATGGATAGTACAACTAGGTGAGAAGGATGTGTGGTGGTGGACGACTGCTCTTTAGAATCATTTTGAGACTCCATGGATATTAGTCACGAATGGCGTCTGATACCAAGATAAAATAAAGGAGAAGACTTTGTAAATTTTTATTAGCTTCAAACGGTTTTATCATTAAACAAAGGTACACAACACCTATTTATACATGAGAAAGTTACAAGCTCATTTGATGATTAAACATACAATGATAAGGCTTTTAGTAGATGACAACACTCTTCAAATCAATCCTTAATTTAGGGAGTGGAGCCACAAAACTATATTTGTAACTAGTAATTAAATAATGATTTGCAATTATTTCTTATTTGTTTCCTTTGATTAGTCATTTATTCTGACGCCAAGCATGTCATCCCCATCGACAAACCCCACCCTAGCTCGCCGACCACAACAAACCTAGATCTATATTTTTATGAATATTATTTTGAGATTATTAAAAAAATATATATATATATAAATTAAAAAGGAGGAGGACATTAATGTACTTCCTCGCCTTATGCTATGAGGGAGTAAGGGTGCAACAACTTTTGTTTGCAGAGAACATAAGGGCAGAGAAAGAGAAAGATAAGGATAGTTGTTATAATAGAGAGAGAGAGTGTGTCACAATTTAAGGAACGTGAGGGTTCATATTTAATGGGTGGTTTGACCTTTCTTGTGCTCTTTTGTTTTTTTTTTTTTTCACTTTTTTTATATAAAAAAATGGACTATAGCCTCAATAACTAATGACTTCGATTCTATCTGCCTTTTTATTTCATCGATAATGTTGTTGACCTATGTTTTTACGTGATGCGAAAACCTTATTTTGTAGTAGTGAATCTATATATTGGGTTTTAATGAACTCAAGTTTATGTCAATTAGATATTTTCATAAAATTGTCATGGTTTCTTTACTATCAGGCTTAAGACTTATGTTTTGGAGGTTCATTAAGGTAAGCGTATAGGAACGTGGTTTACAAATATGGAATTCAAACCTTATTTCTAGAAGATTGTATATTGGTTTATGTAAGAGAGTTAATTTTGAAACTTAACGGTTTTCACTACACGAAAATGGCCCTTTAGCGGTGACATTTTTCGCTGCTAAAGACATAATATGTCGCTACCAGTTCTATTTAGCCATGACTTCTCCCTGCAACAATCTTGTATCTATAGGTACCCTTTAGCAATGACGAATGCTATCGCTCCTGAAGACGTTGAATTAGCAATGATGATGTCGCTGCTAATAATTGGAGAGGTTGTCTCAAATTTATATGTATTCCCTCGTATGTAAGGAACATTAGTGGTGACAATTTCAAACATGTCACTAAAAAAGCATACATATGTCGCTGCAAATAACGGTCTAATGTTATGAAACTTTTCAAATTGTCACCTTAAATATTCATGATTTTGTTGCCGCTATTATTAATTTTTTTTAAAATACAGATGTTTATTTCATATGTAGTATGTAAGATATTAAATATCCTAATTAATTATTTAATATCACAAAATTAGTATATCAAATACCCCGATTAGTTCCTAATTTATACTTAATTCTATAATGTATCAACTTATTCATAAAAAGAAATAATAAGATATCCTAATTCCTAAGTACGTAGTGTCGTCCATATCATTGTCATAATCATCATTGGGGAATTGAACAAAAGGCAGTGGCAGCTGCCATGAATGTTATGATGGCCCAGGTCCAAACATGTTAGGTTAAGGAGATTGAGACGACCCAGCTGCAAATATGTTGGGTTGGGGAGGTTGAGACAACTCAACTCCAAATATCCTTATAAAATTTTGATAAATGTTATGCCTCTCAACGTTTAGTGGAAGACAAGATTCAGATGGATATCTGGAAGCCATGTAAGTGAAGTGCTGATAGCCCTTCAACACACTAGTTATCCCTTGCATCGTTGCATTTATATATTGTCCTCCAATCTAGTGTATGGAGGCGCCCGAGACTAGGTGTGTTGAGAATGTTGAGACTAGCCCTTGGAGGACAACCCCTTCAATTTTCGGCCCATTCCTCGCTCGTGGCTGCACCGTTGACCCAACACTTTCTATGGGATGGTTGTCTTGTCAACTGGCAAAGAGGCATCAGAATCAAATGTTGATTGTTGTTGACTTTGTGTTTTGAAATTCTATTTCATGTTGTCCTATTTTAAACAAACATAAACGAAATGAAAGCTTAATTCTCTTAATGTTCCATGTAAATATCCTCATCGAGGTTACCATTTAGTAATTCCATTTCGACATCCATTTGATGAACATATTGGTTGTGTATTGATGATAAGGCAAACAAAAATCTTATAGATGTTGTCCTTGCAACTGATGCATAGGTATAAAAATAATCTATGCCTTCCTTTTGTCTAAACTCTTTGGCCACCAACCTTGCCTTATAGGCTTGAATGGTCCCATTAGTGTTATATTTTCTTTGAAATACCCACTTGCAACCTATTGGCTTTTATCCTCATGGTAGATCAACAATCTCCCAAGTGTGGTTAGACATAATTGAATTCATCTTAGCATTTATTTCCTCTTTCCAAAAGTTAGAGTCCCTTAAGGACATAGCTTCTTGAAAAGTTTTAGGATCATCCTCCACTTGAAGTACCATTGGATACTTCCAAGTGTTTTATTTTGTGATCCATTCTCTTTAAGCCTTTGGCTTCTTCTAGTCAATTGTGGTTGCTCTACAACCCTTGAAGTCAACTCCTCTTGAGTTCCTTCTAATGAGATCAATTCTTGAGGCTTATTTTCAGTATACAAAAAAAAATCTCAAAGAACTCAACCTCTTGTGATTCAATTATCACATTAGACTCCAAGTCTAATAGCCTACAAATACACATTGATGGCCCTTGGACCTAACTTGGTCCTTTTAGGCCCCGTGTTCTTTCAAAAGGCAAGGCACCCCTACACTTTGAGATACCTTAGGTTGAGCCTCTTTCCTTTCCATATGTCATATGGTGAAATTTGATTCTTCTTTAGAGGAATCCGGTTTAGAATATGACAAGCGGATAACAAGGCTTCCCCCAACAAAGCAAAACTCAAATTTGCATGTAATAGCATAGCATTTATCATTTCAACATTAGTTCTATTATTTCTTTCTACTATACAATTTTGTTGGGGGTGTATAAGGGGTTGTGCATTCATGTATTATACCATGCATTTCACAAAACACAGTGAATTCATTGGTAAAGTATTCACCGCCCCTATTACTTCTAATCACTTTAATTTTATTTTCCAATTGAATTTGAACTTCGACTTTATAAATTTTAAACATGCTAAAGCCTTCGTCCTTATTCTTGAGCAAGTACACATATGTGAATGATAAGGGCATTTTGGGTTTATATATTTGTTGTCTTTGCTTAGTTAGAAAATGGTTATTTCTAGCATTTTTATGTGTTTCTAGCTTTGTTTTAGGAGTCTTTGGTTTTTAGGCCATAAAATATTTTATGAGAGTTTATTGATAAATTTTGTGTATTTTGTGGCTAGATATTAACGGGAACAATAGGACTCAAGAAAATGAATTTTTTGACGAGTTTGAAGTGTTTTAGAAGTCCCTAAACTCGAGGTTCGAGGCTAAAGTTGAAGATTTTAAAGAAAAATGAAGGCACGCTGAAAAAGGCCACTAGCCACAGCCAACATTAAGGTCAGGCGCAGCCTCCAAGACAAAACCCAATGGTCGCGGCTGCCAATAACCACTGGTCGCGACTGGTTTACGATTCCAGGGAAATTTCGCTTCCAGCGGCCACGACGAGCAACATCATTGGTCGCGACCAGCCACTACTTTCCAAAATTAATTTTTAAATTAAAATGGATTTTTCAAGGGGCCATATAAGGGTTTAGGGTTAAATTTTAAAATAACATTAGATTGTGTATCTTGGAGTCTAGAGCAGCAGAGGAGAAAAAGAAAAGACACCATCTATATTCGCCAATCTAATATTTCTTTCTTCTCCAAAACTTCTTTATTTTCATTAAATATTTATGTGTGTGATCATGAATTTGATTATGGAGTAGTTTTCTTTTAGGTTAAGGTTATTTCAAAACCTTGGACATGAGATCTTGAATGCATTGATGAATTTTATTCCATCTATTCTCTTATATTAAATTACTTCTATTTTTCTATTTGAATGCCATGAATCTTATAAAATTTTGTTTAGATGGCCAGTAATTAGGGTTTTTCATTGTTCTGCTACCATCTTAAGATTTCTATTCACCTAATAGTCTAGAATTCTAAGTATAGTGATAAATTGAAATTAAGTATAGTGATCAGTATTTTAATTATGATAAACAATAGAACCTAGGTTAAATGAATTTCATGCTTAATGAATTTGTTGCCTAGATTAACTCGTTTCCATTGAATTTAATGTTTTTCCTGGGTTAAATATATTGCATGCTTAATGGGTTTATTGATTGGTAAAAGGGATTAATTAAGAGCGCTTAGCTTTAATTAGCTATAAAAGGGAAACTAGGATGATTAAATGCTTAAGTGTTATCTGCATGGTTAATAGTTTGATTAGGAATATTAAATAGTATTTGTCATTGATGATAGATGCCGTGGAAAATTATGTACTACACAAGTATACGCAATCGTAACAAGTAATAAAGTGATAAATAAGGTATCATTTCTGTTACACCCAGATTTCGAGATAAGAGGTTATGACCTCGAAAGCTGGGCTCGTCAAGTGCGAGCTCAAAATGTATGAAAACATTGTATGGTCCAACTGTAAAATCTATGAAGTAAAACAACGACCTCGAAGATGTGTAACCTCAGGATATTTTCTGAGTTCGAAATGGCACGACACTGGGATACATTTGTTACCGATTGTTTTCAGATAAAACAGTCCAAGCTTGGGAAGTGCAAGCTCAGGTGTGACAACTTCAACAGTACCTACCTATCCCGGACATGGCCTGAAGTTGGGTGGCAAGCTCGTAGCAGTTTCATAAGTCCTGACAGTCATAATGTCGATTGCTGATCTCTAAGACCTGATGAGTCACCTGGGATAACCCATTACGTGTGAACATATTTATTGTTGTGTAATCCTAATATTTAACGGATACCATTTAGTCTGTTATTTGTTCTTGATTATTATGGGACGTTTCCATGTATATAGGATATATTGCATTTAATGTCATTATTTGAATTGATATATATAGAATATCTTCCTGAAATATGTGGGAATGAACTCTGTAACCTTTCCTATAAATAGAGGAGGAATGACCACTTGTAAATGATTGATTTATGATTTCTTGAGAGAAAGTTCTGGGTAATTCATCTCTGAAGAATTTCCAGAAAACTCTAAGTCTTGAGAGAATTAAGCAGTACGTGCGTGAGTCTATTCAGTCAAAGAAGCCTCCCTGAATCAACTGTGGCCGCGAATGATCCCAATGTTCCTGAGAAGGAAATCTTAGAGGAAGCTGACTACCCCCGATGCCCTGGGAAGCAGCCTATGGTGAATTCAGACCCTGATGAGAGGAGTGGCTCATCCGACTCTCAGGGACCACCAGCCCCTAGGGACGATGAGGACATGTATTACAACCCTGAACGATATGTCCCTATTGTGGAGCTTGAAAATCGTCAATTGCGAAAGCAGTTGGCAGAAGCCAAGAAATGTAATGAGGAGCTGGCCAGACTGGCTGCCGAGGCTCAGGCGGCTCATCCCTCGGCTCCGTCAGAGGCCCAAGCTTCGCCTCCACGAGATGTTCATGTTCCACCACGCAGGCCTCGTGGGTGACCTTGCAAAAATGCTGTCACTCGAAAAATGGAGCAACCTCCACCACCTACAGAACAGCCTGCTCCCTCAAGGCCCCGGAGAAGTACCCGGGCTGGAGTTCCTGCCAACTCAACTGCAGAGGTACCGACCAAGATAGGGAATAACCGAGCCCCCACGGAGGCTCGGACCCAAAATCTTGGTAACACGCAGAACGTTCTTGAACCAGCTCAGGCAAACTCGGGACCTTCAAGGCCCCGTAATGGGTGGTAGCCACCATCACCCATAAGGCACCCACCATCGCAGATAAGGTATCCCTCACTAACTCAGAGAAACACACAACCGACTTGGGGTGATAGGGAAAGGCAAGCTAGGCAAAAACATGGGAATGGGGAGATTGCAAGGGAGCATAGAGGTACCCAACCCATGAGAAGCCAAATGTCTCGGTCTTATACTATTGAGATGAGGAAACCAGAAAAGAACCCATCTCGAAACAACCGCGTGACGAGCCATGTCAGTGAAGGCTCGGGAGACACTAGATCGATCAGTATGTATGACCAAGGACGCAGAAATACTGGGAATCGAAGAGATCGCCCAGATTTACGAGAACACCTAAATCACAATCGGGGGAGCGATAACCCGGTGAATCCCGACCTGAGGGATCATCTTAATGGACGCAAGAACCCTGTGTCGAGGCACGAAACTGGGGTTGTGATCAACGATAACAAGTTTCCACTGCTTCAGGTTAGACCCCCCGTGGATCCAGTCCAAGAAAGGATTGAACAGCTAGAAAGAGCATTCAGGCTCTTACAAAATGAACGAGGTAGGGATCGGGATGAAGAGTTCGACGAGGAACTCGAGCCCTTCGCCCCCCATATTTCCAACACCCCATTTCCTCAAGGATTCCGAATTCCTCATGTCCCACCATTTGATGGGAATTCCAATCCATTCAGTCATTTGAGTACATTCAATACGATTATGAGAGCGAGTAATGTGGGATACGAGCTCAGATGCATGCTGTTTCCAGCCTCGCTCACAGGACCAGGAAAAAACTGGTTTGAAAAATATAAGAGGCATTCGATTGCTTCTTGGGATCAATTGTCTAGAGATTTCAAGAAGCAATTCAGGGCAATGATTGGGATAAGGCCCAAGGCATCTGCCGTGACCAACGTTCGATAGCAGCCGAATGAAACATTGAAAAGTTACCTTACAATGTTTAATTTGGAAGTCGCCCGAGCTCGTGACGTAGATGACAGTGGCCATTTAATGGCTGTCCGAGCCAGAGTAATGCCTGGAAGCCCTCTCTGGGAAGATATGCAGAGGAAACCCGTGAGGTCCTTAACCGAGTTCAATCGACGAGCTCAGAGGTTTGTTAATGTAGAAGAGGCGAGGTCAGCATTGAATATGACCTCTCAGCCCGTAACTACAACAACAAACGTAAACTCTACCTCGACCTCGGTGGATCCTACGACCTCAAAACCCCCTCTGGACAACCCTTCCAAAAGAAAGAAGAATGAAGGAAATCATCCCGAGGCGGAAGGGGGAAAGAAGAAGAAAGAGGAAAGATATTTCTCCGTGTAAAAAGTGTATACCGAGCTCAATGGGTCTCGGGAGAATATCTACTTGGCTAATGAAAACCAGGTCCCTTTCAGGCGTCCAGACCCCATGAGGAACCAGAAAGCAAAGAAAGACTCTAGCAAATACTGTAGATTCCATAGAGATATCAGACATACAACCGATGGATGTAGGCAACTAAAGGACGAGATTCAAGGCCTGATCTCGAGAGGGTATTTTAGGCAATATGTAAGGAACCAAAACCCCAATCGGGCTTCTACCAGCCAGAGGGCAGCTGCAGCACCGCCTGCCCAAAATAGTAACTCCCGAGCAAGGGAGGACGAGCGGCCCCCTCCGATTGATGGAGAAGATGTCGTAACCATCTTGAGGGGACCTCATATTGCAGGATCGGGAGGAACACCCAAAAACGATACGTGAATGAGCTAAAAACTGGTTACAACCCCCCTCACGAACCCAAACCCAGTGCTCCAAAACACCAGAGGGTTGAATCTCATGTGCAGTTTCCTCACAACGACCCGCTGGTCATCACCCTTCAGCTCGTGAACAAGAGGGTTCTCCGAGTCCTGGTTGATAACGGGAGCTCAATGAATATCCTCTATAAGGCCACCTTAGAAAAGTTAGGACTCACACTTCGTGATCTAAAGGCCTGTGCAATGACATTGTACGACTTTTCAGGAGAAAGGATTGCCTGTATGGGATCCATTGAACTCCCTGTAACCTTGGGAGACTACCCGATCTCGACAACCAAGATGATGGAATTTGTAGTAGTGGATCTACCATCGGCCTACAACGTACTTCTCGGGAGACCCGCCCTAGTAGGGCTGGGGGAAGTTTCATTTGTGAGGCACTTGGCCATCAAGTTCCTGACTTCTAGTGGCATCGGGACACTAAAAGGAGACCATCTCGCAGGAAGGGAATGCTATTGCATTTCCATTAGAGGAAAGAAACAGACAAGTGCACAAACACTTGTCATAATTCAGAATAAGGATGGGACAGTCTTCGAGATAGATAAAGAAATTGATCCGAGAATAGAGGAAAGAGCTGACCTTTAGCCATTAGAAGATCTCGAAGAGGTCAAGCTCGAAGAAGTAGACCCCCCGAAGACAATGAAGGTAGGGAAAAACCTTCCAGAAGAAACAAAATAGCAATTAATTTGCTTTTTGAAAAAGAACCAGGATGTTTTTGCATGGTCACATTCGTACATGGTAGGGATAAATCCGAATGTGGTAAGTGACGCTCTAAATATTGACAAGAGCTTCCCCCCGAAGCAGCAGAAGCGAAGACTCCGAGACGACAGCAGGAAGAAGGCCCTAAAGGAAGAGGTCGACTGGTTAAAGGCAAACCGATTCATACGAGATGCCTTCTACCTTGATTGGGTCGCCAACTCGGTGCTAGTTTCGAAATCTAACAGGACATGGCGAACCTGTATTGATTATTCAGACCTCAATAAAGCTTGTCCTAAGGACTGCTTCCCCCTACCTCGGATCGATCAGCTCGTAGATGCCACAGCTGGGCATGGACTTATGTCATTTATGGACGCCTATTCTTGATATAACCAGATTGCCATGTACGCCCCAGACCAAGAGCATATGAGTTTTGTGACAGACAAAGGACTACATTGCTACAATGTCATGCCGTTCGGACTCAAGAATGTTGGAGCCACATACCAACGGCTCGTAAACATGATGTTCTCCGAACAGATGGGTAATAACATGGATGTTTATGTTGATGATATGTTAGTTAAATTTAAACATCACAATAACCATGTGGACGACCTTGAAGAGTGCTTTGCCGTGTTACGGAAGTACAATATCAAGCTCAACCCCAGAAGTGCTCTTTTGGAGTGTCATCAGGAAAGTTCTTAGGTTTCATTGTGAATGCCCAGGGAATAGAAGCTAATCTTAACAAGATCCAGGCCCTAATTGACATGCCCTCACCTCAAAAGCATAAGGATGTCCAAAGTTTGACTGGACGGATGGCGGCACTGAGTAGGTTTATCTCGAAATCTACAGACCGTTGTCTTCCATTTTTCAACCTTTTGAGGGAAGGAAAAAAATTCGAGTGGACAGAAGAATGCGAGCTAGCTTTTCAGGAGCTCAAGAAGCACCTCGCGGAGCCTCCTATCTTGTCGAAACCTATCACGGGAGAAGTTTTGTACCTATATCTTGCTACGACCGAGCACGCCATTAGCGTCGTGCTCGTCCGAGAATAACAGAAGGTGCAAAAGCCATACTATGTCGGCAAAAGGTTAATGGGGGCAGAATCGAGATACCCCCTTAATGGAGAAGTTGGCTCTCAGCCTAATCCACTCATCTCAAAAGCTCCGACCTTACTTCTAGGCACACCCCATCCAGGTGCCAACCGATCAATCACTAAGACAAGTCTTATCCAAGCCAGAAGCCTCGAGCCGATTACTAAAATGGGTCGTTGAACTTGGACAATTCGAGATCACCTACCATCTGAGGACAACCATAAGAGGACAGGCCCTGGCAGACTTCATAGTGGAATGCACTGGAATGACTAACGATGAAGTTATAACCCCAGCCTGCGAGTTGTGGAAACTTTATGTTGATGGGTCTTCCAACGAAAATGGGTCGAGGGCAGGAATAATACTGATCACCCCAATAGGAATTCGGTTTCACTCTGCTTTGAGATTTGACTTCGAAGCGTCAAATAACGAGGCTGAATATGAAGCTCTACTGGTAGGACTTCGAATAGCCAAGGAACTCAAGGCTAAGGCGATACATTGCTACAGTGATTCCTAATTGTTGGTCAACCAAATCTTAGGGGAATACCAGGCTCGTGGGATGAGAATGGATGCATATTTAGAAAAAGCAAAGGTAGCACTCGAACATTTTGAATTTTACACGATAGAACAAGTTCCCCGAGAGCAAAATTTGAATGTAGACGCCTTAGCCAGGCTCGCCACATCCACCGAGGTCGGCGAGCTGAATGTCGTGCCATTTCGAACATCTATCGACACCCAGTATAAGTGAGCCTAAACAGGAAGATGTCTGCATGATTAGCTCTGAGCCAACTTGGATGACCCCGATAATTGAGTACCTTGAAACCGACATTCTCCTAGAAGAACGGAGAAAGGCTCGAAAACTGATGTATCAGATTCCCAGGTACACCAATGTGGATGGAAGGCTATATAGAAGAGGATACTCTATGCCATTACTCCGATGTGTGACTCCAGCCGAGGCTAAGAAGATCATAGAAGAGATTCATAAAGGATTCTGCGGAGACCACACTGGGGGGCATAACCTATCCAAGAAAATCATACGCCAAGGGTACTTCTGGCCTACCATCAAAGCAGATTTGTTTGATTACGTTAAGAAATGCGATAAGTGTCAACAGTTCACCACAATCCCTTGAGCTCCGCCTTCCGAGCTAACTATGATGACCTCCCGATGGCCATTTGCAGTTTGGGGAATCGACCTCATAGGCTCGTTGCCAACTGGCAAAGGTGGAGTCAAGTACGCAGTAGTCGCAGTAGATTACTTTACGAAGTGGACTGAGGCTACGACAATTACCTCGAAAAAAGTCTTGGACTTCGTGGTAAAGAACATCATCTATTGATATGGGATGCCAAAGAAGATAGTGTCCAATAACTGTACTCAATTTGATAGTGACTTGTTTACCATCCCCAAGCGAATGGCCAAGTCGAGGCTGTAAATAAAAAGCTTAAGAGTTCTATGAAGAAGAAGTTGGAAGAAGCTAAGGGGAAATGGCCCGAAGAATTGCCCCAATTTTTGTGGGCATATCGAACCACAGCCCAAACTTCAACGGGACACATCCCTTTTCCTCTGGCATATGGATGCGAGGCTATGCTGCAAATCGAGGTCGAAATACCCACCATCCGAACCCACGCTTATGATCAAGCCTCGAACCAATACCACCTCGAAGTAAGTCTGGACCTGATTGAAGAAAGAAGGAATAAGGCTCAGCAAAAGAATGTTGCATACCAGTAGCAAGCTACCTGGTATTTCAATAAGAGGGTTCGACATAGAAAATTCGGTGTGGGCGATTTGGTGCTGAGGCGTGTATTCTTGGCTACACGAGACCCAGCTGCTGGCGTGCTCGAGCCTAATTAGGAAGGACCTTATCAGATCGAATCAGTTATCTGACCTGGCGTCTACAAATTAGCAAGATTGAATGGGAATTTGGTACCAGGAGCATGGAATGGCGAACATCTGCGACCTTACTATTAAGAGAGTAGGACGATGACACCTGTAACCGTGCTTGTTTATCTTTGCTATGTTTTTGTTAATAAATTTTTCAATTTTGAATAAACCTCGTTTTTGTTTCAATATGTTGTATTTTTTGCAAACTCTCTTGATTTAATAACCTATGGTCACACTCATAGGATATCAAGGGGGCATTAGTGGTATATATACCGTCAGCTTGAAAAATTAAAATAGCATATACGAAAAGCATAAAAGTGTTTGGATATAACCAAATACGCGAGCTAAGATAGTTTGGACATAACCAAATTATTAAAAATAAAAGTGTTTGGATATAACCAAATACACGAGATAAGATAGTTTGGACATAACCAAATTATTAAAAATAAAAGTGTTTGGATATAACCAAATGCGCGAGCTAGGATAGTTTGGACACAACCAAATTATTAAAAATAAAAGTATTTGGATATAACCAAATGCGTGAGGTAAAGTAATTTGGATAAAACCAAATGCGCGATCTAAGACATAACTAAAAGTGTATGGACTACGACCCAAAAACATGACCTGAATAGGTTTGGAATAAACCAGATCAAACTTATCGACAGTAAGTTGGAACATAACCTACTTCAAGCTAAGTCGAGATCGAGGCTGGAATATCTTGCAAAAAGATAGTTTCGACCTCATAACCTTGGGGAGCTACCCAAGGACGAGGAAAAGTAACTAAAAACGCAAGATATAACTAAACCACCTACGTTACACGCCATATAAGTACCTTCGGGTGCATGGTAAAAGTAACTTTCAACCTTGACAAATAACGAGGTTGGACACGGATAAGTCGAGTAAACTATGCATAAATGCATCGAGGTTCAAGCTTAAAATCCACCACATGTTTGTATGAATAAACATACATAAGGACTCTTTAATATAAATTGCTTGAAATATTTCATCTTAAGAAATGTAAAGCAATATTAAAGCAAAGTCAAAAATGGCATTATGAATATCATGAATAAAAGAAAAAATAGCTCTTACACGAGCTATAAATTTTCTTGGCCCTAGGGGCATAAAAAACAGAGGATAAAAGTTATTACAAAAGATTCAAAGGGACGCAGCCCTAGGTCGAGATTTAGGAGGGAGGAGCATCCTCCTTGGCTCTCTCTGCCTTGTCCCGAGCAGCGTCCTCCACGTCGACCCGAGCCTGCCATTTGGCCACGAGTTCTGCCTCGAAGGAGCCTAGGAAGCTGGTATCGAGATCGGCATTACTGGCCCAGATCCTATACATGGCCAGGTCGACCACCCGATCCTTCTTCTCCTTAAACTCTGCAAGGAGACGAGCCTTTTTTCCCTCCATTATCTCGAAAGTGGCCGCTTTCTCCTCGTCAAGCTTGGCATTGATCCTCTCAAGCTCCACGAGCCGGGCATTCACCTTCTCAAGCTCAACTGTCTTGGCCTTTATTTGTTTAGCTCCAGCCTCCATCTTTGCCTTTGCGGCCTTGAGCTCGTCAGTAAGCTTAAGTTGGAAATCCTTTGCCTCCTGGGCATAGGACATGCTCAAATGGACCTCATTGTTCAACTTATAATTAAGCTGAACAGAGATAGCAAGAGCCTGACACATAAAGAAATTGAGTTAGGACATACACTAAGCACACGAACAACTAATCATAAGATGAGAGAAGTTACCGCAGTAGTGAGCTTGATACTCTTGTCGTAAAGAGTATTGCAGTCCCCAGCATTGTTCAAAAACTGCCACTGAGGGGCGTCAAAGCCACCAAAGCTTTGGCCCACTCAGGATAGAATGTCCCAGCCAAGTGTAGCCCCATGGGACCCGGTAGCATTGTCGATTACATACTCATCGACGTGAGTAGAAATCGACAACATGCGTGTTGTAGAGGCCGAGGGCTTTTTCGGGGGTGGGCCGAGTGTTGAATAGGCCATGATCGGAGGAGGCAGGGGAGGAATGACCGAAGTGGGTGCTTTGACCTGAGGATTCAGATCCACAGCTGGGCTCGTAACAGTGGGAGCTGGTGGAGGAGCTGTCTTCTCAGTCCTCTTAAGGACCTTGGTAGGTCGGTCTGACTTTCGCGAGCCCCTCGGGCGCTTACTCCTCTGGGCCCCCTCACCACTGGCGAGCACGGTTTTGAGGTCGGAGTCCATAGCACCTGCACAATTATACCACATTATAAGATATTCCAAGAAAAAAAAGTTAGCATGATGCAGATAGGCAAGGAATAAAAAGACAAGTAGAGAGAAACCTAACTGGAACTCTCCACGGAGCTCGTGATCGGTGACCATGTAATTCCCCCATCTTTAGAGGAGGCAGGGGGAGTACCTTCCCTATACGTGGAAGTCAACCTCGAAAGGTCTCTATAGTCATTTGTCCTGTATTGAACGACTATTCTATTCCATACCTCATTCAGACTATACATAGTGCCATACTTCCCGAGCCAACTATCGAACCTATGAACCCTCTCATCTACCCAGGACCATACATAAAAATGGTCCCTATCATCCTTGCACAAGACTAATCTGTCGGGCTTATATTTAAGTAGTGAAGGAGACCATAAGTCCAAGCTAAGGATGACCATACCTCTATCGCTCGAGCTCGAGGCCTCATCATTGGCCTCGTTCCTCGATTGCAGACTCCTGCGATGTCGAGCTGGGGATTGTGGCTTAGTACTTCACCTCGGAGGAAGGCTGCCAGTTGGGAGAGGCACGAACTCCCACTTGGTATATTTTTTGATGGACTAGTCGAGCGTGGACTGATCCTTCTCTAGGAGGCCACAGGCTCGAAGCCTATCTTCATGAAGAAGATAGGAAATGGAGCGCCTGTCGTAGGGAAGTTGGAGCAAAGCCTCCTTATGCTCTTTCATCTCTGCGGTGGGAGTGGGTTGATGGTAGTTGGCTAGAAAAATGAACATATTATGACTAGTACGAGCCTAAGCAAAATTTCAAGCCCAAAAGAAGAAATTTTTTATGTACTTACGAATTCGCCTGAACGAGTAGTGTCTGGAAGGAGCCAGGCCATCCGTCCAAAAGAAAGCCTTCTTGAAATATGGGGGATGGTTGGGTAGATCCTCAAAGATCTTCTTCTCCTTGGGATAGCTCGAAAGGTAGTAGAAGCCGTCCCCTTCCCGAGCTCAGGAGGGATTGCTTTTTAGGCAAAAGAGATACAGGATCTCCTTTGGTGAAGGTCCTTCCCACTTTAGCTCGTGGTAAAGCGACCTCAGGGCGGACAAAACCTTGTACGAATTGGTGTTGAGCTGGAAAGGGGCGAGCCCAGCAAAGTCTAAAAAGTCCTTGAAAAAGGACTTCAAGGGAAATATATCCCCTGCCTTCATGTGCTCCTGGCTCCAGGCCGCGTACTTCCGCTTGTTGTCGGGATTCCCATCACCCGAAGCATGACAACTTTGCTCGTGAGAGGTCGGGGCTCGACACTTCAGCGAGCCTGACAGCCCGATCTCGTGGAGGGAAAAAATCCCCAAGATCTGCCCTAGTGAAGAAACCGAGCTCCAATAGTGCTCGACCTCGAAGAATTCTTCCCTCGAGGTGGGAATGGAGATTGATTGCGAGGTGGAAGGGGGATTTGATGGTTCTCCCATCAATGAAAAGTGAAGGTCCCCTGGCTTGAAGGCGATTGTCACTCTAAGAGTGGGATCGATGGGAATTGGTCTGGGCTCGGGGTCTGGATCTGGGTATATGGCGACCCTAAGTCTCTTCCTTTATGCCTCCTCGACCTCGTCAATTTGACGTCGAAAGTGATCTCGGGTATCTTCTTGCTCACACCTTAGTTGGTGCTCCCAAATCAGACGTTGGTTCCCGGTGAAAGGTGACTCTGAGCTCGGAGCCTTCGATGAGTAAAGAATTGCGAGCTTTGACCCCCACCGCTTTCTCGAGTTCTGTGGCATCTAGCAAGAGAGCAAAAGGGTGAGGGCCAGGCGAACAAGAAATTAAGAGTGAGAATCAAGATGATCTAAGCTCGAATGATCAAGGCTACAAGGAAAACTTGGTCCAAAAGACGAGGCCAGTCTTGGAGCATGTATTCCATGAAAAGAAAGGAAGGTTGATTTATTTTTGAAGATCCCGATATTTCAGGGAAAAAAGTTGGCGGTTACTCAAAAAGTGATATTTTTGGAAAACGTGCAATTTATAAAACCCTAATTTTGTACCCAATATCTTGGTGTACAAGATGTGTCATCCGAAATTCAAAAACTCAGTAAAAGAACCATATTTGGGTCTTTTACACATGATCTGGGTTTGGAACCCGTGATATCATAACTTAAGACTAATATTTATCAGCTGAAACACTTTAGTGTGCAAAACCAGTAAGTGAACCAATAGTGCAACAATATAAACGTACATGAAAACAATGAATATACACGGGCATACGAAGCTATGAACAGAGACTTACACAATGCAGTAGGTGAAAATAGAGAGATTGATGACCGGATAAGCGGTTGCAAAAAAGATCTCATGGAGTCGAAGAGGCCAACGTTGCTTTGTTTTCTCGGCTTGGAGAACATGCAAGAGCTGGGCAAAGAAATTTCTGGTTTTTCTTTTTGTTTTTTTCTCTCTGAAAGCTTGAACGTGAAAGTAAAGTGGGGAAGATTAATGGGGATATATTTATAAACCCCTGGGAATGTTAAAATCCAAACTAATCTGGGCCATTGGCCAGATTTCGTATCCGATCCGACGGTCAGGGACCAATGAAATGATAGTACCATAAAGTTGGCAGGCGAACGAACGTGGGCAGGGTTCCAAGGCACTTAAGTACTTTGATTGGCCAATACCCGGTTGACGCGTGTCCACACTCGAGTGTATTTGATGGTACAGTTTCCAAGAGGAGCAATTCAAAAGTTTCCTTCTCATAAAATTCGAACTGATACTTTTGAGGGGGCAAAATGTTTCACCCAGATTTCGAGATAAGATGTTATGACCCGAAAGCTGGGCTCGTCAAGTGTGAGTTCGAAATGTATGAAAACATTGTATGGTCCAGTTGTAAAATCTCTTAAGTAAAACAACGACCTCGAAGATGTGTAACCTCGGGATATTTTCTGAGTTCTAATTGGCACGACACTGGGATACAACTGTTACCGATTGTCTTCAGATAAAACAGTCCGAGCTTGGGAAGTGCAAGCTCGGGTGTGACAGCTTCAACAGTACTTACCTATCCCAAGCATGGCTTGAAGTTGGGTGGCAAGCTCATAGCAGTTTCATAAGTCCTGACAGTCATAATGCCGATTGTTGATCTCGAAGACCTGATGAGTCACCTGGGATAACCCATTACGTGTGAACATATTTATTCTTGTGTAATCCCAATATTTAAAGGACACCATTTAGTTTGTTATCTGTTCCTAATTATTATGGGACATTTCCATGTATATAGGTGATATTGCATTTAATGTCAGTATTTTAATTGATATACAGAATATCTTCCTGAAATATGTGGGAATGAACTCTGTAACCTTCGCAATAAATAGAGGAGGAATGACCACTTGTAAAGGATCGATTTCTGATTTCTGGAGAGAAAGCTCTGGGTAATTCATCTCTGAAGATTTTCCAGAAAACTATAAGTCTTAATAACATAGACTCGTGGACTAGGCAGAATTAACTGCTGAACCACGTAAAAATCTTCTTGTTTCTCTTCATCATCCATTCGCTTCATAGTTTACATTGTTTAATTGCTCTACGATTTAAGTTGACGAAAAACAGCGTCAACAATTCCAAAGAAGACTATTATTATGTACCAAAAATTAATCTTTAATTCTAATTGATTAACAATTAATGAATTCTAAATTTATAAAACTAATGGAATAAAAAATAGAAGAATAGAGACCTCATTACTAAATATTAATTTAATGGATTAAGAATTAGGGTTATTACTTTCGTCAACTATTCACCTATGCCCTTCTAATGTGAATTTAAGAATTCCTATCTCGATTGTTATAGAAGATTACAATTGTAAATTATATTCTTACTATGACTTATAATTCTCTACAATAAGCAATTTCCTACATCTATGTGGTAAACTAACATATTGCATGCATTAAACACGTAATCCTTAAGCTAAACAAATCATACGGCTACTTTCGTCCAATAGAAATCTATGATTATTTCACTGTAGCATATTTATCCTTCACTTCTCACATCTCAGGTTAAAATCATATAAATCATGCTATTAGTGGCCAATTAATCACAAGCATTAAACACAAAACAAATAATTCACAATATTGATAAGAAATTTATAAAAACTTCCTTAGATAATAAGGTTATAAGAGAATCCATTAACACCCTAAGTAAGAAATTAATTCATGCTAAACAAAATCAAATCCATCAAACTAAATATAAACATCACTACAAGAGAAAGTAAAATAAGAGAAAGAATGATAGAACTAGTTGATCTCCATGCTTTTGCCTCCACAGAGTGTTCCTCAAGTCTCTCCTTAGAGTTCCTTCCTTCAGAACTCATCATAATGTTGCTTAAATAGTAGTTTGTGCTTTGAACATGAAAATCCCCTCTTGCCCTTGCTTAAAATTCCTTAATCTGCACATTGACTGCTCAGGCGCTGCAACCCTTTAATGAAGCATTGCACCCCGTGCCAAGGAACAGAAGTCTACCTCGTCTCTGACTCAACAAGCATCATGGCTCTAATGCTGGTGCATCGCAGCTCAAACTCTCCAATCAATAGCGCCGCGACTCTCTAAGGTAGTGTCGCGGCCGTTGTTTTACCAAAACCGTCAATTCTTTGTTTTGTTAATGCACCGCGGCTCAAACACTTAGCATCGTGATTCTAATGTCTGTTTTTTTGCCAATTTACTTATTTTCGGGGCCAAACAATCATGAAATATTAACAAACAAAGGCATTGCACAAACATAACTAAATAAGCTCAAAAATTCCATAAAATAACCCTTTAAAATACTATAAAAATTGTTCTATCAAACTCCCCCAAACATAACTTTTACTCGTCCTCAAGTAAAACCCATTGACACTTTCTAAAACAAACTAATCACAAACATGAATCAAGCTATAATCTAACAAGACCCCACCTCATGAAAACCATGCAATACAAGCTCATAATTTTCAACTACATTTCATTCAGAATTTCAGTAAAATCAATTCAATAATCAAATTCGAGCTTTGCTACACCAATACACCTTAACTAATAAATAACACTCAATCACAATACCATATACATGTCAAATCTTCCAAATCATTCTATCAAAACCAAGTATTTCATATCCTTGCATAAATCATCAATCTCCCCTAATATGGTAACACATGCTCAAGAATAAAAAGGGCTTTTTAAGCTTATAATGAAAAGGAAGTAAATAAAACGTCAATTAGGCTCAACTATACCATAAGCATACAACCCAAACAAACCAATCTTTCTCAACTTGAAACTCACAAACAATCCCCAAATATCTCAAAATTTCATACTTTGAGAGAATTCATACTCCTGAATTTTTTTTTTCTAATGATACTACACTCCCCCAAACTTATTTATTTATATATTTATTTGGAGTGTATTTCATTTTCAATATATATTTTCTTCTCTTAATTTTAATTCTTCTATTGACACAAATTTATAAATATAAACTCCATTACAAACCATCCCCCAATCACTTTTCATATGCTCATGGTATATCAAAGTGAAAGTTAAATAACAAAGTTTCAATTAGGCTCGAAATAAATGGCAAACGACAAAAAGATTCCCATTAATCTAAAAATTGGGTAACTAGGGATTTCATACATTAAGGTTTGCTTGAAAGGCTCAATTGTTCCAACACAATTCCCTAAATAATCTTCCTAAGCATCCATCATTCCAATTTCAGCTCAATCAACAAACTATGCAAGTTCAAGAATATTTCCAAATTTTGAACCACAAAACCACTAACCAACTTAACATGCATATATTAACGGATTGTAAGAAATTTATTAATTAAGGCTTTCATGGTAATTAAAACTCATATTGAAGATAATCACTAAATTAATTCCACCAAGCACACGGATTCACATAGCTTTAAAAAAATCACTTACATTACATGGTTATCAGTATCATTGGCTTCAAAACAACTTGAGTAATAATTATAAACAACTAAAACAAAACCAATTAATCTCTCCCCCAAACATAAATAACGCATTGCCCCCAATGTGTTACAAAAAACATAAGGAAAAAGGACATACCAAATCACACACCACATCAGTATGGTGATTCTTTTTTCTTTCTTTCAGGTAGGCACATTGCGGCTCTATACTGTGGTGTCGCGGTGCCTGGATCTCTCCGAAAATCCCTGGGCCTCTAACATCTCAAGGGTCGTGACTATAATAGAGAGGCGTCGCGGCTCAAAATTGGTACTTGCGTATTTGTTATGTTTTCCAAGTTTTCAAAATTTTCACGGTTAATATTTACAATCCTAAGTCTAAATGTCAAAAATTATAAATAAGAATTTAAACAACATAAGAAAAAATTTAACACTAAACATAAAATAGTTTTCCAATTAAAATAAAAGAACAAAATACTAAAAAGAACTTGGGATGCCTCCCAAATAGCACTGTCGTTGACGTCATTTAGTCAAATGCTGAATTCCTCTTCGATTTCAACTTGGATCAAGTCCACCCCTCACATGCTTGAGAGCCATAGTGTCATGAGTGGATGCTCGTTTCTTGTTATTTTAAATTGGTGTAACTTTACCTCGCTCATGTAGCAATCGAATCCTTTCACTAAAGATCCTTTTTAGATGATTATGCACTTTTCGCATAAAACTTTTAACAATGAATCTTTGCTTAGAGACTTCCAACTTGTTGTCTCCTCTTTTTACCACATCAGCTCTACACCAAGTTGGAATTTTCGTTGCTGCAAAAATATTAAATGTTACCTTCTCTTTTTGCACTCGCAGCTTCAACTCACCCTTTTGTATATCGATTAATCCCCAACCAGTAGCCAATAATGGCCTTCCAAGATACATCGAAATAGTCTCATCTTCCTCTATATCAAGAATAATAAAGTCTGCGGGAAGATGAATTTGTCCACTTTCACCAATACATCCTCAATCACCCACGAGGTTGTTCAACTGGACTATCTGCCATTTATAAAGACACGGTAGTAGGCCCAGCATCTCCCAATTTCAACTTGTGAAAGATTGATAGAGGCATTAGATTCACACTGGCCCCTAAATAACATAAAGCCTTCGTTACCACTAAGCCCCCTATACAGCATGGGATATTCAAACTACCAGGATTTTTAAGCTTGGGCGGTAACTTCTTTTGAAGTATCACACTGCACTTCTCAGTAAGTGTCACTGACTCATAGTCCCCCGGTTTCCTTTTTTTTTTTTTGACAACATTTCTTTCATAAACTTCATATAACTTGCCATTTGTTCAAGTGCCTCAGCAAACGGGTTATTGATGTGTATCTTTCGAAAGATATCCAAAAATTTAGAAAACTGCTTGTCAAGCTTATTCCTTTGAAGCCTCTGAGGATATGGGATCTTTATATTGTGATTTATGCTTATTTCTGGTTGCTTCTCTAGGTTCTCAATAATAGTTGACCCACTCAGTTCCTTCTCCTTATCAACCACATTTGGCTCTTTTAACTCATTACCACTCCCCAAAGATATTGCATTGCACTGCTCTTTTGGGTTTACCTCAGTAGTGCTTGGTAAGTTCCCTTGAGCATGATTTGTCATTAAAGTATCAAACTGCCTTATTTGAGTCTCCAAACTCTTGATAGACGCCCTAGTTTCAGTCATGAACTGGTTCAATACATCGGACTATGATTCAAGTTGTTTCATGTGTATAGGCTATTATGGTTGTGGGTGTGGAGATGGGAATTGTTGGTGATTTTGAGGAAAGGGTGTTGTGTAGCTTGGTTATTCGTCCATGAGAAGTTAGGCTAACTCATCTACCCTTGGTTGTATGAGGCCTTTGAAAATTTTCTATGGCTTGGACTTGTTCCACAGGTATATTATTCATATCCATGGCAGAACATTGATTTAATGGATGAGCACTCCCACATGCTCCGCATAAACTTTGTACTTGCATGGCTTGGGCTAACAAGTTGCTCTGTTATAACTGTTTCATTAAGGCTGCCACTTGTGCTATAAACATGGAAATATCATCCAATTCAATCATATCAACCACCTTCTTTGGTTGTCCCCTTTCAATTGGCCACTGATAGTTATTCATTGCCATGTCATCTAGCAATTCATGAGCTTCATTAACACTTTTGAACTTGAACGCACCTCCTATTGCAACATCTATGGTACAAGCAATACAGTTCAACCCATTATAAAATTTGTGGACCAGCATCCACTTCTCTATACCATGATCTGGGGACTTCCTGAACTACTCTTTGAATCTTTCCCATGCATCATACAACGATTCCTCTTCTGTCTGGTAGAAATTATTAATTTCCCCTCTCAACTTTGCAGCTTTTGTTGGAGGGAAAAACTTTGCTAAGAACTTCTGGGCTAACTCCTACCATGTTGTGATAGAATTAGCTTTCAACGAAATTAGCAAACTCTTCGCTCGATATCATAGAGAAAATGAGAATAATATCAGTCTGATCGCATCATCACTCACCCCATTCATCATAAACGTTGCACAGAGCTCCATGAAATTGGCTATGTGCAAATTAGGTTCTTTAGTAGGCAACCCCCCAAACTAAACAGTAGAATGCACCATTTGTAATATTGTCATCTTGATCTCAAAATTATTCGCAGCAATAGTGGGGTGTTTGATGCATGAATGCACTACCATGACAGTAGGAATTACATAGTCTCTAAGTGTCCTTGGTCCTTGTTCCACTGGGACCTCTACAACATTTTGAAATATTATTAACATTAGCAGCATTGTAACGCCCTAAATTCCCTAATGTGGCTTAGTGCTTGGATTAGGGGGTCAAGAGGCAATAATTGTAATAATTGTGTGCTTGTGTGTTATGAGCATGTCATTATGAGAATTATAATATAATATAATTATGCTTGCATGTTTAGAAGTATTAAATATGCATGTGGGCCCGTTTCTTATTAGAAGGGCATTTTCATAATTTTGACCCGTTGAGGGTATAATTGTAAATATGTGTGTTTTATGAGACCACATTATTATATAGATATATTTGGGTTATTCGGCATGAGGCGATCCTAGTGAGGAAGTTAACAGAAAAGTCACAATGGGGTCAAATACCTGGCGCAGGGAGAGTCTAGGGGTATTTTGGTAATTTAGCACATCATTGGGATTTATCGGGTAATGGGAGATTAAATGATCATTGCTTGAAAATAGCTGGGACTTATTTTGATATGTGGAATTTATTAGGAGCTAGAGGGAATGGTGGTAATTGACCAAAGTGCCCTGTGAGTATTGGAGAGGTAAGTTTAGGTTTGAGGGAAATTGGGTCTTTTGGTAGGCTTTGGCTTGACTTAGCCAATTTGGAAGGTTGTAGAGATTTAGGAAAATACTTAGAAAAATAGAAGGAACACTCCCTAACTCTCTCTCTCGCTCCCGTAACTTCCTCTCTACCTCCTTGGTGACTTGTGGATTTTGTGATTTTTCAGGAAACAAGCTTGGGGATTGAAGGTTTGGTGTCTAGGATTAAGCTAGGAGAAACTTGGGATCATAATTTAGCCATTGTAGGTAAGAATTTGTTCTGTTTTGAGTTTAATTTCCTGTGGTTGAAGTATTTTTTTTTAGAATTTTAGGCTTTGATGGATTTTGAATTTTGGTTTGAATTTAAGTTGGTTATTAGGTTGTTTGTGATGTATATGGTATGTGTTAATGTTTTTGGGACCTAATTGGGGATTTGAGTAATCCTTAGGATGACTTTGTAAGGGTTGGATTCGTAGAAAAATCTGGGTTTCAGGTCGAGCTGCGACCCTGTTTTTGGGTGTCGCGGCTCAGGTTGGACGAAGGAGAAGTAGCTGGGGCTGCTGGGCTATTTGAGCCGCGATGCCAGTTAGGAGCGCCACGGCGCTAAGTGTTGTCAAAGAAGGTTTTAGGCCCCTGACTTGAGCGGGGGCTCAAGAGCTTGGGGTCGCGGCTCGAAATAGAAAATTGGCCAAAACAGGATTTTAATGATGGGGACTCAAACCTAAGGGCTCGGGGTCGATCCTATTATCCGGTTTAGTAGGATTCGACGTCCCGGAGGCTAGGAGTCGGTTCAAAAGCCTTTATTTAATCATTTTGATGGGATTCCATATTTGGTTGTGACTAGGTTATCGCTAGGGGCTCGGGATTAGGATCGTGCTCGAGGGTCGTTCTTATTTTACAGTATGCTCGGACTTGAGGTAAGAAAACTATACCCATTATGTGATGTACATGATTAAGGCTTGGCCCGAATGCTGAATGTAGTCTTGATTGGACACTGGCCCCGGTAAATGCGCATGATTATGATTATGCCTGTGTATATCTATTTTATTATACTATATGAACTGTGTATGATTAATGTATTATGTGATTGTTCGTTATGCCCAAGAAGCTCAGTTTAAAAGCCGAGAATCTATCGGTTGCACCTAATTAAGGCTCGACCTACTAGTCGAGAATATACTTGGTTTAAAAAGGCTCGACATATAAGTTGAGGGTCTCCAAGGCTCGACTTATAACTTGAGGGTCAATAAGGCTCGACTTGTAAGTCAAGGATCTTTAAGGCTTGGCTTATGACTCGCGACTGGCATTGTGCTCGTTGAGCGCAGGCCGCTATGGCTAGGCCTCCCTGGGAGTTCGCTATGCACTTGACTAGCTTGGATGCCATATGAATAAATGAGAGTGCGACAAGCTCTCGTGTGACCCTATGGTTACTTACTTGTACAGAATATATATGCTTGATCCTAGTTATTACTATTTAGCATGCTTTTATGTCTTGTGAGCTATCTGAATTTGTCAATATGTTTTCTTGTTGAGTCTTTTCTCTCACAGGTGCTTTGTGGTGCAGGTAAGGGTAAGGAGAAGCTTGGCCAGCCATGAGTTGGAGAGCATTAGCAGTGATGTGTACATATGCAGTCTGCTCAGCCACCACGTCTGAGATATCACAGGGGAACTAGGGTTGGACCCTATTTTTCTGCTTAGGCCAGCTCATTTTGTAACCCCTAAGTTGTAACAGACTTTTAAAACTAGTATTTTGGGATCCCAAGTAAAGACTAAAGTTTTGTTTCATTAAAATGTTTATGTCTTGACAAAATTTTTAAATACCTGAACCCTTACTGGCTTATTCACATGTGTTTAGTCCAAATGACTCGTTTAGCGAGTCCTGCACTAATTTTAAACACACTAGGTAACATACCATAATTAGTAAGGCGTTACAAGCATTGTTTGATGCATTTCCTTGATTCTCAGCCATGGCAAAGTCTAACCTCCTCTTTGTCTTTCGGTTTTGTCTGCAAGTTCTTTCAATTTCAAGATATAACGTTTTAATTCCATTTGTCGACTTCGTCACATATACCAATAATTCCTGAAAAACAATATCAGCCACAAACCGAATGAGTACTAAAATAAAAACCAATTTAGATTAAAAATCAACTATATTGATATTAATAATACAGTTCCTGGCAACGATGCCAAAAACTTGTTGTGGAAAATTATGTGCTACGCAATTATACGCAATCGTAACATGTAATAAAGTGATAAATCAAGTATCGTTCCCATGAAGACTATAATTAACTACCAAGAATTAATCTTTATTTCTAATTGATTAACAATTAATGAATAAATAATTTATAAAACTAAAGGAATAAAATATTAAAACAATAAAATAGAAAAATAGAAAAATAGAGAACTCAATAACAAATATTAATTTAACGGATTAAGAATTAGGGTTATTAATTTCATCAACTATTCACCTATGCCTCTCTAATGTGAATTTAAGAATCCCTATCTCTATTATGATAGTGGATTACAATTGTAAATTATATTCTTACCAGGACTTATAATTCTGTACAATAAGCAATCTCCTACTTGTCTGTGGTAAACTAACATATTGCATGCATTAAACACGTAATCCCTAAGCTAAACAAATCATACGGATACTTTCGTCCAATATAAATCTATGATTATTTTACTATAGCATATTTATCCTTCCCTTCTCAGATCTCAGGTTAAAATCATATAAATCATGCAATTAGTGGCCAATTAATCACAAGCATTAAACACAAAACAAATAATTCACAATATTGATAAGAAATTCATAAAAACTTCATTAGATAATAATGTTACAAGAGAATCCATTAACACCCTAAGTAAGAAATTAGTTCATGCTAAACATAATCAAATCCATCAAACTAAATATAAACGTCACTATAAGAGAAAGAATGATAGAACTAGTTGACCTCCATGCTTTTGCCTCCACGGAGTGTTCCTCGAGTCTCTCCTTAGGGTTCCTTCCTTCAGAAATCGTCATAATGTTGCTTAAATATTAGTTTGTTCTTTGTACACGAGATTCCACTTTTTCCTCTGCTTGAAATGCCCTAATCTACACATTGACCGCTCAGGCTCCGCGGCCCGTGCTTAGGAACTGAAGTCTGCCTTGTCTCTGACTCGACAAGCGTCGTGGCTCTAATGTTGGTGTGTCGCAGCTCAAATTCTCCAATTAATAGCGTCGCGACTCTCTATGGTAGTGTCCCAGCCCTTGTTTTCCTAGAACCACCAACTCTTTATTTTGTTAAAGCATCGTGGCTCTAATGTTTGATTTTTTCCAATTTACTTCTTTTCGGGGCCAAACACGGTCTTTTAAAAAATTCTTCTATAAATCCTGAAATATTAACAAACAAAGTCAACAAAAGTGTCATACTTTGCAAACATAACTAAATAAGCTAAAAAATTCCATAAAAATAACCCTTTAAAATACTATAAAATCTATTCTATCAATAGATTGATTGTTGAAGGTGGAGAATAATTCTTAACTATTTTCTAAAATTGTATTATCCATTTTTCTTTAATTTTTGCTTTTTTTATGTTATTAAATCTTAAAAACAAAATCCCTTTTTAAGTCATGTTTACATTTTGAATAATAAGTTGTCTAATAGTCTCTGTGGGTTCAGCCTTTGTTTGACACTATACTGAAGTAGTTGGTAGAATTAAGCAATAAATATAACTAAATTTTGTATGACGTATGACATGCATCAGTGAATCTAGAACAATCATCAATAAAAGTAATAAAGTACCTATGTCCACCCTTAGGAATTTATTTCACTCAATTCACATAAATCACTATGTATCAAATCTAACAAGTTAGATTCTCTTTCAACACATGGATAAGGTTTCTTTACCATCTTAGATTTAATACATAAGTCCCTTTTCTTATGCTCAACACCATTGCATACAATTAAACCAAATTTGATAATTCTTTTAGTTGTACTATAATCTACATGAGCAAGTCTACTATGCAACAAACTAAGAATCAAAGCCAAGCATATAAGAGGAATATGTGCATGCATTATTATCAAAAATTGAGTCTTTGGTACACAATTTAATCATCCCATTTGACACATACCTTTCCTCATAAAGTAGTTTCCCTTTGACAATATTATCTTATCGGACTCAAACATCGCTTTGATGCCTGGTTTTCTTAACAAGTTCCCACTGAAAAGAATCATACTCATGTCCATAACATAGAACACATTAGTCAAAAGAAATTTACTTCAGGATGTGAAGTAGAGATCAACATTCCCCTTGCCCAACACTTTGGATCTATGCTCATTTCTCATTTGGATCTCATGGCCATCCTTTGATTCTTCAAAAGTTTTTAAGACTTCTCTATCATAAGCTAGATGAATGGTGGCACAAGTGTCATACTACCATCCTTGCACTTTGTCTTTGATGGCATTCACCTCACTCAAGGTAGCAACCAACTCCACTTCGTTTGTGCTGACCTTGGATCCATAGTTATTGGACTTTTGAAACTTGCATTCCCTAGCCATTTGACAACTCTTTCCACAAACAAAACAAGGACATCTCACACCCTTGAATTTCCGTTCATTCTTCTTTGGGGCTAGGTAAGTGTCCATCTTTGATTGGGGTTTCTTATGAGCCTTCCCTTTGGATTAGGTCAATGGTATTAGCCTTGGATGTCCCACCATTGGACTCTTCCATACACTTGTCTCTAGAACGAGATTCATCTTCAATCCTTAGATGCTTTAGGATCTCCTCCAAATATATCTCCTCATTCTTATGGAGAATCTTCTTTCTATAGCCCCTACAAGATGAAGGAAACATGGCTATGATCCCACCCACAATGAAGGACTCTGGCAATGTTATCTTAAGTGTAGATAACTTGTAGTTCATATACTTGGGGGACTAAGGGTTTTCCATCAAAGAATTTAAATTCCATATATTGAGTTATGAGGAATTTCTTGGTACCTTCTTCTTTGGTTTTGTACTTGTTCTCAAGTGCATCCCATATCTCATTTATCGATGTTGTATTGGTGTATAGATCTTAGAGACAGTCCAAGACGGCGTTGAGTATGTGGCCTCTACATATTAGCTCATTTCTTCCCTTTTCGTTCTTTCATTGATCACTTTTTTAGTATCATCATCCTTTGGAGCATCCAAAGTCTTCAAGTCTATGTCAAGAATGTAGTGAACCTTAAATGTTGTGAGAAGAAAATTGATCTTGTCTTGCCAACACACAAAGTTTGAGCCATCGAATCGATCTAGTTTCACTAGATCTTGAGACATGAACTTGAGAGCGAAGATAGAGGAGTTTTCTTCCATATCTTTGGTTAGTAGATAAACCTTAGAGATAAACGATCTTTCATACAAAACTTAGGTTTGGGGATAGAGATTTTTCAATGTTGGAGATAAGGCTATACACAAAGCTTTGTATATTACAATTCAAAAGAATAACCCAAAGATAATCTATTCTTTAATGGAAGAATATTACAAAGAACATAACACAAATAAAACCGGGGATAGAGATTTTTTAATGTTGGAGATAAGGCTATACACAAAGCTTTGTATATTACAATTAAAAGAATAACTCAAAGATAATCTATTCTCTAATGGAATAATATTATAAAACACATAACACAAATAAAACTACAGGTAGAATGGACCTTTGAGTTGTAGAACCTTGGTTACATAAAATCACAAATCTATGATTTTATGTGAATCAAGAAAATGTAAAAAAGGCTTGACACAAATTGAGATTTCTTGTCTAAAAGTCTCTGTTCCTAGCCTTCTTCTTGAGATTGCTTGAAGGTACCACAATGGAATGAGATTGGGATTTACAAGCCTTGAATAATCATGCAAGTCAAGCTTTCTTGATGAAGATCTTAGAGAAAACTAGTAATCTTGAGAGCTAAAGAGAGAGGTGAGTGATCAATTCACCAAAAACTCAAATGACCCCTTTAAATAGTATAGGAACCCTCATTAGACTCAACAAATGAGCATAGAGCATTTACTTTGAATTTTGGAGCCAAAAACATATCATTGTACACTCCTATACTGACCACCCAAGCAATGCTTCACCTCCTAGAGGCGACGCAACGTAGGTCTCTCTGACTTGGCGCCCCAAAACTTATCTCAAAATATCCCAAAATTCCTCCAAACTTTTTGAGTACTCTTATATACTCCAAAAAAATACTTTGGACCCAAAAAGATTATTTATAGATGCCTATACCAAAAGTCAACTCTCACATGTTGACTTTAGTGAAACCGTTATGGTTTTTGCACCTCTTTGTGCCAAACCAATTTCACTATGTATTTAACCAATCATAAAATCATCTTCATCATCATTGAAAAAAATATCATTGTCCCTATCACCACCCTATTGAACAACATATTAAGGTCAACATACACTCTCAATGTGTGTGGTGGTTGATCAGATTATTACACAACCAACTCTCCAAGATCGAAAATCAAGATAAAATTCAACGAGTTGTTGTTATGTACAACATCAATATCGATGATCACTTCGAAGGGTCTGGAATATCCCAAACTTGTCGATGATTCACATTTTGAACCACCTCCCAATCTCAATCTCTCACTAGATCATCAAAATTGAAGACCTTTTGCTTGAGTAGCAAGTATATAAAACTCATCTTTATATCATTCACCGCTGAAATTTAGAGGAGTGATATTATTTTCATTAACTATTTTGTTCCTTGTCGGATCTGTGTTGAACTACTTGCACAAAATAATACGATCGAATATGTACCACTAAAAAACAACTCGAGTATTTCTTCAAGTTTGCCATAAAAGGTAAAACCTTGAGTCCCAGCAATGGATACTCCACTATTTTTTGTAGTGTGAATTCTTTCTCAATTGTATGTTACAAATCAAACCTTGTTCACTATACAGGCCAACAAATCCGACTCAAATGCTAAAGCTAACGATTCATTTTTACACTCAGGTGACTAAGTCGTTGCAACTCATAAATCTAAACCGAGAAAAAAATATTGAAAAATGAAATGAC
The DNA here is from genome assembly GCF_963169125.1 of Humulus lupulus. Lineage (NCBI taxonomy): Eukaryota > Viridiplantae > Streptophyta > Magnoliopsida > Rosales > Cannabaceae > Humulus > Humulus lupulus. The sequence continues at coordinate 151,229,474 of NC_084797.1, read as the reverse complement.
AAAGAATATGTGAATGAATAATTTATACTGAACTATATTAGTTTCTTATGAAACCACGAACAAAACTCTTTCTTCTATAAGTGTTCTTGATTAACAAAAGAAGCCCTTTTCTGAACCTTGAGAAGGTGTTCGTTGTTAATTACATAATGTCAAAATTAGAATTGATCAATTTTTATCTTTATTGTAATAGAATTAATAGGTAACTTACTCCATATAGACTTGAATTTAATGATAATTGTCAATTATGAACCCAAATAGACAATGAGGTTCCCTTACTCAGTGGACAACATTGAGAGTTATCACTTGACAGGAACTACGTCTTCATTCTGGCTGGGCCAGTTAAATTTTGTTTCCATGTCTTTGAAATACATAGAGCGAAATGTTAAAGCCTCATTTGCTACATATCCATCTACTATGGACCTTTCTGGATGAGCTTTATTTCTTACATAGTTTTTCAATTTCTTCATGTACCTTTCAAAATGATACATCAACCTCATAAATACAGGGCCTCCCAATATATCTCTTCAGGAAAATGCAACACCAAATGAATCATTCTATCGAAGAATGCTGAAGGAAAAATTAATTTCATCTTGCATAAGATATAAATTAAGTTCTTCTCTGATTTCTTCCTATCTGCTACATTCAACTTTCTAGAGCACAATTATTTACAAAAATTGCCAAGTTCAATGATAGTGTCTTAGATGGATTGCGATAGAAAATGACAAAAAAATATAGGAAGTAATTGTTGCATTATGACATGATAGTCATGAGATTGCAAACCCACACACTATTGTCATTATCAATGACTTTCTTCTTCAAATTAGAATAAAATCCATTGGGAAGCATAACTCATTTTAAAAATGAACAAAACTCTCGCTTCTCTTTAGAAGTGAACACATAAGGAGTAGGCCATTTCATCAATTTGAATTTTCTTCGTAAATCCACAACGACCTCTGAACCCCCAACTTCTTCAAATCCTCTCTTGCATTAGTGGTGTCCTTAGACTTATCATAGCCCAATAGAATACCAAGTAAACTGTAATAGATATATTTCTCGACATGCATGACATCTATGTTGTGTTTCAACTAGTTCAAACTCTAATACTGAAGTTCATTAAAGATGTTTTTTTTCCTCTAGTTACTTTCTCTCGCATCATGTTTGCTTTTCAAACCTCCAAATCTCTCATGTTTAAAGGAAATTTAAGGTGTGCGACTGGGGTTCTCATGGGCTTGGGTTCTTCGTAGGTCTGGGGTTTTCAGGGTTCTTTGCATGTATAGGATTCTTCGGGGGCTGGGATTCTTCCATCGAATGGGGTGTTGGTATTTTGTGAAGTGGAAAAGACGAATATATTGCAGGTTTCAAGAGGTCGACTTCTTCATAATCTGTTTTAGGGTTTTTTTAAAAAATAAAACAAATTAAAGTAATTTGGTTATAAAAAATTGTTATTATTATTAATTTTTATTTTTTTAATTTATTTAGGAGTTTTTTACACATCATTAGATTATGCCATGTGTGTATACACGTGGACAAAATGTGTGTCAGTAACTTATCCCCATTGGCACTTGATAGATAAAATCCAACAGGTAGAAAAAACATGGGAGTTTTGCCACAAAATATTTTGATTGGGAGCATAAGTGCTACCAACCTTAAAGATTAGGGAGTTTTTCTACAAATATCCCTTTAATAAAAAATAGATAACAACTATTTTAAATTGAAATAAGTGGAGTAAAAATTTGGAAAAATATATCCATGGTTGTGTTAGTGTTTTATGCCCTAATTAAAACTCAATTTCTTTGTAATCTCATTTTTTATCAATAAAAGAATATAAATCATTTTTTTGACTTGGTCAATCACTTTGCTCACATGTTTTATTTTCATGATTATTTGTTTAATATAAACTTCTATTAAATCCCGAGCATATAGCTAACCGTATTTATAGTGATGTAATCACAGTGAAATATAAGTATGATTATATGTTCAAAATAAGTTAGTCCTAAGATTAGTCAATGCACAGGATTTACACTGACTTGCCAATCTACGATATGATCTACTTACATATTATAGTGTTATGTCTTTCTAGAACATTAGCAAAGTAGATAAGATCGGGTGTATTTGTTACATCGGACAAAACCGATATTGACAGTTGATAGGATAAGTAAACATGCCGTTATTATCTATTCTAGTCATATCATATAGTTGACCATAGATCAATTCAATCTCAATTCTGAGTGGTTAGTATTCTATCTGATTGTGTTATTTGAGTTCTTTGACTTGTTCATTACCAGCTTACCCTACGAACTAGCCCATACTTACATCTTGGGAACTCGGTAGTATAATTGAGTGGGAGTGTTAATCATAGATATGAACATCTATAGCTTATGATGAAGAAGTGAAACTATGGTTTCCTTTTAGTTTGGTTCAAGGTGTTAAATGATAGAGATCTCATTTCAGTAATTAAATTAGTTTACATAAATATCATTTACAAGGAACTAAGTGTTTTAGGATAAAATCAATGAGGGGTAAAACAGTATTTTAGTCTCATCTCATTGTAGACTGTCTATAGAGGGTTGAGTGACAATTATGGTTGTAACAGTGGATAATTAATAGTGTATCTATATTTGTTATAGAATGTTCTATGAATTCAAGAGTGCAATTCCGAGTCTATAGTGGAGTCAAGGGGAATTAACAAGTTTGTAAATTTATTTGTTAGATTTATGATAACTTATTGGAGCTTGATTTTATGGGCCCATGGTCCCCACTGTACCTTGTATAAAATAATCTAGATAGTCTCAATTAATTGATTTAATTATCAATTATAATTATCAAAGTTGACCAGGTCAATTTTGGATAGTTTCACAGAGTTGTGTAATTTTGAGAAGAAAAGAGAAATTATGACAGATTTATTAATTAAGATAAATTAGTATCTAAATTAATAAATAAGTTTAAATCAAGGTTCAAATTATAAATAATTAATTTGATAAAGGATTTAAATAATTATTTAATTAATTAAATCAATAGAAAATAATACATGCCTTGATTTTAAGTTCAATGGGCTTATAATCAAATGGGAAATTTCACGGGCCTGAAGCCCATGATAATTTCAACCTAGTGCTATTAATTGACTATTATTTTATTGATTTTTTAATTAAATAAATGACCTACATAAGTCTATAAAATGAATGTTAAGAGAGAGTTGAAAACAAAAGTCACTAGATGACAGACACTGGTTTTCTGATAGGTTTTAAATTCTCTCTAAACGTAAGTCCTTTTCTAAGCCGTATTGTTCTGCTTTCTTCTTCTCTTTGTATCTATCTCATGTGTTGAGAATTGCCAACCCTAGTCTAGGTGATTCCAAGGATACTTTGGAAGGTTGTGAAAAAAATTGAAGATTGGTTCAGTTTCTTGGTAATACTCTGTGACAGAAATGATACAAGGGTTAGAGAAACTGAAGGAATGACTCATTCATTCCGTTGCGTATAATGTAAGTATTCTTATCATTATTTTGCTTTGAGTTCAATTTTAGAAACATTTTCTAGGTTATCTTATATTAATATGTTTAATATTAGGTCTACATGAAAATAAATAAAGATCATGTATAAGTTTTCCCAACAGGTTGGACATAGGATCCCACGCCCAGTCATTATGCAACACAATGACTAGCACACGTCATATCACTAGGGGTAATTTCCATATATAATTATTTTAATAAGAATAAAGATTATTCTATATTAATTACAATATTTTTTAATTTATAAAATAATAACAAGTGAAACCCTAATCTATGAATATATATATTATTCATTCATGAAAAAATATTATTACAAAAGAAAATATATATCAATTTTTCTCAAACAAAATAAAGCTCTAAAAAAATGTTCTAGCCTTTCTGACTTCCTAATTAACTAGATAACATGTGTTGAGTATATTTACTGAACCTAAATTTAATAATTATTTTCTTTATATGCCCACACTCATCTTGCGGTGTAGAACATTTTGGAAAACTTTGGTGTGAGTCTCAACCAATCGTTAGCATGGATTGGAATGATCGTTATTTGATAAGTATGGAATTTGTTTATTTTTAATTCATTATTCTTCTATGATTATGCACTTGATTATTATTTTTATACATGTTTAATAAGTTTATTTTGTGTTTTTTAGGACTTCATTGACATTTGGGTGAAAATAATGAATTTGTGATGTTTTACACATGATTTTGATAAATTTTCAATGCTCTTTTGAAAATAGTTTAAGAAATACAAGTTTTATATCTTTTTCTTATCTTTCCATATCTTTTTGAATCGTTATATTCCAAGATATATGGAGGATGTTATGGTTAAATTACCGTCAGTGGATGCACCTGAAGAAATATGAAAAAATGAAGGAAAATGCATGTGTCCTGAAAATGGTCACTGGCCACGGCCAGCCTTATTCCAGGCCGTGGCCTAGGGGACACAAGTAGTGGTCACCGCCAGAAATTTCCCAGGCCGCGGTCGGAGCCCGATTTTCTGGAAAATACAGGTTCCAGTGGCTGCAACAGACAAGAAACACTAGTCGCGTCCGACGATCGACTTTATCCTTAATTTTATAATTTTTAAATGTATTTTTGAAAAGGCTATTAAAGGGGTTATGCTTAACTTTTGTAATAATTTTGGATTGAGAATTTTAGAGGCTAGAGCAACCGAGGAGAAAAGACATCATCATCTACATTCTTCCATCTAGTTTTTCTTTCTTCTCAAAACTCATTTATTTTGATTGAATATTTATGTTTATAAATATTAATGTGATTATGGAGTAGTTTTTGTAGCGTCCTAGATAGCCAAGACTGTTACACTGTGTACTTTAAATATTGCTAGACTCATTAATCAAGTCATTTGGTCATAAACATGTAACTAAAGGTAATTAACAGGTTAGGGTTAAATTTTTTTGTCAAAAGAAGTAATCATTTCATTAAAATGTTTAAGTTCATACATGGTATCACAAAAGAAACATTGAAAGGTCATTTAAAATTCAAAAGAATACAACAAGCAGATCTAAGCGGCAAAATTAGGGTTCGACCCTAGTTCCTATGTGAATCCCCAGCCCTGGTGGTCAAGCAAGATGCATATGTACACGCCGCCACCGACCAACTGATGGCTGGTCCAGCTTCCCCTTTCCCTTACCTGCACCACATAGCACCCGTGAGCCAAGGCTCGTCAAGAAAACTTAGACATGCTCATAATTAGTTAATAATATATTACACAATCATAAATAGCAAGGCTAGCAGTAATAACTTTACTCGTGTATGCATGCATTCAATCAAGATAAGTAGTTATAGAGTCACACTGAAGCCCGTTGCCCTAGATAAACGACTCTAGAGTCACCATGGGGATCGTTTCCCTATTCTCTGCATAACTAGCCTTAGGGTTAGCCAAGCGTACCTGGCGCTTTATTTTCCAAGAGACCATAGGGTCAAGCGTATACCATACTTCTTGTAACGACCCAAAATCGCTAATAAGATTTAAGGGCCTTGATTAGTGTGCCAGGAGGGCATAATTGGTATCTATGTGAATGAATGATTAAATGCATGATTATATGGCATGCATGATTAAATGAGTATATGGATATGATTAGATGCATGTTTATGAGTATTGAATATGCATGTGGGCCCTATTTTGTTTTTAAGGGCATGTTTGTAATTTTGGCCCGTTGAGGGCATAAATGTAATTATTTGCCATAAATTGTTGAGACCACATTATTATGTGGATATATTTGTAGCTTGTGACTCAAGGCGATCCTAGTGAGCGGTTTGGCGAAAAAGTCACGACGGGAATTTATACCCGGCTCGGGGGTATTTCTGGGAAATATATTGGATATTATTTGATATTAAGGAAAATAATTGATGGCTAGTTAGGTGACGGGATGTAAACGATAGTTATTAGGGACACTTGAAGAATTGGCGGGAATTGGGAGCAATGACTAAAATACCCTTAGAATGTTTAAAAGCTTGGTTTTAATTGGGAGGGCAATATGGTCTTTCAGTGTTTAAAATTAGAGATAAGTGTTATACTGCTTTATGGCTTTAGTGGAAGCTGTAGAAAGTCTTAGAAGTTAAAGGAAAGAAAAGAGAAGGAAAGAAAGAATGAAAAACAGGGTATATGGTACATCTCTTTCTCTCTCTCGGTTGGATCATTTCTTCACCATTTCTAGAGGAATTTGAAGTTGTAAATTCAGAGGGAGTCACAGCTAAGCTTTGGAACCTTGATCCTTGAAGAAGTTGTAGAGGGTTAGCTGGGATTAACCATCAAATTAAGGTAAGGCTTAAAGAGTCTCGTCTGAGTTTTTCTGGTTTTGAGGAGTTGTGCTTGAATTGAGTTTAGGATGGGAATTCTAGGGAATTAAGCTTGAATAATTGAGGAGCTAAAGGCTGGAGGGATACTAAGGGTAACCCAAGGTCGAATTTTCCACTTAAGGTAAGAAATTATGAGCTTGAACACTTGAATTTTTGGGTTGTTCTAGTTTTCTGGTTAAGTTCTTGAGTCTTGGAGTCAAATCTTGTTTTGTTTGTTTAGAGGTGCATGTGGCTAAGTTTTGGGTTATTTGGTCATGTGGGGTGAGATATAGATGATGGTAGGCTCATTTTGGAGTATGGTTGAGGTTTGGAGGAGTTTTGGTGGGTTTTGGTTCGAGGAAATTCGAAGGAGACAAATCTGGGAAGTTGGGTGCTATAACTAGCACTGTAGCGCTAGCCTTTGGGCGCTACAGCACTAGGCCAGGGTTGTTTGGGTGCTTTGGCTCTGTTTTTAGTGCTACAGCGCCCACTTTGTGGTGTTGTAGCGCTACCCTGTTTCCAGAAGGGGATTTTTGGGTTATTTTTTAGGGTTTTTGTCCGGGGGCTCGGGGTTTGATTCCACCACCCCGTTTGGTTGAATTAGGGCTTCCCGAGTGCTCGGGATTGGTCCTGATGTTAGGTTTTGGTATTGAAGTTTAGTGATGGATTCTAATTCATGGCTGTGACTAGGTGAACGCTAGGGCTCGGACGGGATCGTGCTTGAAGGTCAATTTCGCTAGTCAAAGCTATCGGAATCTAAGGTAAGAAAACTGCACCCGGTTAGGTGGTTAAGTTGGAACTAAGTGTTCCCTATATTTTTAGACATTACTGTATGATTGTGATATGTGATTGTACTGGGACTAAGAGTTCCTTATATTTGTATATAATGTCATGAGGTGGTATTACGCCACGGGGACATATGATAAACGACCTAAGAGTGCCAGAATCAATATTTGCGCACAGGGCGCAGCTCAGCCACTGGTAGCTGAGGATAGCTTATTAATCATTGAGCTCGGTTAAGCTAGTAGGAGTCAGTGGGTATAACACTAGAGGCGACCTAAGTGAGCCGAAGACAGTGGGTTAAACAGAGAGTGCGGCCTAAGGGCGCCGACCTTGAGTATCATTTGATGGTTGTGATAAATTGTTGATTATGAATGTGGTTATTGTTGTTAACCTGATGAATATGATATGCTGATTATCTGGATGACAAATTGTTAATTTGTCGTTTGTTATTACTGAATAGGTGAAAGTTATGAATTGTTGAATACTTGGTTAGGCTTGTGGAATATTTGATTATTGATATTGATCATGCTGTGACATTATGTTTTCTTGCTGGGCCTCGGCTCACGGGTGCTACGTGGTGCAGATAAGGGCAAGGGTTTGGTGGTTCAGCCATGAGTTTGAGAGCTCTGGGGGCGAGGTGTACATTGTCAGATGTTCGACCGCCACGGTCGAGGGTTTGTACAGGGACGAAAACCTAAAATGTAATTTTGCCATTAGAGTGGCCATGGTTATTTATAACTTTTGGAATTTTTGTAAACATGTCTTTTAAACCCTGTTTTGGGATCCCATGTACTAAACAATCATTTTATATGAAAAATTATCTATTTATAACTAAAACTTTTAATCTTTACCTAATTACGACTTTACGACCGCGTTTTCAACTTTATGACCTGATTAGCACAGTGTAACAACTTTACGACGCTCAGCTTGCTATCGCCGCCCTTGACTTATAAGTCAAGCCATTCAATTAGATAATATAGACAAGCATAAATCATTTAACAATTATCCAGATATAGAGCACTCAAGCATGATTAATCAAATAATCATAAGCATAATCATAATCATGGTTATTCATAGGGGCCTGAGCCCTAATCATAACCTAGGGTGCTGTTTTCTTACCTCTAGTCCAAGCACTTGATAACTGGAAACGACCATCGACCAAAATCCCCTTTCGAGCCCAAGCGGTACCCTAGTCAAAACCATAATAAGGGATACCCATCAATATCGAGTAAATAAAGGCTTCTGAACCGAGTCCTAGCCTTCAGATCCTCGAATTCTACTTAATCGGGTAGTAGAAACCTTCCTGAGCCCATAGGTTTGAGTCCTCACGACTCAAAACCTCACTTGGCTATTCTTCCCAATTAGTGTCGCGCTACACCCCTGAAGGGCCACAATGCGCCCCAAAGCATAGAGCCCTGGAACTATTTTCACTGGACATGCGCCACGGCGTAGCACACCAGACACTGCGGCGCTAAGGCGATTCAGAAGAACCCCAACACCCCTGAGGTCATACGGGTCGCGGTGCTCCAAGATTAGCACCGCCATGCAACCCCACAAACCCACATGTCCAACATTTTTCTCTGGGCCAAATTCCTCAAAATTCATCCCAAAGTTGTACCAATGTCAAAATCGAGTCTTAGACTCTCAGCAACCCATCATAGACAACAATATAACACCTGCAACTTCATTAAAACTCCATTGAAACCCAAAATCCCATCTTGAGCTTCTAAGCTCAAGAACAATAAGAAACAAACCAGAAAATTCTACCAAAACAAAGCATAACTCCTTACATCATTTGAGCAAGTTGACCCTAAGCTGCTCCTAAACCCAATTCCCAGCTCCAATGGTTCTCCAAGGTCTTCAATTCAGACCCTTCTCTTCCAAAACTCAAGCAGGCCACACATAAACCCAAGGAAGAAACGAGGGAGAGAGAGAGAGAAGGAGTTTCCTTATGCTTCCTCTTTAATTTGCCTAATTCTGAAGGCTTCTAGTGATTACGTCCATCCATGGGCATGAAAAGACTAAAATGCCCCTCACCCAAAAGCTTTCTCTTTAATGCTCTCAAGGGCAAAATCGTCTTTTTCCACCATTTCCCTCTAATCTCAAATTACCTCATAATTTCCCAATTAATTCTAATATCCCAAGTAATCACCAAATAACTTCCTGTTACCCGATAAATCTCGATAATGTACTAAATTACCAAAATATCCCTAGGCTCACCCCGAGCAGGGTATTTGACCCCGTTTTAACTAAACCGCTAACTTGCTCACTAGGATTGTCTTGTGCCAAGTAACCCAAATATATCCACATAACAATGTGGTCTCAATAATAAAACACATATATTTACAAATATACCCTCAACAAGTCAAAATTTTAAAAATACTCTTCTAATAAGAAACGGGCCCACACGCATATTTAGTAGACTTAAACATGCAAACAAAGTCATATCATAATATAACTCACATAATTAACATAATAATATACACATATCACAGAAGCACATAATTAATCCAATTATTGCCCTCTTGGCCCCCTAATCAAGACACTAAGCCTTATTAGGGAATTCAGGACGTTACAATTATCCCCTCTTTGGTTGAGTCCAATTCCCAGGTCGCTTCCTCGACCTTGTTGTTCCTCCATAATACCTTAACCAAAGGTATGGTTTTATTCCTCAGGACCTTGTCCTTCATGTCTAATATCTGGGCTGGTTGTTTCTCATAGGATAGATCTGCTTGCAGCTCCAGATCTTCGTAACTCAATACATGAGCATCATCTGATATATACTTATGAAGCATCTAAATATGATTTACATTGTGTACTACTGACAATGCCGGAGGTAAGGCCAACCTATAGGTCACTTGACCAATCCTCTCCAGGATCTCAAAAGGTCCTACAAATCTAAGGATCAACTTGCCCTTCTTCCCAACCTCTTCACCCTTTCAATGGTGAAACTCCAAGGAAGACATAGTCTCCCACTTGGAACTCCACATTCCTATGCTTTGAATCTAAATAAATTTTCTATCTACTTTGTGACACGAGCATCTGAGATCTAATATTTTCGTTAGCCTCATTGTTCCTCTGAACTACTTCACGACCCAAGCATTTCCTTTCACCCATCTTGTAGCGTCCCAAATTTTCTAATAAGGCTTAGGGCCTTGATTAGCGTGACTGGAGGGAAATAATTGACTTTATTACATTAATATGTGAATTTGATGATTATGTGATCAAAAATGCATATTTAGGTGAATTAAATATGCATGTGGGCCCCATTTGGCTATTAGAGGCATATTTGTAATTTTAGCCTGTTGAGGGCATAAATGCAATATTTGTGTATATTGTGATTGATACCAGGAGTGAGGGGTGATATATTTGTGATGCACGATCCGAGATAATCATTGGGAGAAGTTTAGCTAGAAAGTCACAACGGGGTCGAATACCCGGCTCAGGAGGAACCTAGGGATATTTTTGGAACGTAATATGTGCTCGGGAATTATTGAGTAATGGGTAGTAATTTAGCAATGATTTGGACATGTCAGGGTTAAATAGGGATTTATGGGAATACTCGAGGAATTAGCGGGATAAGGCAAATGACGAATTTACCCGGATAAGAGTTAAGTTAGGGGCAATTTGGTAATTTTGGTGTAAGGGGGATAACTTAGGCTTTAGAAGTCTAGAACTTATCAGAAGAAACATACTCTCAGCCTTCCCACTCTCTCTCTCTCTCTCTCTTTCTCTCTCTCGATCACGTCTCTCTCTCTGTTGAGGCTTGGGAGGTTTTGGGACTTTTGAGGAGAACGCTTTGAATTTTGGGGCTGTGAATTGAGGAATCAAAGCTAGGAGCATGATACAGACAATTGAGGGTTGAAACCATCTTTGAGGTAAGGATTTTTGCTCTGGTTTTTAGGGATTTCTTCCACGTTTTAAGTGTTTTCTTCTAGGTTCAAACTTGAGTTCTGATTGTGAGTTTTGGTGAGGTTATGGAATAATTTCTGGAGTTATTGTGATGCTTAGGCTGTGTGGATTAGAATTGTAGACTTAATTTTGGGTTTAATTGATGTTTGAAGTATGGAAATTGAGGTTTAGGCTCGAGGTAAGCGTAGAATAAATGGTGAGTTTTTGGGTTTGGAGGCTCGATTTGCGGCCCTGTTCCTCAAGCTTCGCGACCCATGTGTGTCGAAGAGGTTGGAAGCCTCTGTCTGCCCAGGCGCATTGCGGCCCAAGGATTGGAGCGCCACAAAATGTGTCCCTCAACAGAGAGGCATTTTGCCTTTGACTTGAGGCATGCAGTGGCCCTTAAGGGGCTGGGCCATAGCTCAAATTCAAAGTATTGGATGTTTGAAGGATTTTGGCTCGGGATCCAAAAAGTTAAGGCTCGGGAAGGATTTTACCACACGGATTGGTAGAATCCAAGGTCCCGAAGGCTAGAATTATATTCTGAAGTTATTTATTGGATTAGAGCTTGATGGAAGGATATTGTGAATGCCTTGTGACTAGGTTTTTAGCGAGGCTCAGGTTAAATGACTTTGCTTGGGATTGTGGTGCTCCAGAACCTTGGGACACGGGTGAGAAAACTGTTGTACCTGTAGAGTAGAGCGTGGCCCTATTGTTTGTATTGCAGGGATGGCCCTATTGATTGGATTGTAGGGTGCAGCCCTATTGTTTATGTTTAGTATATGTTTAAATATTTGTTGATATTATGCTATGTAGTGCAAATTTCTGAATGAACGGCGAAGGCCGAGAACGGCAGGAAGTCGAGTACGGCAAGGGGCCGGGAACGACATTGAGCATGCAGAGTACAGAGCCGAGTACGACAAGGGGATGGGAACGGCGTTGAACACGCGAAGTGCAATCCGTTATGGTGAGACCCTCCTAGGATGCTGGAGTTATCCTCTCGACGAAGACCACGAACCCAGGGCCTGGTAAAGCGCCTGGGACGGCATGGCCGCTATGTGATTAGCCTGTTGGTTATTTTGTTTATAGATATGCATATGTTATTTGTTTTGTGTTGAGTTTTCTTGCTGGGCTTTGGCTCACGGGTGCTCTATGGTGCAAGTAAGGGCAAGGGAAATATTGACTAACCATGAGTATGGAGAGTGTGGAGAGATGGGTACATGTTCGGACTACCTGGCTGCCACTGCCGGGTTATTTTTGGGAAATGTTATGTATTGACCTGAATTTGTCGCCTAGTCGACCCTAAATGTATTTTGAGTTGTAAATATTTTCTAAACAGTATTTTGGGATCCCAAATGTTTAAATTTTAGTATTTTAATTCAATGAACTCATTTTTATATTTAATGCCTTTAAATGACCTTCAACACAGTTTAGCTACTCTTTTAACCTAAAACCTCGATTAGCGAGTGATTAGCATGTATTAAACTCACTTAGTAACGACTCTAAGGAAGTAGAGCGTTACACATCTCATCCTAATGAATGGGTGATCGACACTTCCTACCATACTAAATCTCATAAGGAGCTACTCTAATGGTCGACTGATAGCTGTTATTGTAGGCATAATTTTTCAAAGGAAAATACCCTTCAAAGTCCAACACGCATACCTGAAGCATGTCTTCTAGTATCTGAATCTTCCTCTCAGACTGACAATCTGTCTGAGGAGGGTAAGTTGTATTGAATTTCAACTGTGTACCCATAGCTTTCTGCAAACTTCCCCAAAAATTGGAAGTAAATTTGGGGTCCTGATCTAACGCAGTCGACTTTGGAGCCCCATGAAGACACACTATCTCTCTCACATAGAGATCTGCATACTAGTCAACTGTAGTCATCCTCACTGGTAGAAAGGGGGCTGATTTGGTTCATCGATCTATGATAACCCACAATGAATCATGTTGACCCACTGTTCTGGGCAACCCAAGTACAAAATCCATTGTGATGTTCTCCCATTTCAACTTTGGGATATCCAAAGGCTATAATAGCATCGTTGATCTCTGATGCTCAACCTTGACCTGCTAACTCGTCAGGCACTTAGCAACATATTCGATTACATCCCTCTTCATCCTGGGACACCAATATAAAGTCTTCAGATCCTGATACATCTTTGTGGTGTCCGGATGCAAAGAGTAAGGGGTAGAATGACATTCATCAAGAATCTCCCATCTGATAATAGCATCCATCGGAATACAGATCTGACCCTTGTACCTCAGTAAGCCCATCTCTTACACTGTGTAGTCCCTAGCCACTCCAGCTAGGACATCCCCACTAATCTTCATCAACTATGAATCATCAACTGACTTTCCTTTATCCTTTCTAGAAGAGTAGACTGCAGGGTGATGTTGGCTAACTGGCCCACCACTAATTCTATTCCTGCTCTGCTCATATCCTTAGCTAATTCCCTTGATGTCTGCTTTTAAATCAACAATTGTCCCGGACCTTTCCGGCTCAAAGTATCTGCCACCACGTTGGCTTTTCCTAGATGATATAGGATCTCACAGTCATAATCCTTCATCAGATCTAACCAACACCTTTGTCTCATGTTCAAATCCTTATGTATGAAGAAAAACTTCAGGCTCTTGTGGTCAGTATATATCTCACACTTCTCCCCATAAAGGTAATGCCTCCATACTTATTGTAACGACCCGAATTTGTGTAACGTACATATGAAATAACCATAACTTTATTTAAAAACTGTAAAGTAAAGGTAAAATACATAAAAATTAATTTAGGATATGGGATCCCATTGTTTTGAAAAAAAAATATAACTTAAATAAATTGGTTACAAAATTAAGTGTGGAAAAAAAAATAATACATAGAAATCATAACTAAAAGACTTAAAAACTTCATCCTCGAATCGAACGCGCAATCCACCGATTCCATCCTGCCTCAATACACATCCCCAAGTTGCCAAGAATCTTTCCGCCGCCATAACTATTTTCCTGCACATATAAATATAAAGGAATGAGCCTAATGCCCAGCAAGGAAAATCGAACACATAAATCATATACATAAAATTCATATCAACATATACTAAAACATATCATAACATATGTCACATATACTATAATGGCCATTATTACTTGGGGTCCCATAAACTAAACAAGTCATATGCCCATTAGATTTGTGGGGCTTGCTGGCTAAGCAAGTCATATGCCCATAAATTTATTGGGGCTTGTTAGTTGTACAGGTCATATGCCCAAGTCTACAAACATACATATCACACAAATCATAAGTTAACATAACACATAAATCATAAGATAACATATGACATAACACATAATATCCTATCCTATTTTCCTTACCAATATACTGGGATGATAAGAACAAAGTCGGGATTTTGGAACACTCCTAAAAACCATAATATAGAGGTGAGTATTCTAAAAGAAAGAGATGAATGAAATAAAAACCACCGAGAATATTCTTACCGACAAGAAACCTCAAGTTCGAAGAACTTAGATGCCTAACCAAGAATAGAGAAGACGGAGTTAGGACTATAAAACTAATGAAACAATACTGAAAGGAACTAAGAATAAGAATACCTTGAATGCTTCTATGACCGAACTATACCTTGAAACCGAAATACACTATAACCTTACTTCCCAAGTGTTTATTAAGCTTATAATGATTAAGCTTATAACCCCAATCCAAGTGTTTATCACTCTATAGTCTCACTAGCACTTGGAAGACTCTGCTCAATGCTTGAAGAATGAATGAAAAGGCTTGGTGCTAGGTCCTATTTATAGAGTTCTAGGAATAAAAATCATCTTTTTGGCTGTGAATAAAAATAATGAATTTAATTGAAAATATTTGAATATTCTTCAGCCAAAGGCTTAGGACTTGGTCAAATTGTTCAGAGAGAGGTTTAAGGAGTTAACGCTTGATTTATATAAAAAAAATAATAAAAACAAATAGAATCCTAACTTCTAACTCCCTAAATCTCGTAACTCTAAACTCAGCTGCAGTAAAATCAACATATCTGGAGCTATAGGAGTCCGTTTTAGACTCTCTTTATACCGTTAGAAAGATAATTAAATTATCTACAACTTTTTAGAAATACTATTTTTCGAAATTCATAACATAACTAGGTCAAAAATAGGTCGGAAGTTACAGTATCCTAAAGTTACGAAAAATCTATTTAATTATCTAACCTAATCCATAAATTAATAAAACTATGACAAATGTCATGCTCCTAACATATTCTGGTGAAGACTAAGTCTTATATTTTCCTTATTTTATCATTGAAATAATAATTCCTTAATAACCATGCATATGACAAGCGTCATAATCCTATTGGCTCTATCTAAACCGTAGGTTATAATAATTATCATATTAATAACCAGCACTATTAATCAAACCTTATGTTATAGTTAATATTCTTAAACTATAGGCGAAACTTATAAAGTCCATAACTATTGTTAGGAGTTTCCAACTAAGTCCCGACTTTAACCAAAATCCACAGTCATAAACATACTACAACTACTACTAGCTATTACTATTACTACTACTATCTAATTAGCTAAGTAAAGTTCTTGGACTCTACAATTCTCCCCGACTAAAAAGAATTTCGTCCTCGAAATTTACTTACCAAATAATTCTGGATACCGGCCTTGCATGTCCTCCTCCAACTCCCACGTTGCCTCCAGTTCAGAACTATTACTCCATAGGACTTTGACTATTGGAATACTCTTGGACCGTAACTGCTTCATCCCTCTTGGACTTTAACGGCAAAGGGCCAGAAACGACGTTAGGCACGTTGAGTGGAAGGCCATGTACGGCAAGGGGCCGGGAGCAGCGTTGAGCATGTGGAGTGCGAGTTGCCAGGGTGAGTCCCTAAAGGATACCTGGGATATCCTCACGGTGTGGACCACGAACCCAGGGTCTGGTAAGGTACCTGGGACGGCTAGGCCGATGTGTTTAGCCTATTGATGGCCAGTTTATATACTTGGTGTATGTTTTGCATATGTTATCTGTTTGTGGGTTTTCTTGCTGGGCTTCGGCTCACAGATGCTCTGTGGTACAGGTAAGGGCAAGGAGAAAGCCAACCAACCATGAGTGTAGCAGGCATGAAGCGGCGTGTACATGTTTGGCCCGCCTGGCTGCCACAGCCAGTGGATTTTTGGGAGATGATTGTAAATAAACTTAGATTTTGTCGTTTAGTCGACTTGGTTCAATTTACATGTTGTAAATATTTCTAAACTGTATTTTGGGATCCCAAGTGTTAAACTTTTATGAATTTCAATGAAATGGAGTTATTTCTAAAGTTTTTCCTCTGTTTATGGCTTAATTACACTATTTGACTTAAAACCTTGATTAGCGAGTTGAATGCACGTTTTTAAACTCACTTAGTAGCGGCTCTAAGGAAGTAGGGCGTTACACTTATAGTGCAAGGACCACCGCTGCTAACTCCAGATCATGTGTAGGTTCTTAAAACTGACGTGATGCATAAGCTATCACCTTCCCAGCTTGCATAAGAACACAACCCAAACCTTGTCTCACGGCATCACAATAAACCACAAACTTCTTTTGATCTGTTGGAAGACTCAAAACTAGAGGGGTAACCAAACATTGCTTCAACTGTTGGAAGTTGTTCTCACATATATTTGACCACGCAAACTTTAAGTTCTTGCATGCCATCTCTGTCAATCCTTGAGAATCCTTCCACAAAGCGCCTATAATAACTTGCCAATCCAAGGATACTTCTGATCTCTGAAGCATTCCTTGGCCTTGGACAATCTTTGACTGCCTCAATCATAGCTGGGTCCACCTTTATTCCATCTCTACTAACAATGTGACCAAGGAAAGTCACCTATGGTAACCAAAATTCACATTTCTTGAACTTTGCATACAGACTGTGTTCCCTTAAGCTTTGTAAAACCAATTAAGAATAAATTAGAATATCGTCGATGAAGATGATCACAAACCAATCCAGATAATCCTTGAACACCATGTTATCCATAAATGATGCTGGGGCGTTAGTCAAACCAAATGACATAACTAGAAACTCATAATGCCCATATCTGGTATGAAAAGTTGTCTTTGATATATCTTCCTCCTTGATCCTCAGCTGTTGATAACCAAATCGAAGATCTATCTTGAAGAATACCGTCTTACTCAACAACTGATCAAACAGGTCATCTAGCCTTGGCAGAGGATACTTGTTCTTAATGGTTAGCTTATTCAGTTGCCTGTAATCAATACACATCTTTAGAGAACCACCCTTCTTCTTTACAAATGAGACTTGCGCACCCCATGGAGAGAAACTGGGTTTGATAAAACCCAGATCTAACAACTCCTCTAATTCTACCTTTAGTTCTTTCAACTATGCTGGGGCCATTTTGTACGGTGCCGTAGACATGGTTATGTCCCTAGTGCCATTTCAATAACAAACTCTATCTCTGTGTGTGGCAGCAACCCTAGTAAATCTTCTGGAAACACATCGAGAAACTCAAAGATTAATCTAGTCTCTTTTGGTCCCATTAGCATGACCCGAGTGGTATCCACCACACTGGCTAGGAATCCTATGCAACCACCTCGCAATAGGTCTCTAGCCCTCAACACTGATATCATAGGTACACGGGGCCCATGCATAGTGCCAACAAATACAAAGGGAACCTCACCCTTAGGCTCAAAGGTTACCATCTTCTTTTTGCAGTCTATAATTGCCCCATATTCAACTAACTACTCCATACCTAGAATCATGTCAAAATCGTTCATAACCAACTCAATCAAATCCACTGACAACTCTCTGCCATCCACTGTCACTAACAATGATCTGACCCACCTCCTGGAAACTACCAACTCCCCAGAGGGCACTAAAGTTCCAACCCCCACAGTATAGTAATCACAAGACCTACACAGTATATCAATTATCCTACTAGAAACAAAGGAATGTGTAGCACGATAATCAATCAAAACAGTATAAGAGGTTCCAGTACTAGAAAGTTGACCTATCACTACTAAGGGACTAGCCTCAGCCTCTGCCTGGAGTCAAGTTGTCCACTTTCATTGGTTCCTCTTTCTTCACTCTCGGATAGTATTTCTTCAAGCTTCCCACTATCCCACATAAAAATAAGGCATTTTCCCAACATTAGCCTAGAAGGTGCCTTCTACATCTAACGCACTCTGGGTAAGCCCACCAGACCTCATTGTTGCCCTGGCGGCCTATCTGTATACCACGTAACCTCCTCTCGGGGTCTGAAGCTGAAAAAGTGTCTAGAGCCTTCCTTTTTTTGGTCACTATGGCCTCCGTCCCTACCATAAACCATAAATGGAGGACCCATCCTCCTGGTGTCTCTCCTAGCCACATTTTCGCGCCAGATTTTGTTCTCTACGCCCTCTACGGTAAACACTTTCTCTACCACTTTGGCATATGTCGTCACCCCAGGCACGGTGGTAATTCGAACATCTTGGGCTGTCATAGGTTGTAGCCCCTAAAGGAACCTTTCCTTCCTTGTCTCATCAGTGGGCACCAAGTCTGCAACAAACTTGGGTAGTCTGTCAAACCTCAATCCATACTCTGTCACTGACAGATTTCATTGTAGCAACTTACTGAATTCATCTACCTTTGCAACCCTAACTATATCATTGTAGTACTTTTCATTAAATACAGTTTTGAACTCTTCTTTATCCATGGTTTTCACATTCCTGGTCTGGGATATTACTTCCCACCTAATTCAGGCATCCTCCCGAAACATATATGTGGCACAAGCCACTCTCTCATTAACAACTACTCTCATAAAGTCGAGGATAGCAGTAATCATGATCATCCATTGCTCAGCCTTTACCGGATCTATACTACCCTAAAAAACTACAGGGTGCTGCTTTTTGAACCTTTCTTAAAGAGGTTCCCATCTGTTCTCAGCCTTCAGCGGCTGTACTACTGCTGATACCAGTGTAGGTGGCACCTCTGGCTGAACTTTTCCTACTAGAACCTATTGTTGTCTAAGTAGGCGGACCTCTTCTTCCCACCTTTGTAATTTAGCTTGCATATGAGCAAGCACTTGCTGCCAGTTCTCTAGAGCTGGATGAGGGATTGTTTCCTGATTATCATTCTGGGCCTGCTAATGGATCTGACTATCTTGGAAGCATACTTCAAGGCTTATCTCTACATTAATCAATCCAGCCTATTAGGTAGTAATAACAATACCTCTTGCCACCCTGCGGTCCAAGCCCGAACAAAGAAGCATTCAATCTCAACAGTCATGGTAATAAGCATTTTCTGGCATCTATAAGCAATACGCGATGCTAATAAGCATTTCTTTAACATTTACCAGAATTAACAGTGCTAATAAGCATTTCCTGGCCTACATATACATATAATAACACTTATAAGCGTTTCTTTAACATTCACAAGCAAAATAGCACTAATAAGCACATCTTTAACATGCATACCGCAGTTAAGGGCCAGGCCTTATCAAAATATCTCATGCTCCCTGATCAAGCAAGAACATAAGGCATTTATATCCTATTAAAGTAGTTAAACACATAATCACATAAATAGTTACCAAACTCTATGTCAAGCTTGTCTTTAGTGGCGAGTGCACATGCCTAGCCAGTCTTCAGGAACCCTTAAACATTGGCAACTCTGATACTGAGTTGTAACACCCTAGATAGCCAAGATCGTTACACTGTGTACTTTAAGTAGTGCTAGACTCGCTTATCGAGTCATTTGGTCATAAACAGGTAACTAAAGGTAATTAACATTCGTACATGGGATACCAAAATAAACATTAAAATGTCATTTACAATTCAAAAGAATACAATAGGCTGACCTAATCGGAAAAATTAGGGTTCAACCCTAGTTCCTCTATGAATCCCCAGCGGTGGTGGTCGAGTAAGCTGCATATGTACACGCCGCCACCGAAGCTCTCCAACTCATGGTTGGTCCAGCTTCCCCTTTCCCTTACCTGCACCACATAGCACCTGTGAGCCAAGGAATATAAAGAAAACATAGATATGCTCATAAGCAGTTAATAACATATTATAGAATCATAAATAGCATGCCTAGAAGTAATAACATTACTCGTGCATGCATTCAATCCAGATAAGTGACTATAGAGTCACACCAGGGCCAGTTGCCCTAGATAAGTGATTGTAGAGTCACCCCGAGGCCTGTTTGCCCTATTCACTGTATAACCATCCTTAGGGCTAACCAAGTAACCATAGGGTCCATCAAGCATACACCACGATCCTGGATAGGCCTAACCATACAGCATGCGCTCAGCGCGCTATAGCCGCCCTTGACATATAAGTCAAGCCTTTCAATCAAATAATACAGACAAGCATAAATCATTTAACAATTATCCTGATACAGAGCACTCAAGTATGCTTAATCAAGTAAACATAGGCATAATCATAATCATAATCATGCTCATTTATAGGGGCCCGAGCCCTAATCATAACCCAGGGTGCAATTTTCTTACCTCTGGTCCAAGCACTTGATATATAGAAATGACCTTCGAGTACGATCCCCTTCCAAGCCCTAGCAGTGCCCTAGTCACAACCATAATAGAGGATATTCATCAATATCAAGTAAATAAAGGCTTCTGGATCGAGTCCTAGCCTCTGAAACCTCGAATTCTACTAAATTTGGTAGTAGAATTCATTGAGAGCCCTTAGGTTTGAGTACTTGCAACTCAAAACCTCACTTAGATAAAGTTCCCAATTAGTGTCGTAGCGCAACCCCGCGAACCCAAATGTCCAACAATTTTCTCCGAGCTAAATCCCTCAAAATTCATCCCAAAGTTGTACCGAAATCAAAATTGAGTCTTAGACTCTCAACAACCCACCATAGACAACAATATAACACCTCTAACTTCATTAAAACTCCATTGAAACCCAAAATCCCATCTTGAGATTCTAAGCTCAAGAACACTAAGAAACCAACCAGAAAATTCACCCAAAATAGACCATAACTCCTTACCTCATCTAAACAAGTCGACACTAAGCTGCTCCTAAACCCAATTCCTAGCTCCAATGGTCCTCCAAGCTCTCCAATTCCAGCCCTTTCTCTTCCAAAACTCAAGCATGCCACACATAAACCTAAGGGAGAAATGAAAGAGAGATAGAGAGAGAGAAAAAAAAGGAGCTGCCTTACTTTTCCTCTTTGATTTGCCTAATTCTGAAGGCTTCTAGTGACTAAGTCCATCCATAGGCATGAAAAGACATAAATGTCCCTCACCCAAAAGCTTTCTCTTTAATGCTCTCAAGGGAAAAATAGTCTTTTGCCACAATTTCCCTCTAATCTCAAATTACCTCATAATTTCCCAATTAATTCTAATATCCCAAGTAATCACCAAATAATTTTCCATTACCCGATAAATCCTGGTAATGTACTAAATTACCAAAATACCCTAGGCCCACCCTGAGTGGAGTATTTGACCCCGTTGTGACTAAACCACTAACTTGCTCACTAGGATCGTCTCATGCCGAGTAACCCAAATATATCTACTTACTAATGTGGTCTCAATCATAAAACAAATATAGTTACAAATATACCCTCAATGGGTCAAAATTACGAAAATACTCTTCTAATAAGAAACGGGCCCACGTGCATATTTAGTACACTTAAACATGCAAACATAGTCATATCACAATATCATATCATAATATAACTCACATAATTCACATAATAATATACACATATCACAAAAACACATAATTATTCCAATTATTGCCCTCCTAGCCCCCTAATCAAGACACTAAGTCTTATTAAGTAATTTGGGACGTTACAGTTTTCTTTGTAGTTGAGGTTATTTCAAAACCGTAGACATGAGATCTTGAATGCAATAATAAATTTTATTCCTTCTATTCCCTTATATTAAATTGTTTCTATTTTTCTAGTTTAATGCAATGAATATTTTTGACATTTCGTTAGGTGGCCAACTAATTAGGGTTTTGCATTATCCTACTATCATCTTAGGATTACTATTCACCTAATAGTTTAGGATTCTAAGTGGAGAGATATATTGCAACTAAAGAATTGTGAGAGGTATCTTGATTGTGATGAAAAGGAGAATCTAGGTTAAATGAATTGCTTGCTTAATGAATTTGCTTCCTAGATTAACCTGTTTCCATAGAGTGTCATGTTTTTACTAGGTTAAATAGACCACGTGCTTAATGGGTTTATTGCTTGGTAAAAAGGATTAATTAAGAGTGCTTAGCTTTAATTAATTATAATAGGGAAAATGGGAAAATTGATTGCTTAAGTGTTATCTATGTTGGAAAAATAATTAGAGTACACAGCGAAATGGGCGTGGTGGGCCCAATGTATATAACACAAAAAAAAATCATTCCTCATATAAACAGTTTATATGTTCAAGAAAAACATCCAAAAAAATCATTAATATACAATATTATTAATCATGCAACATATGTATAAATATACACATATTTATATATATCATACACACATATACACAAATATTCTAGAAAAAAAATATTTACCTCTTGAAGCCTATCAAGTGTCATTGAGTCTTTTCGTATATATATATATATATATTGACCTTCCTATCCAACGCTTTGAGTACTCAAACTACGATCTTCTAGAGTGTTCTCTACACTTAAAAATGTGTGTGGACACACAGAGAACATGGGTTTATAATATAAGAATCACAATTCTTGTGGTATTGTATAAAATTGAAAGTTTTTTCCCGCGCTTTTTTTCTCTCGGTGATTCTCATCGGCGCCATGGCAAAGGGATCAAAGGTTGGGGGGAAGGGCAAATCGAAGAGCAAAAGCAAGAGAACAGGTCCAACATCCCCTGATAGGGTCATCAAAACTCGATCTATGGATGCCATTCTAGGGATTCAAGAATTGGAGTTGTCAGAGGATGAACAAGGAGCAGGCGAAGTGCGAATCTGTGGTGAATCTACTCCAGCGCCTCGAACAGGAATCTATACGAATGTAGAAGAGTGGTTATTGGCTTCCAAGCAAGTAATGCAAGATGTAGATATGGGTAAGACTGTTCCATCTCCGATTTTACAGTCTAACTCTACTAATGTCACTTCTACTGGGGCCAAAGAGAAGAGTGTTGTAGGGAAAGGTGTTATGAATCAGGAGAGGACTTCAGGAGTCAAAATTGATGTTGAGGATATAGCTGAGGAGGTGAATTTTTGGCAATCTTCCATAGTCTGCTATGTGCTTGGTGCTAATCCACCAATTCGAATTCTGGAGGGCTTTGTGAGGAGATTATGGAAAGATCAAGTAGACAAAGTTGGGATTCTCTCATCAGGTATTTTCATAATTTGATTCTTGTCCATGGAAGTGAGAGATAGAATATTGGATGGAGGCTATCTGTTCTTTGGGAAAAAACCTCTGATAATGAAGCCTTGGAATCCTGTTGATGATTTTTCTAAGGAAGATATAGATTCAGTTCCGACTTAGGTTCAATTGGGAGGATTGGATATTAAATATTGGGGTGACAGATATCTTTTCAAGATAGCGGGACAGATTGGGAAGCCAATTCAAGTTGACTCCATTACTAAAAACAGAGATCGTTTAGCATATCCCAGAATTCTTATTGAGGTGACCATGACACAGGACTTTCCATCTCGAATCAGTTTCTTGAATGAATTTGATCAGGAAGTAGACATTTTCGTGGAATATGAATGGAAGCCCACTGTATGTACGAATTGCTCTGGCTTAGGACACGAAGCTCACGTATGAAAGAAGAGTAAGCCAGTTAAGCAAGAATGGGTTCCTAAACAGAGAGTCTCATCACCTATTGCAAGTAAAGTCAATGTGGATGCAGATGGATTTCAATCAGTTGCCAGGGGAGTTAAGATACAGGAACCTAAAGCCATTTAAATGAGTGTGAATAATAAATTTTGCCTGTTGGAAGGGGATCCTGAGATAGAGCCATTACAGAGGAGTAATACAGGAAGAGAGGGGGGAGGACCCTCTACACTAGATGGATAGAATCCTTACTTGGAATGTACGAGGGATTAACAGTCAATATAAGCACATGGAGATTAAGCATTTAATCCTTTCAAAGAAGGTTGGCTTGGTTAGTCTACTCGAAACAAAAGTGAAAAATAAAAATATGGGGTCTATATACACAAGTCTGTTTTCCGGGTGGTGTTTCACTAATAAAAATACTTGGATTGATAAGGGTAGGATAATAATTGCTTGGAACCCGAGAGTTTTCTCTCTGGATATCAAGTTATGTACTACACAATTAATACACTGTTTAGTGCAGGTTCCAAATCGAACAGGAAGGTTTTTGGTTACCTTTGTGTATGGTTATAATGATGATGCCTCTAGGGAGCTGCTATGGAATGATTTACAAGAATTGGCTGTGGATATAACTGTACCTTGGATGGTGATAGGAGACTTCAATGAGATTCTTTCATTACAAGATAGAATTGGAAAAAAAGTTACCACTAAGATTTCAAGCAAATTTTTAGATTGTTTGACATCTTGCCATTTGGAAGATTTGAAATTTTCAGGTTGTTTCTTTACATGGAACAACAAGCAGCGAGCAAAGGAGAGGGTTTATTCAAAGATTGATAGAGCTTTAGTTAACCCAAAATGGACTGATCATTTTCCTAACTCAGAGGCTGTGTTCTTACCAGAAGGGATATTTGATCATAGTCTAATTCTTGTTCATGTCACTTTGGAGATGCAATTGGAGAAGAAGCCATTTAGATATTTTCGGATGTGGAAAGAAGCACCTTGTTATGAAGACAAAATCCAGACCAGTTGGAACATACCAGTTACTGGTACTCCAATGTTCCAAGTTGTATCAAAGCTGAAAAGGCTGAAACAGGTGCTAGTGAGTATAAATAGAGAGGGTTTTTCTGACATTCAACAGACAGAATTTAAGGCGGGACTTTTATTGAAGGAACTTCAGGAACAATTGCAGAAGGATCCACTAAATGACAGGTTGATTACTCAAGAACAATTGGCTAGAGAACAGTATCTTCATTACCATAAAGCCTACATGTTGTTCTTAGCTCAAAAAGCTAAAGCAAGTTGGATGGTTAATGGAGATGAAAATACTCACATCTTTCATGCTTCCCTTAAGGCTAGGAGAATACATAATAGGATTATGTCCATCAAGACTGAGGCAGGGATTTGGGTCGACTCTCCTACAGATATAAAAAAGGCCTTTTTGGATTATTATCAAGGCTTGTTGGGGACAGTTATGGTGCACAGGAAGAAGGTGTCTCGGTCAATCATGAAGCAAGGACCAATTCTAAATGCAGCTCTTATTCAGACTCTCTCAACAGATTTTTCAACTCAGGAGGTTAAGGATGTAATGTTTGCAATTTCAGGATTGAAAGCCCTAGGCCCAGATGGATATAGCAGCTACTTTTACCAAGATAATTGGAATTTGGCGGGTTCGGAGGTTACTACAGCTGTGCTATCCTTCCTTAATTCGGGTAAACTACTTAGGGAGATTAATAACACAACCATTACACTCATTCCCAAGCATATTTTCCCTGATTCTGTGTGTGATTTCAGACCCATTGCATGTTGTAATGTTATATATAAAGCTGCTTCCAAGTTGATTTGCTCAAGACTCCGGAAAGTTCTACCTGAAATAATTGCAGAAAATCAAGGGGGATTTGTTCATGGTAGATATATAGCTTACAATATCATGATATGTCAAGACTTAGTTCGGCATTATGGGAGACAAAGTTGTAAGCCAAGTTGCATGATCAAATTGGATTTGAGGAAAGCATATGACACTATAGAATGGGACTTTATTGAAGAGATGCTCACTATTTTTCAGTTTCCCCAGAAATTTATACAGCTCATCATGGTTTATGTTCGAACTCCCAGGTTTTCATTGATGATTAATGGCTCACTAAATGGATATTTTGAGGCTAAAAGAGGATTGAGGCAAGGAGATCCTATGTCTCCCTTGTTATTTGTACTTGGTATGGAATATCTATCTAGGATAATGCTTAAAGTTAGCTCTTCTCCAGGCTATAAATTCCATGATAGGTGTGCTAGTTTGAAGCTGAACCATCTATGTTTTGCTGATGACATATTATTATTCAGTCATGGAGACTTTATATCTATCCTTTGGATGCTTAGGGGGCTCAAGCTATTTTCCAAGACCTCGAGACTCTTTCCAAATGAGGCTAAGTCTGCAATATATTGCAGTGGCATGATTGAATCTGAGATTGACAGAGTGGTGACTGCCTCGGGATTCATTCGATCTTCATTACCATTCAAGTATCTGGGCATTCCTATCTGCTCTAAACAAATATCTAATGCTGAGTGTGGGATCATTCTAGAAAAAATGGTAGCTAGGATTAAGCAATGGAGTTCCAGGAATTTATCATATAGTGCTAGAGCAACATTGATCAATTCGGTTTTACTGTCAATACACTCTTATTGGGCTCAAATAATGGTGATGCCAAAACAACTATTGAAGGATATAGATGTAATTTGCAGGGCCTTTCTTTGGAAGGGAGTGGCAGAAGCTCATGGTCCAGGATTAGTTGCTTGGTCCACTGTCTGTACTCCAAAATCTGCAGGAGGGTTAGGCTTCAGGAAAATCTTGGAATGGAATACTGCTGCATTAGGGAAATATGTATGGGCAATAGCTTCTAAAAAGGATAACCTATGGGTAAAGTGGATACATAACATCTATTTGCAAAAGATGGACTGGTGGGCTTACTCAGTGAAGCAAAGTTCCAGCTGGTATTGGAAGAAAATTGTTGAAATTAAGGATTTCTTTAGAGCTAAAATGGACAGATCAGCTTTCATGGCAGTGAAATATAGTATTCAATCTGGGCATGCAATACTATATGTCCAACATACCAAGGTTCAATGGAGTAAATATGTCTGGGAGAGATGCAATATTCCGAAACATAGATACATTCTTTGGCTAACTTTGCACCAGAAGCTGAGAACTAGAGGGTACCTCAGTAAACACTGTCAGGTATTGGACACAGTATGCTTGTTGTGTGGAGATCACAATGAAGAGATATCTCATCTATTCTTTCAATGTACTTACAAAAAAATCTGTCTTGTGAAGTTGAAGGAGTGGATTGGTTGCCGAGCACAAACAGAGAACTATCACACTTTATTGCACTGGATTTCCAAAGCAAAACACCTTAGCAAGCTCAGGAGAGGTTTTTACATAGCTGCTATATCAGCGCTAGTTTATCATATATGGAGAGTCCGAAATGATGTCTTGTGGTCATCTAAGATTTGGCATGTAAATCATACTATAGAGGTCATTAAGAGAGAGTTAAAGTTGAGACTCACTGTATCAATGTACAAGAGGAAACAAAATAGGGATAAGGAATGGATTCACAAATTGTAAAGTTAGATACATGGACTGTAAGTCACATAGGGGTAGAAGGAAATTCATAAGTGTACATGATTTGATTTTGAGCAATACAATGATTCTTATTCACCAAATATATATATATATATAAGAATCACAAGTATATCTCAACATATGAGAACTTGGATTATAGCTTGAGAATAGTTAGAATAAAAGAAGAAGATGATGACAATTTCTTGTCTGAAAAAAAAATTCTCAAACTTTTCTGAATTCTCTGACTTCTCTATGTTCTTCTTGTTATTCTATATCATATATATAGAGATTATGTATTACCTTATTATTCCTAATAACAATATTAATATAATAATAATATCATAATGATGATAGGAATTTGATTTAGGTAAATATCTAACTTACCACATTTGAAAATATCGATTTTCAAATTATTAATTAATTAAATAAATAAAATAAAAACAACACAGATATAATATTTGTGTACTATTACACGCATGTCATAGTCACTATGTCATGCGTGAATATCAGTATTCCCTTTTCAGAGATATTGCATTTTTTTTATTTAACTAAAATCAATCATTCCACAAAATATGGTATTATCTTTTTAAGGAAAAGATTACAACCATATTTCAAAATTCGAAATTCAAATTGATGATAATCATTATCATCATCTTTTTACAATTCAATAAATAAAAAACTATTTTAACTCACTACAAGAAAAAATGCTTTTAATAACACTGAAAATGTGTTATCAAAACATACCATAACACTTTTTGATGTGTTAAGACCGACTATGTTATCGTAGGTCAGGGTACTTTACATAACACTTTATCATTGTTATACAGATGTGTTATTATACTGTCAACGATAACACAATTTCTATGTTATTTTAATAAATAGATAAGTGTTTAATTATGTTATTTATAGTCGATTATATAACACATTTCAATACTTATAAATTTGTGCTATACTACACTTTAGTATAACACTTTTTTTGTGTTATACTACACTTTAGTATAACACATGTGTTATATTAGCTTAGAGAAACATAATCTTTTTTTACTTACACAAAACTAGGAAAACAAATATGAAAGTTGAAGCCAAATAAGGTAACATAAATAGATTTTTATTAATTACTCAAATGTAATTACAATATTTAGTCTACTAGTCTAGGCTTAAGAAATCATATTACACATGGTGGGTTGAATTAAACACTGAGCGCAAAACAGAGACTATCAGTCTTCTTTGTGAAATTCTTTTTTATGCCAAGCAATCCTTTAAGCTGCTGAAGGGCAATTGTAATGGCAGCTCCTCCCATGAACCCAACAATGGCAGCATGGGATAGAAACTCAATCAAGAACCCCAATCTGAAAAAGGATCCAGCCATTTTAGAGAAATATATAAAACATATATAGTGCAGTTTTTTTTTAATTGTCTTAAACCATAAGCATTGTTGTATAAAACTTATTCTTAACTTCATAAGGTTTCAAATTAAAATGAGCAACTCAACTATGAATCCAATCTCATAATCAAGTAAGAACTTAAAGAAATTATTTTTTCAACATATTAGATTAAGTTTGGACATATGCAACAAGAAATTGATCATATAGATATGAAGACAGGATAAGATAACATGAAAATAAAACTAGCAAGGAACATCCAGTAACAAATTAATATTGAATCCTGCATAATAATACACTGAACACCCAATAAGACAGCAATATTAAGGTTCATGAAATTGGTTATTGGACTAGAGAAATTATCAAATAAAAGATACTATGGGAACTGCAATAAAAAAGGAAACAAACAAATGTCCTCAACAGGGTGAAGAAAAAACCAGGATGAACAAAAATAATTCATGTGATCTTTAAAAAAGAAACAATCACAATAATAACACAACAGAAGCAAAGCACCGAATACTACCCAAATCCAGTCAAAATAACTCTACAATCACAAATATCACAAGATTGAAGAGAAAGCATCCTTCCTGCATATTTACCAAAATGGTATCAATGTAAGCAATGCACAACTAAATTAACAAAATAAGTACAAATTTCAGATGGCATAAAGTGAAGAATAAAATAAATATCAATAAACAAAGGACAGTTGAAAAAGAAAGAAAAAAAAAGCATAGCGATAGAGGTCATTACATAATTATAAATTTTTTTTATTTTACTTTTCAAGTCAGCATAATTTCTCTTGGCCAAGATGTTAACACCCATGGCCATTATAGCAGCACTATTAGGATTAGGAGATAATTTCCTGACCAAAGTGCAGATGATCTCAAAAACCCTGGGCAAATGATAAGAGACAAGAGCATTAACGTGGCAAGAAACAAACATAACACAGTACATAGGAAAAGAACAGTATTTACCACACTCGACTCTCCAATTGCCCACTCACAGCAGTTTCTTGAGCATGAAATGAGCTGCCAATGCCCATTAAAGCAAAACCCACAGCCTAGCAGGTATTGCTGCAGAAGCTTTTAGTTAATTAGTATTGTCAAAATATCAGAAATCTAGATTAGTTTCAGTTAGATATCCCAGTTGCACAAGATTCTAAGTGTTCATAATAACAAGGTTACTGTAAAAAATTAAATAGCATGTCATCTTCCTATAATATAGCATGAATAATTAAGGAGTAATCAATATCTCTGTAGTCTCTAGAAAGCTAGATTTGCTTAATTGGTGGACCAATATATTTTTATATGTTATGTATGTTTCAATATTATGATTAATGCTTTTCTTTGATCAGTACACTCTTTACTAGAACTAATTATTGATGATAGTGGTTAGTCTAAGCAAAACCTAAAGATCTCAAACTTTGAGCAACTATGCCTGAACTCAGAAGAAAAAAAACATGACCCAAATGATAGCCAATACTATTATACTATTGGACATATAACAACAACACACCTGCATGAATTAAAAAAGAAAATAATATATTAAAGAAGTAATGAATTAAAGAGGAAATGGATATTCGGGTTGGCCAGGTCGTTCTGGATATTCTTCAATTAATTTCTGCGGTGGATGGTGTTGATACATATTGGTTTCAGTCACCAGGTTGTTCATCACATATGCAGGAGCTGGAGGCAAGTTCCTTTCTGGTAGATAAACTGGAGGAGCCTAAACAATACACATAAGAACTAGAGAGCAAGATTCCATAACAATAGACATAGTAACAATTTTAATTTATAATTAATGAGATTCCATAACCTAGACAGCAAGATTTACTTAATCTACCACTTGAGCATGCTGCTTTTGAATATTTTATATTATATACTGGACACATTCCACAATGTGTAGTTTAATATGCAAGGAACATTTATCAAAACAGAACAAGAGAACCATGTTATGCACACCCCTAATTATATTAATGCACACTAATCAAGTTATAAATATTTAAATAACTCCTTACTGCCACTGGTTCAAAAACAATACCACCACCAAAACCATAACTAGGAACACATATAAGATCAAACAGTCATCTATACTTAAGCACCACAACTAATTAACAACTCTGTCGAGACCAACAACTTAAAAAACTAGTTTGGTACAATTGGTTCGGATCAGAAGATCATATCCTACTTGCATAGAGTAAACAAAGAAGGTTCTAACTTCAAAGATTTGGAAGTCTACTAACATAAAAGAGAGCATGCTATATCCAAAATGAGCAAAAGAAGAATTTAGTTTTTATGTTTTCTTCACAATCAATGGACCATTAAGCTAATCAAACAGAGTATAAAAAGAGCATAGATTATTCAACTGGCAGAACATGACACACTAGACAATGTAAACATTCATCGATGAAGAATCAAGATTTGTACTCTCTCTTCTTTATAGAGGCTACAAGCATAAACACGAACCAAGACATAACTACTCATAATGATCAACCCAAACCTTCAATTATATTGAAACATACTATACAGGGCATTAATCAGTATTATTCATCGACAATTAAAATGACAATAATAACAGATTAATTCTTATGAATGCTTTGAGCAACCTGCAGTGATCTAATCTCATCTAGTTGGAGAGCATTGATAATAAACAAATGTTGATAATTAAAGAATATCTGAAACTAAAGAATAAAAAACTTAAAAGTAAATAATAACACTAATCAATATACTTATAAGAATGTGAAATAGAATCTCACCTATAATGGTAGAACCTTTAAGGTTTCCCACACTCTAAAATTGCAACACGGTTTCTTTTAGTAATTTAATCTAGCCCTGAAACCACATCAATTTGTCATAAAACAATGATAAAAAAACTGAGAACTTTTGATATTGAAAAAGACAAATAAAATTTTACAGCTTTACAAGACTTACTGATCATCCATGACAATCTGTTTTAATACTTATCTATATATATACACATGTAAGACATGAATTATACTATGGAAAAAATAAAGATAAAGGTAATATTTAATTTGCTTTGAACACTCAGACAAGTATTTTTAAGCCAACACAACAGAGGGTAGAAATATTCATTGGAAAGAGAAAGGGAATATACATGAGCATATGTGCTAATATAATATATTAGCATGTGTGACATGGGAATATGTAGGCCAAGACTTTTGGTGATGAGAACATACAACAAACATACCATCATGTTAACAAGCATTTATATTTAGACACATGATATATAACACACCTCACATCTCATCTCCTATACACATAAATGATTGTCTTTCTAATCTCCTCTGTTAATAATAAAGAGTCCAATATGACACAATTAGCAATCTATTTTTAATGCTTGTGTTTGGAGCATATATTAGCATAATAAAAACAAGTATAATGTTTGCAATTTCAATAACTACAGTAATACAATTATAACAAAAAAAAACCCTGAATCCATGCCATTGTGTTCGAAGTTGCAGTCCTCTGCTTACATATATACAAAGAATATACATAACCCTATAAAAGACACTACAACAAATTCAACAAACCCAAATTTGAGACTAAGTGGCATGGCAAAGAAGATGCAGAAAGGTCATTTAAAATCCTGCTATAGAACCAGTGAAGTTCTCTTATTTTCTGAAATTAGAGCTCAATATAAGGCAAGCATCTATAATCAAATATTAAAACTAAACACAATAAATGAGGAAAAATATGGTCTAATATATGACAAGCACTTTCAACTTGCAAGCATCTTAAATCTAGTTAAAGAAAATTAAAAAATTAATTGTCCTTAAAGAAAACCATGGTCTACAATACTCACTATTCTACCAAGAATAAATGCAGCTGTAGCACTAATTGTTGCACCAATAGAATCGGCAACGAACCCCAAAGGCAACCCAAATAGATAACCTCCACCAAGATGTAAGAGAAAATAAATAGCACAAATAAAGCATTGATAAAAAAAAAAAATAGTAACAGATACACTTTCACACTTAAACCAAATAAGTTGACTAGACAGACTTTATTCATTCAGAGTTCTATTTTTTTTGGAGGAAGGAGGATCACTGAACAGAAAATTACATACTTTATTAAACAGACTATAAAGGTCCAAAATAATGTCATTATTTTAGCTCTGCAATAAGAATTAGTGACTTTAACTTACTGTAAATATTGACTTGTTCTACTTCACAATACCAAAATCCATGGAGTCACATCACTAATACCACTTCTCCTAGTTAACTAGAATGAACTATAGAGATATTAAAACCGAGCACAAGTCTATATTATTAAACCACAAGTAAAGAACAAACAAATAAATAAAAAAGGCAAAAACAATTATAATAATAAGTAAAAGAAACATACATGATTCTAGCACATTTTACTTGTAAACATTCAAAAAGAAGAAGACATGGTCAGGAAAATATCATAATTCAATAAAATGGCATGAAACCACCATTGCGATAGAAATAATGGCCACCCAAAGAACAGTCATGAAGCAAACATTAAACACATTGATTGGAAATTCCAAATCAATCATAATTCAACAAGAAATCTTACAAAACCAAAGAAGAAACTATGAAACAGTCATTAATCAACAAAACTAGAAAAAAATAGTTGTAATAAATGACAAATCACCAAGCTCTGCAATAAGAATTAGTGACTTTAACTTACTGTAAAGTGGCCAAAATGCATAATGTGTACCAGTAGGCTTGCAAGTTTTGAAAGTGTGTATGCATATGTATAGATAATTTTTATAAGATATGAAAGTTCTTGAAGTAAATTGACAGGGAAATTTACACATAATCACACCAAGCCAACACACTTTTATCTTAACTATTTTAACAGACTTCAAATGTAACATTAAAAAAAAACAGCAAGAGCATCAAATGAGGTCTGGACTTAACAGAGCAACAATGTGTACTACTAGGAAGGATGAAGCAATGTGTTAAAGAAAATACAAGTCATTCAGGAATTTAATCAAACAGATTCTATGCACACATTATCACATCAAGAGAATCAGAAAAAAAAAACTTCATAGATTATTATGCAAACAAGAGAGAAGGCATTAGTTGGTCTTGCCCGAACAACAAGATCAGTGTGAGTCTGAAAACCTAATTAATCCAACTACAATAGGATAATTTAATCTCATTGAGAAACTTGAGAAAAAAAATTATAACTTTGTCTCAAATTAGTTTTTATCCAATCCAAAACTACTTGCCAAACATGACCAAAATGAATAAAAACGAACAGTTACAATTTAAGGACTTTCAAAGGTCCTTGTGCAGCTAAGTAAGGATATTTATGATCACAATTATCTTCTTCTACATATCCATGGAATTTGAGATGGCCCAAATCAGCAATGCATATATACATACATGTAACATTCATCTAATGAGGAAAAAAGATATAATTTCTAATATAAATAAGAAAAAAAAATCACAAAGAAAAGCAAAACAGAAAATTGAACGAAATGATACAACCTAGGCAGTAGCAAAAATGCTCCTTCTAAAAAGTAGTGAAAGACAAAAACAAAAATAGAAACACCTTCCCATAAACATCTTAGATTACAGCCACAAATACCAATCACAAAGAAGAGTGGAGGATGAGAAGAATGCCTTAAACTCCTTATTATTGAAGATTCATATAGGTATAGATTCAATATTATTAGTATCAACACCAAAATCAACAGTGTAAACAGAGAGAAAAAAGGGAGAAAAACTGTACGCCCTGGTTTTCCCACGGGCTGTTTAGCAGGACGAGCCTCGGACTAATCAGGTTTAGTCCGAGGCTCCCACAGGCCGGAGGTCCTATTTCCAGGACGGACCCTTCTCAGCTCGAGGGGGTCCTGTTTCCAGCTCGCATTTGTTGCCCAGGGGCTAAGAGTGACATCCGAAGGCCACGGACGGGAGCAGCTCGGGTTACGAACTGCTCAGGTCACGAGCTTCTCAGGAAGCTCTGACCCTATGGGAAGTCAACACACGCAAGATAAACGTGCATATTCCTGCCATAACGTGCCCGATATCCCCCTGACTTCTCGGACACGCAGCAGGAACGTGCGTATTCAGACACCCACGGACGGGTTGGGCCGTGCGACCCATTATCTCCTTCCATGCTGATTAGACCACACTTGTGTGTCAGGTTTAGGAATTAATCATGAATGTCACAGAGTTGATATGACAAATGGTAAGGTCACGGGATGACCTCCCTACGAACTGCTCAGGTCACGAGCTTCTCAGGAAGCTCTGACCCTATGGGAAGTCAACACACGCAAGATAAACGTGCATATTCCTGCCATAACGTGCCCGATATCCCCCTGACTTCTCGGACACGCAGTAGGAACGTGCGTATTCAGACACCCACGGACGGGTTGGGCCGTGCGACCCATTATCTCCTTCCATGCTGATTAGACCACACTTGTGTGTCAGGTTTAGGAATTAATCATGAATGTCACAGAGTTGATATGACAAATGGTAAGGTCACGGGATGACCTCCCTACCAACTTCCAGGTGCCTTCTCCTATAAATAGGGAGACCCTGGGAGTTGATAGGGGTTGGAGAAAATAGTCTTTGAAGAACTATACACTTTGTAAACCAAATACCCAGAGAATATCAATAATATTGACTAGTGGAGTAGAAGGATTTTAACCTTCGAACCACTTAAAAACGTGTCTTGAGTCACCTAGTTCTTTCCAAAAGATTTCATATCTGTGATGGTTCTACTTTTAGTACTAATCTCTTTCTCTTCTCCTCTTAATTCCCTGTTGCCGAAGAACCGCGTCAACAGTTTGGTGCTTTCATTGAGAGCAAGTTCTATTAGTACTACCGCCAAACATCCAACTATGGTGACCACTCGATCCAGGCATGGCAACGAGACAGAGCAGCATGATGGGTAGGAGGCCCACCAGGTTGCCCTCCCTGATGAGCAAGTTCCTGAAGTCCAGCAGAGGCCAGGGAAGCAGCCGGTGGGCCAAGACGACACTGGTAGTTCAGCGCCCCGGCCGCCTAATCCGAATCCATGTTATTACACTGCGGTGGAGATGGAGAATGCTCAGCTGAGGAGCCAGTTAGCAGCAGCTGGTCAGCAACTCCAGGATATTCTGAGTCGACTACCCCCTCTCACAACCAACGTTAACGTTGGAGAGAGGCAAGGCGAGGCTCCTAAGTCTCGCCGGAGTAATCGGTCCAGGCGTAGCCGTTCAGGTAGACTTCCTGCAGCTAACTCCGCCCCTTCATCACACCATCAAGAGGCGAACTTCAGGGAAATGCCTCGGACCGGAAAGCAGCAGTACAGCCGTTCGGTTAGGACGTCAACCCCTAGCTCTCAGCCTTCCTCGAGGACGCCCAGAAGAGATCGAGGAAATTCCCGAAGAAGGGCCGAGGAGAGCCAGAGACGTCAGCCCGTCCCCGAAGAACGTCCAGTTCCTCGTCCAGCTCGCCCAGTGCGGGACCAGCAAGCTGGCAGGGCCGAGAGGCCCCCACCAAATTTAGTCCGACCGGACGGTACTAGGATTGCCTCCCCGGTCAGGCATCCTCCTTCTCCCATCAGATATTCGTCTCCTCAACCCGTCCAAGACATCCCGACCTACGGAAATAGTAGGAGAGATCCGCCATCAGCCGGGCCCTCCTGGCGCAGCAGGGTGCCGGGGGAAGGATCAGGTCGGAGCCGCCAAAGACACACCCCGAGCCTGTCCAGCAGGAGTCACTAGACCGGTAGTGCACGGAGTGATCTCTCGGGAGGAGACCTGCGCCAGCGACTAAGTTCAGCACAAAGTCACCATACTACCCAGGGAGGCGACCTTCGAGATCGCCTCAATTCTCACAGAGAGGATCGAGTTAGGGATGGTAGCCAGGCCCGCTCAGTGGGGGTCCGATCCGAAGTACGTAACGGTGGAAATGCCCCAAATGACCTATCTCAAGATAGGAGGGGCAACAACCCGCCTAATATGTACAACGGGTCCGGAGCTGTTGAACAGCCCCGGAATAACCCAGGATCTCAGGACAAAACCCTAGAGCGCCTAACTCAGATGGAGGAGCTGATGAAGAAGCTCCTATCGAAAAAAGAAAAAGACGAATATGATTCAGGGGATGAGATGGAACTCTTCGCCCCCAATATAGCAGCGACGACATACCCTTCTGGCTTTCATATGCCCCACTTGTCAAAGTTCAACGGGGATGGAGACCCGTCTGACCACTTAGGGATGTTCAACACCCTAATGATGGCCCATAACATCGGACCGGAGCTTCGTTGCTTGATCTTTCCTTCCACCCTAACTGGGCCCGCCAGGCAGTGGTTCAAGCAGAGTAAAAGGCAGTCAATTAGCTCCTGGAAGACATTTTTGGCTGACTTCAAAAGGGCATTCCGAGCCTCCCAGGCCGCCCGAGTCCAGGCCGACTTCCTAGCTAACGTGAGACAGCAGCCTGGTGAGACGCTGAAAGCCTACTTGAGCAGATTTGCAAATGTCGCTGCTCGAGCCAGAGACGCTGACGATAGCTCCAAACTCATGGCCATGAGGACCGGGATCCTAGTTGGCGGAGACCTGTGGAAGGATATTCAAAGGAGGGGGGTCAGCTCGGTTAGCGAATTCCTTAACAGAGCCCAAGAGTGGATAAACTTGGAAGAAGCTGAAGCTTCAGCCGCAGGGACCAGCCAGGTCCCCGAGAAGCCCGTTGGGATGGGAACAGAGATCGTAGTGGCGATTCCCGACGTTGCGCAGAATAACCAGCTCGGTGGTGGCAAAAGAAAAGGGAATGGTGAAAACAGCCAGCACGGTCAAAAGAAGAATAAGTCTGTGGATAAATTCAAGCCCGTGTTCACAACATATACCGAGCTCGCCCAGACCAGGGAAAATATTTTCCTGGCCAACGCTACTCGGGTCCCATGGAAGAGGCCGGAGCCATTGAAACACCCTAAGGGAAAGAGAGACGCTTCCAAATTCTGCCGTTTTCATAACGACGTCGGGCACAATACCGACGACTGCAGGCACCTCAAAGATGAAATCGAGACTCTCATCCGAGTAGGTCCATTGGCGCAATACTCGCGGAACAGGGTCCCGACAAGTCGACCCGCTCCGGAGGTCCCAGCCAGTCAGCCCGGGCCTCGGGTAGATCAGGACGTCCTTCCCCCCGTGGTCGAGGGAGAGATCTCCACCATCTCTGGAGGACCACACATGGCTGGCACAAGTAGAGGCGCCCAGAAGAGGTATGTGAATGAATTGAAGGCCCACAACGGAGCGGAGTTCGCCCCGGAACAGCGTCAATCAAAACAGCAAAGATTAGAGAAACAACCGATAACTTTCACGGAGGAAGACGCAGGCCATGTCCAATTCCCTCATAACGATCCCTTGGTCGTAGCAGTCTAGCTCGCCAACCGGAAAGTAAGGAGAGTGTTGGTGGACAATGGGAGCTCGGTAAACCTCCTATTCCGGTCCACCTTAGAAAAAATGGGTCTGACCGTCTCCGAGCTGAAGGCAACCTCGATGATGCTATATGGTTTTTCAGGAGAAGGGTCAGCAACGATAGGGACGATCGAGCTGGTGATCACCCTAGGAGACGAGTCCCGAACAGTGTCCAAACTACTCGAATTCGTGGTCATTGACTGCTCCGCTGCCTACAATGCCATTTTGGGCCGACCTACACTCATTGCTTTCGAGGCTATCACTTCCGTCCGACACCTCGCCATGAAATTCCCTACTTCAACAGGGGTCTGTACTATCAAGGGCGATCAGCTCGCTGCCAGGGAATGCTACAACATTTCCATGAAGGGAAAATCTAAACCCGGGCAGATGACGATGGCCATTCAGGACGAAGGGGAATCTCAGGGACCCAAGGCGGCTCCCGAGATTGAAAAACCTCAGATTTCCGAAGGCGAAAAGCTCGCCCTAAGCGAGGACATTGACCCCCGAGTAGGCGAGGACAGGTCCGAGCTCCAAGCTATTGAAGAGCTCGAGGAGGTAAGCATCGATAAACAAAACCCGTCACGGACGGTTAAGCTCGGGAAGAACCTCCATGACAAAAGAAAGGAGGAGCTGATTACGTTTCTGCAGAAGAACCTGGACGTATTCGCATGGTCGCACGAGGACATGATAGGGATCAGTCCGAGCGTCATCATGCACACGCTCCACCTAGATAAAAGCGTCCCTGCCAAGTCTCAAAAGCAGAGACGTTTAGGGACAACCCGAGCCGAAGCCCTTGAAGAAGAAGTGGCCCGGCTCAAAAAGTGTGGCTTTATCCGCGAAGCCAAATTTCCCATTTGGGTTGCCAATCCCGTGTTAGTTCCAAAGCCCAATGGGAAGTGGCGGACCTGTATTGACTTCTTCGACCTGAATAAAGCCTGCCCCAAGGATTGCTTTCCATTGCCGAGGATCGATCAATTGGTGGATGCCACGGCGGGACACCAGCTCATGTCCTTCATGGACGCGTACTCAGGCTACAATCAGATCGCGATGAATCCAGCAGACCAGGAACATACCAGCTTCATGACCCCGACTAATGTCTATTGCTATAAGGTCATGCCGTTCGGTCTGAAGAATGCCGGAGCTACCTACCAAAGGCTAGTAAACAGAATGTTCGCGGACCAGATCGGGAAAAACATGGAAGTGTACGTCGATGATATGCTTGTCAAGTCAAAGACTGCCAGCAACCACGTCGCCGACCTGGAAGAATGCTTTAACATACTGCGAGAATATGGCATGAGGCTCAATCCTCAGAAGTGCACTTTCGGTGTTGCATCGGGGAAATTCTTGGGTTTCATAGTCAATACCCGAGGAATCGAGGCAAACCCCGACAAGATCAGGTCACTGCTCGAGCTTCCTTCCCCCAGGTCGCGGAAAGATGTCCAAGGCCTCACAGGAAGAGTGGCAGCACTGAACCGGTTCATTTCCAAATCGACCGATAAGTGTTTGCCCTTCTACAACCTGCTCCGGGGAAACAAGAAGTTCGAATGGACAGTAGAGTGCGAAAGCGCATTCCTCGACCTAAAAGCGCATCTGGCTGAACCGCCTGTGCTATCAAAACCCAAGGTAGGAGAACCTCTTTTCCTCTACATGGCCGTCACTGAGGACGCAGCTAGTGCCGTTCTGGTGCGAGAAGAGGACCAGGCTCAGAAACCGGTCTATTACATCAGCAAGAGACTCCTCGGAGCTGAATCAAGGTACCCAATGATGGAAAAACTGGCGTTCTGCCTAATCACGGCCTCGCGAAAACTCAGGCCATACTTCCAGTCCCACACTGTACACGTCATGACTGATCAGCCTTTAAGGCAGGTTTTGCAAAAGCCTGAAGCATCGGGACGCTTGCTAAAGTGGGCGGTCGAACTCAGTCAGTTCGAGATTTTCTATACTCCCCGAACTACCATAAAAAGTCAGGCCTTGGCCGACTTCGTGGAGGAATGCGCGGGATTCCAGGAGATTCCATCAGAAGACTCACCTCAGGTTGGCTCCCCACGCTCGTCGTGGAAGATCTTCGTTGATGGCTCATCTAACGAGAACGGCTCCGGGGCCGGAATCATTCTGATATCCCCAGAGGGGCATAGATTCCACTCGGCGCTAAGGTTCGGGTTCAAGGCGTCTAACAACGAGGCAGAGTACAAGGCCTTGTTGGCTGGACTTAGGATAGCTAGTGAGTTAAAGGCGAGCTCTGTCTAATGCTTCAGCGACTCCCAGCTCGTGGTGAATCAGGTTCTAGGCGAGTATCAGGCGCGGGGTCCCAAGATGGCCGCCTATTTGGCAAAGGTAAAGTCTGAGCTGTCTGCGTTTGGGCAAGGGTCAATCGAACAGATACCTCGG
The DNA here is from genome assembly GCF_963169125.1 of Humulus lupulus. Classification (NCBI taxonomy): domain Eukaryota; kingdom Viridiplantae; phylum Streptophyta; class Magnoliopsida; order Rosales; family Cannabaceae; genus Humulus; species Humulus lupulus. The sequence goes on along the minus strand of NC_084797.1, from coordinate 151,188,988 downwards.
GAGCAGAACGCCCACGCAGATGCTCTCGCCAAGCTCGCCACCTCGGGAGAGACAGAAACCCTGGGGTTGGTACCGGATGAGTTCTTGGGGAAGCCTAGCATAGACGGGGATCGGGCAGAAATTGAAATGATTGACATTAGGCCGACATGGATGACTCCCATTCTTGAGTATCTCGTCGAGGGCAAGTTACCCGAAGGGCGCAACGACGCACGGCGAGTCCTTTATCAAGCTCCAAGATATACGCTAGTCGAAGGGGTGCTGTACCGACGTGGGTAATCCCTACCTCTCCTCCGGTGCGTTCTTCCAAGTGAAGCGAAGGCCATCCTGCAAGAAGTTCATGAAGGATTCTACGGAGACCACACTGGGGGGCAAAGCCTGGCCTTGAAGGTTCTCCAGCAAGGTTATTACTGGCCGACTCTGTCCAAAGACTCGATCTCATATGTAAAAAGGTGCGACAAGTGTCAGCGATTCTCTGCGGTTGCCCGAGCTCCTTCGGTCGAGCTAAAAATGATTTCATCTCCCTGGCCATTTGCCATTTGGGGGATAGATCTAGTAGGCGCCCTGCCTACCGGAAAGGGCGGGGTCCGTTACGCCGTAGTAGCCATTGACTACTTCACCAAGTGGGCTGAAGCAGAGCCGTTGGCGACAATAACATCGAAAAAGGTGCTAGACTTCGTGGTTAAAAGCATCATATGTCGATTTGGCCTACCTAAGAAGATCGTCTCCGACAATGGCACTCAATTTGACAGCGATCTGTTCACCGAATTTTGCGAAAGGCACGGAGTTGTGAAAAGCTTCTCGTCCGTGGCCTATCCCCAGGCGAACGGCCAGGTCGAGGCTGTCAATAAAACTCTAAAGGCGAGCCTCAAGAAGAGGCTAGATGAGGCAAAGGGGATCTGGCCAGAACAGCTCCCCCAAGTCCTGTGGGCATATAGGACCTCACATCGGACTCCCACGGGTCACACTCCTTTCTCCCTAACCTTTCTGAGTGAAGCAGTCCTCCCCGTGGAGGTTAAAGTTCTGTCACATAGGGTCCAGCCCTACGACCAAGACAGGAACCACGAACTCCTATGCCATTCCCTAGACTTAGTGGGTGAAAGACGAGAAGATTCACAACTCCAGCTCGCCCATTATCAACAGAAGATCACTCGCTACTTCAACACTAAGGTCAAAAGACGTGCCTTTAGCGTCGGCGATTTGGTCTTAAGGAGAGTTTTCCTGGCCGGGAAAGATCCCAAAGATGGGGTTTTGGGACCAAGCTGGGAAGGACCATACCAGTTCATCGAAGTCATCAAGGAGGGAACTTATAAGTTGGCGCGACTTGATGGAGGGGCGGTCCCGCGGACTTGGAATGCCATCCACCTAAAGAAATACTATCAATGATCCACTTGTAAGGCCTAGAAGGTCACCTTCCATGTATAAATAAAAATCAAATGTTTCTCTTTATTTGCAAGAGTGATTTTAAAGTAACCACGAAAGACCCTTTCCCAATTACTTGGGGGGCATATGGTACCTGGATATAACCAGGTCTCCTTAACGACTTAGGTGTTAATTTTTATCTATGGATAAGGGTTATCACGAACTAAGTCCTATCCTGGTTTTAACCAGGTCATAAAACTTAGGAGCTAACTAAAAATTTATTGACCGTGGTTCTTCTTTAAAGAGCCCGGGATATGGATAAAAGTTGACTCAAACTAAGTTTTCAAAATAAGTTCCTGGTTTTAACCAGGTCATAAAACTTAGAAGTTAACTAAAAATTTATTGACCGTGGTTCTTCTTTAAAGAGCCCGAGATATGGATAAAAGTTGACTCAAACTAAGTTTTCAAAATAAGTTCCTGGTTTTAACCAGGTCATAAAACTTAGAAGTTAACTAAAAATTTATTGACCGTGGTTCTTCTTTAAAGAGCCCGGGATATGGATAAAAGTTGGCTCAAACTAAGTCTTCAAAATAAGTTCCTGGTTTTAACCAGGTCATAAAACTTAGAAGTTAACTAAAAATTTATAGATCGTGGTTCTTCTTTAAAAGCCCGGGATATAAATAACGGTTAACCCGAACTAAGTTCATCAAAATAAAGAGATGAATTGTAGCCAAATGCATAAAAATATATATATATATGTTAAAATTGCTGAGCAAATTGTCTCGAGGTGGAAACACCTCATAAAAAAAAAAAAAAAACTACTACAATGGAAAGTAAGATAGTTCAAAGTGCCCAAAGAGAAGTATCCTAAGCCCCGTCAGTTGGCCCTTTGGAGGTCGCGGTCTCGTCCTGCTCCGCCGCGACAGAGGCCTCTCCAGTCTCCGAGGGAGGTACCTCTTTATTTAGGCGGGCTTGGAGCTTCAGCAGCAAAAACACCCAGAGGTTCGGTGGCATGAAAGAAAAGTCCGCGTCCAGATTGTGGGACCAGCAGTGATAGAACAGGTCTTGCAAGGACTGCTCCGAGACGGCCCGCTCGGCTTCCAGGGCGGCCTGGGCCTCGGTCTTCGCTACCTCGAGATCCGTCCGCGATGCGGTCAGGGAGTTTTTAAGCTCTTGGTTCTCGGAGCGGATCTTCTTTAGCTCGGCTTTAGAGGCCGCCAGCGCGTCTTTCGCCTCCTGGGCCTCCTGAAGGGCGGTTTGGCGCTCAGCCTCCATACCCTCGAGCTGGGCCTTGGTCCTAGCGATGCCTCTGTATGCGGCAGCAATGCCCTGCAAGAAAGGAAGGATAAATTAACTAACTGGAAGAAAAAAGGCGGCGTGTGAGTGTTAAAGCTTTAAAAGAATGGGGCAGTTTACCGTTAGGGTCATGTCCATCGAAGACTCTATAACTCGGACCGGGCTCGTTGTTTCGATGGCCCGGAGCTCCTTCTCCCTGAGTTTGTAGAAATGGCTGACGGCATAGCTCGCCGACTCATATACCGTCCCCCGGAATGCTTCTGGCATCTTCTCCAGATCCTGGGGATCGACCGGGATGCGCACATCCGGGGCTGCCATGGCCGGATTCCCGATCTCCATTACCCCGTCCTGGACGGCTAATGGAGATTGTTGGGGTGGCGGGAGCATGGGTCCTGTCCTGACGACAGGAAGGATCGCCCCCGCGACCTGGGATGGAGGGGCTTTCTCCTTCTCCTTAGCCGGGGATTTGGTGGAGGTCCCAGCCGAGTTCTTGGACTCTCGGAGCCTTTTCAACCTCGGCCCCGCTGGGGGGTTCCCGCCGAAGACCACGCCCCGCAGATTACCTCCGGGCTGAGACATCTCTTCTGCCAAGAACAAAAAACATGGTTATTACAAGGTAGCTATCATGCAGAAATAGAGACAAAAGGTTTAAAGGCAATAAGTAAGCGAATACTAAGGGAGCCCTACCCCCCGAGCTGGAAGAGCCTAAGACGATTATCTCACGAACTGGCGCAGGTTCTAGGTCTGATTCTGACTCGGGGCTGGACTCTTCTACATACTGCCTAGTCCCCGGAGCATAGATGCCCCTCTGGAGCGCTGGCCACGTGCGTAAGTTGGTCCCATACTCCTAAAAAAGGATCGACCTAAAAGCTAGGGTGTTATCTACTACTACGGTACCCCTAGGCCGACTCTCTTGGTTGTCCAGCACGAGCTGGTCAACGCAATGGAGTAAGAGCGTATCCAGGTCCGGATTCCTCTGATGACGATGGACGATCTGCCTAGGATTGAACCTAACCAGCCGGGGGTCTGCGGTGGCCCTATCTACATTCTTAAATAAGTAAGGGTTACCTTGGCCGGAAGGACCCGCGGCAGCTCCGGATTGGACCCTCTCCTCGCCCATACCCTGGGCGACCTCCAAGGTCCTCTTCCTGTTCCTCACGAAAGGAACTTCGTCACCCTCCTCCTCGCCTTCGTCGTTGGAGATCCCCTCCGCGACGATCGGTCTGTTGTCGCGAGCTGGGGGAGGCCCCCGGGGCCTCTTCAAATTCAAAGTATGATTTGGGAAAATCAGCTTGCAGAATACCATCGTCTCGTCCGTCACGAGCACGCGGTAGTCTTTCTCACTGGGAGGCAAGTTCGCCAGTGTGTCGTATTGACCCCCGAGGGTCGCAGACTTTTCGGTCCTCGCGTAGATGACTGCAAGGTTGGTTGAAGTCAGAAGTGGGATAAGGGAGGAGCTAAAATAAGATAACCTTTAAAAGGCGGGCTAAATCAAGGATCACTTACGAGGACGGTTGAAGTAGTGATGATCGCAGTTGCGGAACCCAGTTGACATAAAAAACTAGTCCTTGAATTCGTTCGGATGGCTCGGCAGCTCGATGACCGCCGCTGTATTAGGGAAGCGGGTTAAGTAATAGAACCCGTCGCCTCGCCCCCGCTGGTCCGGGCTGGCTTTGAGGCAGAAGAAGTATAGAATATCAGCAGGAGTGGGGACCTCCCCCTCGTGCTTTTGAAACAAATACCTCAACCCCGCCAACAGACGGTATGAGTTGGGGGGGAGCTGGAATGGGGCCAACCCCACATAGTTCAGAAAATCAGCAAAATACTGATCCAGGGGGAGGAAGGCCCCTGCCTTGAAGTGTTCTCCACTCCAGGCCGCGAACGACTCGTCAAGCGGCGTGCAGCTCCGCTCGCCCTCTGCGGCAGGACGAGCAATCACGGAGGCCCTCCCCAGGGGAATGTTATGATTAATGAAGATTTTGGTGATCTTTGCCTGCTCGGTTATCTTCGAGACGATTCTCTCCGCCTAGAAAAACGCGTCAGGGGCCACCTCGGCCTGTTTCTCCACGACCGGCCCAAAGTGGGGAATTGGCGAGCTGGGCATCACCGCCTTTCCTTTATCTTGCTGGGAGGACGAATTTCCCACATTCTTCTGTGGCAGATTTCTCTTTGGAGCCATTTGGTCGCCTATCGAACAAAAGAAAACACTTTAGAAAAGGCGACCCAAGCAGGAGGATGAAGCAAGTATTAAGTAAGCCCAGCCCGTGGAGAGTGGTGCCACGCGGTCCAAGGAACACGCGCCTATGCCCTCAACAGATCCCAGATTACTCAGAATTCGTGTGTCAGGGGGCTCAGAGTAAAAATTTGCCTTGGGGGGAAAGTTTCAACCGGAAAAACGTTGCAAAACCGCTTTTGAGGCGTATTCCCTAAGCTACCCGGTTTTGCACCCAAAATTCCTAAAGGTCCTACCCAGAAATTGTCCCTGAAGAAGCACCATGAAACCCATACTCTAAGACGATGTCCCATGGCAGGCGTGCCCTAACCTAAGAAGGGCTGTCACCCTCCGTATTCATGCAACTCAGAAAACCCCTGCATGTGGCTACAATAAATTTTTTTACCTAAGCTACAGTGGCATGCTTTCAAAGTGAACAGGGTCAGAAGAACTTACAGTGTGTGGCTGGATGGTGAGCGAGATTGCTGCGCTGGTAGGAGCTTCGTTGGTACAGTGGCCTCCAAGGCTTTGAAGAAACTCGTACGCTTAAGCTTCGTGAACGGAGAAGATGAGAACAGCAGAGATGAGGGTTTCGTTCTTTGGAAGGTCAGAGAAAGAAGAAGGAAACTTGAGAATTTTTTGAATGATAAGGTGGCCCGTGTGTGGGATGGCCACCCCCTTTTATACAAGGGAAGGATCACGTGTAAAAGGCTCTTGGGAGACCCTCCACTCGAAATGTGAAACGACGGCTGGACAGTAGGCTAGGCCATTTAATGCGGTTCTCGTAGAGCGTACCGTCGCCACCCACGACGTTCCACGTATCAGACGCCTGCGAAAAGAATGGAATGCGAAGGGTTGTGGGGGAAGTCTAAAAGCCCCTACTGTGGTCTCCTATATATGACGTCATAGACCACGAGCAGGAGCTTGGGGGGCAGATGTACGCCCTGGTTTTCCCACGGGCTGTTTAGCAGAACGAGCCTCGGACTAATCAGGTTTAGTCCGAGGCTCCCGCAGGCCGGAGGTCCTATTTCCAGGACAGACCCTTCTCAGCTCGAGGGGGTCCTGTTTCCAGCTCGCATTTGTTGCCCAGGGGCTGAGAGTGACATCCAAAGGCCACGGACGGGAGCAACTCGAGTTACGAACTGCTCAGGTCACGAGCTTCTTAGGAAGCTCTGACCCTATGGGAAGTCAACACACGCAAGATAAACGTGCATATTCCTGCCATCACGTGCCCGATATCCCCCTGACTTCTCGGACATGCAGCAGGAACGTGCGTATTCAGACACCCACAGACGGGTTGGGCCGTGCGGCCCATTATCTCCTTCCATGCTGATTAGACCACACTTGTGTGTCAGGTTTAGGAATTAATCATGAATGTCACAGAGTTGATATGACAAATGGTAAGGTCACGGGATGACCTCCCTACCAACTTCCAGGTGCCTTCTCCTATAAATAGGGAGACCCTGGGAGTTGATAGGGGTTGGAGAAAATAGTCTTTGAAGAACTATACACTTTGTAAACCAAATACCCAGAGAATATCAATAATATTGACTAGTGGAGTAGAAGGATTTTAACCTTCGAACCACTTAAAAACGTGTCTTGAGTCACCTAGTTCTTTCCAAAAGATTTCATATCTGTGACGGTTCTACTTTTAGTACTAATCTCTTTCTCTTCTCCTCTTAATTCCCTGTTGCCGAAGAACCGCGTCAACAAAAACAGAGCTTTTAAGTTGAACTTTTGCAATATCTTAGGGCAATACAAGCTATATATGGCAGAATAAACCTTACACAACTCAAATGCAACACAACAACTAATTGGGTATCATAGTCACAAAAAATACATAAATATTCAACAAAATAACTCTACAATAGTCAATACAATACTTCAAAATTTAGCAGTGGTTCGACAAAGTGATATAACATATATACCAAGAATCAAATTGCAAGTTAGAGCGTTACCAAACTTATGCAGATCAACTTTTTAAAATCTCCACAAAGTGAATGACTTCCAATCTGTTAGAAACCCTATAATCACATTCATAAAAGAAAACCATTTTCATTTTCGGATTTTCTTACCCAAGTTCCAACTACAAAAAAATGCCAGCAAACAAAACAAAGTAAAAAAATCAAAACAAAAGTCACAGAATCATAACTTTACTAGTTCCACTATACATATATATACATATTTATATATATGATTTTGAATTGTAAACTGCTAATATACAGAAAAAATAAAGGTCTCTCTGACCTCCATATTATCAGAACTCCACGGACAAGAAAACATGAGATTTATATATATAGTTAATTAACCTGTGAGAAAGAGGGAGAACGGTGAGGTGGGAAGCCAGGGACTACCATGAACCAATCAACAACAACAACAAATAAGAAAAAAAAAATCCAAGAGGAAACATACCAGATCTTGTTTCCACCATGCGTCGAGGTGATGAAGACACACACAGCGTCGTCCTCCTCCTCCTGGGCAGATTGTATAAGTGGCGGGCAAGCTTAATCGTCCTCCTTCTGGGCAGATCGGTCGAGAAACAAAGAGAGAGAGGGGGTAAACGAAGAGAGAGAAGAGAGAGAGAGAGGGGAAATGGGGACCGACTGGTGGGTTTTTTACTTTTTTTTTGGTCAATTGGACCGTGTGAAAATTTTTGGGGGGCTGGGGAAAATTAGGCGCCAATTAAGTCCCGCCTATATACATATATACTTATATATATATTATAATACTTTTTGAAAAGTGTTAAATTTTTGTGTTATGGAAATGGGATTTTGTTGTAGTGACTTACCAATTATATTTTCTCTCACTCGAATAAAATAATTAATTTAAAAAATTAATTAATTTATTTATATATATATTTCGAAATTATATATTTAAATTAATAAACATATTTTTGAAAAATTAATAATTAATTCCAAATTAATTATTTAACCTCAATTATCATATAATTGTATATTTGACCCGAAGAATAAAATTCTTCTCAAATTTCCAAATGATAATTTTACCCTTGTATCAACTCTAACATTGATATGGTGTTGATAAAGCCACCGTGGGGACCTATGGACCTATAATATCAAGCTCTAATAAATATTAAATTATTAATCCAAGTACAATTATTAAATAATCATATTTATTAATCTCATGATTACACCATTATAAATATGAGATGGAACTCTTGATAATTATAAACATATATTTACATAGTACTTTATTTAAGAGTAAAGTGTCCATTATTATAATCATTACATACAACGTTAATCCTCTACTAATTGTTCATAATTCAAAGGGAATAAAATTACTATTTTACCCTTTTAATTATATCTTGTTCCTATAGTACCATTGACTTTACTAGTGAAGGTTGTGTCACAACAAGTTTGCGACGTGAGCGCGCATAACCTTTTCAGTTCTAAAAGTCAACCCAATAGGGAACCATTATTCAATCTATAAGAAGGTATAGATTCCATATTTGTTAAACTATGTCCCAAGTCATATATATCATTGAGTCCCCGAAACAATTGTTCTTAGCCTGATCATTCTGACAAACCTTAATGTATGAATCAAAAGATTAGATGACATATATAGGAGTTCATAGTAACCTCAGGATTAAGATCATCGTGCATATGATCATTGTTTGATGTGTTTGATTAATACTATGAAACGGTGTTTAAAAAAGTATTAACAAATCACATCTAGTCCAGTTGTATGTATCACTATATATAAAGTACATTCACTAAAGTGTCCCACTACACTAGTGACCCGGATCTAGGTCACTTTTATTCATAATACTAGCAAACCGTACTTGCAGTAATTAATCTAAAGATTCCATAACTTTATTTTACTGTGAATTGTTTTAAGTTTATTAACTTAATCTCGATCCTCTCATACAAATATGTGATTAAGATCACATATATAAACTTTGGAATTTTCTGATATTTACTCAATATTATCAACATAATATCAGACATAGTCTATATATATAATAATTCAATTCCATTATTTATTTCATTTAAAATATTTGTCAACTACAATTTCTTTAAGGGCACTATTCTCAACAATCTCCCACTTTCCCTATGCATCTCTCTCAGTGTGTCAATCACATTATCTTGAACGATTTTTTCTAAAAAAGTCTTTCTTATCAGTTTTGTAAGAAACTATTTTTGATGCTATCTTCAAGATCATTACATCGATTATGTAAAATTGTCTTGAACTAAATGATACTTCATTTCATGTGCTTTACCCTTTCATGATTTCTAGTTCTTCTAGAATAGTTGTATCTCCATTGCTTTCCCAATGAGATACTAGTAGTTTATTCTAGTCTGAAACCCTATCCAGAATGGCAAAGAAATCAACTAAATCAAACAGCCTATTTAAATGCTCGTAGCTGTTACATTTCGGCTTCTACGGTGAAACATATAAATGTGAAATGTCCAATACATTTCCAGGTTAACGTGTTTCCTCCACAATTATGGAAGCTGATTTTGATATCAATCATTGAAGATTTTATCTGGTTTAAAATCAGTTCATCTTTTGGGATTTGAGGTCACTTCCTCAATACACAAACATATAATCTCCATTATATTAAAGATACTCAAAATTAAGTCCTTATAATTATTCAATGACTAAATCAATCATTAGATTGACAACTGCTGACTATTTCCTAATGTTAATTCGAAGACATAACACTCGATACATAAAACACTCCATCACTGAGTTGTAGGAATATTGTCTTATGTCCTTCTTTTCTAGTAAAATAATAAATGGGCATTATTATTTAGATAATACTTCCTCCTGACCGAGAAGGCCAAAAGTTTTTCTTGGATTTTTGTAAACTAAAGTATTTAAGCTTCTTATCTATATAAGTCGCTTGAGACAGTGCAAAAAAAATTGTTCTTTCAATCTCAATAGACCTGAATGTATAGAACATTCTTGGTTTTTCAAAATCTAATATTTAGAAATGTTCAGCTAACCATTTATTTTCTATTGAAAATTTCACTACATCATTCCCAATGATCAAAATGTTATCAATATTAAGAATAAGAGTCATTGCCGAATCATCCTGATCGAGATCTTGAAATGGTTTTGTCATGTCAGCCATTCAATAATGACTTCTTAAACATCCATTTAAATTAATCTCATAATCCATGCATAAAGCAATGGATAAGAGTATGTAAACATATTTAATCTTGGTTACAATAGAAGGTATTTATTCAAGTAATAAATTCTTCTTTCTGTTTATAGCCTTAGGCTATTAACCTTACTTTGAAAAGTTTGTACTTTCCTCTATTCTCCTCTTCATCTTGAATATCCTTTGTCAAACTGAAGTTTAATGAACTTTAGTTGGATATTCAAGAATCCAGATGTCATAGAATTTCAAATTTTATTTCTAGATTCATGGTGTTTCAACCATTGTTTTCTACAAAGAAAAATGTCATCACATACTAGTATGTGAATGAAATATAGTTAGATTATGTTACACACAACTAACTAAACTTTATGTTTGTAACGGGGTAGTTACTAACTAACGCTCTCACTACGATAATGTTTTACATAATTTGTGATATTATTTGGTTTTATCATTGTTAATTATCAGTAACTTGCTTACTTTACTTTCAATCATTATTTCTAGTATAACTTAACTGAAAATATATAGTGATTATAATAATCATGCTTCATTAAAGTAGCATTCCAGAGATACATATTATTTTGTAATCTTTTATGATTATTAAATTGTTTCACTAAATGACTTCATGGAAAAATTTTAATTTATTCACATAACCACTTGTGAATCCCAACTTTTAAGTCTTTTATGTTGTACAATCAAACATGTACCGAGTATAACAAGTGTTGAAATTATAGACATATTAAAGACGATAATGATTACTCATTATCCATTTAATCTTATCTAATATGATTATATTCCATTTCCAAAATACTAATATTGCTTTAGCATTCTAGTTGTATGTGACTTGGATTCGACTTCCATGTTGACATGCAAATTACTTGAATTCCAAATTCGAGTTTAGACTTCCTTTTGATCAGATCAAACAAGTCTTTAAGTGACTTAACTTTGAATGTTGCTTTGAAAATTTCTAGAAATTTTCTTTGCTTTAAACAAAATTAAACATATCTTAAATAAATGTCAATCAATATTGTCTTATTATTTATTATCTCTTTTAGTATGAACATTAAAAGGTTCGGCATACATCTCTATGTATTAGCTAAAAAAATGTGATTTTTGAGCCTTTATTAGAGAAAGGTCTTTTGGTTAACTTTAATTAATAGACTATATAAACAGGGAGAGAACAAATGAATGGTTCCAATAAAAGACTGTCTTTTGTTTGTTTTATGTGTCTAATTAATCACAAGTTAATCTAAAAAATAATTTACATATATATTTCACTTAATTGTGGTTAAAATAATATGTCTTATTTATTAAATCAATGATTTGCACAATAGTGAATAATTCATGGTTATCATTTATACTCATTGATGAAATATGTGGAACGAATATATTTCAAAATAACAACTGTATTATTCAAAAGAAATATTAAAACTTGTTCACTAATCAAATAAAGGAATCTAAAATATAGTTTCTAGAAAGAATTCTAGAACTAATTTAAAGAAATAGACTTAATACAAAGTTGAAAATAAAAAACGGAATTCCATGCCAGTTATTTCTTGGTCTACCAACCTATAATCTTTTTGTTTCTCTTTCGAATTTCTTTCTTTTCTTGAATAATGTGCTCCTGAAAACAAGACAAAAATGTGGTTTGTGGCATAAAATTTTGAATCAATTATTCAAGAGATGAGCAAATCATATCTACCCTTTCTTCTTGCAAACTTCTCAAGTGATCAAAATAATCTCTTTTGATCCTTTCTTATGTCTCGTATGTAGATCTAAGGTTCACATATCTCGATTTAATATTGTCAGGCATAGTCTTTAGTTTGCATTGATGAGCCAAATAATTAGATCTAATCCAATCCGCATATTTTTTATGACTATCATAATTAGATAAAGTTGATGACTCATCTGGAGGCACATCAATGATTGCATCTATTGACTCTCAAATTGGTCAATGACAGGGAGTCAGATAAACGATATAAAATGAGATGAAAACAAGAAGAAATTCAAATGGAAAAGTAAATGACACAAACGATTTATAGTGGTTCGGCCTCGATTGGATGGTAATGATCTACGTCCATTTAGTGTTCTTATTGATGTTGAATCCCAACACTGTGATCAGTGAACTAGGGTTCACGAGTTTCACAAGCCTTGGGAAGATTACAACTTTGGTGAATAATCGCACTATATTCTTCTCTCAGAGTACAAAGATCAAAAGTTCAAAAGTCGTCCCTTCCTCGAGCACTTTGATTCTTATTTATAGGCTCAAGAGGATTACATAGGCCGATGGGCCTCAATTATCATTAAGATTCACGTATCTAGTTAATAAAGGAAATTACAATTAATGAAAATATAATAAGATTGCACATCAAAAAGGAAGTAAATGAAAGTATGCGACCAGACTAGTCGCACCTAAGCGTGATGCTTGATAAATCAATGACTTTCTAGTCAACGATAGAACAAGATTCTTTCACTAAAAATCGTTGCATGCCCGCCACGTGTAGGTCAATCTTGCCACGTCACTAGGATCCATTTTTGGGTAAAATTTGCCCCCAAAGTTTATTTTACTATGACCAACATAAAGTAAACTTAGACAACCGACCTTTCGTATGCCTTGTCAAATCTGTCAGAGTCGTCCATGCCTTCTTTGAAAGGGCAACCAATTGTACTATTGCGGTTTCCCAAAAAGTAGTTTGACGGCTGTCACGTTTTCCCATGCCTCGAAAAATAACCTCTCATCATTACCTTGGTAACCGCACTACGACCAATATAAATAACCCCTCAAATTCATTTTTTACCTTTTACTTTTCACTTTCTCCTCAAGAACACTGAAGAACAGAGCGTAAAAAACCCAGAAATTCTGACGATCTTGACTACTCACGGAATTTCTTCCCAGCCACTTAGCGTTTCAGAAATTTGCTCCAATCTTTATCCAAGTAAGTTATCGACCTTTCAGTCATTGAGATGCCATGCAATATCTGTTTTATTCCTGTTTTGGACTTTGAGTTTTTGAATGTTCTTGAAAAACCGATTTGGGGTAAATGGGTACGTAGGTCTGATCATGATAGGATAAGGAAATAACACTACATGAGGCTTAGGAATCAGTTTGGGCATGAGGATCATCAATTTAGGGCGCAAAATTGAAGTAAAACTTCGATTGTTAATCATGTAAAAAAACCTGGGTTTTTCCCGGCCCAACTCATAGTCAAAAAGTTTTTTTTTTCAGAAAAACTTTTCATTTATGCTTTTTAATAGTTTTCCAAACTGTTCGCATACAATTTTAGTGTTTATGTTAGAATGCTGCTGGTCGTATAAAAAATTAACTCTTATACCCGAACAACGTTATTCCAACTTTACCACCTTCTTGGTCTTTTGGCCGCTGATTCTCATCTCCCCTTCTCTGTTCGCAGATTTTCATGCACGACCCGTGGGGAGGTGAAAGGCCGGTCGACGACGACTTGCTCGCCCAGCTGCTCGAAGATCAGGAACAACTGTCATTACTAATCCCAAAAATTCCTTTTTCTCATAACCCTTCTAATAGACCTTCAACTAGTCCATCGAACATGGGTCAAGTAAAATATACTACTCAAAAGAAAAGGAAAACAACCTCTCCTCCTGCCAAATAGGCTGCTCCTTGAGCTGAAAATCCTTCTACCAGCCCTTCACCCGAAAGCAAATCCCAGCCAGAAATCCAAAATAAAGCCCAACTTTGGGATGCCCTTTGACAAGAAGTAGAATGGTACGTTGCACCTCCTAGCAATATTACAGTTAGTATGGTAACGAATTACCTCAAGAAGTACGGACTTCCTGGGGTAACCCTAATCAAACCGTCCATCGACCAGCGGGAAAACCTTCCTGGGGGCACCTTCAGTGTCTGGTCGAGATATCATATTGAGGCAGGGGCAACCTTGCCTCTTCATCCGTTTTTTCAGGGGGTGGCCAACTATTTCGAGGTTGCTCTCTTTCAAATAACACAAAATGGGTATAGAGTGCTTTCTACTCTCTATATAAGAAGTGGCCCGTCCCGACGCCACACGAGATCAACTATCTGTTTGCTCTCAAGTCCAACCCCAATCACAACAATATGGGGTTCTTCCATTTTTACCACCAGGAATCTGCTCGCACCTTCCTGAGAGAGATCACCCACAAGTCCAACGTGGGAAAGTACTTCCAGGAGTACTTTTTAACAACAGACCTGATCGCCAACAATCTGGACTTCACAGAGGGAGGTAAATCATTTATTCCCTGGTCGTTCAATTTCCTTTAGCTTTTCTTCACATTCATTAAAACTTTTATGCCACTCAGGTCCATAGCACCGACCAGCTCCTACTCCAGAGAAGGAGATACGAGCAACATCTTTGGCCAGCATCACCAACATAGAAAAAAGCATCAAAGAGCTGGTCACAGAGGCCAATCTAAGGCTGGTCGGCCTTTTGGCACCTCACCAGGATGTGAGGGAATCAAGAGCGAGGAGTGCCACTGGTGGAGAAGTCCCCGAGCAACACCAAGATGTGTCACAACCCCCGAGGAGGAGGGCAACGGGAGTGACCATCAAGGAACCCTCCAGCGTCCTACGAACAGCCGCTGCTCCGGCTCCTTCAGGAAAGGGCAAAAGGAAGGTTTCTAAACATCCTGAGCCTATTCTTGAGTCTTCGGATGAGAACGGTACTGACTTCTCACTCTTTGACAGCTTGCCCATTCCCTGTCACTTATTTGACGGGGATGGCAACTTTAAATACATGCCTAATTTAAATTCAGACTTCTTCAAGCCAGAGAATGAGTGTAGCAGTAGTACAATAAATAATGTAGAGACCAGTAGTAGTAGCTCGGGTATTTTACATATAATTTCTTTGCTTTCATTTCTTTGATTTAGCCAACACTTATAATTATATTGCATGATTGTTCGTATGTTTCCTTCCTTGCAGATATGCCTGCCGAGAGAGCTTTCGATTTGTACACCAATCCTCCCACTGCCACTCCTGCAAGCAGGAAAAAATCGAACAGGCGCCAGCCAGGAGAAGGCTACAATGACCCATCTGCAAAGAGGGCTCGAATGGAAGACCCTCCTGCACCAACTCCTACCAAAGAGATAACTCCCCCTCCAGGGCCTACCGACTAGACTCCTCCAGCAACCACCGACAAGAATCCTTCAGCTTCTGCCAACCTAAGTCCTACTACCTAACCAGATAAAACTCTGGTCGAAGCGATCTTGAACTCCACTTGCACTTCAGCCTGTGACAGGCTGAAGAAACTGTCCAAACACCGGCGTAGTTTGGAATCCTTCAACAACGCTCCTACCATGCTGGTCAACCAGCTCCTCAGCCGCGAGCTGAATGAACTACTCAATGTAAGCTGCTGCTTCCATTATGGTTTGATTGTTCATCTCTCCAATAGATACTAACAGTCTTTTTACTTTTATTTTCTGATCGCAGGGAATTCTGACCATGAGTACCAGTTGGCGCCGCTCAGAGGAGGTGGTCGCCAAGCAGGCTGAAGAGATCAAGGTGGATGAGGAGAGGTTGGTCGAGCAGCACAAGGTGGCTAAGGCCAAGCATGTTGAAGAGTTGCGAGCAGCTGAGGCTATGATCGCCTAGCTTGAGGAGGAATTGAAGAAGAAGGAGGACTCTGTTGCCAAAATTACTGCCTCCAAAGATAAGTACAAGGAAGCCTCGCTGATAAACTACCGAGAAGCCCACAAACTTCAATCGGAGTTGGAGATCAGCCGCAAGGAGGTTGCTGATCTCGAGGAGGCCAACGCACGCAACCTGGAGAAGTACGAAGGAGCAGCATTCTAGTGCTTCTACATGTTCTAGAAAAGCAATCCCAAGGCTGACTTTACTTATCTACCTGACTCAATAAGGGAGGCTAAGTTGGAGAGGTTTGCTACCCGCCTGGAAGAGGAAGATAAGGTGCAAGGATCCCCCAAGATATCCCTTGCAATAGGCATTAAGGGTGTCAGCGAAGATGCTGGGGCCACAGTCAACCAGCAGCCTCAAGAGCCTCAACAGAATCCTTTGGATGCTTCATAATTTTATCTGCTATTCTTTTTAATTTTAACTTGTAGTTTAAGAATCACGAACGACGGTTTATGATGTCGATACAATTTATATTTTTTGTGCTGCACGGGCAGCTTTTATTTTTAACAGACAATTACATCCGAGCAGTAACTGCTCGCGGTGTAAAGTATTTCTCTTTTGATATTATAACATTTTTATTATAACATCTGTTCGCATGACTGAACTTAGCATAACACTTTGGTTTGATTTAACAAAATTTTGAAAAATACTCTAAGTACCGTAGCATGCTTTCACTTTATTTGCGCGTGTGTTTACATACCTATTGATATGCTTTGCTTGCTAGATACCTTATATGCCCCCAAGTGATTGAGGAGCTATAGGTCCTCGGTCACTTGCCTTGACCAAGACCTGTTCGAACATCACTGCTTGTAATAGAGATTTAAAATGATTATATAGAAAAACAACACATGTAATGAGCAAATACTTGTAATAAATACAATAATTGGCAAGATTGACTAGCTGCGCACAATCCCTTTTATTTCTCGTAATAAATGGACAATCATGTCTGTACGAGCGATAAAAAATATGATCTTACACTTATAAGAGATCAGTCACAAGATTGACTAACCCATGTCCATAAACTTGTAAAAAGTAAAATTAATACAAGCCAATTCTTTAAGAAGAATTGTTTATTGATAGTACTTGCGCAGGTGTTCTCCATTCCAATAGAGAGGAATGAGATCTCCATTTAAGCGAGCAATTTTATAAGTGCCTGGATGGAGGACTTCTACGATTTGGTATGGTCCTTCCTAGTTAGGTCCAAGTACTCCGGCATCTTGATCGGGGGTGTTAAGGAAAACTCTTCAAAGTACCAGATCTCCCACATTAAATTTTCTTTCACGTAATTTAGAGTTGAAATACCGGGCGACCTTTAGTTGGTAAGCTGCTACTCGGAGTTGGGCTTGCTCGCGCTTTTCATCGACCAAATCCAAAGATTCCATTAATAACTGGCTATTAGTGTTTTGATCGTATGCCATCCGTCGATGTGATGGCAGATCTAATTCAACAGGAAACATAGCCTCATATCCATAATCTAAGGAAAATGGAGTATGACCTATTGTTGTTCGATGCGACGTTCTATACGACTAGAGGACTTCAGGTAACTGCTCTGGCCATGCCCCTTTTGCTTTTGCAAGCCTTTTCTTCAGAGTATCCTTTAGTGTTTTGTTGACATCCTCAACTTTTCCGTTTGCCTGCGGATGAGCTACTGAAGAAAAGCTTTTGATAATTCCATGT
Source organism: Humulus lupulus (assembly GCF_963169125.1). Classification (NCBI taxonomy): domain Eukaryota; kingdom Viridiplantae; phylum Streptophyta; class Magnoliopsida; order Rosales; family Cannabaceae; genus Humulus; species Humulus lupulus. Next base: position 151,171,686 of record NC_084797.1, on the reverse strand, counting down.
CGTTCGCAAAAATCCATGAACAGATCACTATCAAACTGCGTGCCGTTGTCTGAGACAATTTTTCTTGGAAATCCATAGCGACACACTATGTTCTTGACCATAAAATCGAGCACTTTCTTGGTCGTTATGGTTGCAAGTGGCTCAGCTTCTGCCCACTTCGTGAAGTAATCAACAGCCACCATGACGTATTTAATGTCGCCCTTTCCTGTGGGCAAAGACCCGATTAAGTCTATTCCCCATACTGCAAATGGCCACTGACTTTGCATCTGCTTTAGCTCATTAGAGGCCACTCGCGGAATCTTGGAGAATCTCTGGCACTTGTTGCATTTTCGAACAAAGTCCAACGAGTCTTCATTCATTTTTGGCCAGAAGTACCCTTGCTTTAGGATCTTTTTCGATAAACTCTTCCCCCCAGTTTGATCTCCACAGAAACCTTCATGGACCCCTCGCATAAATTATTTCACCTATTCCTTTAAGACACACATTAGGAGTGGCATTGAGTACCCCCTTCTGTATAGAATTCCGTCGACCAGGATAAACCGAGCAGCCTACCTCTGAAGGGTCCTTGCTTTGTTTTTGTCTGTCGGAAACATTCCATGCACCAAATACTCAATGAAAGGTACCATCCACGTATCTGATGCCTGAATTACTAGAGAGGTTACTTCTGCTCTGATGCTTGGTGCGGACACCCGTTCAACAGGCACTATATTCAGCGTGTCGGCATCCTTTGCACTCACTAATTTGGCCAAGGCATCAGCGTTTGAGTTCTGGTCGCGAGCTACTTGCTGGAGAGTATATCTTTCAAACTGTGCCAACAAATCCTTTGCTTTGTTCAAGTAAGTAATCATTTTCAGACACCTGGCTTGATATTCTCTAGTATTTTTTATTAACCACCAACTGGGAGTCGCTATAGATTTCAAGTGACTTTATATTCATGTCCCTGGCTAATTGTAAACCTGCGAGTAGCGATTTATACTCGGCCTTGTTATTAGACACTGTGAAGTTGAATCTGATTGTGCAGTGGAGTCGATGTCCTTCAGGCATTACCAAAATCACTCCGGCTCCAGCGTGATGTTCGTTAGAAGAGCCGTATGTAAACAACTTCCAAGAGAGAGTTTGGTTTTGAGGCTCGAGCTCTTCTGTCAATTCACTGTCTGGAAGCCCAGTGAGCTCTACGACAAAGTCATCCAGAGCTTGCCCCTTTACTGATGCTCGCGATAAGTATGAAATTTCAAACTGCCCAAGTTTGACTGCCCATTTCAATAATCGACCAGCGACTTCTGGCTTCTGCAGAACTTGTCGTAGCGGCTGGTCGGTTAGTACTGTGATGGGGTGAGCTTGAAAGTGTGGCTGCAACTTTCTGGAGGCTAAGATTAAGCAGTAGGCTAATTTTTCAATGGACGGATACCTCAGCTTTGCTCCCATTAGCCTTTTGCTTACATAATATACGACTTTTTGCACATTTTTCTCCTCTCTTACCAAGACAGCACTGGCAGCATATTCTGTGATCGCCAAATAGATGAACAAAGTTTATTTTTCAACCAGCTTTGATAGGATTGGTAGCTGCGACATATGAGACTTCATAGCCTAGAAAGCCTGCTCGCACTCCTCTATCCACTAGAATTTTTTATTGCCCCTAAGTAGATTAAAAATTGGGATGCACTTGTCCGTCGATTTGGAGATAAATATACTTAGAGCGACGATTCTCCTGATTAAACTTTGAACATCTTTTATCCTTGTTGGTGATTTCATATTGACCAGGGCCTTGATTTTTTTGGGATTAGCTTCAATTCCTTGTGAGTTCACTATAAATCCCAAAAATTTCCCTGATCCAACTCCGAAGGAGCACTTGAGGGGATTCAGCTTCATTTGATATTTGTTCAAGACGTTGAAGCACTCTTGCAAGTCCCCTACATGTTCTTCTACCTTTTTCGACTTAACTAGCATGTCATCAACATATACTTCCATGTTTGTACCAATCATCTCTTTAAACATGTATTTGACCAGTCGCACCAGCGTTTTTCAAACCGAATGGCATTACTTTGTAACAGTAAAACCCTGTATCGGTCTGAAAACTAGTGTGATCCTCATTAGGTGGGTGCATGCTGGTTTGATTGTACCCAGAGTATGCATCCATGAATGATAGGATCTCATGCCCAGAAGTGGCATCAACCAGCTGGTCGATCCTTGGGAGCGGGAAATAATCTTTTGGGCAGGCTTTATTAAGGTCTGTGAAATCCACGCATGTTCTTCACTTGCCATTTGGCTTGGGGACTAGTACGGGATTATAGACCCATGATGGATAAAATGCTACCCTGATGAATCTATTCTCCTTTAACTTTTCGACTTCTTCCTTTAGAGCCTTCAATCTGTCTTTGTCGAGCAGGCTTCTTTTCTGTTGCACTGGTGGAAAGCTTTTATCTATGTTCAGGACATGGCTGATAACTGTTGGGTCAATCCCAACCATGTCTTTATGCGACCAGGCAAAGACTTCGTGGTTTTTCTTCAAAAATTCCACCAGTTTTTACCGACTTTCACAACCCTGGTTGGATCTGCCTCATCGAGTTGGACCTCTTCAAGGTCCTCGATTGGTCCTACTTCTTCATCAGAATCCCCAAAGTAAGGATCTAAATCCCTATCCTCACTTTGGGCAACACCCTATTTGGTGACGTGCTCACCTGATCGGGCTTTTGTTTCATCGGCCAGCTGCAACTCTTTTCCGATGACTTCCCTCGATCCGCCTCTCTTTGCCTTAGTAATCAAGGAATTATTGCCTTCCCTCGCTTCTCGTTGGTTTCCCAACCCGCATCCTACCCTTGCGTCAGTTGGGAATTTCATGGCGAGGTGCCAAACCGAGGTTACAGCTTGCAGGTCGACCAGAATAGGTCTTCCAATTACAACATTGTATGTGTTGACGCCGTTTTTCGTCAACAGTGAAAGGAGAGCACGTACACAATAACTGATAATGGCCAATTAAAATATGTCAACACAAACACACGATTTTTACGTGGTTCAGCAGTTAAATCTGCCTAGTCCACGAGTCTCTGTTATTAAACTCAAGATTATCTCTGAAAATTCTTAAGCATGAATTCTTCAGAGTTTTCTCTCAAGGTTCAGAATTTCGATCCTTTACAATGGTGCATGACCTCTCTATTTATTGAGAAGGTTGCAGAATACTATCCCACATATTTTGGGTAGTTACTCTTTTTGTGTAAATAAAATAAATGGCTTTAAATGCCTATAATCAGATATAAAAGGAAACGTCCCCTGAAGACCAGGGGGCGTATAACTAATCAAATAGCATCCCACGATTCTAGGGGATTTACAGTAATAAATGTAGACTGTGTCTCTTGTGGATAATACTTGTAGATATTCAAAGTTATTATCATATATCTCCGAGGCTTTATTCTCCCAGGTCTCACATCATCGTTCGAGCTAACGACATCTCCCGAGGTCACATGTCTTTCGAGATCGTATGCGCGTCAGGCTCAGAACCCCTGATCCGAGGTCATTCTTGAAGATAGATGCGTCTCGGAAGCTACCTTTCGAGATCATAAACATTTCGAGGTCACCACAATCGAGGTCGTCTTAGTTTTGCAGGCTCGATATTTAATCCTAGATCATACTTCAAACTGTACGAGTTCATTCGCTGCGAATCCAGCTTTCGAGGTCACATTTAACATGGCTCGAAAACTGGGTACAACATCTTGCCCCCTCAAAAGTATTTGTTCGAATCCTAAGAGAAGAAAACTTTTGAACTACTTTCCTCGGGAACCATACCGTCATACACTTTTTGAAAATGGACACGCGTCAGCAAGGTATTGCTCATTTTTGGTACTTGAGTACCTTGGAAACATGCCCACGATCATCCGTCTGCCACCTTTTCGGCGCCAACTTGTCATTGATCCCCATCCGTTGGATCTAGCAAGGATTTCATTCAACGCCCCAAATTAATCCCCCTTTTTCCATCTATATATACGGGACCCCACTCATCATCTCCTTTATTATTTTCGTTCACCAGAAGCAAGAAAAGAAGAAAAAATGAAAGCAGAGACCTTCCTATAAACTTCTATCCTATGCATGTTTTCTCAGCAAAAGAAACAAAAAAACCCTGGTTTGTTCGAGTCCGTGAGTTCTTATTTGCAACCTCTCCTTCATTCAACGATCTCTCTGCAATCGCCATTATTGTGTAAGTATGCAATCTTTGTTTTCCATTTTGTCAGTTTTTGTTCATACTGTTCTTGCTGTGTCTTCGTATGTACTAGTTTACATTCTTAGCATAATACGATAGGAGATTTCTATCCGATAGGCTCTTATGATTTTTAGATTTCCAACAAAGAATTTACATCACTGGTTCATACCCAGTTTTGATGTTTGAGCAAGATTCCTGTTTCCTGGGTTTTAAAATTTTAAGAGACGTTTCTTGTACACCAAGATTTCGGGTAAAAAACTTTGGCTTTGGCCAATGCACGAAACCCAAGGCTGACTTTTCTGGTTAACCGCCACTCTTTTTTCCCTTGATTTTCGGGATTTTCAAAAAATTATCCACTCTCCTTCCTTTCTCGTGGAACGCACGTCCTGACTCTTTAATAAGGGTCTTAATATATAGCTTGTTTTGTTCCTAAACCCCGAGCTCGTCTTTTCGAGCTCGCAACTCTTGCATGCATGGCCCTCACCATTTTTTCTTTCTCGCTAGATGTCACAGAATCTGGAAAGACGGTGGGGGTCGTTGCTGGCAATCCCTTACGAGCCAAAAACCCCGAGCCCAGAATCGCTGTTCGCCCGGAATCAACATCGGATAAGGGAGTACGAGCTTGTGCGCGAGTAGGAGGATATTCGAGCTCATTACCGCCGCCAGATAGACGAGGTCATAGAGGGGAAGAGGAAAATTCTTCGGGAGGCCCTCTATCCGGAATCCAATTCAGGACCTAGGCCGATTCCCCACGACCCTGCACTAAAGGTCACTGTCGCATACCATCCAGGAGAGCTCCAATTTTCACTAATGGGGGAACCTTCTTCCTCACAACCGAGGAAAGAAATGTTCGAGGCCGAGCACTATTGGAGCTCAGTTACCTCGACTAGTCAGATAACTGACATCTTGGCCCTTCATGGCCTCAGCTTGTCAGGTTCTTTAAAGTGTCGTGCTCCGACTAATCACGAACGAAGCTGCTTCGCCCTTGGGGGCCACGACGCCAAGGTGAAATACGCGGCATGGAGCCAAGAACACATGAGGGCGATAGCACTGTTGCCCTTGAAGTATTTTTTTAAGGACTTCACAGATTTCGTTGGGTTGGCTCCGTTCCAAATTAACACCAATTCTTACAGGGTGCTGTCTGCCCTGAGGTCTTTATACCACGAGCTGATGTGGGAAGGACCTTCGCCTCAAGAGATTTTATATCTCTTCTGTCTGAAAAGCAACCCCTCCCGAGATCGGGGAGGAGATGGCTTTTATTATCTTTCGAGCTATCCCAAAGAGAGGAAGGTCTTTGAAGATCTTCCCAATCATCCGCCCGATTTCAAAAAGGCCTTCTTCTGGACAGACGGTCTGTCCCCGTCTCGACACTACTCGTTCAGGCGGATTCGTAAGTATTCCCATTATCTTTATCTCTGTGCTCGATATTTTAGCTCTTAGATCCGTACTTAGTTGAAATGTATCTTGCTTTTCAGCCAATTTTCAGCGTCCCACTCCTGACGAGATAATGAAGGGACATAAGGAGACCCTGCTCCAACTCCCTCATGGTAGGAGGTCTCTCCTGTACCTTTTACATGAGGATAAGCTCCGAAAGTGCGGGCTTTTGGGGGAGGGCCAGTCTACCTCGGACTGGTCCAATAAAAAATATGAACGCTGGGAGCAGGTGCCGCTGCCCACAAGCGTCCTCCCTCCGAGGAGAGAGGTGAGGTCCCCACTTCCAGTTCGCACAAGGAGTCCACCATTGGGGAACGAGGCTAATGAAGAAGCCTCGAGCTCAGACTCGGATGAAGGTAAAGCCCTCCATACTGCGAGAATGTGGTCCCCCACCTTACAAAGGCATAAGCCCAATAGGTTAGTCTCATGCCCACATGATAGATACCACTTCTACATATGGAGTTGGGTAGACGACTGTGTCCATAGGTTTGATAGTGGGCTCGGGAAGTATGACACCATGTATACTTCAGACGAGATGTGGAACGGGATAGTTGTCCAATACGGGACCAACGATTATAGGGACCTTTCGAGGTTATCACCCACCTATAGGGAAGGTACTCCCCCTGCTTCTTCTGAAGACGGGGGAATTTCATGGTCCCCGAGCTCTAGTTCGGGGAAGAGTTCCAGTTAGGTATTTTCTTCACTTGGTTTTTTTGTTTTTTTTCAAGTTTATTATCATTATGTCTAACTCTGATTGGAACTGTGCAGGTGCCATGGACTCCAACCTCGACGCTGTGCTTTTTAGCGATGAGGGATCCGGAGCTCAGAAGAGTAAATGTCCAAGAATCCCGCGGAGGTCTGACCGACCAGCCAAGATCCCCAGGCGCCATGAGAAGACTTCGACGGCCCAGACTACTGCGAGCACAACCGGGGAACCGATTGTCCAGGCTGACGCATCTGGCTCAACCGTGCCCATCTCGCTTCCTTCGACCGATACTCAAATAACAGTCGGTCGGTCCCCGAAGAAACCTTCTGTCTCCAAGGTTCAGCTGCCGACGGCCCGACCTCATATTGAGGAGTTCGTGCTTGGTGGCACCGCTGGGACCCAAGGGGCTGTGTTCAGCTCGGATGTCCTCTCTCGAGTGGGTCAGAGCTTTTCAAGCTTCGGCGCCGACCATTGGGACCTTGTGCACAAGGCCTCAGACTGCAATACTCTTTATGATAAGAGTATCGAACTCACTGCCGCGGTAACCTTCGCAACTCTCCTTTAAATGTTTGTATCTCAGCTCGCGATCTAATTCGTTCTTTGTATTTCAGGCCCTTGTCGTCTCAGCACAACTTAACTATAAGCTGACCAACGAGGTGCACACGAGCATGTCTCTGGCCCAAAAGTCGAAGGATCTCGAGCTTAAGATGGCTGACGAACTCAAGGACTCGAAGTCTGAACTTGAAAAAATGAAGACCCGTCTTGAGGAGCTGGAGAAGACGAATGCCGAGCTTGAACAGGTGAAGACTCGTCTTGAGAAGGCCAATGCCATGCTCGAAGAGGAGAAATCTGCTGCCTTCGACATCATGGAGAGCGAGAAGGCCCGCCTCCTGGACGAGTTTAAGGAGCAGAAGGAGAAAGCGGTCGACCAAGCCATGTACAAACTTTGGGCTGACAATGCCGACCTCGATACCAGCTTCCTGGGTCCTCTCGAGGCCAAATATATTGAGCGGTGGAATGCCTGTCTTGAGGCAAGTGAAGCTGCTCGAGAGGCTGCTCAGAAGGATAGTCATGCTATTCGTCCTGGGGGGTCCGGTGCTACTGATGCTGAGAAGGCCAAGGAGACTCCTCTTCCTTAAATCTGATCTCGGGGAAGTCACTTATTGGGGCTGCGTCCCCTTATTTTTGTAACTATTTTAATTTATGCCCACGGGGCTGATACAATATCTTTAAAGATTGACTCATGTATGCTTTACATTTCTTGGCTCGAAATATTTTGCACATTTTATGTTGATGAATCAGTTATGTTTATTTATTCATACAAACATATTGTGGATTTAGGCTCGAAACTCAATGCATTCATGCATAGTCTGTTCAAATTATCCGCTCCCGACCTCGTTATTCATCAAAGTCGGATGTTACTTTAACCATGAACTCGAAAGTACTTATATGATATGTAACGCAAATGGTTTGGTTATATCTTTTTTTGCTTAGTTACTTTTCCTCGTCCTCGGTTTTTATTCCAAGGTTAAGAGTTTGAAACTATTTTTTTTAATATATTCCAGCCTCGATCTCGACTTATCCCGAAGTAGGTTTAAGTTCCTACTTATTGTCGATTATTTTTTTTGGCTGGTTTGTTCCAAACATGTTGAGTTTGCACATTTGGTTAATTCCAAACGTTTTCTGTTTTTGATAATTCGGTTATGTCCAAACTATCTAAGCTCGCGCATCTGGTTATATCCAAATGCTTCATGTTTTTGATAACTCGGTTATGTCCGAACTATCTAAGCTCGCGTATCTGGTTATATCCAAATGCTTCATGTTTTTGATAATTCGGTTATGTCCGAACTATCTAAGCTCGCGTATCTGGTTATATCCAAATACTTCATGTTTTTGATAATTCGATTATGTCCGAACTATCTAAGCTCGCGTATCTGGTTATATCCAAATACTTCATATATTTTTTATTTTTTTAAGCTGATGGTATATACACCAATGATGCCCCCTTAATATCCTATGAGTGTTACCATAGGTTATTAAATTAAGAGAGATTGCAAAAATAAAAAATAAAAAGAGATAATATACTGAATGAAATAAATCTTCATTTGATGGAAATCAAAAAGCAAACAAACTAATACAAATAGAAACTCATGGTTATAGGCAACACTTTTCCTACACTACTGATAATAAGGTCTAAGGTGTTCGCCATTCCATGCTCGTGGTACTAGGCTCCCGTCCAATCTCGCAAGTTTGTACACACCAGGACGGATGATTGACTCTATCTGGTACGGTCCTTCCCAGTTCGGCCCAAGCACTCCAGCTGCTGGATCTCGAGTTGCCAAGAATACGCGTCTCAACACCAGATCTCCCATTCCGAACTTTCGATCTCGAACCCTCTTGTTGAAATATCTGGTAGTTCATTGCTGGTAGGCAGCATTTCTCAGCTGAGCCTCTTCTCTTTTTTCTTCAATCAAGTCTAGGGTTTCTTCGAGCTGAGTGTGGTTTGAACTTTGATCGTAAATCTGAGTTCGGATCGTTGGGATTTCCACCTCAATGGGCAACATTGCCTCGCAACCGTATGCTAGAGAGAACGGGGTATGTCCTGTTGAGGTTCGAGCTGTGGTCCTGTATCCCCAAAGGACTTGGGGCAATTCTTCGGGCCACCGTCCCTTTGGTTCCTCCAACTTTTTCTTTAAAGAACTTTTGAGAGTTTTGTTCACAGATTCGACCTGGCCATTCGCTTGAGGGTGAGCCACTGATGAAAAACTCTTTATTTGTCGTTCTTTTCACAAAAGTCGGTGAACAAGTCGCAATCGAACTGGGCTCCGTTGTCGGATACGATCTTCCTCGGCACCCCATAGCGGCACACGATGCTTTTTACCATGAAATCAAGGATCTTTTTTGAAGTTATAGTCGCCAACGGTTCAGCCTCCATCCACTTTGTGAAGTAATCCCCGGTGACCACAACATATTTCACTCCGCCCTTACCAGTCGGGAGAGAGCCTATGAGGTTGATGCCCCATACCGCGAAAGGCCATGGGGAAGTCAACATGGTCAGTTCGGATGGTGGAGCTCGGGGTATCGTGGCGAATCTCTGGCATTTGTCGCATTTTTTGACGTATTCGAAAGAATCTATTTTGATGGTTGGCCAGAAGTTTCCTTGGCATATGATCTTTTTGGACAGGCTATGCCCCCCGGTGTGATCTCCGCAGAACCCTTCATGAATTTCTTCAATGATTTTCTTAGCTTCGGGAGGGGTTACGCACCTAAGTAATGGCATGGAATATCCCCTTCGGTATAGCTTTCCATCCAAAATGGTGTAACGGGGAAGTTGATACATCAACTTTCGAGCCTGGTTCCGATCTTTTGGAAGAGTTCCATTTTCGAGATAATCAACTATCGGGGTCATCCAGGTCGGCTCTGTTTCGATCATACACACATCTTCCTCTTCTGGCTCGTTAATGCTAGGTGCTGATAGGTGTTCTATGGGTACAACATTCAGCTCTTCATTTTCGGCGGATGTGGCGAGTCGAGCTAAGGCATCTGCATTTGAGTTCCTTTCTCGGGGAACCTGTTCGATTGCATAAAACTCGAAATACTCCAATGCGGATTTTGCCTTCGCCAGATAAGCTGCCATTCTAGTGCCACGAGCCTGGTATTCTCCTAGGATTTGATTAACCATGAGCTGGGAGTCACTGTAGCAATGTATAGCTTTAGCTTTGAGCTCCTTTGCTATACGAAGTCCCGCGAGTAAAGCCTCGTATTCAGCCTCATTATTCGATGCTTTAAAGCCAAATCTTAAGGCGGAGTGAAATCTACTCCCTGTGGGGGTGATCAGAATAACCCCTGCCCCCGCTCCATTTTCATTTGATGAGCCGTCGACGTAAAGTTTCCACAGCTCGTGGGCCGTGGTTATTACCTCGTCGTCGGCTATTCCAGTACATTCCACTATAAAGTCCGCCAATGCCTGTGCCTTAATGGTTGTTCTTGGGTGGTAGGTGATCTCGAACTGTCCGAGCTCAACAGCCCATTTAAGAAGTCGACCTGAAGCTTCGGGTTTAGACAAGACTTGCCTAAGTGGTTGATCAGTCAGCACATGGATGGGATGTGCCTGAAAGTAGGGGCGGAGCTTACGAGATGAATGAATTAGACTGAGCGCGAGTTTCTCCATCAATGGATATCTTGATTCTACCCCCAGTAATCTTTTACTGATGTAGTAAACGGGTCTCTGCACCCTCTCTTCTTCTCGAACGAGCACTGCACTTATCGCGTGTTCGGTAGTTGAAAGGTATAGGTACAGTATTTCTCCCGTTTCAGGTTTTGACAGGATGGGTGGTTCCGCAAGGTGCTTTTTGAGCTCCTGAAAGGCCAGCTCGCATTCCTCCGTCCATTCAAACTTCTTACCTCCTCTCAATAAGTTGAAAAATGGAAGACCACGATTTGTAGATTTCGAAATAAATCTGCTTAGGGCTGCCATCCTGCCAATCAGACTTTGGACGTCTTTATGCCTTCGAGGTGAGGGCATGTCAATCAGGGCCTTGATCTTGTCGGGGTTAGCCTCGATTCCACGAGAGTTCACAATAAAGCCCAGAAATTTTCCTGAAGACACCCCGAAAGTGCACTTCTGAGGATTTAGCTTCATGTTATACTTTCTGAGCACGCCAAAGCACTCTTCGAGGTCATCAACATGGTTCTTGTTGAGTTGAGACTTTACAAGCATGTCATCAACATAAACCTCCATGTTGTTCCCTATTTGCTCTGAAAACATCATGTTTACGAGCCGCTGGTATGTGGCTCCAGCATTCTTGAGCCCGAATGGCATGACATTATAGAAGTATAGCCCTTTATCCGTGATGAAGCTCGTATGTTCTTGGTCGAGGGCATGCATGGGAATCTGGTTATATCCAGAATAGGCATCCATGAACGACATCAGGCCGTGCCCTGTCGTGGCATCCATGAGCTGGTCAATCCTTGGTAACGGAAAACAGTCTTTTGGGCAAGCTTTGTTGAGATCTGAGTAGTCAATACAGGTTCTCCACGTCCCATTGGGCTTTGGGACCAACACCGGATTGGCTACCCAGTCAGGGTAAAAGGCATCCCTGATGAATCGGTTTTCCTTTAACCTGTCAACCTCCTCCTTTAGTGCCTTCTTTCTGTCTTCGTCCAGCTATCTTCGCTTTTGTTGCTTTGGGGGAAAGCTTTTGTCTATGTTTAGAGCGTGGCTTGCTACATTCGGGCTTATCCCTACCATGTCTGAGTGTGACCACGCGAAGACATCTGGGTTTTTCTTCAAAAAACAAATTAATTGCTATTTTGCCTCGTCTTGGAGGTGTTTTCCGACCTTCACCTTCTTCGAGGGATCAGTTTCCTCGAGCTGAATTTCTTCGAGCTCCTCTAAAGGTTCGAGGTCAACTTTCTCCTCAATCCTCGGATCAATCTCCTCGTCAATTTCTAAAACCGTTCCATCTTTGTTTTGTATGATAACGAGTGCTTGAGCATTCGTTTGTTTCTTTCCCCTCAAGGAGATGCTATAGCATTCCCTCCCTGCCAATTGGTCTCCTTTTAATGTCCCGACTCCGCTAGGGGTTGGGAACTTAAGGGCCAGATGCCTTACTGATGAAGCTGCCCCCAGCCCGACCAGGGCGGGTCTCCCGACCAGCACATTGTAGGCAGATGGTAAGTCTACTACCACGAACTCCATTATCTTGGTCACCGAAACTGGATAGTCTCCCAAGGTCACAGGGAGCTCAATGGATCCCATACAGGCAGTTCCTTCTGCTGAAAAGCCGTACAAAGTAGTTGCACATGCTTTCAGGTCGCGAAGGGAGAGTCCCATCTTCTCGAGGGTTGCTTTATAGGATGTTGACTGAGCTCCCATTATCTATGAGAACTCGGTGGACCCTTTTATTGGCCAACTGAAGAGTAATGACCAGCGGATCATGATGAGGGAACTGAACATGGGAGGCGTCTTCCTCGGTGAAGGTTATTGGTTGTGTTTCAATCCTCTGGCTTTTTGGTGCCCTAGGTTCGGGTTCATAAGGAGACCTGTCCCCTGTCTTCAACTCGTTAACATATCTCTTTTGGGCATTCCTGCCCCCTCCTGCGAGATGAGGCCCTCCCGAGATGGTTATTACATCCTCTCCATCTATCGGCGGGGGCCTGTCCTCTTCCCGAGCTCGGGAGTTATTGTTTTGTGTCGTCGGAGGCGCGGCTACTCTCTGGCTCGCGGCCGTCTGACCAGTACTCTGGTTTTTGACATATTGCCGGAAGTAACCTCTCGAGATCAACCCTTCAATCTCGTCCTTCAGTTGTCGACATTCATCGGTCGTATGCCCGGTGTCTCTGTGGAACCGGCAATATTTACTGGAATCCCTCTTGGATTTTTGATTTCTCATCGGGTCCGGACGCCTAAAGGGGACTTGGTTTTCATTAGCCAGGTATATGTTCTCCCGAGACTCGTTGAGCTCGGTGTGTACTCTATACACGGAGAAATACCTCTCCCCTTTCTTCTTCTTTCCTCCCTCGGCTTCAGGGTTACTTCCTTCGTTCTTTTTCCTCTTGGAGGGGTTCTCCGCGGCAGGCTTTGGAGCTGCTGGGTCCGCCGAGGTTAAGGCAGAGTTGATGTTTATCATTGTAGTTTCGGACTGGGAAGTCGCTTTGAGCATCGACCTCGCTTCCTCTACATTGACAAACCTCTGCACTCGTCTGTTAAACTCGGTTATTGACCTTACCGGTTTCCCTTGCATGTCGTCCCAAAGGGCACTTCCTGGTAATACACCAGCTCGGATAGCCATTAGGTGCCCACTGTCATCCACGTCCCGAGCTCGGGCGACTTCCAGATTAAATCTTGTTAGGTAACTTTTTAGTGTTTCGCCCGGCTGTTGTCAGACGTTAGTTAAGGTGGATGCCTCTGGTCTGACCCCCATCATTGCTCTGAACTGCTTCTTAAAGTCTTTAGACAACTGCTCCCAAGAAGTTATTGAGTGTCTCTTATATTTTTCGAACCAACTTTTGGCAGGTCCTGCCAATGATGTTGGAAACAACATGCACCTGAGCTCGTAACCCACCTGAGCTCGAAACAACGTGCTCAGGTGACTACGCGGGTCGGTCTTTCCTTCAAACGTTGGGACGTGAGGAATCCGAAACCCTTGAGGAAATTGAGTGTTGGAAATATGGGGAGCAAACGGGTCGAGCTCCTCGTCAGAGTCCTCATATCGACCATTTCCTCGTTCATTCTTCAAAAGCCTAAAGGCTTTTTCAAGCTGATCGATTCTTTCTTGGACTGGGTCCGCAGAAGGTACTGTCTAGAATCGATTGTCATTGATCGTGATTCCAGGCTCGCGTCTCCGCAGGGGATCTCTACGCCTATTCAAGCGATCCCTCAGGTCTGGATTTGTTTGATCTCCATTACCCCAACTCTGATTCAGGTGATTTCGCAGGTCGGGACGATTCTTGCGGCTTCCAGTATTCTTACGACCTCGGTCATGCTTACTGACCGACCTGGTATCTCCAGAATCTTCACTGGTAAAACTCGTTGCTTGGTTATTTCATGATGGATTCTTCCCACGTCGCCTCATCTCCGCAGTGCGAGACCGAGACGTCTGACTTTTCTCAGATGGGGCGCCTCTCCGCTCCTGGAAAGTCTCCCTGTTTCCTTATCTTTCCCCCGCACGCCCTTCATTCCGATCTCGAACGGGTTGAGCGTTCCTGCGGGGGGGCGAAGGATATCTTATGGGTGACGGAGGAAACCGTATAGGCGACGGTGGCTGCCACCCTTGTCGCAGCCTAGAGGGTCCAGAATTCGCCCGAGATGGGTCGGTCGCATTTGGTGCGCTCCCAGGTACCTGAGTTTGAGCCTCTGCAGGGGTTCGGTTATTCTCAGTTCCTGCAGGCACTTCCACAGGCGGGTTAGCCAGGGCTCGAGCCCGAGTACTCCTCTGGGGCCTAGGTGGAGCGGATGGCTCTGCTGGTGCCGGAGGTTGAGTCGGCCTCCTTGTGGCAGCATCTTTTCGTGGACGCCCATGGGGCCTCCGGGGAGGAACATGCACATCCCTTGGAGGAGGGACTTGGTTTTCGCGCGGAGGCGGGGGCTGAGCCACCTGCACCTCTGCGGCTATCCTTGTCAACTCCTCATTCCGTTTGTTGGCCTCTGCCAACAGCTGCTTCAACTGTCGGTTTTCAAGTTCCACAATAGGAATGTACCGCTCCGGATTGTAGTACATATCCTCATCCCTTGGTGGAGGAGGTGGTCCCCGGGAATCAGAAGACTCACTTCTCTCTTCAACATCCGGGTTCTCCATTGGCTGTTTTCCAGGACGTCTTGGGTAATTTTCTTCAGGTGTGTTCTGATTGTTAGTGGCCATGATTTTTTCAGGGATGAATGCTTAAGGCTCTCAATGAAAGCACCAAACTGTTGACGCTGTTTTTCGTCAACAGTGAAAGGAGAGCACGTACACAATAACTGATAATGGCCAATTAAAATATGACAACACAAACACACGATTTTTACGTGGTTCAGCAGTTAAATCTGCCTAGTCCACGAGTCTCTGTTATTAAACTCAAGATTATCTCTGAAAATTCTTAAGCATGAATTCTTCAGAGTTTTCTCTCAAGGTTCAGAATTTCAGTCCTTTACAATGGTGCATGACCTCTCTATTTATTGAGAAGGTTGCAGAATACTATCCCACATATTTTGGGTAGTTACTCTTTTTGTGTAAATAAAATAAATGGCTTTAAATGCCTATAATCAGATATAAAAGGAAACGTCCCCTGAAGACCAGGGGGCGTATAACTAATCAAATAACATCCCACGATTCTAGGGGATTTACAGTAATAAATGTAGACTGCGTCTCTTGTGGATAACACTTGTAGATATTCAAAGTTATTATCATATATCTCCGAGGCTTTATTCTCCCAGGTCTCACATCATCGTTCGAGCTAACGACATCTCCCGAGGTCACATGTCTTTCGAGATCGTATGCGCGTCAGGCTCGGAACCCCTGATCCGAGGTCATTCCTGAAGATAGATGTGTCTCGGAAGCTACCTTTCGAGATCATAAACATTTCGAGGTCACCACAATCGAGGTCTTCTTAGTTTTGCAGGCTCGATATTTAATCCTAGAGCATACTTCAAACTGTACGAGTTCATTCGCTGCGAATCCAGCTTTCGAGGTCACATTTAACATGGCTCGAAAACTAGGTACAACAGTATGCGGAAGGACAACCGACTATTATAAAAGTAGTGAGCAATGTTCTATTCGCAGGCGCAGTTCCTGATGTAACCGGAAGCCTAATTGGCCCTATTGGACCAAGCCCTTTGCCAGAAAAACCATAAATGGTTTGGTTGCATGGCTCAAGGTCCTTCACGGATAACTTCATTCTCTCTAGTGAGGACTTGTACAAGATATTTACTGAGCTCCTTGTGTCCACTAACATCATCTTAACCATCATGTTGGCTATCTGGACGTCCACGACCAGAGGGTCTGAATGAGGGAAACGGACATGTTGTGCGTCAAGCTCAGAGAAAGTTATTAATTCTTCCTCTGTTCAAGCCTTTTTGGGCGCTCGCTCCTCCACATTCAGCATCTTGAAATCCTGGTCATGGCGTAAGGTCCGAGCATATCGCTCCCTTGCCTTCCCACTATCTGCTGCGAGGTGTGGGTCGCCACAGATGGTTAGCAACGTACCTACCACAGGAGCTAGCTGTAAAGGTGGCGAGCATTGGCATACAAGCGCCTGCTCGTTGCCTCCTTGAGCCTCTCACTGAGAACCTCCCATGGCTCATACGTATCTCCTTAGGTGTCCTTGTCTGATAAGGAACTCAATCTCATCTTTCAGCTGGTTACACTCATTAGTGTCATGACCATAGTCGTTGTGAAAATGACAAAATTCGTTGTATCCCTCTTGGAGATATCTTTCCTTATTGGCGCTGGTCTCTTGTAAGGGACACAGGAGTTGGTTTCCTGGTAAACCTCTGCTCTGCTCTCGACAAGGGTCGTGTAGTTGGTGAACCTTGGCTCGTACCTGTTGCCTTTAGGGCGCTTCTTTTTGGATGTCGACAGCTCATTGTTTGCCCTTTTTCCATCGTTTTTACCGTTGCCGTTGCCTTTGCCGTTGCCCATTGGCGGCTTTAGCAGGATCTTCTTTTGGTCCCTTGTCTTTCGCAGGAGATTTCCCCTCATTGGCAATCGTATCCTCGAGCTTAATGTATAAATCTGCTCGATCAAGAATCTCCTGGGTACTTTTCACCCCATTCTTTCTTAAATTGTTCTAGAGGGGAGAATGGCGCCTTACTCCAGCAGTTAGGGCCATCATTTTCCCTTCATCGCCAAATGTTTTAGCCCTAGCAGCTGCTCGCATGAAACGCTGGACATATTCCTTTAAGGATTCTCCCTCCTTCTGACGTATCTCAACCGACTGGTTGGCTTCAGCCGGGTGAACACGACCAGCATAGAATTGCATGCAGAATTCCTTCACGAACATTTCCCATGATACTATGCTAGCAGGAGGGAATTTAAAAAACCACTCCTGAGCAGGGTCAGATAGGGTGGCCGGAAAGATCCTACAGCGAGCATCATCTGACACCTTCTGGATGTCCATTTGTATCTCAAAATTATTCACGTGAGATACTGGGTCCCCATATCCATCGAAATTGGGTAGTACTGGCATCTTGAATTTGCTGGGGGTTTCCGCCACAACTATTTTTTGTATGAATGGAGTGCCTCTTCTCTGATCATACTCGATGTGGGATGTCCGGGTCCCTACCAATTGCTGGACAACCTGGTTTAATGCATTGATCTGGGCCTGTAAGGTGTCTGGGATCGCTGGGACGATTGGTGCCAGAGGAGCGTACTCATCGTGTCTTTCACGCCTGTCGTTGAGCACGTCCCTTAGGTCATCATCTCTACGCCTTTGCTCGTTAGTGCCTAACCGATCAAAGACGTTAGGCTGCCTAGGCTGCCCCCCAACATTCTGGCTCGCAGGCCTATTTTCTCTTGGTGGGGGATTCCCTTCTCTGCCTCTTTCTTCTTGCCCTCAACCAGCATTCCTTCTACCAGAGTTAGCTTCACTATAGTCATGGTCGTCTCTGAAATGCGACCGACTATGGCGCAACCGGCTGGTCGCACTGTTCCCCCCTCTAGCCGGCACCTCCTGAGCGTTAGGGGGAGGCCTGCGTTGGTCGGTGGGTCCCCGGGCATTATTATGCCGTGGGGTCCCCTGACCGTGGAGCCTGACCCGGCGTGCCTTCTATTAGGAGAACGATGTTGCCCCCTGCTCGGTGGATTTGGCTCATCAGCCATTGGGCGTCTAGGGCTTCGGGGAGGCTGCCCGGCCCTATTCTGTCAACGCTGGGGATTATCTCGACCAGCACGAGAAGGTGGCTGTTGCTCAGGATCTTAAATTAGGATATCCTGTTGAGCAGCAGGTGGTTGCTCTGGCCTTTGAGGGCTCGCTGGATGTAGCAGAGGACTCAGGTTTGGGGCCCGTTCTGGTGGTACACTCGGTGGCTAATCTGGTTGAGAAGTCAGTACAACTTGCCCCCGGGCCAACTGAATGATTGCTTCAAGGGCGACAGTGGCATCTCTCTGCTGGCGGTCCATGTCCTCCTGCCGCTCATTCAATTCTTGGCACTAACGTTCGATTTCCCTCTGTTGCAATGCCAACGTCTCAGCCGCATTCTCTTGATTGGCCCTCAGATTGGCCAACTCCTCTTGCAACACACTCAGTGTTGTCCTCACGGTTTCAGAATCCATTTCTTCCTCTTCAAAGTCCAACTGTGGCTCATCTTCAGCCACATTTGGTGGAGGAGGCTGGGTGGATGCAGCGCCAGCAGTCTGCCCCATCTTCTTGGATGTCTTAGCCATTTTATCTTCTTGAGTTCAACTCTCAATGAAAGCACCAAAATGTTGACTCTCAAATTGGTCAACGACACGAAGTCAGATAAACGATATAAAATGAGATGAAAACAAGAAGAAATTTAAATGGGAAAGTAAATGACACAAACTATTTATAGTTGTTCAGCCCCGATTGGATGGTAATGACCTACGTCCACTTAGTGTTCTTATTGATGTTGAATCCCAACACTGTGATAAGTGAACTAGGGTTCACGAGTTTCACAAGTCTTGGGAAGATTACAACTTCTATGAATAATCACAATATATTCTTCTCTCAGAGTACAAAGATCAAAAGTTCAAAAGTCGTCCCTTCCTCGAGCACTTTGAGTCTTATTTATAAGCTCAAGAAGATTACATGGGCCGATGGGCCTCAATTATCATTAAAATTCATGTATCTAGTTAATAAAGGAAATTACAATTAATGCAAATATTATAAGATTGCAAATCAAAAAGGAAGTAAATGAAAATATGGGATCAGACTGGTCGCACCTAAGCGTAATGCTTGATAAATCAATGACTTTCTGGTTGACGATCGAACAGGATTCTTTCACTAAAAATCATCATGTGCCCGCCATGTGTAGGTCAATCTTGCCACGTCACCAGTAGCCACTTTTATTTTACTCAAAACTATGTGTATGTTTTTGTACCAATCATCAAGATTGTTGAAGTCTAAATGAGAATTACTTAGGTAGCCGTAATAAGGATTCACTGGTTCTCTCACATTTTGAGGTCCTTGATTAGGATTAAGAGAATTAACCACTGTTGCTGGAAATAAATAAATAAAATATAATGAATTAAAACATATCATAAAATACCATATTTTATTTGGAAAAGTAATCATGATGCGTGAATACAACATATAAAAACACATAAAAATTATATACTAATCCACAATAAATTAATTTGAAAATTAATGGACCAGCCTTGGGGTAGGTTAGACTAACTCCAAATTAATTTTGAGACAAATCTCAATTTCATAAGTGAAAACTTAAAAATGTATTTTTCTCTTTTGACTTATGAACTACTACTAGTTTTGTCAAGATGCACTAGTAGTGCTCGAAAGCCTAGATCCACCTTCAGAGTGTAACCCATTATTTTCAATCAATGGCTTAACTCAAGAGTGTGCCTTAGGGTCAGTCAAACTTGAAATACATCACTAATTATATTCTCATAAGAGAAGTCAACCTTGAGATAAAATAAACATATTTGGAAGCCTTTCCTAAGGGAGGCCACAAACGGAGGCGACATGAGGCCCTTCCTATGCCTCTCGGTGTTCAACTAATAATGGAGACCATGAGACTTATTGTCATAACTCCCTCTCCTACTCACTATTTTGAAAAAGTGTGTTTTTCGCAAAATCAAAATTTTTTAATTTAATTATTTTTACCAAGTGATATTCTAATAAATACTAATCCAATTAAACAAAAATATAAAAAAACATTCCCTTAATTTTAATTTTAATTTTACTTTAACTAAGAGAATATATTTTTATTTTAATAAAACATTTTTTTATTAAAATAACAAATTAAACAACTTTAATTTTGATTCACCATTTTAACAAATTAAGACTAAATTTATTATTATATGAATTATCATATATAAACATATAATAAAATATAGGACGTTTGTACACGAATGTAATGCATGCTAATTGCATACTCTGTGTGTAACGACCCAAATTTGTTAATAAGGCTTGGGGCCTTGATTAGCGTGCCTGGAGGGCAGTGTGTGAATTATTGTTTAATGTGTGGTTTTGTGTGAATATGTGATTAGCGATGCATGTTTAGGTGAATTAAATATGCATGTAGGCCCCGTCTAGTTATTAGGAGCATGATTGTAATTTTAGCCCATTGAGGGCATAAATGTGATAATTGTGATATACCTGCGATATATCTGTGTTGCACGACCCAAGACAGTTCTAGGGAGCAAATAGCCAGGAAGTCACATTGGGGTTGAATATCTGACTCGGGGCGAGCCGAGGGGTATTTCGGGTATTAGATGTCTTATGGGGTTATCGGGTTATGAAAATAAATATTTGGAGATATATTTGAAGTTAGAGTGCCCAGGAGGGAATATTGGGGAAATTTACCATTTTGCCCTCAGGGACGTTTTTGGCACCCCGAGCCTTGGGGTAACCTTAGAAGCTTAAGTCGAATAAAACAAAATTTAGGAAACCCCTAGACTTTTTCTAAACCGATCCCCTCCCTCTCCTTTGCTATGGTTTTCTTACACTCTTGAAGGCCTAGTGACATCTTGGGGAAAACCAGCCAAAAACTAAGGAATTGAAGCTAGGAACCAAGCTAGAGTTTTGGAAGCTTGGAGCTTAGGAAACTGAGTTGTGGATTCAATTCTGTACAAGGTAAGCTTCTAAATATGTTGAGTTGTGTAAATTTGCAGCTGGTTTTAGGTTGAATATTAGAGTTTTTGCATGTTTAAGGGATGAAGATTCAACTTGGATTTTTATAAGGATATTGGCTTGAGATTTTGTTGGGTTTTGCTGTTGAATCTTTAGTATAACCTCTATGATAATTAGTTAGGATTGTTGGCTTGATCTTGTGGATAATTGGACTAGTTTTTGAGGTGAAAATGGTGAGTGTTTCTGGGCTCGAGGGGCCAGGCCGCGGCCCTGTTCTTGTTGAGTCGCGACCCCCTTGATTTTGGGGAGTTTGGAATTGGAGGCGTACCGCGGTGCTCTTTAGGAAGGGTCGCAGCGCGTGTGGGCTATTTTGAGACAGGGCCTCGGGTTGAGCTGGGGTTCGTGGCATAAGTCCCTAGGGCCGCGGTGCTTAGTGCATTTTTGGGTTCTAGAGGAGTTTTAGGCTCAGGAATTCAATAGTTAAGGCTCGGGATGGATTTTATCACCCGGATTGATAGAATTCAAGGTTTCAGAGACTAGAATTATCACTCAAAGCTACTTAATGGATTAGAACTTGATGAATGAATATTGTTAATGCGTTGTGATTAGGGTTTCGGCGAGGCTCGGACTAGGGAACTGTGCTCGGGATATCAGTGCCTGGAAAGCTCGGGACATAGGTAAGAAAACTACTGTTCCCATAGAGCTTGTGTTGGAGGGCTCGGACCTATATGACTGTGTTGCGGGGCATGGCCCTTTGATTGAATTTATATGTGTTTAGATTTCTGATTAGCTTTATCGTATGTGTATGTAAATGATGGAACGGCAAAGGCCGGGAACGATGAAGGCCGGGAACGGTTAAGGCCGAAAACGGCAAGGGGCCGGGAGCAGTGTTTAGCACGCGGAGTGCGAGTTGCCAATGCGAGACCACAAGGGATACCTGGGATATCCTTATGGTATAGACTGCGAACCCAGGGCCTGGTAGAGCACCTGGGACGGCATGGTCGTACGTGTATAATCTGATGTTGTGTTAAGTGTTTGATATGCGTATATTATCTATTTGTGAGGGTTTTCTTGCTGGGCTTCGGCTCACGGGTGCTCTATGGTGCAAGTAAAGGCAAGGGGGAAGGCGATCAACCTTGAGTATGGTGAGCGTGACGAGCGACACGAACATGTCTGGTTTGCCTGGCTGCCACGGCCAGGGGCATTTTTGGGAGATGATTGTACTAAACTTGAATTTTGTCGCTTAGTCGACTATGGTTATATTTCGAATTGTAAATATTTCTAAATGTCTTATAATTTTTAACGAAAGGTTTATTTTCAAATTTATGACTCTGATTATGGTTTAATTACACCATTTGACCTGAAACCTCGATTAGCGAGCTAATTGCACATTTTAAACTCACTTAGTAACAGTTCTAAGGTAGTAGGGTGTTACAACTTGGTATCAGAGCGAGCCAAGGTTTATGGTTTATGGATAATGACCGAACATGTACGCTCGCTGTGAGTGGTAAGCTCGACTCAGGGTTGGCCGGTAATAATTAAACTGTATGTTTGATTATGTGCTTAAATGCCCTGTTTGCCTGCTTTTTCCATATAAAGCATGATGAATGACTTAATGTATGCATCATGTCAGGGCATGGCCTGTTGTGTGTGGTATGCTATCTATGTGTCATGTGGATTATTGTTCATGGTTGACTGATGTGATTAGGAGGTGATTCTAGATATTGTTGTCATGCCTGATGAGCGACGTCTTTGATTACGGGATATTTGTTGAGATGCCTCGTCAATCATCTAGACTCCGCGGTAGTCGGGCCGAGGATGATAACCAGGTTCAGGACCCTCCACTTGCCCCACAGAATTGGCAACAGATGTTTGCCGAAATGAAAGTAAGGCTGCAACGAATAGAAGAACAGCTTCGACAATTAAGGCAACAGGCCCCTCCACAGGTCACTGGGTTGCCAGTCCAGCAGGTTATGGCGCCAGTGCCGGTTCAACCTGTTGTGGAAAACAGGTGGGAACCCTTATACGAGACATTCAGGAAACAACATCCTCTGACCTTTGAGGGTGGACCAGACCCACTGCGGGCAGAGCAGTGGATGAATATGATCTCCTCTATTCTTGATTTTATGAGAGTTGAGGGAAATGAGAGGGTAGCTTGTGCAAGCTACATGTTCATAGAGGATGCCCGAATCTGGTGGGATGTGGTAGTTCAGAGTAGAAATGTGACAGTTATGACCTGGGAAGAGTTCAGGAACATTTTCAATGAGAAGTATTATAGTGTTGTAGTCCGAGCTGCGAAGGTTGATGAGTTTATCAACCTGACTCAGAACCAGATGACAATGCCAGAGTATGCTCTGAAATTTGACCGATTGGCAAAGTTTGCGCCATATTTAGTGCCGACAGATGCGACAAGAAGAAACAGATTCGTACAAGGATTGAATGTTATGATTGCCCGTGATGTGAAGATCACCTTGGATCCAGAGACTACTACCTACGCTCAGGTTGTAGACAAGGCCCTTACAGCTGAGGGGGTCGAGGACCAGATTTGGAGAGGGAGCATTGTTAGGCGCGATGCGAGGAGGACAATGCCTCCTTTTATTGGATCCAGTCGGGGTAGTGGCTCTAGTGAGTAGAAGAGGAAGGCCCCAAATTCCCTTGTCTCTCCTAGTTCTGATAGGAGGGCATAGGGTGGTTTTAGTGGCCGTTAGGGCGGAAGTGACAACATCAGGGTGAATGCAGGATTAGGACCTGTTTTGTCTGTGGGAGTGCCAATCATCTGAAGAAAGACTGCCCACAAGCCAGGAAGGAGGAGCCGAAGCAGGGCGACGATCTCGCTCCTGCTAGGGTGTTTACTTTGACTCAGACAGAGGCAGAGGCTAGCCCCTCAGTTGTGACAGGTCAGATCTCTAGTGCTGGTTCTTCTTATACTGCATTGTTTGATTCAAGAGCTACCCATTCATTTAAGTATGCTAGATTGATAGATCAGCTGTGTAGACCTAGTGTTCTGTATGCTAGGGGTTTTCAGACTTTATTGCCGACTGGGGAACTGGTAGTCTCTAAGAGGTGGATTATAGCTTTACCAGTAGAGGTAGATGGTAGAGAATTCTTTGCCAATTTGATTGAGCTTGTGATGGATGACTTCGATATGATCCTAGGGATGGATTGGCTATCAAAGTATGGGGCAAAAATTGACTGCAAGCGCAGGATGGTGACTTTTGAACAAGAAGGGGAGGTACCCTTTGTATTTGTGGGAACAGCTGGTGGACCGCGGGTACCTATGATTTCAACATTGAGGGCTAGGGACCTGATGCATGGAGGTTGCATAGGATTCCTAGCGAGTGTTATGGATACCTTTAAGGTTGTGTCGGTTGGACCAGGGGAGACCAGATTGGTATACGAGTTTCCAGATTTATTTCCAGCAAATCTGACAAGGCTACCGCCACAGCGAGTGATTGATTTTGTTATAGAGTTGGCACTAGGAGCAAAGCTGATATCTAGGACACCTTACCGAATGGCTCCGGCAGAGTTGAAGGAGTTTAAGATTCAGTTGCATGAGTTACTGGATTTGGGGTTCATCAGACCGAGTTTCTTGCCATGGGGAGCTCCAGTGTTATTCGTCAAGAAGAAGGATGGATCACTTAGGATGTGTATTGACTATAGGGATCTGAACAAGTTGACTATTAAGAATAAGTATCCACTGCCTAGGATTGATGATTTGTTTAACCAGCTGCAGGGAAAGACGGTGTTTTCTAAGATAGATCTCTGATCGGGTTACCATCAGTTAAGAATCAAAGAGGAGGACATAGCAAAGACCGCTTTCCGCACGAGGTATGGACACTATGAATTCTTGGTTATGTCCTTTGGATTAACCAATGCCCCAGCAGCTTTTATGGACATGATGAACATGGTCTTTAAGGATTATCTGGACAAGTTTTTTATTATGTTTATCGATGATATTTTGGTGTACTCACAGTCAGAGGCAGAGCACGAGCAGCAACTACGCTTGATATTGCAGCGGTTAAGAGAGCATAAGTTATAAGCTAAGTTCAGCAATTGCGAGTTCTAGTTACCACAAGTTACATTTCTGGGTCATATTGTCAGTAAGGAGGGGATTCTGGTCGACCCAAGTAAGATTGAGGCAGTGAGAGATTAGCCTAGACCGAGCAGTGTTTTTGAAGTGAGGAGTTTTCTGGGATTGGAAGGGTATTATCGGCGGTTTGTTGAGGGGTTCTCCAGGATAGCCACACCATTAACAGAGTTGACAAAGAAGAAGACGAAGTATGTTTGGACAGACAGGTGTGAGAATAGTTTCAAAGAGTTGAAGCGGCGACTGATCACCGCGCTAGTGTTGAGTCTGCCGATGGACAATGAGAAGTTCGTGGTTTATTATGATGCTTCCAGACAGGGTTTGGGTGTGTGTTGATGCAAGCTGGGAAAGTGATAGCCTATGCATCGAGACAGTTAAAGGAGTATGAGCAGAAATATCCCACACATGATCTAGAATTGGCAGCGGTGGTATTCGCACTTAAAATTTGGAGACAATATCTATATGGTGAGAAGTGTGAGATATACACTGACCATAAGAGTTTGAAGTACTTATTTACTCAGAAGGATCTGAATATGCGCCAGAGACGGTGGTTGGAGTTGGTTAAGGATTACGATTGTGGCATCCTTTACCATCCTAGGAAGGCTAATGTAGTTACTGATGCATTGAACTGGAAGGGCCCAGGACAACTGTTCAGTTCGAGACAGATATCCGGTAAACTAGCGGAGGAGATGACTAGAGCGGGTATAGAGTTGGTGGTTGGTCGGTTAGGCAACATCACTCTTCAGTCTACACTCCTTGAAAGGATCAAGGAGGCGCAGGGGAAAGATTCCCAGTTGAGGGGTTACAGGGAGAACGTCTTAATGGGAGCGGCTAAGGACTTTTCTATCTCAGAGATGGGGTTGCTGAAGTACAAGGGTTGGATTTGTGTTCCGATGGATTCTGATATCCGTTGGGAGATTTTAGATGAATCACATACCACTCCCTATTCCTTGCATCCGGGTACGACGAAGATGTACCAGGATCTGAGAGCTTGGTATTGGTGGTCTGGCATGAAGAGGGATGTGGTGGATTATGTGGCCAAGTGCTTAACTTGGCAGCAGGTCAAGGCTGAACATCACAGGCCAGCAGGAATGCTGCAGCCACTGGGGATTCCTGAATGGAAGTGGGAAGATATCACCATGGACTTTGTGGTTGGTTTGTCGAAGACCGTGGGTCAGCATGACTCGGTGTGGGTGATTGTGGATAGGTATACCAAGTCCGACCACTTTTTTCCTGTCAGGACGACTTATATTGTGGAGCAGTATGCCGAGTTCTATGTGAAGGAAATTGGTCGACTTCATGGGGCTCCGAGGTTGATAGTATCCGACAAGGACCCCACCTTCACTTCCAAGTTTTGGGAGAGTCTGCAGAAGGCTATGGGCACGCAGTTATGGTTTAGTACCGCTTATCATCCTCAGACAGATGGACAGTCTGAGAGGACGATTCAGATATTGGAGGACATGTTGCGAGCCTATGTGCTAGATTTTGGAGGATCTTGGAGTAAGTATCTTTCTTTGATTGAGTTCTCGTACAACAACAGTTACCAAGCAACTATCGGAGTGGCTCCGTATGAGATGCTTTATGGGCGAAAATGTAGATCACCTATTAATTGGGACGAGACGGGTGAGAGGAGTTATTTGGGTCCTGAGAGGGTTCAGAGGACCAATGAGGTGATTGAGAAGATTAGAGCGCGAATGCTCGCCTCCCAGAGTCACCAGAATAGTTATTCAGACCTGAAACGCAGGAGCGTGGAATTTCAGGTTGGTGACCATGTGTTCCTTAAGGTTTCACCTTTGAGGGGAGTGAAATGCTTTGGTGTTCGGGGCAAGCTGAGCCCTAGGATTGTTGGCCCCTTTGAGATTCTAGAACGGGTTGGAGAGGTAGCTTACAGATTGGCGATGCCTCCAGCCTTATCAGGGGTTCATGATGTGTTTCACGTGTCCACGCTTTGGAAGTATGTGTCTGATTCGACGCATGTTCTGAGTTATGAGAATTTGGAGCTGGATCAGGATTTGTCTTATGAGTAGAAACCAATTCAGATTCTCAACCGGAAGGACAAAGTCTTGCGGATCAAGACCATCGCCTTGGTGAAAGTGTTGTGGAGGAACAACAAGGTTGAGGAGGCGACGTGGGAACTTGAATTAGAGATGAAGGAGCGGTATCCCAAATTATTCAAGTAATTTTGAGGACGAAATTTCTGTAAAGAGGGGATAGTTGTAATGACCCAAACTTGCTAATAAGGCTTAGGGCTTTGATTAGCCTGCCTGGAGGGAAATATGTGAATTATTATTTAATATGTGGATTTGTGTGAATATGTGATTAGTGATGCATGTTTAGGTGAATTAAATATGCATGTGGGCCCCGTCTGGTTATTAGGGGTATGATTGTAATTTTAGCCCGCTGAGGGCATAAATATGATAATTGTGATATACTTGCGATATATCTGTGTTGCACGACCCGAGACAGTTCTAGGGAGCAGTTAGCCAGGAAGTCACATTGGGGTTGAATATCTGACTCGGGAGAGGTATTTCGGGTATTAGATGTCTTATGGGGTTATCGGGTTATGGAAATAAATATTTGGAGATATATTTGAGGTTAGAGTGCCTAGGAGGGAATATTGGGGAAATTTACCATTTTGCCCTCGGGGACGTTTCTAGCACCCCGAGCCTTGGGGTAACCTTAGAAGCTTAAGTCGAATAAAACAAAATATAGGAAACCCCTAGACTTTTTCTAAACCGACCCACTCCCTCTCCTTTGCTCCGATTTTCTTACACTCTTGAAGGCCTAGTGACATCTTGGCGAAAACCTGCCAAAAACTAAGGAGTTGAAGCTAGGAACCAAGCTAGAGTATTGGAAGCTTGGAGCTTAGGAAACTGAGTTGTGGATTCAATTCTGTACAAGGTAAGCTTCTCAATATGTTGAGTTGTTTTAATTTGCAGCTGTTTTTAGGTTGAATATTAAAGTTTTTGCATGTTGGAGGGATGAAGATTCAACTTTGATTTTTATAAGGTTTTTGGCTTGAGTTTATGTTGGATTTTGCTGTTGAATCTATAGTATAACCTCTGTGATAATTAGTTAGGATTGTTGGCTTGATCTTGTGGATAATTGGACAAGTTTTTAAGGTGAAAATGGTGAGTATTTATGGGCTCGAGGTGTCGGGTCGCGGCCCTATTCTTGCTGAGCCACGACCCCCCTTGATTTTGGGGCGTCTGGAATTGGAGGCGCGCCGCGGCGCCCTTCAGGAAGGTTCGCGGCCCGTGCGGGCTATTTTGAGGCAGGGCCTCGGGTTGAGCCGGGGGCCGCGGCATGAGTCCCTAGGGTCGTGGCACTTAGTGCATTTTTGGGTTCTAGAGGAGTTTTAGGCTCGGGAATTCAATAGTTAGGGCTCGGGTTGGATTTTATCACTCGAATTGATAGAATTCAAGGTTTCGGAGACTAGAATTATCACTCAATGCTACTTAATGGATTAGAACTTGATGGATGAATATTGTTAATGTGTTGTGACTAGGATTTCGGCGAGGCTCGGACTAGGGAACTGTGCTCGGGATATCGGTGCCTAGAAAGCTCGGGACACAGGTAAGAAAACTACTATTCCCATAAAGCTTGTGTTGCAGGGCTCGGCCCTATATGATTGAGTTGCAGGGCTAGGCCCTATATGACTGTGTTGCGGGGCATGGCCCTTTGATTGAATTTATATGTGTTTAGATTTTTGCTTAGCTTTATCGTATATGTATGTAAATGATGGAACGGCAAAGGTCGGGAACGGCGAAGGCTGGGAACGGTTAAGGCCGAAAATGGCAAGGGGCCGGGAGCAGTGTTTAGCACGGTATAGACCCCAAGGGATATCCTTACGGTATAGACTTCGAACCCAGGGCCTGGTAGAGCGCCTGGGACGGCATGGCCGTACGTGTATAATTTGATGTTGTGTTAAGTGTTTGATATGCGTATATTATCTATTTGTGAGGGTTTTCTTGCTGGGCTTCAGCTCACGGGTGCTCTATGGTGCAGGTAAAGTAAAGGGGGAAGCTGATCAACCTTGAGTATGGTGAGCGTGATGAGCGGCGCGAACATGTCTTGTCTGCCTGGCTGCCATGGCCAGGGGCATTTTTGGGAGATGATTGTACTAAACTTGAATTTTGTTGTTTAGTCGACTATGGTTATATTTCGAATTGTAAATATTTCTAAACAAGGTTTTTGGGATCCTAAGTGTTAAATGTCTTATAATTTTTAACGAAAGGTTTATTTTCAAATTTATGATTATGGTTTAATTATACCATTTGACCTAAAACCTCGATTAGCGAGCTAATTGCAAATTTTAAACTCACTTAGTAACGGCTCTAAGGTAGTAGGGCATGACAGTGTGGGTATATGAATAGCATGTTATAATGCATCAAAAAATATAAAACACTTTAATCACATTCAAACATTTATAATAAGTAAATAAATTCGGGTTGGTAACTTTTTGGTATTTCTAGAAAAATTACAACACTTGCAAACAATACATGAAAATGTTACCTAGACTATTTAAGGCACCTAGATCTTGATCCTTGATATGTAGTCTTGTTGAGCCAGTGTCACCTTTTTCATCATTAATTTTGAATTATACAACTTTTTAATTATTTTAAACAAAATTTTAAAATAATTAAACTTTGGGTTTTAACACCCAAATAGTTTCTAAGGCCCAATTTGAATTTGGGTAATTTAATTTAAAATAAAATTAAACAATTTAATTTTAATAAATTAAAATTCAAAATAATTTTAATTTTGGATATTTTGATTAAAACAATTTTTATTATGGAAGAGAACAATGAAAACAATTTTTAATTAAGTGAAATAATCAATATTTTTTGAATTAAAGAAATTTCCAAATTAAAACTATTTTATTTCTATACGCCCTAAATATCTACGGGTTATTAGCGAGCTGGAAAAGGGCATAATTCTATCAGCCACCTACCCGGAGCTGCTGTTACAAGTCTCTACCTCTTTAGCTCGAGATAGCTAAAGGTTTAGTGAGTACTAAGGCATCGGGTCAGCAGTGTGGACACCACGAGCTGGAGCTGACACCTCCAACCTTTTATAAATTCAACCACGCAAACGTGCATATATCAGACATCACTGTTTACTCCATTCCTAAATTCTTGGACACGTAGCATAAACGTGCATGTTCAGGCACCCCACGACTGGTTTGGGCCATGCGGCCCATTATCCCCCTTACCTATTGATTAGACCACACTTCATTGTCAGGTTTTAGGAATTAATCATGAATATCGCAGAAGTGACATGATGGGTAAGAAGGTCACGGGATGACCTCCTTTGCCTACACCCAGATGTCCTCTCCCTATAAATATGGAGACCTTGGGAGTTGCAAAGGGTTGGCTTCTAATTTGTAAAGAAACAACCTGTAAGGAATATCAGAGATATATCAATAATATTGACTGGTGGACTAGAAGGATTTTAACCTTTGAACCACCTAAAAAAAGTATTCGAGTTATAATCTTCCTTTGAGATCATTCATCTATTACGATTCATCATTTAGCACTAATCCCTCTCCTTATTCATATAATTATCTGTTGCCGAAGAACCGCGTCAATAGTTTGGTGCTTTCATTGAGGGCTGTTAGATTGGTGCTATCGCAAATACCCAACCATGGTAGTTCGAAGCATGGGAACGAGGCAGACCAACGTGATGGGCAAGAGGCCCACCATATCGCCATGTTCGATGAGCAGAACCCTGAGGTTCAATAGCGACCAGGAAACAACCAATGGGCCAAGACGACACCAGAAGTTCGGCTCCCCAGCCGCCTAATCCGAACTTGGATTTCTACACGGCGGTAGAAATTGAAAATGCACAGTTGAGGAGTCAGCTGGCGAAAGCAAACCAGCAGATTCAAGAGGTTTTGGCCCGACTACCCCCTCTTACAATCGACGCTAACGTCAGAAAGAGGCATGGTGAGACTCATAAGTCCCGTCGGGGTAACCGGTCCAGGCCCAGTCAGTCGGTCAGACCCCCAACATCAAATTCTACTCCCACGTCGCACCACCGGGAAACCACATTTAAGGAACTTCCTACGGCCAAGCAGCAATTCAGCTGATCGGTCTGGAACTCAACTCCTAGCTCACTTCCGCCCTTGAGTGCACCCAGGAGGGCACGAGGAAGCTCGCGAAGGAGATGCGAGGAGGGCTAGCGATGACAGCCCGCCCCGGCAAGCCGTCCTGCACCCCGCTCAGACTGCCGAGCACAATACGTGGAGGATGGTAGAGGGAAGCGGCCGCGACCTAGCTTGATCCATCCTGATGGGACTAGGATCGCGTCCCCGGCCAGGCATCCTCCTTCACCAATAAGATACCCATCTCCTCCCCGGCCAGTCCGAGACATTCCGGAATACGGGAGCAGTAGGAGAAATCCTCCTTCTCTCGGACCTTCCCATCATAGCCGGGCGCCCAGGGAAGTCCCAGATCCTCACCCCCAGCGGCAAGCTCCGAGCTTTTCAAATGGAAGTTACTGGACCGGGAGTCATCGAAGTGACATCTCCGGCGGAGACCTGTGCCATCGCTTGAGCTCGGCGGAAAGCCCTCAGGCCGCCCCGAGGGGCGACCTCTGAGATCGTCTAAACTCTCAAAGAGGAGACCCAGTTGGAAATGGCAGTCGTGCTTGCCAAGGGGAAGGCCTGTCTGAAGTACGTGACAGCAGGAATGTCCCATATAACCTATCTCAAGATAGGAGGGACAATAACCCGCCTAACGCGTACCATGGAACCGGAGCTGTTGAACAGCCCCGGAACAACCAAGGAAGTCAGGACCAAACCCTTGAGCGTCTGGCTCAGATGGAGGAGCTGATGAGGAAGCTCTTATCAGAAAAAGAAAAAGATAAGTACGACTCGGGGGACGAACTCGAGCTCTTCACCCCCAGCATAGCAGCTACGGCGTATCCACCTGGTTTCCGTATGCCTCACTTTTCCAAGTTAAACGGAGACGGGGACCCGTCAAATCATCTGAGTATGTTCAACACCTTGATGATGGCCCACAACATCGGTCCCGAGATGAGATGTTTAATATTTCCTTCCACCCTGACCGGGCCGGCCAGGCAATGTTTCAAACAGAGTAAAAATAAATCCATCATCTCGTGGAAAACCTTTTCTGCCGACTTTAAGAGGGCATTCCGAGCTTCTCAGGTTGCCCGCGTCAAGGGCGACACCCTAACGAACGTAAGACAGCAGCCCGACGAGCCTCTGAAAGCTTACCTGAGCAAATTTGCGAACGTCACTACTCGAGCCAGGGACGCAGATGACATCTCCAAGCTCACGGCCTTGAGGACTGGGATCCTCATCGGAGGCGGACTCTGGGAAGAGATACAAAGAAAGGGAGTCAACACCGTAAACAAATTCCTAAATAGGGCCCACGGATGGATAAACCTGGAGGAGGTGCGAGCATCAGCCGCGGGAACCAGCCAGGACCCTAAGCAGCCCGCTGGAGTGGGAACGGATGTCGTGGCAGCGACACAAACCGTTACACAGAATAACCAGTTTGGTGGAGGCAAGAGAAAAGGGAGCAGCGAGGGGGGCCAGCACGGCCCAAAGAAGAACAAGTCCGTAGAAAAATTTAAGCCAGTTTACGCGAATTATACCGAGCTCACACACACTAGGGAGAAAATTTTCCTAGCAAACTCTGCTCGCCTCCCCTGGAAGAAGCCGGAACCGTTGAAGCACCAGAAGGGTAAGTGAGACCCCTCCAAGTTTTGCGGTTCCACAACGACATTGGCCACAACACCGATGATTATAGGCACCTGAAGGATGAGATCAAGACTCTCATCAGAGCGGGACCCTTGGCTCAGTATGCGCGGAATAGAGTTCCCGCCGACCATCCAGCTCCGGAAGTTCCGATAAGTCAGTCTGGGTCTCAGGTAGATCAGGACGTCCCTCCTCTTGTGATAGGAGGAGAGATCTCCACGATCTCCAGAGGCCCCCATCTGGCTGGCACGAGCAGAGGTGCCCAGAAGAGATATGTCAACGAACTTAAGGCTAATAATGGAGTGGAGTTTGTCCCTGAGAAACATCTACCCAAACAGCAATGATTGGAGAGGCAACCAATCATATTCACCGAGGAAGATGCCAGTCACGTCCAGTTCCCTCATAAAGACCCTCTAGTCGTAGCCGCTCAGCTCGCTAACCAGAGGGTTAGGAGAGTATTGGTCGATAATGGGAGCTCGGTGAACCTGCTGTTCCGGTCTACGCTGGAAAATATGGATTTATCTGTCACCGAGTTGAAAGCCACCTCCATGATGCTATACGGATTCTCTGGAGAAGGGTCGGCGGCAATAGGAAGAATCGAGTTGGTGATCACCTTGGGAGAGGGACCCCGGACTGTCTTGAAACTCCTCGAGTTTGTGGTCATCGATTGTCCCGCTGCATACAATGGTATTTTGGGCCGACCTACATTGATAGCATTTGAAGTCATAACCTCCATCCGCCACCTCGCGCTAAAATTCCCCTCTTCCTCGAGGATATGCATGATCCGAGGTGATCAGCTCGCTACCAGGGAATGCTACAACATTTCTATGAAGGGAAAATTAAACCCCGGGCAGTTAACGCTGACCATCCAGGGAGGGAATGAGGAATCTTAGGAACTTGTGCCTAGTCCTGAGATTGAAAAACCTCAGAGTGCCATAGGGGAGAATATCATCTTAAATAATGATATCGACCCTAGAATAGGCGAGGATAAATCTGAGCTCCAGGCCATCAAAGAGCTCGAGGAGGTAAGCATCGATCCACAGAATCCCTCAAAGGTGGTGAAGCTCGGGAAAAATCTATGTGGTGAAAGGAAGGCAGAACTGATTAAGTTTATGCAGGAGAATCTAGACGTGTTCACCTGGTCTCATGAAGACGTGGTAGGGATCATTTCGAGCATCATCATGCACGCCCTCCACTTGGATAAAAGTGTGCCTGCAAAATCTCATAAACAAAGGCGCCTAGGAACAACCCGAGCTGGGGCCCTAGAAGAGGAAGTAACCTGGCTCTTAAAGTGCAGCTTTATCCGCGAGGCAAAGTTCCCGATCTGGATCACCAATCCTGTATTGGTCCCGAAGCCCAACGGGAAATGGCGAACCTACATCGACTTCTCCAATCTGAACAAAGCCTGCCCCAAAGATTGCTTCCCATTGCCAAGGATCGACCAATTGGTAGACGCCACGGTGGGGCACGAGCTCATGTCTTTTATGGATGCATACTCGGGCTATAATCAGACCACCATGAACTCAGCAGACTAGGAACACACTAGCTTCATGACCCCAACTAACGTTTATTGTTACAAGGTCATGCCCTTCGGGCTGAAGAATGCCGGAGCTACATACCAGAGGTTGGTAAATAGGATGTTTGCCAACCAGATCGGGAAGAACATGGAAGTGTATGTTGATGAGATGCTGGTCAAGTCAAAAACTGCTGATAACCATGTTTCCGATCTGGAGGAATGCTTTAAGATATTGAGAGAATACGGCATGAGGCTTAACCCCCAAAAATGTACTTTCGGGGTTGCGTTAGGAAAATTCCTGGGTTTCATTGTCAATACCATGGGAATAGAAGCAAACCCCGATAAAATCAGGGCGCTACTCGAGATGCCCTCACCTCGGTCGCGAAAGGACGTCCAAAGTCTGATAGGAAGGGTGGCGACCCTTAATCGGTTTATTTCTAAATCTACCGACAAGTGTCTGCCATTCTACA
Source organism: Humulus lupulus (assembly GCF_963169125.1). Lineage (NCBI taxonomy): Eukaryota > Viridiplantae > Streptophyta > Magnoliopsida > Rosales > Cannabaceae > Humulus > Humulus lupulus. The sequence goes on along the minus strand of NC_084797.1, from coordinate 151,137,305 downwards.
ACCTGCTCCGGGGGAATAAGAAATTCGAGTGGATCGAAGAATTCAAACATGCCTTCCTCGACCTGAAAGCACATTTAGTCGAGCCGCCTGTATTATCCAAACCAATGGCAAGAGAGCCTCTTTTCCTTTACCTAGCTGTCACGGAAGATGCAGCTAGCGCCGTATTAGTCCGAAAAGAGGACTGATCTCAAAAGCCAGTCTATTACATCAATAAGAGGCTCCTCGGACCTGAATCCCGGTATCCGTTGATGGAGAAGATGACTTTCTGTCTCATTACGGCCTCCCGAAAGCTCAGGCCATATTTCCAGTCCCACTCAATACACGTCATAACCGATCAGCCTTTAAGGCAGGTTTTGCAAAAACCTGAGGCATCGGGACGTCTGTTGAAGTGGGCTATTGAACTCAGCCAATTCGAGATTTTGTACATACCGCGAACTGCAATAAAAATCCAGGCCTTGGCTGATTTTGTGGCAGAGTGCACAAGATTCTGAGAAAATCCTGCAGAAGAGTCAGCCTAGGCCTCCTTAGCCCAGGCCTCATGGAAGGTCTTCATAGATGGCTCGTCTAACGAGAAAGACTCCAGGGCTGGAATCATATTGATATCCCCAGAAGGACATCGATTCCACTCGGCGTTGCGATTCAGATTCAAAGTGTCCAACAACGAGGCTGAATACGAAGCTTTACTGGCTGGGCTAAGGGTGGCCCAGTAGCTGAAGGACAGCTCCGTCTAGTGTTACAGCGATTCCCAGCTTTTGGTAAACCAAGTGTTAGGGGAATACCAAGCATGGGGAACCAAGATGGCTGCTTACTTAGCCAAGGTAAAGAAAGAACTATCTGCATTCGAGCGCGGATCAATCGAGCAGATACCTCGGGAACAGAATGCCAACGCAGACGCCCTGGCAAAGCTCGCTACCTCTGGGGAGACAGAGACTTTGGGGTTAGTGCCAGTAGAGTTCTTGGAAAAACCAAGCATAGAGGAAGTCGGGGCAGAGGTCGAGATGATCGACGCCAGACCGACCAGGGTGACCCCCATCCTCGAATATCTCACAGCAGGAAAGTTACCCGAAGGGCGAAATGATGCAACGCGGGTAATTTACCAGGATCCAAGGTATACAGTGATAGATGGGATATTATACCAGCGTGGACACTCTTTACCTCTCCTTCGGTGTGTTCTTCCAGGCGAGGTGAAGACCATTTTGCAGGAGGTGCACGAGGGTTTCTGCGGAGATCACACTGGGGGGCAAAGCCTGGCCTTGAAGATATTAAGGCAAGGGTATTGCTAGCTCATTCTGTCAAAGGACTCGATCTCCTACGTCAAAAAATGTGACTAGTGCCAGTGATTTGCCACAGTTGCCCGAGCTCCCCCGGTCGAGCTGAAGATAATCTCGTCCCCGTGGCCATTCGCGATCTGGGGGATTGACTTGGTTGGTGCCCTCCCTACTGGAAAGGGAGGAGTTCGTTACCCAGTGGTGGCTATCGAATACTTCACCAAGTAGGCAGAAGCAGAGCCCCTGGCAACGATCACTTCAAAAAAAGTCCCCCACTTCGTGGTCAAGAGCATTATCTGCCGATTCGGGCTGCCAAAGAAGATCGTTTTAGATAATGGAATGTAGTTCGATAGCGACCTCTTCACCGAATTCTGCGAGAGGCACGACATTGATAAAAATTCTCCTCCGTGGCCTATCCCCAGGCCAATGGGCAGGTCGAGGCCATCAATAAGATGCTAAAGGCAAGCCTTAAGAAGAGACTGGACGAAGCCAAGGGGGTTTGGCCCGAACAGCTCCCCCAGGTACTATGGGCTTACCGGACCTCACATCGAACGCCGACGGGTCATACTCCTTTCTCCCTGGCTTTAGGGAATGAGGCAGTCCTTCCTGTCGAAGTAAAGGTAGCCTTGCATAGAGTCTAGGAATTTGACCAAGACCGAAATGACGAATTGCTCTGCGCATCCCTCGACCTGATTGACGAAAAATGAGAAGATTCACAGCTGCAGCTCGTGTATTATCAACAAAAGGTCACTCATTATTTCAACTCAAAGGTTAAGAAATGCATCTTTAGCGTTGGCGACCTGGTACTCAGAAGAGTCTTCCTAGCCAGTAAAGATCCCAAGGATGGAGTGTTAGGACCAAACTGGGAAGGGCCCTACCAAAAAACCGAGGTCGTGAAAGAAGGAACCTACAAGCTGGCTCGGCTTAATGGAGAAGCAGTCCCACGAACTTGGAACGCTATCCATTTGAATAAATATTATCAATGATATCTTTGTAAGGCTTAATTGGAAAGGCCATCTTTTGATTATTAAGTGATAACAACTAATCTTTTACATTATTGTATATGTTCATGGGTGTAAACTCAAGTAACCAAGAAAGACCCTTTCCTGATTACTTGGGGGGCATATATCCTGGGTACAACCAGGTCCTAAAACTTAGAAGTTAGTTCAAATTGATTGATTGATGTTTTTCTTAAAAAGCACAAGATATAAATAAAGAATTGACGTGAACTAAGTTTTCAAATTAATATCATGGATACAACCAGGTCCTAAAACTTAGAAGTTTGTTCAAATTGATTGATCGATGTTTTTCTTAAAAAGCACGAGATATCGATAAAGAATTGATGCGAACTAAGTTTTCAAATTAATATCCTGGATACAACCAGGTCCTAAAACTTAGAAGTTAGTTCAAATTGATTGATCGATGTTTTTCATAAAAAACACGAGATATCAATAAAGAACTGACGCGAACTAAGTTTTCAAATTAATATCATGGATACAACCAGGTCCTAAAACTTAGAAGTTAGTTCAAATTGATTGATCGATGTTTTTCTTAAAAAGCACAAGATATCGATAAAGAATTGACGCGAACTAAGTTTTCAAATTAATATCCTGGACACAACCTGTTCCTAAATCTTAGAAGTTGGTTCAAATTGATTTAACAGACGTTTTTTTTCCTAAAAAGCATAAGATGTCAATCACAACGACAACAGAAACTAAGTTATCACCAAATGCATTGAAGAGAAGTAACCATAAGGTCGGGGCAAAAATATGTAAATAAATTGAAATAAAGTTGGGGATACCAATTGTTTCGAGGATAAAAACCTCGTGATGAAAAATTACAAAAAAAAAGTAAATGATAAAAGGAAAGGAGAAAAATCCTTAGCCCTGCCAAGCCGCTCTGATGAAGTCACCCCCTCGCCATCCTGCTCGGTGGCAGTGGAAGTCTCCCCAGTCTCGAAGGGCGCCTCTTGTTGAAGGCAAGCTTTAAACTTCTCCAAAAAGGACCCCCACACATCCGGCCCCAAGAAGGAAAAGTCACCATCTTGGTTGAAGGCCCAGTAATGGTACAGCATGGCCTGCATGGAGGAGCTGGAAGCTTCCCTCTCCGCCACCAGAGCAGCCTTGGCCCCCTCGACCTCAACCTTCACGGCATCTAGGGCGGCCCGGGCAGGCTTGGCCTCCTCAAGCTCGATCTTCGCGGTGTCTAGGGCAACCCTGGTGGCCTCGGCCTCCTGCAGCTTGGCCCGAGATGCCTCCAGCTCGGTCTACGCAGTAACCGAAGTGGCCTGCGCGACCCTCTCATTTTCTCGGGCAGTTGCTAGGGCCGCCTTGGCATCCCGCTCCTGTTGTTGAGCGGATGCAAGGGCGACCTGAACAGCCTGGTGCTCGCCCATGATCTCCTCGATCCTGGCCCTGGACCGAGATATGCTCCGATGGAGGGCCAAAGCCGCTTGCAGGACCAAAAGATAATAAGGCAAGTGCCTTAGAAAGAAAAAAAAAACAGGAAGAACCAGTGGCAAAGCTAACTTACCATGAGGGTCATCCCTAATGAAGACTCCATCACATTCTCAGGGCTCCTTGTCTCGATCTCCAAAAAATCCCTCGAGGTGGCGTTGTAGCAGTGGTCCACCATGTAGGTCGCGGTTTCGTAGACCGTCCCCCTAAAGACATCGGGGACTTTCTCCAAGGCCTGGGGGTTGACCGGGATGCGCACACTGGGGGTCGGAGCTGACAAGGTCCCAGTGGGCACCTCCTGTTCCCGAGTAGGGACAGGAGGTCGCGGGGGAGGTGGAGCCATCTTCTCCACTGCAGGAGGGGGTGGTGGCACTTTCTCTATGGCAGCAGGGCCTTGGTTTTTCCCCTTGGCAGGAAACTTGGAAGAAGTCTCAGTGGTCTTCTTGGCCAGCCGGAGCCTCTTCACCAAAGGCCCGGAGGGGGGGTTTCCTCCCTGGAACATAGACCGCAGAACATTGTCCCCAGGCTGTGACATCTCCTTGTCTGAAACAAAGAGCAAAGCATTAATATGCATGTAAAATATTTATGTGCAAAACAAAGAAAAGAAAGCAGAGCTTAAGTATGTATTGAAAAGGGTCCTACCCTCCGAGCTAGAGGAGGAATCTATTGTCACGACCTTCAGCCCCGGAGCTTCTATGGGGGAGTCTAAGATAATGACTTCGCGGGTGAGAGGAGGCTCTGGCTCCGGTTCCACCTCAGGACTAGACTCCTTTACATACTGCCTAAGACTCGGAGCTACTACGCCCTCCAGGAGGGAGAGCCACGATCTATGGTTGGTCCCGTACTCCTCAAAGAAGGCTGACCTAAAGGCCTGGGTATTATCTACTACTACGGTATCCCTAGGGTGGCTCATGTCATGACACAACACGAGCTGGTCAACACATTGGAGTAGGGTGATGTCGCGGTCTGGGTCGTTTTGGTGGCGGTGAACGAGTTGGCTGGGGTTAAACCTAGCAAGCTGTAGGTCTATAGTGGCCCTGTCTAAGTCCCTAAATAAATAAGGGTTACCTTGGCCGAAGGGGCTGGCTGCTGCCTCGGACTGGGTCCTCTCTGCATTGACTTCCTGGGCGACCTCCAGAGCCCGCTTCCGGCGCATGAGGGGCACCTCGTCCTCGTCCTCATCCGCGGCCTCCTCCTCAGGGATGGGCGCCATCTCGCGAGCAGCGGGGATGGTCCGCGGTCTCCTCAAGGCCAGAGTCTGGCCCGGGGAAATTAACTTACACGCCAGCATCGTCTCATCAGACACGAGCTGGCGGTAATCTTTTTCACTTGGGGGGAGCCCCGCCAAGTTTTCATATTGGCCCCCAAGGGTCACTGACTTAGCCGTCCTCGCGAAAATAACTACATGATAGTTTTTAAGTTAGCAACGAATGGAAAGAGACTAATCAGCGACAAGCTAGCGAGCTAAAGTTAGAAGGGACTTACGAGGAAGGTTGAAATAATGGTATTCGTAGTTGCGAAACCCCTTTGACATGAAGAATTGATCCTTGAAGTCATTGGGGTGGCTAGGCAGCTCGATGATCGCAGCTGAATTGGGAAAACGGGTCAAGTAGTAGAACCCGTCACCTTGCCCCCGTTGCTCCGGGATGGCTTTGAGGCAAAAGAAATAAAGGATGTCCACCGGCGTGGGGACCTCCCATTCCTGCTTCAGGAACAAATACTTCAACCCCGCTAGCAGATAGTAGGAGTTAGGGGGAGCTGGAAGGGGGCCAGCTTCACGTAGTTTAAGAAATCCGTGAAGTACCGGTCCAGGGGAAGGAAGGCCCCAGCCTTGAGATGTTCGTTGCTCCAGGCTGCGAACTCCTCGTTGAGTGGTGCGCAGCTCTGCTCGCCCTCAAGGGGAGGTCGGGCGTCCAGGGCGCCCCTTCCTATCTCTATGTTGTGGGAAAGCATGATCTTGTTAACTTTCCCCTGGGTGGTGACTTTGGAGGCAATCCTCTCGGCCTCGAAAAAGGCGTCAGGTCCCACCTCGACCTCCTTCTCCACGTTGGGACCAAAGTGTGGAATTGGAGAGTTCGTTGCCACCTCTTTCCCCTTACTGGTTTGCTGGGAAGACGAGCTTCTAGCACTCTTCTTGGATGCGCTCTTCTTGGGTCCCATCTGGTCGCCTAACGAACAAAGAAGAAAGTTTAGAAAAGGTGACCTAAGCATAAGAAAGAATCTAGCGCGAAGGGTTTCCTTTACACGGGTTGAGGTAATCTCTGCCCGAGCGAGTGAGACCACGCGGTTCTATGAACATGCGCCTGTGCTCCCAACGGGTCCCCGATTGCTCAGGATCCGTGTGTCAGGAGGGTCAGGATAAAAGTTTGCCTTGGAATGAAAGTTTCGAAAGGAAAAATCGCCTGTGAAGCGTGTCCCCTAAGCTACCCGGTTTTTGGCACCTTAGAAACTTGTTGTTCCAAACAGGCATAAAAAAACAGACTTTCACCTAGAAAATCACCCCAGAGTTGTATCCTATGAATCATGCTCCTAAGTATTCTCTTTCCTACGGTCGATACCCCTAGGATAAAAACCTACGCATAAAATACCAGCAAAGAAAAATAAAAGACAAACAACCTACTGCATGCGACTAGGAAGAAAGTTTACCTAAGCAAGGAAAAGGAAAAATGTTTAAAGCATACAACAAACGGAGGACTTACATAAATTTTTGCTGCGTAATGACTGAAAAGAACGTCGGGGTTGGATTCCTATTGAAATCGCTGGTACTGGAGTCACGAAAGAACCCTCGTGTCTGAAACTCAGGAACGTCGGGAATAGTGACCGGAAGAGAGAAAAGGGTTTTGAGACTGAGAAGGAAGAAGAAAGAAGATGAGAAAAATTTCAAATAAAAGGGTGGCTCATGCGAAGGGTGGCCAGCCTTATATATACGTAAAAGGCCAAAGGATGAGGGTCGTTCGATTGTCTTGATGTGGGATGCGAGGATCACTACTCGAAAGACAAAACGACGGCCGAAGACAGACCATCCCCAACCACGATGCTCGAAAGACGGACCATCACTAACCACGATGCTCCACGTATCTGATACCAGAGTAATGGGCGGGATATGAAGATTCCACAAAGAAGCCTAAAAGCCCACACTGTGGCCCCAGGTGACGTCATATGCCACGAGCAGGGGCTTGGGGGGGAAATGTACGCCCTAAATATACACGGGTTATTAGCGATCTGGAAAAGGGCATAATTCTATCAGCCACGTGGAAGCCACCTACCCGGAGCTGCTATTACAAGTCTCTACCTCTTTAGCTCGAGATAGCCAAAGGTTTAGTGAGTACTAAGGCATCGGGTCAGCAGTGTGGACACCACGAGTTGGAGCTGACACCTCCGACCTTTTATAAAGTCAACCACGCAATGTAAACGTGCATATATCAGACATCACGTGTCTATTCCATTCCTGAATTCTCGGACATGCAGCATAAACGTGCGTGTTCAGGCACCCCACGACTGGTTTGGGCCATGCGGCCCATTATCCCCCTTACCTATTGATTAGACCACACTTCATTGTTAGGTTTTAGGAATTAATCATGAATGTTGCAGAAGTGACATGATGGGTAAGAAGGTCACGGGATGACCTCCTTTGCCTACACCCAGGTGTCCTCTCCCTATAAATATGGAGACCCTGGGAGTTGCAAAGGGTTGGCTTCTAATTTGTAAAGAAACACCCTGTAAGGAATATCAGAGATATATCAATAATATTGACTGGTGGACTAGAAGGATTTTAACCTTTGAACCACCTAAAAAAAGTATTCGAGTTATAATCTTCCTTTGAGATCATTCATCTATTACGGTTCATCATTTAGCACTAATCCCTCTCCTTATTCATATAATTATCTATTGCCGAAGAACCGCGTCAACAAATTCCATCTTAGATTTTTAATTAAATGAATAGCTAAAACAATTATGGGAACACCACATTAGGGTTTGTAAGATACAAACCCTAGGTGTGTACCAATGTGGTGTGACAGCAAGGGTGCGGTGGGGTTCAGTGTGCACAAGGTGCGACTGGGCGCAGGCAGGCGCGTAGGGGGTGCGGCTGGACAGGAAGGCGTGCAGGGGTGCGGCTGGGCATGCAGGCACGCAGGGTCGCAGGTGCGGAGGCATAGCTCGGGGTTCGAGCTCGAGCTCGGGGTTCAAGCAATCTCTTGAAATTTCACTCAGAATTTTAGAAGAAAAAATTACAAAATTCCTATGCCCCAAAATTAGCTTACATATCTCATCTAGAAATTTGAAGAACAATTCCTAAACCCAAAAGCACCACTATAAACAACCATTAAGAATATATCATCATGAATACAAACATCCATACATTCAAACATGTATCACATATAATATAAAAATGCACATAGTCCCACAGAACAATTAATAATATGCAGAAATGACCTACTCTGGTACCAATTGTTGGAAAAACAATTAGATTGCGCAACGAAATGGGCGTTGTGGGCCCAATGTATATAGCACAAAAAAATTTCCATCTCTCATATTAATAGTTTATATGTTCAAGAAAAACATCCAAATAGAAACATTAATATACAATATTATTAATCATATAACATATATAAATATACACATATATTCAACAATAAAAGTATTTACCTCTTGAAGCCTATCAAGTGTTCTTGAGTCTTTTCGTGTAAATATATATATATCGATCTTTCTATCCAACGATTTGAGTACTCAAACCACGATCTTCCAGAGTGTTCTCTACACCTCAAGATGTGTGTGGGCACATAGAGAACATGGGTTTATAATTTAGGAATCACAAGTATATCTCAACACATGAGAACTTGAATTATAGCTTGAGAAGAGTTAGAATAAAAGAAGGCGATGATGACAATTTCTTGTCTTACAAAAATTCTCAAACTTTTCAGAATTCTCTGACTTCTCTATGTTCTTCTTGTTATTCTATATCATATATATAGATATTATGCATTACCTAATAATAATAATAATAATAATAATAATATAATGATGATAGGAATTTGATTTAGGTAAGTATCTAACTTAACGCTTTTGAAAATATCTATTTTCAAATTATTAATTAATTGAATAAATAAAATAAAAATAACACAGATACAATATTTGCGTACTGCTACACGCATGGCACAGTCCCTGGACTATGTCATGCGTGAATAGCAGTATTCCTTTTTCAGGGATATTGCATTTTTCTTTTCTTTATTTATTTATTTAACTAAAATCAATCCTTCCACAAAATAATGTATTATCTTTTTAAGGAAAAGATTACAACCATATTTCAAAATTCAAAATTCAAATTGATAATCATCATTATCATCATCTTTTAACATTTAATAAATCAAAAACTATTTTGGCTTACTAATTTTATTTTCTCCCACTCAAATAAAATAATAAATTTTAAAAATTTATTTATTTATATTTTTCAAAATTTTATATTTAAATTATTAAACATATTTTCAAAAATTTAATAATTAATTCCAAATTAATTATTCAACCTCAATTATAATATTAAATTATTAATCCAAGCTCTTTGATTAAATAATCATATTTATTAATCTCATTATTACTCCACTATAAATATGAGATTGAACTCTTGATAATTACAAACATATATTTATAGAGTACTTTATTAAAAAATAAGGTGTCCATTGATATAATCATTACATACAATGTTAATCTTCTATTATCGGTTCATAATTAAAAGAGAAGAAAATTATTGTTTTACCCTTTTAACTATATCTTGTTCCTAGAGTACCATTGACTTTACTTGTGAAGGTTGTGTCACAACAAGTTTGTGACGTGAGCGCTCATATCCTTTTTAGTTCCAAAAGTCAACCCAATAGGGAACCATTATTCAATCTATAAGAAGGTATAGATTTCATATTTGTTAAACTATGTCCCCAGCCATATATATATCATTGAGTCCCTGAAACAATTGTTCTTAGCCTGATCATTCTGACAAACCTTAACACATGAATCAAATGATCAGATGACATATATAAGAGTTCATAGTAACCTCAGGATTAAGATCATCGTGTATATGATCATCGTTTGATATGTTTGATTAATACTATGAAACGGTGTTTAAAAAAGTATTAACAAATCACATCGAGTCTAGTTGTATGTATCACTATATATAAAGTACCTTCACTAAAGTGTCCCACTACACTAGTGACCCGGATCTAGGTCACTTGTATTCATAATACTAGCGAACCGTACTTGCAGTAATTAATCTAAAGATTACATAACTTTATTTTACTACGAACTGTTTTAAGTTTATTATCTTAATCTCGATCCTCTCATACCAATACGAGATTAAGATCACATAGATAAACTTTAGATTTTTCTGATATTTACTTAATATAATCAACATAATATCACACATGGTCTATATATATAATAATGCAATTCTATTATTTATTTTATTTAAAATATTTGTCAACTACAATTGCTTTAAGGGCAATATTCCCAACAATCTGCGAGGTTAGTAGTTGTATTGGGAATAGGGAATATTATTTTTCATTGTTTATAGATTTATTGTCGTAGGTGGATAGTAACTCTTGACTATTTCTTTACAATGTTATTTATCATTTTATTATTATTCAATTTAATTAACTACATACTAACTAGTTGAAACTTTTGATTGTAGGTGTATATGTCTAGGGACGATACTCAAGAAAGACTACAAGCCATAAAGCAATATCTTGAGACATCGTCGTCTCGCTCTTCAAGTACTATCACTGACAATCCACTCTTTAAACATTCAAGGAAAGTCAATCTGGTACAAATACCATTACCATCTGATGATGATTCTGACTCTAAAACATCAATTAAGTCTCAGATGGCTCAGGAAAGGACGTTGAAAGATTTGGTGGCGCCGAATCTAGACCATCAACCTCTATGTATTCAATATCCGGTGTTGGATGTTAACTTTCAACTCAAGTCGGGGCCTCATACATTTACTACTCTTTTTCCATGGGCTACCAGAAGAGGTCCTGAATAAGCATCTAACAAAATTTCAGATAGTCTGCTCTAGTATGAAGCCAGTGTTAGTAACTAAAGAGCAGATAAAATTGAGAGCCTTTCCATTTTCTTTGAAGGATGGTGCAAAGGAATGGCTCTATTACCTTCCTCCTAGAACTGCTCATACCTGGAATGAAATGAAGATAATGTTCTTTGAGTGTTACTTCCTAGCATCTAAGGTTTGTAGTATAAAGAAGGAAATCGGTGGCATTCGCCAACAAACTAGGGAGTCATATATGAGTATTATGAGAGATTTAAGAGGCTATGTGCTAGCTGCCCCCACCACCAAATAAGTGAAAAACTATTGATCCAATACTTTTATGAAGGACTATTTCCATTAGAGAGAAGCATGATTGATCCAGCAAGTGAGGGAGCATTGGTGGACAAGACTCCTACTGCAGCTAGGAGTTTGATTTCTAGTATGGAAGCCAATTCCCAACCGTTTGGAGTTCGTGATGAGGGTTCAGTTAAGGGAGTAAATGAGATAAACTCTATAGTATAGCAGTAGCTTGTGCAGTTGCGCAGTTGACTAGTATGGTTCAACAAAAGGCTATAGGTCAACAAGCGAGACATTGTGGCATATGTCAGTTGTGGGGAATCCTACTAATTCATTCCCACACTTCAAGAGGACATCAATGAGCATGTAAATGCAATGGTGGGTTTCCTGGGCAAGCCAAGACAACAATATGAACCTTATTCAAATACTTATAATGAGGGATGGAGGGATCGTTCTAATTTAAGATACGGTAACCACAACAAGCATATCCTACCAGACCACCAGGGTTTAATTACCAACAAAGGCCTTAATAAGCCTATGCACCCTGCCCTCAACAATCTCCTACTAAAGTCCCACAAGAACAAGAACTATCAATATCAGACATGCTTAAAACTTTCGTGGCTTACAATATACAGACTTAACTAATTCTTCAGAGTACTCAAACGTCTCTGCTGTTCTCCAAAAGAAGCTGCCACCAAAATTCAAGGTTCCTGGAACCTTTACAATTTCTTGTATGATTGGGAATAAAAGAATTGAGTGGTGTATGATACATTTGGGAGCATCGATTAATGTCATGTCATATTCAACATATTGTTCCATAAATCTTGGGCCACTAAAGGAGACATAAGTTATTATTCAACTGGCTAATCTCACTAATGCTTATCCTTTAGGGGTAGCTGAAGATGTACTGGTAAAGGTTGATGGACTTGTCTTTCCAACGGATTTCTATATACTTGAAATGGGGGATGCATTAATACCCAATCTGACACCAGTTTTATTTGGGAGGCCATTCTTGATGAAAACAAATACAAAGCTGGATGTTAGAGTTGGAACACTGACAATGAAATTGGATGGTGAAGTTATCAAATTCAATGTGTTTGATTCTCCTAGTATGATCAAAGGGAAGGAGACTTCTTTGAAATACCCAACATAAAGATTTTGACTGCAGCATTTTGTCGAGCTAACGACGTTAAACATAGCAAACTTGTGGGAGTTTTTCTTACCCTTAAATTTTTATTTTGCATTGATTTTTTATTTAGTATATGCCTTAAGGACAATGCTTAAATTAAGTGTGGGGGAAGGGAAAACTGCCTGTTTTATTTTTATTTGTCACTTCTTTAGTTTTTATTTGTGTTTGTATTGTTTAGTTGTTTTTTTAGGTTGTCATAAGCATGGTTGTGTTGAAAGTCGTTTGTCGATGATAAAACTTCTAATTGAGATAAGACTACTTCTAAGAAATTGATGAATTCTTCATGAATTGTGTGCTTAACTCTTGTGTGGTTATTACTTAAGCATGATCTTCGATTTGTAAATATAATGTGTGTATAATTAGATTTACCTTTTCACTATTGTTTGGAGATATTTATGCATTCTATCATCTATATATATAGTCTCGACCACTCTAGAAATCATTGATTAATTGTTTGAGGCAAAATCTTAAGTAAACATAATTAAGAAGATGATTGAGGCATGTTCTTTGGATTGTTGAGCCTTTCAAGCTTGCCTATGAAATTGAATACCATAGTTTCCCATTTTTTATCCATAATGACTAATCTTTGTCTTTTATAAGCCAATATCTAAACCTTTATAGCTTGAAAATTTTATCTCTTTTTATGACCCATTACACCATAGGTTTAATGATTATTTAATTTGGTGGATTGGGTTATGGATTGTAAGAAGGGGAAGTTGTATTGGTTTGTTGGATTATAATGTGAAAGTATATCACAACAAGAAAAAGACTCTACAGCGACGACATCTATTGCGACGACTCTAAAGTCGCTGTATGTAGTCGAAATCCATGAAAAAATTATTTTTTAATTTATTAAAATGAATAAGCTATAGCGACGATGTCGTTGTTGTAGGGTCGTCAACAACACACGACCAGGCCCTCCAAAATCCCAGTACCCTACAGCAACGACAACAACACATGACTGGACCCTCCAAATTTCGAGTACCCTACAGCGATGACATGTAGTTGTTGTAGGATACTAGGAATTTGGAGGGAACAAGAGGTGGGAACTGACTCTACAGCGACGACATGTCATCTTTGTAGAGTCCTCGCTGAAAAAAAAAAAGAAGGGAAATATCTTTGTCTATAGCGACGACATGTCGTCACTATAGGATACGAAGGGAACTTGAACGCAAAAATTTGGTTGTCAATTTTCACTCCCAATAGTGACGACATGTCGTCACTATAGATACTCATTTAATCTAGTGAGCAGTTAAACTTTTAGTGTATAGTGACGATATGTTGTCGCTATAGGGTCCAAAAATAAACAGAGGGAAAGTGGACCGCCAAAAATTTCAATCAAATTTTCACTAGCTATAGCGACGACATGTCATCACTATAGACTGGACACGTAGTAAACAACACGATTCATGTAATATTCCTTTATCTATAGCGATGACATGTCGTCGCTGTAGGGTCTCGCTGTTTGAGTGAAATGGTGCGTTCAACCTCGGCGACGACTGTTTATTACCTATAGTAATGACATGTCGTCGCTATAGGTCACAATGATATAACACCCCAGGCAGAGCCTTTCTTCCTCATTTCTGCTCAATTTCCTGAAACAGAGAGACAGTTTCTTTGTTTCTCTTCGCCACCCAACGTCGCCCAACGCTATTTTGGCCCTCCATTGTTAAGGTTAGTTGTTGTATACCCTAATAATCTAGTTATTTCTTTTAAATTTAGTTTTTTTTTTATGATTATTTGTGTGTACTTTGTATGTTATTGTAATGGGTTTGCTAAACTTTTTATTGATTTTTTTTTTCAGATTCTATTGGAACATCCCGAGCCTTTGCCCAATTCATTGATATCAACTCGAGCCTTTGGGTATTTTTTGTAATCTTTATTCTATTTTTATTTTTTTCAATTAATTAGTATATATATTAATTGATAAATTTTTGTTAAATTTTTTGTTTTTTTTTTGTTTTTTCAAATTGTGTTGGAGTACTATTTGGATATCATCTCTAGTTTTTTGGCATTGCTTCCAATTTTTAATATTTTTTGTTTTTTTATTAGTGTATTGATAAATAATGATAGTTAATTTGTATACATAAATAGTTTTTAAATTAAATTTATATGTTCGTTAATTTTATAGTTAATTTGATATTAAGTTATGAAAAATTGTTAGGTTAGATTAATTTTTTGTTTTCAATTGTATATATGTTAATTTAAATAAAATTTGTGATTTGAATTATCTATATGTTAGGTTAGATAAATAATATGTTGATTTGAGAATATGTTTATAATATATTTTTGTTGTTTATTTATGAATTTAAATGGTTGTATTAAATTTTATGTATGCTTTGGGACTGGTTTATATGTTTTTATGCAAATTTTAAATTTTGGGATAGGCTAGAATACAGCCATTATGCTGCTAAAATTTTTCTAGATTTAGAAAAACTAAACATTACAAAATATTTTTAAAGTTAGTGTGATTAAAATTTTCAATTAATAATTTTTAAAGCAATTAATAAAAATTAATTAAAAAAATATAAAAATTATAAAGTATAAATTAAAATAATAATTTTACAAGTATAAAACCTTATTAATATTTTTTTATAAAATAAGTAGAAATTAAAATAATAATATTTAATGGTAAATTAATAAATTTATAATTAAATATTTGTTTATTTAATTAATTTTATAATATATTCATAAAATTTGATAATATATGTAGATAAAATAAGTAATTAAGTTAACTATACTCTTAAAATTAAGTTAAAATTAAAATAATAATTTTAAAATAATAAAACTTTATTGTTATTTTTTAAAAAATAAAAAGTGAAAATTATAATAAAAATTTGATAATTATTAAAGAACATAATAATTATAATTAAATATTTTTTTATATAATGAAACTTTATAATACATTCATAACTAACAATAATACATAATCATAAAATTTGGTAATATATATTCATAAAATTTAATAATTTATTCATAAGATTTCATAATTTACTTAAAAAAAATAGTGCTTTGGTGATAATAAAATTATTAGCAAATAAAGGTAGTATTTTATGATTATCCATTGTGATAATTTATTTTCCCCTTGAATCAGTTATGACGAATTACAAGAGTTGGATAACTAATAGACGACGTAACTCTGATAAGTTTTGGAATGGTATTCAAGCATTTATACAAATGACCAAGAATCATGTGAATGCTTCAGGAGAAGTCAGGTGCTCATGCTTTCAGTGTGTCAATATGATAAAACAGAAACTGGATGTGGTGGAGGCTCACATACACAGATATGGGTTTCTGCGGCGATATGTGAAGTGAACCTACCACGATGAAGTTGATATGCCTCCAGTAGTGGACGACGGGGCTCCAGTGACTGATGAGATGATTAACATCATCAATGATGTTATTGGTGAACAAGACACTAACGAAGAAGGTGTAAATGAAGAAATTTTAGATGGTGGTGGCAATAGCGCCGAGAATCAATTTGATGACTTGTTTAAAGAGGTCGAAGCTGAGTTATACCCTGAGTTGAACTTGGTTGTCCTCCTTGAACTTCTTGGCAAAGATGATGCACATGAAGGTTGTGAATAAAT
Source organism: Humulus lupulus (assembly GCF_963169125.1). Classification (NCBI taxonomy): domain Eukaryota; kingdom Viridiplantae; phylum Streptophyta; class Magnoliopsida; order Rosales; family Cannabaceae; genus Humulus; species Humulus lupulus. Next base: position 151,121,475 of record NC_084797.1, on the reverse strand, counting down.
GGAAAAATAATTCATTTGATGAACTTTTGAAGTTTATGAAATTTGCATTCCTGAAGGAGAATAAGATTTCGCTTCATTCTATGACTAAGAAAAAAATGAGGATGTTAGGGTTAGGTTATCAATCAATTCTGCTTGCAAGTACGACTGTTGTTTGTTCTGGAATGAGAATTCCCAAAAATAGAGTTGTCTTGTATGTGGTGAGAGTCGATGGGTTGACAAAGACACAAAGGGGAAAAAAGTCGCCCACAAAGTGTTGCGGTACCTCCCTTTGACTCCTACGATGAAGCGTCTTTATGGTTCAAGGCATACAACAAATGATATGACCTGACATAGTATGGGACAATCGAAAGAAGATGGTGTGATGCACCATCCTATTGATGGGGTTTCTTTGAAATAATTTGATTCCAGATATACATATTTTTCCAAAGAACCCAGAAATGTTCGATTGGTTTTGGCTGCTGATGGTTTTAATCAATTTGGTAACATGAGGCTATCTTACAACATGTGGCCAGTAATATTATGCGCATACAATATGCCTCCTTGGTTGTGCATGAAAGAGTCATCATTCATGCTGACCTTATTGATTCTTTGTCTAAAATCACCTGGGAAGGATATGGATGTCTTTTTGAAGCCTTTGGTATACGAATTGAAAGAGTTGTGGGATGAAGGAGTTCAAACCAGAGACGACGCAATGAACAGTTTATTCATAATGTGTGCAGCACTATTATGGACCATCAATGATTTTCTGGCGCGTAGTAGTTTGTCTGGTTGGATTGGCCAAGGATATATGGCATGTCCTTCATGCAACAAAGACATTCCTTCATGTCGAGTAATGAGGAAGACGGCTTATGTTGGTCGTAGAAGATTGTTATCTTCTACGCACAAGTGGAGGAAGAGTCGCTTATTTGATGGAAATTATGGAAAAGGACATCCTCTAAGTAAATTCAGTAGTCAAGACATACTCGAACAATTAGCACATGTTCCAGATTGTTTGCCGAGTAAACATGTCAATTTTGGAGGTGTGAAAACAAAGCGAGATCCAAAGAGATTAATTGGAGTAAAAAGACTATTTTCTTTTAACTTGATTACTGGTCCGAACTTGAACTGAAGCACAATTTAGATGTGATGCATGTAGAGAAAAATGTTTTCAACAATTTACTCAGTGCTTTTCAGAAATCTAAAGACACCACCAACGCATGAGTAGACTTCAAGAATTGGGGTATCTGAGAAGAGTTGCACCTCAAGGAAGACGGTACAAATTTGATCAAACCACATCCTATGTACTCTTTCACACCGGATGATAGATGGTTTTTTTGTCAGTTCATAAAAGGCGTTAGACTTCCTGATGGCTTCGGTTCAAATTTCTCTAAGAAAGTAACAGGCAATGATGGCAACATTGTTGAGTTGAAATCCCATGATTGTCACATTCTTATGCAACATCTATTGCAGGTAGGAGTTCGAGGCTACCTTGATAATTATATTTCGAAGACAATCATTGAGCTTTGCAATTTCTTTAAGAAAATTTGTGGTCGTACATTGGTTGTTAAGGACATGGAGAATGAAAAAGATCAAGTGATACAAATTTTGTGCAAGTTTGAGTTAATTTTACCTCCAGCCTTTTTTGACATAATGATTCATCTAATTCTTCATTTACCGCAAGAAGCTATCCTCGGAGGACCAGTTTACAAGAGGTGGGTGTATCCGTTTGAGCGATATATGAAGAAGTTGAAATTTTTTGTCAGGAATAAGGTGCGCATTGAAGGTTCTATAGCAGAGGGTTATGTAGTCGATGAAGCTTTGAATTTTTGTTCGCAATATCTTCAGCGCGTAGAGACTAAATTTAGTCGTCTGGAAAGAAATGTCGATATTGTTATTTTTAAAACACAGTTGTCAGGTTTTGAATCACAATATCGTCCAAGTAGCAAAAAGAAAATTATATCCCTTGACTATCTTCATCGAAAAGAAGCAGAATATTTTGTACTCAAGAATTTCCCTGAAATCCAACCATATAGAGTAAGTAGCTCAGCACATATATGAATTCATTAAATTTAATTCATAGCCAACTATTATCTTACCTTAATCCTTGTTCTATACAGTGAATGCCTTTGAGAAAATTCAAACATAAATCTTCAAAAAGATTTACCTAGCTGGTTTAAATTGAAGGTAAATTATCGAAACTATAGAATTCTTATGAAATTCAAATCGATTAATGCTCATCTCATTGTGTTTTTTTTTTGTGTCATACTTTATAGATGGGTCGTCTGCAAAAAATACAGTCAACTGAGTTTACTGATGAATTATTTGCTTTAGCAAACAGGTCCAATCAAAATGCATACTCCTACATAGCTTGCATTGTGAACAGTGTGAAGTGTTTGGTATATTGTCGTGATGAAAGACGTACCACTCAAAATAGTGGAGTTTTGGTGCTAGGAACCAATGATTTCACTTTTTATGGCCAACTTAAGGAAATTGTAGAGTTATGCTATTCTCATGGTTACTCGGGAGTATTGTTTTAATGCAAATGGTTCAACACTGGTAAGGCCAAAATGTGACTAAGAATAACAGAACTAGTATCATGACTAATTTTGAATGGTACAAGAATGAGTAGTTTATTCTAGCCACTCAAGCAAAACAAGTTTTCTACTTGGAAGATCCTTCAAGAAACAAAAATTTGAGGGTAGTAGAAGAAGTCAATCATCTAAAGATCTGGGATCATCCAAGTATCGATGATGATAATGAAGTTGATGTCATGCATGAAAGTACTTCATCAAATTTTATACTCACTGTGGAATTAGGAGAGTTGGAGGTTATTCCTTTGGATCGACCTGGTCACACCAGCATAATTGGGGAAACGTCTCGATATGTTTTGGATGTGGATGATGTCTTCATCAATGACGATGATGATGACGAAATTAGTGAAGATGATTTAGAAAGTACAGATGATGATGTAGGAATCGACATTGATGAGGAATAATATTTTCTTATGCATATTCTTATTGTATGTTTAATGTCTATGTTTTAATTTCAAGACTTTTCAATCAATATATGACTTCTCTCAACAATGTTTGTTTTTCAATAGTTTTAAATGCATTACCGAAATTTTAATGAAAAATGCTCTACATTTTATTACTATTATTTTTAATTGATTTTAAGTTAATAATTATATAAAGTATAATTATATGTCTACTGTTGTTGCTCATTCTCATGGCGGTGATGGAGCGGGTGATCCTCCTCCAAATCCTATGAGAGTTCCTACTTCCTGTGAGATTTATTAGTAACATTATTGGTCACCATGTCCCGTTATATTATGACTCGTGGTGGAGTGTTCTGGATGAGCACAAGAAAGGATTGATGCAAACGATTGAGGTAAAATTTTAAACTTATTCACATATAATATTTTTTTTATAATTTCAAAATTCTAACTAGTGTAATTTTTTTTTGAAGGAATATTTCATTGTTCCCTGAGCACTCCTTGAGTGGCGACTGATAGAGACTGTGATTGAGTGAGAGTGTCAGGATCGCTACAAGGATAGAAAAGGTCGCAAGAAAAAATACTTTGATGAACATGGAGGGTATGATGATATCGAGACAGTAAAAAAGAATCCACTGGAGGACATGGACAATGAGAGTTGGCAGAAGTTGATTGATCTTTTCACCACTCCATAGTTCATGGCACGCTCAAAGGCAAATGCTGCCAACAGAGCAAAAAAAAAGTATCAAAGTCTCCATGGATCGACCTCTTATGCTTTTGCTCGATTTAAGAAAGTAAATAAAAATATAGATAATTTGAAATATTTTCCATTATCTTAATAATAATTTCAGTATTTAATTGATATTTTGTTACATTTTTTTTTTCTACAGATGCATATTCAAACTAAGAAACTACCCAACATTATTGATACGTTCCATGACATGACAAATCATCCAACACGTGGATGGGTGAACACGAATGCTAAGGATGCATATGTTTATTATTTCACGAAATTGGACCTAAGATCAGGCTATTTTCAGGTCAGGATCACAGATGGGGATGAGCCAAAAACAACCTATGTTACTCTATATGGAGCATTCAAGTTTCGAGTTATGTCGCTTGGGTTGACAAACACATCAACCACTTTTTGCACACTGATGAACCAAGTATTCCATGAGTATCTAGACAAGTTTGTGGTAGTGTACTTGGATGATATCGTGGTTTACACCTCCACAATGGAGGAGCATCGAGAACACTTAGCTCAAGTGTTTCAGAAGTTGAGAGAGAATCGACTATATGTGAAGCGCGATAAATGCTCATTTGCACAAGAGAGTATCAAGTTCCTAGGCTACATTGTAAAGCCTGGTCGAATTCGTATGGACCAGGAGAAGGTGAGGGCAATCCAAATTTGGAAAGGTCCCATAAATGTGAAGGAACTACGCTATTTTCTTGGCCTAGTCAATTACTATAGACAATTTGTGGATGGCTACTCTTGAAGGGCGACACCCTTAACCGAGTTGTTGAAGAAGGGTGTAACTTGGGTGTGGATTGATAAGTGTGTTGAAGCATTCAAGAGTTTGAAAGAAGCCATGATGAAGGATCCAGTTCTTGCCCATCCAAATGTTATCAAGCCCTTCAAAGTACTGATGGATGTGTCAGATTATGCTTTGGGAGGGGTGCTAGTATAAGAGGATCACCCGGTAGCTTATGAGAGTCACAAGCTTTCCGAAGTTGAGAGGTGATATACTACCTAGGAGAAGGAGCTCCTCGCAGTTATCCATTGCTTGCGAGTGTGGAGACATAATTTGTGGAGCAAGACCATCGCCTTAGTGAAAGTGCTGTGGAGGAACATCAAAGTGGAAAAGATGATCTGGGAACTTGAGACACATATGCGGGATCGATATCCCGAGTTATTCAGGTAATTTCGAGGATGAAATTTTTCTAAGGAGGGGATAGTTGTAGCGTTCCAAATTTTCTAATAAGGTTAGGGCCTTGATTAGTGTGTTGGGAGGGCAATAATTTATTTAATTATGCTAATATGTGAATTTAATGATTATGTGATTAGAAATGCATGTTTAGGTGAATTAAATATGCATGTGAGCCTCATCTTGTTATTAGGGGCATGTCTTTAATTTTAGCCCGTTGAGGGCATAAATGTGATATATGTGTATATTGTGATTGATACCACGGGTGAGTGGTGATATATTTTTTATGCACGATCCGAGACAGTCCCAAGGAGCAGTTTAGTTAAATAGTTACAACTGGATCAAATACCCGCCTCAGGAGGAGCCTAGGGGTATTTTGGAAATATAATTTGTGTAACGCCCTGGATAACCAAGACCATTACACTGTGTGTTTAAAATAGTGCTTAACCTCCTAAGCAAGTCGTTTGAACTTAAATGTGTAATTAAAGACTAAGTCAAGGTCAAGTAATAAAAGATTCGGTCAACAAAATGTTTATTTTTCATTAAAATATTAAGTTCGTACACGGGATCCCAAAAATCAGTTTACAAACTTGTAAAAGACAAATAGATTACATCTTAGCCGTCCTAAGTAGAAAAACAGGGTATAACCCTAGTTCCTCGCAATCTATCCCAACCGTGGTGATCGGACAGGCTGCATATGTACACATCGCCCCTGAAGCTCTCCAACTCATGGCTGGTCCAGCTATCAACTCCCTTACCTACACCACGTAACACCAAGAGCAGTAGAACTATTAGGAGTCCTTCCTTTCTGGTTACTGGGTATCTTCCCTTACTTAATCCCGCAAATGGGAATACCATTGCCTGCACTTCTTGCCTTATGGCATTCTCACTACATAGCTCATCTCTTATGTCTTTAATAATGAAGCCCTCCCTACTGCCCAAGCATATATGAAAATCTCATGCTTTGGAGCGACCCTAACGCTTTGGGCCATCCCAAAGTTTATTCCTTAAATAAATCGTTCTTTCCGGGCTACATCCGCTTGTATCAAATCAAAAGCGGATTGACTAACCCATCAAATTTATTGACATACTCTATCATTGTCTTACCATTCTGAGCGAGTTCATAAACTCATTAGTCTTCGCAGTTCAAACTGCATCACAATAGTCTCTTTTATACTATCTGAATTCCTCCCAACCCATCATGACAACATGGGTCTGGGGTACTACTCCCACCACGTCTGGGCATCCTTCTGCCGCATGCGCATAGCGCAACTACTCTATCATGGCCTACCATTCTCATATCATCAAGGATGGAGTTAATCACGCCCATCTATTGATCAATTCTTGAGCAAACCCACACCTCCCTCAGAAACTAGAGGATAATGCTTCTAAAGTCTTTCATACGATAATTCTTATCTGTTTCCATCCTCAGGTTGAACCAACACTAGTGCCCTTACTGTCAAGATATATGAAGCAACATTTCCCAACGAAACCTGCTGTCTTAACCATCTAATTTCCTCATCCTGATCTAGCAGCCTTACTCGCATACCAACAAACATCTGTTGTGAATTCCAAAGGCAAATGGAGGGTTCCGACTCTAATTATCATCTGCAGCCCATATTCTAACGATACCAGGTCCAATTAACTATCTTGGATACATACATTCTGAATCAGTTGGCAAACAAGGACGTAACCCCTCAGCCCTGATATTCATATCCAAAATAATCCCATGGGCAGGTCCAAACAATCACAATAATCACACGCCCAATATACATATCAAAACACCAATCTACATTACTCATGCATTAATTATCAAGTTCCATTACTAACAAATACACTCATACTCATCCTACTTTCTCTATACTAACATGCAGATAAAGCATATAGGTTTAATTTAAACAATTAACCACATAATCATGTCATTAAGTACCTAACCATGAGTCAATCTTATCTTTAGCAGCGAGTGTACACACCCAGCAAGTCTTCAAGAAACCTTAAACCTAGATCGCTCTGATACCAAGTTGTAACGCCCTAGATAACCAAGACTGTTACACTATGTATTTAAAATAGTGCTTAACCTGCTAAGCAAGTCGTTTGAACTTAAATGTGTAATTAAAGACTAATTCAAGGTCAAGTAATAAAATATTTGGTCAACAAAACGTTTATTTTTTCATTAAAATATTAACTTTGTACACGGGATCCCAAAAATCACTTTATAGACTTGTAAAAGATAAATAGATTATAGTTTAGTCATCCTAAGCGGCAAAACAGGGTATATACCTAATTCCTCCCAAGCTATCCCGACCGTGGTGATTGGACAGGCTGCATATATACACACCGCCCCTGAAGCTCTCCAACTCATGGCTGGTCCAGCTATCAACTCCCTTACCTACACTGCGTAGCACCCGTGAGCCAAGGCCCAGCAAGAAAACTTAAAACAACATGCACAACTAGGCAACAATATAAAAGCAGTAAATATAATTCACCAGATTCAACTAACAATAGATTATATGAAACAAACTCAATCGAAGTACTCAACTTAATCAAACGTATAAATTAATCTCATCAATCAATACAAATAGTTAAGTGCAAACCACACTTCTGTTTATTGTATAATGTCCAAGCCCAAAGCCCTTATGCCGATTCCACTGGCTTTATAGCCGACCCCAGCACCCTTAGGTTGGGCTGCGTTCCGCACGCTTGCTATTGACCCCTGTCACCCTTAGGCCGGCCTATAAACATATATAATCACATATGTACAATGCATAGCAAGTAATCAATGGCAGCGTATACAAGCATTCCCAATCAGATATTCTCAGCTATAGATATGTTCATCTTCATAGTATATTCATACAAGGGGTTTAAGCCCCAATCACAACTCGTGTGCAGTTTTATTACCTCAGGTCCTGAGCAGCTAGCATATGGCAACCTCGAGCACGATCCCTAATCCTTGAGCCATTGCGGTATAACCTAATCACACTACAATAAAGGATAACCAAAAGATCCTAAACCATTTAAAAGATTTGGAATCAAATACTAGCCTCTGGAACCTTGAATCCTACTAAATTGGGTAGTAGAATTCATCCCAAGCACCTAGGTTTTAATCCCTAAGCCACCCTGAGCCTTAAGACAAATCTAGGCTAGAATTGTGTACGCGGGCTGGGACCTAGCCCTGAGGGTCGCAGCACACCTCACGTCAAAGGTGCAACCTCTGTATCTGAAGGGAGGCGGGCTACAACTTGCCCCCTAGGTTCGCGGTGTGCCCTCATGTCAGCAACTCTCCCAAGTCGTTCTGGGGCCCGAAGGTCACGGCCCCCATGAGCTGGGTCGCTGCGCGCCCCCACAAACCCAGAAAACCCAATTCTTTTTCTGCATTTTCTTCAAGCTAAACCCATAAGAACACACCCTACCCATAACTAAACCTGAAAATTGAGTCTAGAATCCACAATAACACAACATAGTTATCATAACTACCCTAGAAACTAATCCACATCCTTAACAGAACTAAGATTCAGACCCAAAGTTTAAACCTCAACAAAACCTAAACCATAGTAGAACTCATCAAGAAAACATGGTACAAACCTTACCTCCTACTGCAGGCTATGCCCCTGAACAATCCTTCAGTGATCCTAGCTCCAGTTCCTTAGTTCCCAAGCTCCCCATCTTCAAATTCCTAAGCAATTTCTTTAGTTTTTGTTTCCAGCTCAAGCCTAAGCTTTCCTCAAGATTCTCCTTCAGCCTTCAAGCCTACCAAAGGGAGGAGAGAGAGAGACATGTAAAAGAGAGAAAGAGAGTCTCTTGGATATTCCTGATTGTTTCTCAAAGTTCATAGCCCCATCCAATAGTCAGTAAAAAACCATATTGCCCCCCCTAAGTATACTCTTAACCTTAAATGGCCCCAAGGGCAAAATCATCATTTGCCACATTTCCCACTAATTCCTTAAGTCGTCCTATAAATTCTCAATTAACCCCGACATGCCCATTTAATCACAAAATACTTACCCATTACTCAATAAACCCCAATATACATTAAACTTCTCAAAATACCCCTAGGCTCTCCCCCAGCCGGGTATTAAATCCCGTTGTCTCTATTCCGCTAATCCGCTCACTAGGATCTCCTCGAGACGTATACTGCAAATATATCCACATAATAATGTCATCTCAATCATTTACTCACATATAATAACATTTATGCTCGCAATGGGCCAATGTTACAAATATGCCCCAACTATCAAGAATGGGCCCACATGTATATTTAATACAATAAACATGCATTTACATATATTCATTTCATCATATATATCATGCATGCCACATAGTCACACATTCAACCAACTAATCACACATACATCCAATTATGCCCTCCTGGCATGCTAATCAAGGCATTAAACCTTATTAGAATTTTTGGGATGTTACAATATGTGTTCGGGAATTACTGGGTAATGGGTAGTGATTTAGCAATTATATGGTTATATTGGGATTAAATGGAGATTTATAGGAACACTCGAGGAATTCGCAGGGTATGGCAATTGACGGGATTGCGCTTGGAGGCATTAAATGGTTTAGAATGGACTTAAGGGTATTTTGGGTATTTTAGGGACTTAGGTGGCTGAGGGTAGGCTTAACTGATCAGGAAAAAAACACACACTTCTAGAATTAAAAAAAATATATGACAGAGACTCTCTCTCCCTCAACATCTCTCTTGGTTCTCTCTCTCCCTCTCCTTGGAACTTAGAGGATGATGAAGCTTTGAGAGCCTTGGGCTAAGAATTGAGGAGTTGTACTTGTTGTGCTTGGGGGAAATAGTTCAAGGGAGGAGATATCTCAGAGGTAAGATCCTAAACTTAAATTCTCTCCGTTGTATTCTGCTGAGAATTTGAAGTGGCATGTGAACTAAACTATGATTTGGTTTTTATTATTTGGAGAGCTTATGAGGTTGTTTATGGGATGGTTAGGATTCTTAAGTTGTATGGATAGGGAATATGGGCTTAATTCTAGGTCTAATTGATGGTTGGGGTATGAATTTGGGGTTTAGGCTCGAGGAAAAACGCAGAAAAGAGGTTGAATTTCTGGGTTTGGGGCCTTAGGTCATGGCCCTATTCTTCAGGCGTCACGGCCCGTGTTCTCGAAGAGGCCGGAGAAGTCTCTAAGTTGTCTAAGCGTGCTGCGTCTTTAGAGGGCATGTCGTGGCCCGTGTCCTCCAACAGGGAGGGCTTTGCCCTCTGACTAGTATTGGGCCATGGCCCTAAATAGAAATAAAAGGGAAATTGAGTTTTTTTAGCCCAGGAACCGAAGTGTTAAGGCTTGGGAAGGATTCTACTAGCCCGTTTAGTAGAATCCAAGGTCTCAGATACTAGATTAATATTCCAAAGTTAGTTATTGGTATAAGGCTTGATGGATGGTTATAAAGTATGTGTTGTGGCTAGGTTTTCAACGAAGCTCGGATTAAGGGACTGTGCTCGGGGTCGCATTGACTTTGCAGCTCGGGACACAGGTAAGAAAACTGTTGTACCTGTAGAGCAGGGCATGGCCCTATTGTTTGTGTTTCAGGGCACAGCCCTATTGTTTATGCTTGATATATATTGTGGATATCTATGATTATTATGTTATGTTATGCATGTTTGTGAGTGAACGACGAAGGCTAGGAATGGAGAAGGTCGAGAACGACAAGAAGCTGGGAACAACAAAGGTCGAGAATGGCAAGAAACCGGGTACAGAAAGAGGTCGGGATCGGCATTGAGCACGCTGAGTTCAGGTCGTTAGGGCGAGACCCTCCTAGGGTGTTGTATCCATCCACTCGATGAAGACCGCGAACCCAGGGCCTGGTAAAGCGTCTGGGTCGGCGCTGGCTGCTATGTGTTTAGCCCGTTGGCTATGTTGTTGTATACTATGGATTGTTATGTATATTTTATATGTTTTATGTTGAGTTTTCTTGCTGGGCTTCGGCTCACGGGTGTTCCATGGTGTAGGTAAGGGCAAAGGGAAGGTCGACCAACCATGTGTACGGAGAGCGTGGAGCGACGGGTACATGTTCAGTCTACCTAGCTGCCACGGCCAGGTTTATTTTGGGAAAAGTACTGTTGTGAACCGTTTTGTCTCTCAGGTTGACTCTAATCGTATTTTTGAGTTGTAATGTATTTTCAAAACAGTATTTCGAGATCCCAACTGTATAACTTTTCTATGATTTCAATGATGGTTCAAATATTCATAATTAATGTCAACAAATGAGTTTTATTCTAGTTTAGTCACACTCTTAACCTAAAACCTTGATTAGCAAGCTAATGGCACATTTTTATCTCACATAGTAATAGCTTTAAGGAAGTAGGGCGTTACAAATGCCTTGAGTCGCAAAGAAAATTTGGCGACTTTAAAAATCTTGGCTAGCTTGTCGCCTAGCATGGTGAATACTCCCATCAAGGAGCGCATCAAAGAAAGTGCATGTTTTTCTTAAACATTTGTGTCAGTGCCCAACTGACGCAAACCGTCTATTACCATCAGTTTGGCATGGACGCTAATGGACCCCAAACAGATTTAACCCAGCCCATTATGGCATGCTACCCCATTTGGCACACCCACATGGGGCCATTTTGTAAGTGAGCATGCCTTGGTGCTTGATCATTAGTTAAGTCTTTCACCAAGCAACCTCATAGGGTAGGGTAGTCGCGATATTGTAATTATGCATATGTCTCTCAGACAGAAATCATACATGTTCCTGGGAAGACCTTGTATCCCTAGAATACTCCTTAGGGGGAGGTGACCTAGTGACTTAGGAAAGCATCATGGCCACCAGTAGTTAGGGGCTTAAGTTGTGTACTCTCTTCTTGCCCTATCAAGGCCATAAATTAATAAAACAATGGTTATTCATACTTGCCCGTTTATGCTTCCTTATTTTCTATGTGTTACTTTATTGTTGCCTTTGTTGGCCCATCGCGTGCCACTGGCCTTGTTATATGTTTTTGTGTGGTGTGGATGTTCTATGGAATGACTTGCTTTGTGCTTGCTTATACTTCGTTATTGGTTGTTGCATGTACGAGATGTGTTTGTGACTAACCAATGAGTTTGTTTGCATGCAGGCGTGATTTGTAGGCTGACTTGCTAGCTTGAAGTGCCTACAAGTGTAGCACGTTTTGTCAACTTGGAGATCCCAAATGTCCAGCCCGTGACACCCATCATCCTTGAGCCCTCAGTTTCCCTAAAACAATTTATGCATTTCTCTCCAAGAACCAGCGGCCCCTCTGACCATTTTGACCCATTTGGTGAGTTTGTTTTTTATTTTTTTTCAATTTTAAGGTTAAAATAATTATTTATATATGTTTATGAACCTTATACATAGTTTTTTTCTTTTTTAGTTTTTTGTGTAGATTTTAGATTCTTGAAGATTATAGTTTGAAAACCTAAAAAATTTCTTAGTTTTTTTGTGGTTTGCTACTTCAATATCCCACATTACTACATTACCAGAAGTAAGTGCAATTTTATTAATTTTTATGAATTAAATTTAATTTTTATTTGTATGAATTCTAACTTATTATTTTAAATATTTCTCAATTAGTTTAAGAATGTGGCACCATATACGGCTGACTAAAACAACGAGATACAAGATGAGTGGAGTGAATCAATTTTGGCGTATCTCAGTTAGCAAATGAGTAAGTTGGTGAGGAAATTTTAGTGTAAGTGTTTAATGCTTAGAAATTTAAAATACAACTCTTATAACTATATACATAGATTAACTTTGAAATATGAATTCCTTTTGTAGATTTAATCACAAGTGTTAACTATATACAAATGTTTTATTGATTTTTACTATTGTTTTTCTATTTATGTTGAGGCCGGGGAAATTGGCATAAATATTTGCAATTTCCCTGGTTAACACATTATGTGACAGTACCTAACTGACGCAAAAAATCTCGTTTTTTAGCATTTGTAGTAGTTTTCCACTGACGCAAACCTGCTTGGCATTTGCATAAGCGCCCAACTATCACAAACGTGGAATTTGTGGTAGTTCTCCACCGATGCAAACAGTTGGTATTTGCGTCAGTGCCCAACACTCACAAATGTGGTATTTGTGGCAATTAGGCACTGATGCAAATGCTAAGTGTTTGTGTTAGTGGAAAACTACCACAAATTCCACGTTTATGACAATTGATCACTGACACAATTGCCAAGCACGTTTTTGTCATGGGATTCTACATCACTTTTAAAACGGATGCAAAAATTCAATTATGGCAGTTAGGAACTGTTACAAATGACTATTTTTGTAGTAGTTGTGGTTTTACCATCAAAAAAAAGTTTTATATATAAGTGTATAAACACAAAAACATTAAGTATTGATGCCGCAAATATCTCATAACTCAAATATACTTGCTCTCTTATTTCCACTAAAGTTGGTTCATGAAAATAGAATGTTGATATATTGTCTCGAAGTAATTAAAAAGACTCTTAATAGCATTTAAGAAGTGGGATATATTTAATGATATTATATAATATGTATATTGGACAATTGCCTAGAATCTCTAACAATTTAGATTTATGCTTGCTTAGTTTCATTTGCTTAAGTTTTAATGCTATAGAAAATAAAAAATTATTTTAATAAAATTCTAAGTCAATCCTACATTTATTTTTCTTTTCATTTTGTTCAACCCTTATAAGTTAAAACTATTATTTATTTATTATCTTTTAGAAGCAAAAGATACAGCTATCAATTAATAACTTATTGAATTAAAATATTATATTCATTTTTATTATCTTTAGGAAACAATATATACGATTCAATATAAATAAAATATATGTCAAAAATTTCTCACTCCACATATCCTAAACTTATATTTCTCTCTTTCCCACATAATACTTTTAGCTTTTCTCAACTTTTATTTATTTTATTATTTTGCTGGAAGCCTTCTCACTTTAATTCATTATAGTTAACTCACATTATTTATCTCTCCCTCTCTCTCAATATATATGTATAGATAAACTATTTTATAATTATGTCTTACTTTGTATAATAAAATAAAAATTAATGACTAATATTTTATTACCACACAAATAATAATAGATTAAAATTTAATCTTATGTTGAGTGTTACCAATACTGTACAAGCCCGAGACTTAGGCCCAATATCATTGGACAGAGATGTGATACAAGAGAAAGTCCAAGAGTGGATTGAGCAATCAACCCAATCGGCTACAGGTCCAGAAGAGACCCCTAATGTGCACGATAAGAGGGAAGGTGTAGAAACAGAGCAACAGAACAATGGTGAAGAACCTCCACCGCGTGCTAAGAGGGTGCACGTGAAACCATCTTGGCTCAAAGAGTTTGTGAGCATGGAGAGACGTTGAGGAGTGCTGCACGAGACCCTTACTTTTCTGTTAGCTGATATTTTCTGCAATTTTACTTGAAATGTAAATACCAAAAATGTAATAGAACAATTTTTTTTACATTGAATGAGAAGCTAAAAGGAATTTTGGAGATTGGTACTGTCTCGAATAGTACATTTCTTTGCTATCATTGATTCCTTCCTTCTTTCATCATAAAGAACAAAGAAACTACAGAATTGTTGCAAGCCATGGACCTCAAGTGGGAGCAGCGCTAAGAGTCTCAGTTGGAGAATCTCAAGTCGTTGATTGATGAGTGTTTGGCTCAAGTGTCTCCTCTGCCATCACCAGTCACTAGGGGCGAGGCTAGTGCTATCTGTGATCCTACTCGTGAGAAAGGAAGACGTTAAGAAGCTGAGACGGATTGTCGCGAGCTAAACACAATCCTCAAAACCTTGCGGGTTAAGGTTCCACACTTTGATGGTATGAATGTTGATTGGATTTATAAGATTAACAAATTTTTTGATTTGCACAGGGTCGATCATGCTATGAGACTTGTTGTAGTAGCATTTCACATTGATGGAGCTCCATCTACTTGGTTTCAATGGATGGAAAAGGGTGGCTCAATTACTGATTGGGACTCTTTTATTAAGGCGCTACAACAATGGTTTGGGACATCAATCTATGATGATCCTCTGGGATGAATCTCGAAGCTCACTCAGACGGGACGAGTTTCTCAATATCGAGATGAATTGGAATCGCTCATGCCTCGCATCACAAGTGTGGCAGATTCAATGTTCTTGAATTTCTTTATCTAGGGACTCAAGTTAGACATTCGACGGGAATTACTCATGGCTAAACCGGTTGATTTGGCAGATGTTATGGCCAAAGCGCAACTGCTCGAAGATCAAAATGATGATTCGGTGGCTCGACAGAGGGAGGTTACTCGATTTGGTTGGTCTACGAATCTGATGTTGACTACTCAAGTCATTCAGCCAACTTCGTTTACTCCTTATAAACAGATTTTGGTTGCTAATACCACTTCAGATCAGTCGGCTACTGCACAGTCAGGTATAACCCATCTTCCCATCAAGAAATTGACTACTACTGAAATGAAAGGTCGAAGATATAGGGGTCTATGTTATACTTGTGATGAAAAGTTCAACTATTGTCATAAGTGTAAAAATAAGATGTTGATTATGTGTGTACAAGATGATGATGATGACGATGTTTAGGTAAGTTTAGAAAGTAAAGGACAAGATTTCGAATCAGTGGAGGAAGAAGTGAGTCTCAACTCGTTTTCGAATTCAATGAATCCTTGGATTTTTCGTATTATGGCCAAGCACAGAAATGAGTCATTAGAAGTTCTAGTAGATACGGGCAACAACAACAATTTTATACAGGAATCATTAGCTGCTACCTTAAATTTGTCATGGGAAGAAACCAAGCACTTCAAGGTCTATATGGGAAATGGAAATTTATTGATGTGCTCCAAGATTGGTTTCATCAGAGGGGGTTTGAGCTGATCCTAACAAGATCGTGGCCATGGTGGATTGGCCAGTTCCGAGTACTATCAAATAGTTGTGAGGGTTCCTTGGTCTTACGGGGTACTACTGACGCTTTGTTGCACACTATGCCTCTATTTCAGCACCTCTTACGGAGCTTTTGCAGAAGGACAATTTTTCTTGGAATACACAGGCAGCAGCAGCCTTTGAACAACTTAAATTAGCCATAACGACTACCTTTGTGTTGCACCTGACCGATTTCTCTATAGAATCTATTATTGAGATGGATGCTTCTAATATAGGCATCGAAGGGGTATTAATGCACGACAGACACCCCATTGCTTTTTTTTCAGAAGAAAATTGGGTCCCAAGTTTACATGAGCTTTGGCTTATACAAGAGAAATGAGAGCTATCATGGAGATTGTTACAAAATGGAGGCAATATTTTCTTGGGAGGCATTTTATCATACAAACGGATCACAAGAGTCTCAAAGAGCTACTCACACAAGTAATTCAGACACCTGAGCAACAACATTTTTTACGAAAAATTGTTGGGATTTCATTTTTCAATTGAGTACAAGGCGGGCAAGGAAAATTCTATCGCTAATACACTATCTAGACAGCATGAGGGAGGATATTCTTACGTACATACAGCCATGAGTACTGGCTATTTTGAATTCTTGGAGGAGTTGAGACGAAAAAACAAAACCTGCCCTAATCTCAGAGAGTTACATACTCGATTTCATCAGGAAGAATTAGATACTTATATTTATTCTTTGCTTTAGGGGCTATTCTATTGCAAAAATAAATTGTTTATAAGCAAGCATTCTAACTTGAAGCAGCAGCTACTGCATGAATTTCATGCTACTCTTGTAGGTGGCCACGCGGGGATGGAATGAACCTATATGCATTTGGGCGCTAATTTCTATTGGCATGGTATGCGACAGAAGGTCAAAACATTTGTGCTCTCTTGCTCGATATGCAAAATTGTGAAGTATTCTCCAACAGCCCCCTACGGGTTGCTCCAACCACTCGAAATTCCATAATGGATTTGGGAAGATTTAGTTATGGACTTCATTGTCGGACTTCCAAACTCTCATGCGATGACCAATATATTGGTGGTAGTAGAGCATTTCACCAAATATGCTCACTTTGGTGCCTTTCCTAATCAATATTCTACTACTAAGGTAGCTGAATTATTCACTCACATGGTGATACGATTACATGGATTACCTCACACTATTGTGTCGGATCGAGATCCTATTTTTACAAGTGCCTTCTAGAGGAAACTATTCGAGCTTATGGGAACGTCGTTGAAGATGAGCTCTTCTTATCATCCCCAAGATACTTGGAGCAATATCTCAAAGCTTTTATAGTTGACTATCCGAAACAGTGGAGCAAGTTTCTATCTTGGGCGGATTATCATTATAATACATGTCACCATTCAACTATTGGGATAACTCCATTTCAAGCAGTTTATGGGAGACTTCCACCTTCCATATCTGCTTATACTAGTTAGGCAACAACCATTCAAGCAGTCGAGGAGGACTTGATGACTAGAGATGACATCTTACAGCAACTCAAACTGAATTTGTAGCAAGCACATCATCGTATGTGCCAGCAAGCGAACAAAACATGCAAGGAAATTGAGTTCATGGTCGGGGACCTGGTTTTCGTAAAGCTCCAACCTTATAGACATACAACAGTGGCTAAAAGACTTAACACCAAGCTTTGTCGTCGCTACTTCAATCCCTTTGCAGTGTTAGCTATAGCGGAACCAGTTGCTTACAAACTTGATCTTCCCCGTGGCAGCCGCATACATCTAGCCTTCCATGTGTCCTTGTTGAAACCATTTCATGGTGCTCTTCCATCCACTTGTTACCCCTTTTTGGAGCTTAGTTTGGCTAACAAACCACTTATGATGCCTTTAGCCATATTAGCAACTCGCATAAAGCACACGGGCAGCTTAGAAATTCGTCAAGTGCTGGTGCAATAGTCGTTGAGTTCTCCCGAAGATGTAACTTAGGAAGACTTTGATACATTCTATAGAGTCCAAAGAACTTTACTTAGCTAGTTAGATAGTAGTATTATAGTAATAGTAGTATTATTGTTATGACTGTGGATTTTTGGTTCAGAGCGGGACTTATTTGGACACTCATAGTAACACTTGTAGATTTTCTAAGTTTAACCTATAGTTTAAGAATATTTATTTTAACCTAAGGTTTGATTAATATGATTGATATTGAGGGTAATATTTATTATATTATAAGGTTTATATAAGACCCAATAAGATAATAGCACATGTCATGTGTATGTTTAATAATGATTAAGTATTTTGAGGAATAAATTTATTAAGGTTAAAATTTGAATATCCTAGGGTCAGTCAGCAGCTTTGAAAACGTTAGAGGGCTTAGTCAAGGTTGTTTACTCAATTCAAATTAAGCTAAAAATGTGTAATTTTTTGTTTAAATATTCAGCATATGCCGATATATCGCAGCTATAGGGGGCGATATATCGCAGCACAAAGATACGAAAAACACGAAACGTTGCACGATTGCCTCGAGCATACTGGCCCAGGCGATATATCACCTACAAGGGGTGATATATCACCTCCTTCAGGGCATTTTGAAACATTTTGAAAATGTTCTCCATTCAAATCTTCAATCTCTTTATAAGTCCAGCATCTTTCTGAACAAGTCTTCAGCCTCTGCTGAACGATAATTCAAATGATTTTCACTTAAAAAGCCATTGTTTTTATTCAAGTTAAATGAAGATCTTTTCATTCCTAAACTCTATAAATAGGACCTAGTGCCCAGCCATTTATTCATTCTTCAAGCTAAGTTCAGAGGCTGCAAGTTGCTAGGTTATTGTGAGAGTGTAAACACTTGGGTTGGGGATCATAAGCTTGATCACTATAAGCTTACCAAACACTTGGGAAGTAAGGTTTATTCACATTTCGATTCAAGGTTTAGATTGGTCATATAAGTCTTCAAGGTATTTCCAAACTCTAGTTCAATTGGTATTATTTTCTTTAAGTTCTCATAGTCTTCTACTCAACATTCTAACATTATTCTTTATTCTTGGTTAGGAAATCTAAGTTCTTGAGCATAAGGTTTTTGGTAAGTATATTCTTGATGGTATAGCTCTTTCTTCACTTTCATCCCGTTTCTTCAATATACTCACCCTGTTATAAATGGTTTTTAGGAGTGTTCCAAGGTCCCAAACCTGTTCTCATATCCCGGTAATTTTGGTAAGGAAAATAGGATAGGATTTATGTGTTATATGATTTTATATGTTATCTTATGATTTTATGTTATGTAATATGCTATGTTAAGTATGTTTATAGACTTGGGCATATGACCTATACAATTAACAAGCCCCAAATAGATTATGGGCATATGACTTGCTTAGCTAGCAAGCCCCACTAATCTAATGGGCATATGACTTGTTTAGTTTATAGGACCCCAAGTAATAATGGCCATTATAGTATGTATGTGACATAAGTGTTATGATATGTTTTGTGTTTCTTTATGAAATTTATGTATATGGTCTATGTGTTAGATTTTCCTTGCTGGGCATTAGGCTCACTCATTTTATGTTTATATGTGCAGGAAAATAGCTTTAGTGGCGGGAAAGGTTCTTGGAAGCTTGGGGAATGTGTATTGAGGTGGAATGGATTCAAAGAGTCGAGAGTTTCGATACGAGGATGAAGTCTTTACTTATGGTTTTATGTGTATTTTTCCGCACTTATTTATGTAATCTCTTTTTAATTACCTTTATGTTATGTTTTGATTTTAAAACAATGGAATCTCATATCCTACTTTAAATTTTATGTAAGTTTAACATTTACTTTTTTTCAAGTTTTTAATAAAGTTATGATCTTTTCACTTATAAGTTCTATTAAGGATTAGAGTCTATGTATAGTTTTCATTAATGGTCCAAAGTCTAGAGTAGTTGGGTCATTACACATTCTGCAGGATTTATGGCTTGACCAACCTTGAGGACAAGGTTCGTTTCGAGGGAGGGAGTAGTGCTACCAACACTGGACCATCCCAAGACTTAGGCCCAATACCGTTGGACAGAGATGCAATGCAAGAGAAAGTCCAAGAGTGGATTGAGCAATCAGCCCAATCGGCTACAGGTCTAGAAGAGACCCCTGATGTGCATGATACCAGGGATTAAGGAAGAGAAGCAGAGCAAAATAACATTGGTGAAGAATCTCCAGCAAGCGCTAAGAGGGTTCCCGTGAAACCAGCTTGGCTCAAAGAGTTCGTTAGCATGGAGAGACGTCGAGGAGTGCTGCATGATACCCTTACTTTTTTTTTAGCTGATATTTTCTGCAATTTTACTTAAAAAATAAATATCAAAAATGTAATAGAACATTTTTTTACGTTGAATGAGAAGCTAAAAGGCGTTTTGGAGATTGGTAGTGTCTGGAATAGTACATTTCTTTGCTATCATTGAGAAATTTATAATTTTATTACTTTATATCTTTTTTTGGACAAATTTTTATTACTTTATATTAGACTATATTAAAATATAGCAAAAAACCAACAAACTATGACATTATTTTCTCTATCATTCCATGACGTGAGGGGTCCACTTTTCTCACATTTAAGATTAAGACCTTTCATTTTATGACACACTCCCGGCCATTTGTGTGATATATTGTGAGAAGAAGTTAAACAAGTTAGATATGGTCATACTTAATAATATACATTTTTTTTAGTAAAATGTAATGAAACATTTATGGCCTCACTATTGGCATGCCATATATTCCTTTATCTGTCTTATTTGTCGTACATGCGCCGAGCGAAAAAGTTGAATAAGTTGATATATGCAATCCGAAATAGTTTGTGGAAAATATATCAAATATAATAAAATAGAGAATATGGAGAGAAAGAATGTCAATTTTCTGGTAACTGCGGCTATAGTTTTTCTTGTGGCCATCTCTTTTGGCCCATCTGCATTTGCAGGCAGGCTTTCTATAACTTGTTTCATTTTTATAATTAAGGCATTATCACATGAACAACTTCAATCTTATTACATGCAAATTATGTTATTCTGATATATTTCTTGGTCCTTTCTATATTTAGAAATTACATCTGATTAATTATATAATTAAGATTGCTTGGTGAGGCTATAATAATATACATCTGATGTAGTTTCTGATGAGAGTCCAGATCTTTATATTTTATTGTACAATAATGTTATGTTCTCTTTCTTTGGTGGTGTTATTATTTATTTTACATTACTAGTTTGAAATTTTCACTCGAAATCATTAAATTAGATATAGTTATTTAATTCTAACAAGATTTGTAATATATTATGTACATTAATCTTCATGACAGAAAGTGAGAAGGTGGAACTAAGATATGATGGTGGGAATGATCGTTATGTGGATACAGCCTGAGATGGATATGCCATATCCATATACCCTCTCTCGAACGTATTAATCATGGAGGATAATAGATTGGACATTCAATTCCTTGGTTATGCCTAAAATCTGGCGTCACATGTGTGAGTATTTATAGTTAATGAAGAATAAAATTGGACAGTTTTAAAAAATGTGATTATACCTAAAAATTTTAAAAAGTTGCACTTTAATACCTAAATATTTTTTGTTTGCTGTAATAATACATTTTGTCCAGAAATTGATACAGCCATTGGTACCCGCTACTAACGGAGGAACATGAGTACACGTGGCTCCCATTCGTTCGTCCACGTCCTTTAAATAATGTCACGTAATACTATATTTTTGTTTTTTTTAAAAAAAATAATAATAACTAAAATAAACTTTTTAGAAATATTATAAAAAAATTAATAACTAATTAAAACCCAGAAATGATACGGTGAAAAGAAAGACCCAAACTCTTCAAAAAAATAAGTTTGGGAATACCCAAAAATCATTCTTCTCTTTCTCTCCTCCTAAATTGCTATTCTATTTCTCCCCCACAGCCATTTTCCGCAGCAAAGATAGCCTGAAAAATACAGATTTCGTCATCACTCGTAGGAAGAAAGGATTTGGGGTAAGGGCTAGTGGTGCAAATGAGAATTTGAACCAATATGAGGGTTGCTACTGTGTACCACCAATGGAAGTGGTGATTCGAACATCATGGACGAAGAAGAATCTTGGGAGAAGATTTAAAACTTGCAAGAAATTTTGGGTAAATGATCATATCCATTGGGTTTTGAATTTCTTGTGTAAATTTTTTATGGGTTTTGTTGGAGTGTCATTAATTTGGCATTTTCTATGTTTTTCAGTATGTTAGAACCATGGTGGGTATGATTATTTCGCATGAGTTGACTCTGAGATGTGCCCAAGGTCTAAGGTTGTAATCCCACAGCATATTTCTACAATTCAAAGTCTTAAGAGCCAAGTTTCTGCCGCAAATGGTCCAGAGTTTCTTACTAGAGAAAGAGATATGAATATGATTTACTCATCTTCTAGAAATGAATGTGTTTATGGTGTCACTGGCAGTAACTTTGCTGAAGTTGGGGAAAGTGAGAGTTGTGTAGGTGGAGCATATGTACAGAAATCAAAGAATAAATGGAAGAATATATTCTACTTTGTGGTTTCTTTGGTTGTCTTAATTTGGTTGATTAAAAGAATTTAACTCATTATTTTATTCTATCTAGAAGAAGAATTGTTATTGTATCAACTCATGGCTTTTAGAGTTGTTTTTGTGTATATGGTGGGTCTGATTATTTCGCGTGGGTTGACTCTGAGATGTGCCCAAGGTCTAAGGCTGTAATCCCACAGCATATTTCTACAATTCAAAGTCTTGAGAGCCAAGTTTCTGCTGCAAATGGTCCAGAGTTTCTTACTAGAGAAAGAGATATGAATATGATTTACTCATCTTCTAGAGATGAATGTGTTTATGGTGTCACTGGCAGTGGCTTTGCTGAAGTTGGGGAAAGTGAGAGTTGTGTAGGTGGAGCATATATACAAAGATCAAAGAATGAATTGAACTTTGTGGTTTCTTTGGTTGTCATAATTTGGTTGATTAAAAGAATTTAACTCATGGTTTTATTCTATCTAGAAGAAGAATTGTTATTGTATCAACTCATGTCTTTTAGAATTGTTTTTGTGTATCAAATTGCTTTCGAAAATCTGTTGAATGGAAGAATAGAATCTTCTTTGTTGTTTCTTTGGTTTTAATTTAACTCATGATTTTATTGTATCTGAAAATGAATTTAACTCATGGTTGTTAGAGTTGTTTTTGTGTATCGAATTGCTTCCAATAATCTATTATATGCATTAATAACCTGTATAACATTATCATTTAAGGATAAAACAAATAAGCAGTAATTTGCACATGTGACTAGTATGAATAACTTGTTCATTATAATGGCATGTTCAATAAACGAACAAGTCCAAACTATCCAACATATTCAGCAGATGTACAATGGCTATACATGTAAATGGTGTTAACACATAAATAACATGTTCGTTATAATGACATAGTTGTAGGTCTAGAACTTGTGTTAGCATCTTTAGTTTTCTGCTTTCTCAGCTGCTTCTTCCTGTTGACAGTTTCTTGAGTTGGATTGACCAGTGGTGGACGACCTCTCTTCTTAACAGGACAGGGCTACATTCACATAAATGTTTTAAGTTAGACATTTACCAGTTCTATTGAAGTGTTTATTAAAATCTTACAAATGATTAAATATGTGGCATACCTCATTAATAGTAGAGTTTGTGCAAGTAGGTTGAATATGGCCACTTATCTGACCAAACCTTCTACCTTTTGTTGCATTTGGGGTTGGTTCATCCTTGTCTCTCCTCCTCTGCTTCTTTGGTCTACTCGGTAAATTGGTTGGTGCTGGTGGGAAGATTGGATTGTTCCATTGTTCTGGCCACAAATCAGGGCTTGGCATAGGCTGTATCACTCCTTCATAAGCTGCCATAAATGCTCCCTTTATTGTAATAGTCATGGACAAAGTCCATAACATCTAACCCCCTCGCCCATATACAAGCCAATGCATGACCATATGGGATTCCAGTAAGTTGGTATCTCCTATAGCTGCAAATTTTCTTCACCAAGTCAACAACAAAGTTTTGAAGGTTTAAAAAGTGCACTTGAAAAAGAGTTGCATTAGCTCTAGTTGTGTAACAGTTTTTGACAACCTCTTTATTCTTCTCAATGATCTTCAATATCCTTGTATCAACTGGGTGAAGCCATTTTGTCACACTCTCTCACTTCTTGAAAAACCTACTCATCAACCAAAATTGGATTTTCTCAAGTAAGGTAATTATAAGCTTCTCCCTAGCATCCAAGATTGCTGCATTAAAATGTTCACATAGGTTGTTGACCAAATATCACACTTCACATTTTCAGTAAAGAGTGCTCTAGTCCAATTAGATTTCTTCTTTTGAGAAAGCTAGTTGTAAGCCATCTCATTAACTGCCTTAATATCTTCAATTCATTTTTCAAATTCAACTTCAATTTTATCCTTTGCTGCTAACCATAGAAGTTTCTTCAATAATATCCATGGGTAAGTTGCTTCAATAACATCCATGGGTGTTCCTTATTGAAGTTAGAATGGAGATGTCTAACATAGAATCTAATAGATGCATTACCCACAACAAATACAAGGCTTTTTTCCAAGCCTTTTAGCCTATCACTTATCATACACACCCTAGTAGGGTCCTCAATGTCCAAGTCATCAATGACCAACTTTAAAGACCAAGTCCAAGAATCTATATTCTCCTTCTCCACAATTGCATAAGCGATAAAAAACATGGAATTAGACGCATCAATCCCAATGGTCGTAAGCAACATACCCTTACAAAATCCTTTCAAAAAGTAGCCATCAAGGCCTATTAATGGCCTACAAACATTCCTAAATCCATCATTGCATGCCTTTAAACAGACATAAACCCTTTCAAAGATTCTCTTGTTATAAACTAGGTTGGTCTTAATTATTACTGTACTACCAGGATTAGTATGCAACAGTTTCTTGTAATAATCTTCTAGAATGGCATATTGCTCCTCCATCGACCCTTGCAAAATATGCTTTTCCTTCTCTTAAGCTCTATAGAATTTCCACTTTGTGATATGTGAGTATTTTTCCTCTAACGCTCTCCAACTCGTAGTTGGCCAAGCTTCTCCTTACCCGTA
The DNA here is from genome assembly GCF_963169125.1 of Humulus lupulus. Lineage (NCBI taxonomy): Eukaryota > Viridiplantae > Streptophyta > Magnoliopsida > Rosales > Cannabaceae > Humulus > Humulus lupulus. Next base: position 151,096,642 of record NC_084797.1, on the reverse strand, counting down.
CCGACACCACAAAGCACCAGTGTAACGACCCAACTTATTTTAGACTTTGGACCATTAATAACTACTATACACAGACACTAATCTTAAGAAAGCATACATATGAAATAACCATAACTTTATTATAAACTGTAAAGCAAGGTTTAATACATAAAAATTCATTTAGGATATGGGATCCCATTGTTTTGAAAATATTAAAATAATCATAACTTTAAATCTTAAAATTCGTTCCAAAACAAAGTGCGGAAAATACATGTAAAGCATAATATTAAATGACTAGAAACAACTTCATCCTCGAATCGTTCACGCAGTCCACTGATTCCATTCTCCCTCAATACACATTCTCAAGCTGCCAAGAACCTTCCCGCCGCCATAACTATTTTCCTGCACATATAAAACATAAAGGAATGAGTCTAATGCCTAGCAAGGAAAATCTACTACAAGCATGAAACATAATCATACACATAAACTATGAACATATATCATATACTATAACACATATATCATAATTCTAACCCATGTACATGGTAACTATTGGGGTTTGCTAACTAAGCAACTATAAGCCTCAAACTACAATGAAGTTTGCTAGTTAAGCAACTATAAGCCCCGAAAATATAAAAATGTTGGGGTTTGCTATATAACAACTATAAGCCCCCAAACATGCATATATCATAACACATAAAATCATACTATAGCATAATCATAACACTTTTATATAAACATAGCACATATCACATAAGAACTATCCTATTTTCCTTACCAAAATACCGGGATGATGATAACAAGGTCAGGATTTTGGAACACTCCTAAAAACCATTAATAGAGAGGTGAGTATTGTAAAAGAAAAGAGATGAAAAGAATGAACTAAACCATTAGAAAGATACTTACCAACAAGAACCTCAAGTTCAAAGAACTTAGATGCCTAACCAAGAATGAAGAATACTGAGTTAGGATTTGAGTAGAGAAAAACTATAAAAAAAAATAAGGAAATATACAGAGATGAACTAGCAATAGGAATACCTTTGATTGCTTTATAACCAAACTATACCTCGAAACCGAAATACACTATAAATCTTACTTCCCAAGTGTTTGATAAGCTTATAATGATAAAGCTTATAACCCCAACCCAAGTGTTTAACACTCTAAAGTAATCCTAGCAGCTTGTAGGCTCTGAACTCAGCTTGAAGAATGAAGAAATGGCTAGGTACTAGGTTTCATTTATAGAGTTCAAGAATAAAATGTTCTTCATTTAGCTTGAATAAAATAATTGCTTTTTAATTGAAAAACATTTGAATAATCGTTCAGCATAGGCTGAAGACTCGATCAAAAAGATTCTGGCTTATCAAGAGGTTTGTGGAATAAAATGAGCTTGGTTTCAAAATCATTTGAAAATACAGCCCTAGAGCCGATATATCACCTACCATAGGTGATATATTGACTGGGCTCATATTCCCGAGGCTCGTCGAAATGGTCGTGCTAAGTTACTTATTTTCCGTATCCCCGTATGGCGATATATCGGCATACGCTAAAATATTATACACGTAATTACACTTTTTCAGCCTAATTTTAATTGAGTAAATATCCTTGACTAAGTCCTTTAATGATTTCAAAGCTGCTGGCAGACTCTAGGATTTTCAAATATTATTCTTAATAAACTATTCCTCAAAAATACTTAATTTCTCATTAAACATACATATGACAAGTGTTATTATCTTATTGGGTCTATCTAAACCTTATAGTATAATAAATATCATCTCCATAATCAGACATATTAATCAAACCTTAGGTTATAATTAATATTCTTAAACTACGAGTGTCCAACTAAGTCCCAGCTTGAACCAAAATCCACAGTAATAAACATACTATAACTACTACTAGCTATTACTATTACTACTATCTAACTAGCTAAGTAAAGTTCTTGGGCACAATTCTTCCCTACTAAAAAGAATTTCCTCCTCAAAATTTACTTACCAAATATTTCTGGATGCCGACCTCGCATGTCTTCCTCCAACTCCCACATTGCCTCATGTTCAAAACTATTACTCCATAGCACTTTGACTATTGGAATACTCTTGGATTGTAAATGCTTCATCCCTCTATCTAGGATGCTAACCGGTCGTTCCTCGTAACTCAAGTCTTTCTGGAGTGCTATCGTATCGTACTTGAGGACGTGAGATGGGTCTGACACATACTTGCATAGCATTGAGATGTGGAAAACGTTGTGGCTATCTGCTAGGGTTGGTGGTAGGGCTAGTCTATATGCAACTGCTCCCACTTTGTCCAATATCTCAAAAGGACCTATAAATTGGGGACTAAGCTTGTCTTTCTTCCCAAACCGCTTCACACCTTTCATAGGAGATATCTTCAGGAAGACTTGATCTCCGACTTTGAATTCCACATCGCGACGCTTGGCATCCGCATAGCTTTTTTGATGGCTTTGAGCAGCAAGCATACGATGTCTAATTAGCGCTACTGCTTCTTGAGCTTTTCTAACAGCTTCGGGACCGAGAAGCTGCCTTTCTCCTACTTCATCCCAATGTAACGATGATCGGCACATTCTTCCATAAAGCAACTCATAAGGTGCCATGTCGTTCGTTGGCTAGTAGCTATTTGTAACGCCCCGGTTACCCCAGAACAGTTACGGTGAACCAAAAATTTGACCCACTACCCGAGTCCTTTGGTTAAAAACGTGTTCTAAGTGTTATTAACAGGCTAAGGTGAAAAATCAATAAAAAGGAAAGGATATACTTTATTAAATACATAAAACTTTTCATGGGCCCATAAAAACATTTACAAGTTATTTACAACTCAAAATGGTCATTACTGTTTCAAAATTACAATCCCGCCAACCTAAGCGGCAAAAATAGGGTAAACCCCCTAGTACCTCTGAGAACTCCTTGGCCATGGTGGTCAAGCGGCCGCATATGTACACATCACCACCTAAGCTCTCCACTCAAGGCTGGGTGAGTTTTTCTTTCCCTTTACCTGCACCACATAGCACCCATGAGCCAAGGCCCAGCAAGAAAACATAATAAAGCATGATATAATATCAACAATGATCATAATAATCATTCAGGACTATCAGTCCAAACAAATAGGTGACAGTCACAAAAGTCACTAAGTTGAGTATAGCTCCCTTTAGCCTTGTGACGATAGGGTCACCGGGGCTTAACAGACAAGTGAACTATTTATTAGTTCAAACATGATAGGTGCATGGTGACTAGTCACCAACATAACCTTCCTCATGACCATAGAGTCATAACCTTGGAACATCGTTCCCTAGCCATGTGACAAACGGTCACCTGGGCCTTAGGCCCTGGCTCTAGTAACTAGTCTTAGACTAGACAAGCGCTTATAAGTTCATCAACCTTAGGGTCGGTCCAGCGTTAATGCCTTAGAGCCATTCAACGCTGATATCTATTAGATATAATCTTCATTTGGCCCTGCGTTCAGGACGCTTATGCCGTTTCTGACTCTTAGGTCAGTGTCCCTAACTAGTCAGTACATATACAAGTATACAACATTCGCTAGCATTTAATAGGCAATCCATGTCCACATTTGTCAATCAACATGCCCCAATAACAAACACGCATGTCATATATACACAGGGTGCAGTTTTCTTACCTCCTATTCGAGGGAGAGAAAATAATAAGAACGACCCCTGAGAACGATCAACCTTTTGGTTCCTTAGCAGTTACCTGGTCATAACCAATTATGGGATTCCATCAATAAAATGAATAACAAGAGTTCCCAAACCAAACCCTAGCCTCTGAGACATCGAATCCTACTAAATCGGGTAGTAGGATCGATTCCGAGGCCTAAGGCTAGAATCCCTAAGCCAAAAACCCATTTTTGGCCAAAATGCCACTAAGGGCTGCGGCCCTCCTTGGCCATGTCACAGCCCGCCCCTCAAACAGAGGCGGCCTCCTTCAGCACCCCTCAAGAGCCACGACCCTCCTTGGCCATGCCGCGGCCCAACCCCCAGTTCAGCCAATACCCTGGTTCTTCCTCCTTTGCGATTTTCCTTGGAACCAACCTTTCAAACCAAGCTCAAACACCACTCAAACATTCAATACAACCCCTAAACTTGATCTATAACACACCCTAATCAAAACCCAAGCTAAACCCCAACCAAAACTTCCATTAATTCCAACTATCCACAACAAAATCACAAGCTGAAACTAAACACCAAAACAAAGCAAACCAGGGAACTAAGGGCTAGAAACTTACCTCAAACTCAGGTTGTGATGCTCTTCAATGGTAGAACACTCTCCCAAACTCCCAAGGTCTACTTCCCAAGCTTGAATCCTCAACAAGTGCTCAAAAATCACAAAGGAAATGGAGAAGAAGAAAGGTACGGGTAAGCTCTTGATCACACTCTGTTTTTCCTCTTCTTCACAGCCAAAGATAGTTTATACTAATCCTAGGGGTGAAAAGACCATTATACCCCTAGGTCAATTAAGGGTTTCTAAAACTCCCAAGGGCAAAATTGTCCTTTCCAACCTATCTCATTAATCATAATTAATGCTCTCCAATTCTCGATATTCTCGATAGTCTCAAACACCAATAATTCATATCCCGTTACCCTTTAATTCCCAGTAACGCTCTAATCATTAAAATCACCCCGAGACTCATCCCGAGCCCCGAACTTAAACCTGTTGTGACTAGACCACTAATCAATAATCTAAGATCGTCTCATGCTGAATAGCTCAAACAAACCCACATTATAATGTGGTCTCAACAATATCCCACCGACATGCATACAATTATACCCTCAACGGGCCAAATTATCATCATACCCCTGTAATTAAAATGTGGACCCACATGCATGCATTTGACATCATATTATCATATAATTTACATATACATGCATTCTATCAATTAATGGCATAATTAAGCAAGTATGGCCCTCCCGGCCTACTATTCCCGCCATTAAAACACATCGAAGAATTCGGGGCATTACAACTATCCCCTCCTTACAGAAATTTCGTCCTCGAAATTTACCTGAACAACTCGAGATACTGATCCTGCATATCTGACTCCAGCTCCCAGGTCGCTTCCTCGACCTTGGTGTTCCTCCACAATACCTTAACCAAGGTATCGTCTTATTCCTGAGGACCTTATCATTTCTGTCAAGTATCTGAACTGTCTGCTCCTCAAAGGAGAGATCTAGCTCAAGCTCCAGATCTTCATAACTCAAAATATGATTCACATCAGATACATACCTCCGAAGAGCTGAAACATGAAATACATTATGCACGGCTGACAATGCCGGAGGCGAAGCCAATCTGTAAGCCACCTAACCAATCCTCTCCAGGATCTCAAATGGACCTACAAATCTAGGACTCAGCTTGCCCTTCTTCCCAAACCTTCTCACCCCTTTCCATGGCGAGACTCTAAGGAAAACATAGTCTCTTACTTGGAACTCCACGTTCCTGCGCTTGGGATCTGCATAGCTCTTCTGTATACTCTGAGAAGCGAGCATCTGAGCTCTAATCTTCTCAATGGCCTCACTGGTCCTCTGAACTGCCTCAGGACCTAAATATCTCCTTTCACCTGTCTCATCCCAATGAATGGGAGATCTGGATGTCCTACCATACAGCATCTCATAAGGTGCAACTCCAATGGTAGACTGATAACTGTTATTGTAGGAGAACTCTATCAAAGGCAGATACTTACTCCAAGATCCACCAAAGTCCAGCACACATGCTATCAACATGTCTATCTCAGACACTGTATAATCTCTGGATGCTCCAGCCAGAACATCCTCTCTGATCTTGATCAGCTGTGGATCACTTAGCTGGCCCTCCTTGATCCTCTCCAACAGTGTAGATTGTAGCGTAATGTTAGCCAACTGGCCCACCAGCAACTCTATACCAGCTCTGGTCATATCATCTGCTAACTCCCTGGCTATCAGCCTCATACCATGAATCTGTCACGGACCCTTCCGGCTTAAAGCATCAGCTACCACGTTGGCTTTTCCTGGATGATACAGAATCTCACAATCATAATCTTTTACTAACTCCAGCCAACGCCTTTGCCTCATATTCAGGTCTTTCTGCGTGAAGAAGTATTTTAGGCTCTTGTGGTCTGTATAATTTTCACACTTCTCTCCATAGAGATAATGCCTCCATATCCTCAAAGCAAAAACCACAGTAGCCAACTCTAAATCATGAGTAGGATATCTCTTTTCATACTCCTTCAACGGACGAGAAGCATAAGCAATTACCTTCTCTGACTGCATCAGCACACAGCCCAAACCCTGATGAGAAGCATCACAGTAAATCACAAACTTCTCATGATCTGTCGAAAGACTCAGAATCGGAGTTGTAATCAACCTCTGCTTCAGTTCCTGGAAGTTGTTCTCACATTTATCTGACCACACAAATTTATGGCTCTTGCGTGTCAGCTCAGTCAAAGCACTAGCTATCTTTGAGAACCCTTCCACGAAACGCCTATAATAACCTGCCAATCCAAGGAAACTTCTAACCTCAGAAGCATTCTTTGGCCTTGGCCAATCTCTGATTGCTTCAAACTTTGTTGGATCTACCTTAATCCCCTCCTTACTGACAATATGTCCAAGAAAGGATACCTAAGACAACCAGAACTCACACTTCTTGAATTTTGCAAACAATTTGTGTTCCCTCAGTCTCTGTAGAACCAACCTCAGATGCTGCTCATGCTCTGACTCAGTCTGAGAATATACTAGAATATCATCGATGAAGATGATTACAAACTGGTCCAGATAATCCTTGAACACTCTGTTCATCATATCCATAAAGTCAGCAAGGGCATTAGTCAATCCAAATGACATGACTAAAAACTCATAATGCCCATACTTGGTAGGAAAAGCAGTCTTCGGTATATCCCCCTCCTTGATCCTCAACTAATGATAACCAGAATGAAGGTCGATCTTAGAGAATACCTTCTTACCTTGAAACTAGTCAAACAGATCATCTATCCTTGGCAAAGGATACTTATTCTTAATTGTCAGCTTATTCAGTTCTCTGTAATCAATACACATTCTCAGAGAACCATCCTTCTTCTTCACAAACATAAGTAGCGCACCCCAAGGTGAGAAGCTAGGTCTGATAAAACCCAAATCTAATAGCTCTTACAACTGTACTTTTAATTCTTTCAACTCAACTGGGGCCATTCTGTAAGGTGCTCTAGACACTGGCTCCGTCCCTGGTGCCAGTTCTATGATGAACTCAATTTCTCTGTGTGGTGGCAACCCTGGAAAATCTTCTGGAAACATATCCAGGAACTCACAGACAAGTCTAGTCTCTTTTGGTCTCACTGGCATGACCTGAGTGGTATCAACCACACTGGCTAAGAACCCAATGCAACCTCCTTGCAATAAATCCCTAGCCCTCAATGCAGAAATCATAGGAATGCGAGGTCCATGAACAGCACCAACAAATACAAAAGGATCCTCACCTTCAGGCTCAAAGGCGACCATCTTCCTTCTGCAATTAATGGTTGCCCCATACTTTACCAACCAATCAATACCCAATACCATGTCGAAGTCAGTCATAACCAACTCTATCAAGTCCACTGAAAATTCTCTGCCCTCCACTGTCACTGGAAAAGACCTGACCTATCTCCTGGATACCACTAACTCTCCAGTGGGTAACAGAGTACCAAACCCCATAGCATAAAAATCACAGGGTCTACACAGTCTATCAATAACACTACTAGCAACAAAAGAGTTTGTAGCACCTGAATCAATCAAAACATTATAAGGGGTTCCAGCACTAAGAAGCTGACCTATAACAACCGAGGGAGAAGCCTCAGCTTCTGCTTGAGTCAATGCGAACATTCGGGCTGGGGCCGAGCTGTCCGCCTTTCTGGGTTCTTCCTTTCTTGCCTTAGGGAAATCCTTTTTAAGATGACCCACTGCTCCACATGAGAAGCTGGCCTTTGCCCTACACTCTCCCAAGTGATGCCTCTTGCATCTTGGGCACTCAGGATAAGACTTCTAGGCTTCACTGCCCCCTGGACGATCCATAGAAATACCACGGAGCCGCCTATCAGGACTTGGAACTGGGAAGGTGTCAGGAACCTTCCTCTTCTGATCACTGGGGCCAACACCCCTACCTGAACCCACAAATGGAGAACCTGTCCTCTTGAAATCCTTTCTGGCTGCACTATCACGCCAGATCCTGTTCTCTGCACTCTCAGCTGTGAGTGCCTTCTCAACCACCTGTGCATAGGTAGTAACCCCAGCCACAGCTGTGATACGTACATCATGGGCTAATCTGGGTTGTAGCCCCTGAAGGAATCTCTCTCTCCTGGTCCCATCAGTGGGCACCAGCTCCAAGGCAAACTTTGCCAAACGATCAAACTTTAAGGCGTACTCAGTGACTGATAAATTTCCCTGAAGTAGCCTAATGAACTCCTCAGCTTTAGCTGCCCTGATGGCATCATTATAATACTTTTCATTAAACAGAGTCTGAAACTCTTCCCAACTCAGGGCATTAACATTCTTGGTCTGGGTAATCACTTCCCAACAAATCCGGGCATCCTCCCGAAACATATAGGTGGCACAAGCCACCCTCTCATTACCAGATACCCTCATAAAGTCAAGGATAGTGGTAATCATACTCATCCATTGTTCAGCCTTGGCAGGATCTGCACTACCCTAAAAAACTAGAGGTTGTTGCTTCCTGAACTTTTCATAGAGAGGTTCCCATTTATTCCCAACCTCAGGCAGCTTCCCAGTTGCTGGCACCGACACAGGAGGTGCCTCTAATACACTGGCCACTACAGGCACTTGCTGCTGTTTCAGGAGACGAAGTTCTTCTCCATGTCTTAATATTGTAGCCTACAGATCATTCACTATCTGCTGCCAGTTTACAGGAGCTGGTTGTGGAATCTGAGACTGGTCATTTTCCTGACCCTGACTGTTATTATTATTCTGGCCCTGATCACTCTGGCCAGCTGAAGTATCTGTCTGCCCTGGATTCATTCTTATCTGATACCTTGTAGAAATAATGATCAATACGGCCAGTTAGGTAGTAATAACTAAACCTCTTGCCACCTTACGATCCAAGAACAAGCAGACAATTATCACATTCCACAGTCATTCAAATATGCAGGTAGATACATGTTTATAGCATTTAACACTTAGCATGTATCGCATAATAATTCATAAACAACCATACTTATACGTATGTTCCAGCAATCCCAGTACTAATTAGCACACATTTGCTGAGGATGTGATATTTCAGGGCACAGGTTTAACATAGTGTCTCATGCATACAGGTAAAGCATATATACCATATTTAAGTTGTTATACATATAACTACATAAATAGTTACCAAATCATGAGTCGAGCTTGACTTCAGTGATGTGTGTACATGCCCAGCCAGTCTACAGGAACCCTAACCTTGGCATGCTATGATACCAAGTTGTAATGCCCCGGTTACCCCAGAACAGTTAAGGTGAACGGTGAACTAGAAATTTGACCCGCTACCCTAGTCCTTTGGTTAAAAATGTGTTCTAAGTGTTATTAACAGGCTAAGGTGAAAAATCAATAAAAAGGAAAGGATATACTTTATTAAATACATAAAACTGTTCATGGGCCCATCAAAACATTTACAAGTTATTTACAACTCAAAATGGTCATTACTGTTTCAAAATTACAATCCCGCCAACCTAAGCGACAAAAATAGGGTAAACCCCCTAGTTCCTCTGAGAACTCCTTGGCCGTGGTGGTCAAGCGGCCGCATATGTACACATCACCACCTGAGGTCTCCACTCAAGGCTGGGTGAGCTTTTCTTTCCCTTTACCTACACCACATAGCACCCATGAGCCAAGGCCCAGCAAGAAAACATAATAAAGCATGATTTAATATCAACAATGATCATAATAATCATTCAGGACTATCAGTCCAAACAAATAGGTGACAGTCACAAAAGTCACTAAGTTGAGTATAGCTCCCTTTAGACTTGTGACGATAGGGTCACCGGGGCTTAACAAACAAGTGAACTATTTATTAGTTCAAACAGGATAGGTGCATGGTGACTAGTCACCAACAAAACCTTCCTCATGACCATAGAGTCATAACCTTGGAACATCGTTCCCTAGCCATGTGACAAACGGTCACCTGGGCCTTAGGCCCTGGCTCTAGTAACTAGTCTTAGACTAGACAAGCGCTTATAATTTCATCGACCTTAGGGTCGGTCCAGCGTTAATGCCTTAGAGCCATTCAACGCTGATATCTATTAGATATAATCTTCATTTGGCCCTGCGTTCAGGACGCTTATGCCGTTTCTGACTCTTAGGTCAGTGTCCCTAACTAGTCAGTACATATACAAGTATACAACATTCGCTAGCATTTAATAGGCAATCTATGTCCACATTTATCAATCAACATGCCCCAATAACAAACACGCATGTCATATATACACAGGGTGCAGTTTTCTTACCTCCTATTCGAGGGAGAGATAATAATAAGAACGACCCCTGAGAACGATCAACCTTTTGGTTCCTTAGCGGTTACCTGGTCATAACCAATTATGGGATTCCATCAATAAAATGAATAACAAGGGTTCCCAAACCAAACCCTAGCCTCTGAGACATCGAATCCTACTAAACTGGGTAGTAAGATCGATTCCAAGGCCTAAGGCTATAATCCCCAAGCCAAAAACCCATTTCTGGCCAAAATGCCACTAAGGGTCGCGGCCCTCCTTGGCCATGCCGCGACCCCTCCCTCAAATAGAGGTGGCCTCCTTCAGCACCCCTCAAGAACCACGGCCCTCCTTGGCCATGTCGCGGCCCAACCCCCAATTCAGCCAATACCCTAGTCTTCCTCCCTTGCGATTTTCCTTGGAACCAACCTTTCAAACCAAGCTCAAATACCACTCAAACATTCAATACAACCCCTAAACTTGATCTATAACACACCCTAACTTCCATTAATTCCAACTATCCACAACAAAATCACAAGCTGAAACTAAACACCAAAAAAAAGCAAACCAGGGAACTATGGGCTAGAAACCTACCTCAAACTCAGGTTGTGATGCTCTTCAATGGTAGAACACTCTCCCAAACTCCCAAGGTCTACTTCCCAAGCTTGAATCCTCAACAAGTGCTCAAAAATCACAAAGGAAATGGAGAAGAAGAAAGGTACGGGTAAGCTCTTGATCACACTCTGTTTTTCCTCTTCTTCACAGCCAAAGATAGTTTATACTAATCCTAGGGGTGAAAAGACCATTATACCCCTAGGTCAATTAAGGGTTTCTAAAAGCTCCCAAGGGCAAAATTTTCCTTTCGAACCTATCTTGTTAATCATAATTAACGCTCTCCAATTCCCGCTATTCTCAATAGTCTCAAACACCAATAATTCATATCCGGTACCCTTTAATTCCTGGTAACGCTCTAATCATTAAAATCACCCCGAGACTCATCCCGAGCCCCGAACTTAAACCTATTATGACTAGACCGCTAATCAATAATCTAAGATCGTCTCATGCCGAATAGCTCGAACAAACCCACATTATAATGTGGTCTCAACAATATACCACCGACATGCATACAAATATACAATTATGCCCTCAACGGGCCAAATTATCATTACACCCCTGTAATTAAAATGTGGACCCACATGCATGCATTTAACATCATATTATAATATAATTCACATATACATGCATTCTATCAATTAATGGCATAATTAAGCAAGTATGGCCCTCCCGGCCTACTATTCCCACCATTAAAACACATCGGAGAATTCGGGGCATTACACTATTGTTGTAAGAGAACTCTATCAGTGGTAAATACTTATTCCATGATCCTCCGAAATCAAGTCACAAGCGCGTAGCATGTCCTCTAAAATATGTATCATACGCTCGGATTGACCGTCTGTCTGAGGATGAAAAGATGTACTAAGACTTAACTTAGTACCCATAGCTTGCTATAAACTTCCCCAAAATCACGATGTAAACACCGATCCTCTATCAGACACTATTGTCTTGGGAATTCCATGCAACCTTACTATTTCTTGGGCATAGATGTCTGCATATTTGTCTGCCGTGTATGAAGTCTTAACAAGTAGGAAATGAGCGGACTTGGTTAGTCTATCTATTACTACCCAAGCCGAATCATGATGCTTACTTGTTCGTGGCAAACATGTCACGAAATCCATAGCTATATCGTCCCACTTCCATTCTGGTACGCTAAGCGGTTGCAATAAACCTGCAGGCCGCTGATGTTCTGCTTTCACTTGCTAGCATACTAGACACTTAGACACAAATCCTGGCCACCAATAGATTTCCTTGATGTCATGAGTCATCTTGGTCGACCCTGGATGAACTGAATACGGGGTACTGTGCACTTCTTCTAGAATCGCCATCTTAATCCTTTGATCATTTGGCACGCATACCCGATCCTTATATCTCAATAATCCTTGACTTGATATAGAGAAATCTATGGCCTTTCCTTCTCTAACTGCATCCATATGTGTCGCTAGTGTGTCGTCTTGCCCTTGCCCAATCCGTATATCTTCTAGCAGATTTGACTGGATAGACAAGTTAGCCAGCTTACCGACAACTATTTCTATTCCGGCATTGATTAGCTCTTGTTGTAGCGGCTTTCCCATTTCGGCTAGTGTTGCTAAACTTCCATAACTCTTCCTACTTAGCGCATCGGCAACTATGTTTGCCTTTCCTGGGTGGTATAAGATTTCGCAGTCGTAATCCTTCACTAGCTCTAACCACCTGCTCTGCCTCATGTTGAGCTCCTTCTGAGTAAAGAAGTAATTTAAACTTTTGCAGTCCGTATAAATCTCGCATCGTTCTCCGTAAAGATAATGGCACCAGATTTTCAACGCAAAGACCACCGCTGCCAACTCCATATCATGCGTTGGATAGCGTTGCTCATACTCCTTCAGCTGCCGTGAGGCGTAGGCTATCACCTTGTCATTCTACATCAGCACGCAACCCAACCCTTGCTTCGACGCATCGCAGTAGACTACGAACTTATCGTTGGGTGTCGGTACACAGAGTACTGGTGTTGAGCACAACTTGTCCTTAAGAAACTGGAAGCTTTCTTCACATCTATCATTCCAGTTGAATCTTTGCTGTTTCCGAGTCAGGTTGGTGAGCGGAGTGGCTATCTTAGAAAAGCCCTCTACGAACCTCCTATAATAACCCGCTAATCCCAGAAAGCTTCTTACTTCGGATGCGTTCTTTGGTCTTGGCCAATCCTTCACGGCTTCTACCTTTGATGGGTCTACTACAACTCCATCCTTGGATATAATGTGGCCGAGGAACGTCACTTGCGAAAGCCAAAACTCGCATTTCTTGAACTTGGCATAGAGTTGATGCTCCTTTAGTCGTGACAAAATCAACCTCAAATGCTCCTCGTGCTCGACTTCGTACTTGGAGTATACTAAGATGTCGTCGATGAACACTATGACAAATTTATCTAAGTAGTCCTTGAAGACCCTATTCATCAAGTCCATCAACGCGGCTGGTGTGTTGGTAAGACCAAAAGACATAACTAAGAACTCGTAATGCCCATAACGAGTTCTAAAAGCTGTCTTAGGAATATCTTCTCCCCGCACCTTGAGCTGATGGTACCCGAACCGTAAATCAATCTTTGAAAATACGGTCGCACCTCAGAGTTGATCAAACAAGTCGTCAATCCGGGGTAGCGGGTACTTATTCTTAATCGTCACTTTATTCAGCTCGCGGTAGTCTATGCACATCTGCATGCTTCCGTCCTTCTTCTTCACAAATAGAACCGGTGCTCCCCATGGCGAATGGCTCGGTCTAATGAAGCCCTAGTCTAGGAGTTCTTGTAGCTGCGTATTTAACTCCTTGAGTTCCGTAGGTGCCATCCAGTATGGTGCCTTTGAGATAGGCTTGGTGCCCGGTACTAATTCTATTGCGAAGTCAATTTCCCGAGTCGATGGCTACCTTGGCAAGTCATCGGGAAATACTTTTGGGAATTCTCGTACAATGCAGACGTCTCCAACCTTAAGCGGTGTTTCTTTTACTACATCTGCGATGCTGGCTAAGAATGCTTGACACCCTTTTTCTATCATCCTTTGAGCTTTGAGAGATGATATTAGCAGTGTACGTAGTCCAGAAACTTTTCCCATGAAGCATAATTTCTGGCCGTCAGGAGTCTCGAACATCACCTTCTTGCGTTTGCAGTCGATGGTTGTGCCATGCTGTGCTAGCTAGTCCATTCCTAGTATCATGTCGAAGTCCTTGATCTCCAGTTCTATCAGGTCTCCTTCTAGTTCTACATCCTCAATCTTGATCGGTACGCCTCGTACTATCCGTGATGATAAAACTACTTTTTCCGAAGGCAACTCAGTTACAAACCTAGTTCTAAATCTTTCACAAGGTTTGTCTAGTTTTTCTATCATTCCTAACGAGATATACGAATGAGTGGCTCTCGAATCAAATAATACATAACATATATTATTGAGGATAGAAACCTAACCTGTGACCACCTTATTGCTAGCATCAGCCTCTCCTTTGGTTAGGGAAAAAACCCTGGCAGGAACCATCTTATCTTCTTTTTTCCCCTCTGACTTGAGCTGAGGACATTCTTTCTTTCGGTGTCTGTAACGCCCTACTTCCTTAGAGCCGTTACTAAGTGAGTTTTAAGGCAAAACAGTGCAATGAGCTCGCTAACCGAGGTTTTGAAACAAAAGTGTGACTAATAAAGAAAGTTAAGGCTGTAATCTTTGAAAATGCGTTGACTCAATAAAACTTCTAGTATTAAACAATTGGGATCCCAAAATAGGGTTTGAAAACTAATTACATCTTGAAATAAGTTTACAGTTGATAAATTCTAAAATCATAGATTATTACAGCCCTTTTCAAATAAACCCCCAACCAAAGCTGTTGGGCAGGCCAAACATGTACGCGTCGCTTCACGCTCTCCGTACTCATGGTTGGTTGACTCAGTCATTGCCCTTACCTGCAACACAGAGCACCCGTGAGCCGAAGCCCAGCAAGAAAACTCGTGCAGGACATAACATATGCAATTTATACAGTTTATCATAACAGATAATCCACATACAAACAAGTCAACCATTAGACTAAGCAAACACGGCCATGCCGCCCCCGAAGCCTTACCGAAGCCTGGGGTCTCGGTCTTCACCGTAGGGATATCACACGTATCCCCTGGGTCCTACCCTCACCATAAGCATCCCATGTGCTAGGTGTTACTTCCGGCTCCGCTGCCGTACCCGGCCTACGCCGCACTCGGCCCTTGCCGTTCATTTCATTATAATCATACAAAGCATAAATCAAACAACATTCATACAATTATCAATACATGTAAGTCTACACCCTAACATGTAATGCAATATAGGGCCATGCCCGACAATCATCTCATCATGCAATATAGGGTCGTGCCCCGCAATCACACTATGGGCCCACGCCCTATCCTACGGGTGTTATAGTTTTCTTACCTGTCAATTCGATAGCTTAAATCACCTGACTCCTTTAGCACGATCCCACTCAAGCCTTAGCGCACACCTAGGCACAAACATAGGTCAAAGTCAACACCAAACCCCAAGTCCGAATACCTAGCCTCGGGACCAATCCCGAGCCCCCGGGAAGTCCCAAATCCCCAAAACAAAGTGGCGGAAACAAGCCCCGAACCCTAGGTCAAAATCCCTCATCAAAACTCAAAAATTCCCCTCTGTGAACAGTGCAGCGCTACAGCGCTCTAAAGAGGGCGCTGTAGCGCTACAAGCAGAATGCACCCCCCAGAAACAGGGACTAGCGCTACAGCGCCCACTGACTAGCGCTGTAGCGCTAGTTGCAGCCCAGAAAACCCAAAATCGCATTTCTGCGATTTCTTTCACCCAATCTCAAACCAAACTTCCCCAAATCTTTACCAAACTCAAAATCAAGCTTATGAACACTCTCCATTCATCCCAAGCATCCCAAATCCTCAAATCCCAAGATCATTTATCCCAAAAATCAAAATCTACCATGAACAACCCTAAACCAGAAATTCATGCAAACCACAAAGATAGAGTCTTAGAAATCATACCATTGCTGCAAATTCCGACCTTGATTCAACCCTAGGCCTCCTTAGCTTGCTCTCCCTCAAAGCTTGCCCAGAAATCCCCTAAGATTCCCATCAATCCAGCTTAGATACACAGCCCAAACCAGCCAAAACCCAAAACTGGAAACTCTAAAACTTACCTCAAACATTGATGTGCTCTTGCCAAATCTTCAAGTCTAACCCAAGATCCTTGATGCTCAGCCTATCCTTGTTCTCCACTAAGCTTTTCCCCAAGAAATTTGAAGATAAGAGGTGCTAGAACCCCAAACCGATCCCTTCAAAACCCATCTGTTTTTCTCTCATTTTTTTCTTTCTTTCTTTTCAGCCTATACTCTTTTCTACAAAATCCAATAAGTGTATAAAGCCTCATTTAACCTATCTCAAAGACAAATGACAAAAATTCCCTTCCCATTAATTCTAAATCCTTTTGTCCAAGTAGGGCCATTTTAGTCATTTTACCCAATTCCCGCTAATCCTCAAGCGTCTCTAATATTTTCCCGTTGCTTTCCAACACCTGATAAACCACCAATTAAACATTCCCCATCATCAAAATAAATCTCAATCTATTCTCTGAATTCCTGTTCATACCCCCAGGCTCGCCCCGAGCCGGGTATAAATTCCCGTCATGACTTTCCGCTAGCCTGCTCACTGGGATCGCCTCGAGTCACAAATCACTGATACACCCACATACCACTGTGGTCTCAACAATCATCACATATCAATGCAGTTATGCCCAACATGGCCAAAATTACAATTATGCCCTTCTAACACGATCCGGGCCTACATGCATACTAACATACATAGTCATGCATCTCAGATAAACAAATAGTCATATAACATGCTTTAAATCATAACCATGCATTTAAATCATTAAAATCACACATAAATCCCATCATGCCCTCCTGGCACGCTAATCAAGGCCCTCAAACCTTATTAGCGGATTTGGGTCGTTACAGTGTCCCTCTTGACCACAGTTCTAACATGTTTTCCTAGCATTCCCCAGGATGTTTCCTTTGGCACTTAGCACATGGTGGGTATTCTACATAACCCGGCCTACTACCTCAATTATTTGTCCGTGCCCTTTTATCGCTGTCGGACTGCTTATTGTCAGGATGCCTTCTTTTCTGATCGTTGTTGTTGTTGTTGCTGGACTGATTGTTGTTGTTCCGACTTGTCTGAGATTGACCCTGCTGTCTAGGCTCTAGCTTACTAGCTTCTTCTTTACTAACGTTAGCCTGCAGCCTTTCTACTTCTATTGTCGTCTCTAGAACGTCGGCATAAGTAGTATTTCCTGGGTTTGCTAACTTAACCCCTAGCTCGATCTTCAGTCAAAGTCGTCTTAATGAACTTAGACACCCTCAGATAGTCAGCTGGAACCATTTCCGGTGTGAACTTAGCCAAACGATCGAACTTCCGAGCATACTCTGCCACTGATAAACTTCCTTGCTTTAGGCCAGCGAACTCCTCAACTCTTGAAGTGAGTACAGCTAAATTATAGTACTTTTGTGGAACAGCTCCACAAATCGAGTCCAAGTCATGGTGGCAACATCATGCGTCTGCTGGACTAAGTCCCACCATATCCTGGCATCTTTCTTGAGCAAGAACGAAACGCAGGATATGCGAACCACGTTGATGAGGTTCATGTGCGTCAGGATTGGCTCCATTTTTCTTAGCCACTCTTCTGCCTCGAAGGGGTCTATAGCCCTTCAAAGTTCGGAGCGTGTTGCTTACGGAATCGCTCATAAACTGGCTCCATGTGTTTTACTGGATACAGTGCATAATTCGCCACTGGCCATCCCCCATATGGACAAACTTGTTGGGATGGTGAGGCCATTTGCTGTGGCTGTGGCTGCGGCGGAGGCGGAGGTTGAGTTTGGGGCTGAGCCTGTTGTCGTTGTTGCTGCAATAGTTCCTTGACTTGTTGTCGCAGTCTGGCGATCTCTGCAATGTTGTCAGCTGGCGGAGGCGACGCATTGTGGCTGGCAGTAGCACGCACTCCCCTTCTGCGAACTGGAGGGGCTTCATTGTTCACTGGAGCAGCGTTGGAGGCGTTTCCGTTGGTGCGAGCAGATCTTCGGAGCGACATTGCAGCAGAGTTCTAACAGTTGAGAGAAACATGTTAGAACTTTACCCTAATAGGCTCTAAGGCAAAAACTTAATCTAAACAAACATAACTCGGACCTATTAATTATGATTTCTTATGAAAATTATATAAGTCTTCTTTATTATTAGAGTGGGTTTCTATACTTAGAAAAATAAGCTATCTTTATTATTTTCTAAGTCTGTTTTTAATCATCCTATATGACTAAATTCTCAGACTCGAAACTCATCTTTGTTCCAAAGTTAACCATATTGAGGGAGGGTTGGGATCAGTAAAATCATTCCCACTACTATGGCCCCCTAACTCTCAATATAGAAACTTGGTTCATTGATTTGTATCCACCCTCACCGAACTTAGTCATTATTTATTTTATTTATTATTTATTATGATTGCAAAAGAAAATCAAACTCATAAATGATAACAAAATAACCATGATATTAATTTGGAAAAGAAAGTTTTCACTATTAACCATAAAAGAAAACAAATAATAAATTAAAACCAACAATGAAACTAATTTTTCTAAAAATTGGGATCTTCTATATCTAATCCTTCATCTAGCATATCATCATTTAACTCCTCATAGTCCTCATTATCATGTGCCTCAAAATTCCCTCGAGGAAGGTTCGTAAAAATTCTATGCTTTTGCTCATTTGTAAACTGAAATTCCATTTTTGAAGTGAACTTAATTAAGAGAAAATAATATCTCATTGCTACCGGCAATTCATCTTCATCATCCATTGTTTCCCATATTTCCTCTAAGGCTGCAATTACAGTATGATAATATCTAAATAGTCTAATTACTAAAACGTATTTCTCCCTTGCTCTCATCATGATCTACTTAGATTCTTAGAGGTAACCTATTTCTCTGTGGAACAAAAGTAGCCTCCGAGTGATTCTTTCTAGCACTCCTACGGTGTTTCTCGGTTCTCTAATTCTTTTTAAAGCCTTAATGGCTCGGATATCCTCATAGTTTAATGCTCTGTTCATTCTTAACTAAAAACATAAAGACTAAAACCGTTAGCTATACATATAAACATAATAACTATAACTTAAACACTTACTTGGCAGTCAGATTTGGAGCTTTAAGTGTGTGTATCGAGGAGAACTTCATGCGAATGAATCGTTGCTCTGATACCAACTATAACGACCCAACTTATTCTAGACTTTGGACCATTAATAACTACTATACACAGACACTAATCTTAAGAAAACATACATATGAAATAACCATAACTTTATTATAAACTGTAAAGCAAAGGCTAAATACATGAAAATTCATTTAGGACATGGGATCCCATTGTTTTGAAAATATTAAAATAATCATAACTTTAAATCTTAAAATTCGTTACAAAATAAAGTTCAGAAAATACATGTAAAGCATAATTTTAAATGACTAGAAACAACTTCATCCTCGAATCGTTCACACAGTCCACTGATTCCATTCTCCCTCAATACACATTCCCAAGCTGTGAAGAACCTTCCCAGCGCCATAACTATTTTCTTGCACATATAAAACATAAAGGAATGAGCCTAATGCCCAACAAGGAAAATCTACTACAAGCATGAAACATAATCATACACATAAACTATGAACATATATCATATACTATAACACATATATCATAATTCTAACCCATGTACATGGTAACTATTGGGGTTTTGTAACGACCCAAAATCGCTAATAAGGCTTAAGGGCCTTGATTAGCATGCCTGGAGGGCATATTGGGATTTATGTGTGATTCTATGAGATAAATGCATGGTTATGATTTAAAGTATGTTATATGACTAATTGAACATTGAGACGCATGACTATGTGATTAGTATGCATGTTAGGTGAAATAATATGCATGTGGACCCCGTTTGCATGATAGGGGTAAACTGGTAATTTTAGCCCGCTGAGGGCATGTATGTGATAATTGTATTCTGCGAATTGTACCACGTGAGTGTGGTGTTATTGTTGTGATGCACGTGCCGAGACGGTCCTAGAGAGCTAGTTAACTTAAGAGTCACAACGGGATTTCTATACCCGGCTCGGGAGGAGCCTAGGGGTACCTCGGGAATTTTATGGTTAAGTTGAGATTTAGCGGGTAATGGTTATTGGAGATTTAGTAACCTGGGTAACCATTAGTTACTACTGAGAGTAACAAGTTTTAGAAAGAAAATGGTAGAAATGAAATAGAAATGAAAAGACTTAAGTACCCTTGAGGTTTAAGTAGGAAAGGATAGGCAAGGAGGGGCAAAATGGTCTTTTGGCAAGGGTTATAGAAAAAATTCAGCTGGGATTTAGGGGGGTTCGGTTTGGGCATTATGTCACTTGAGGCTTGATAGAAATTGAAGAGAAGAAAGAGAAGGAGAAAGAAGGTTAGGGCAAGAAGAGGAGGAGAAGGAGAAGTGAGAGTCTAGGAGGAGATCAAGGAAGCTTGGTGTGGATTCTTGATTGAGGTAAGAGTTTTAAACATCCTTTGGTTTCTTTTCTGTTGTGGTTTAAGATTTTGGAGCCATGGTTTAGGATTTTCAAGCTTGGCTTGTGTTTTTGGCCTTTGGGTTTGAGTTTTCTGAAATTTGAAATCAAATGGGTGATTTTGAGTGTGATTGTGTTATTGAGTTGGGTTATGATTTTTATGGGTTGATGTATGGTCTACTTGGGGTTTTGATATGGTTTTGGGGTTTAGGTTTGAGTTTGGGATTATTTGGGATTGTTTTAGTTCGGGAAAAACGCAAGAGAAAACCCAGAAAATCTGGGTTCGCGTATGAGCGCCGCGGCCCTGTTCTTGGGCGCCGCGGCGCGAGGTTGCATCAGGGGGGAGGTCAGGCTTCTGACTTGCTGGGCGCCGCGGCCCTATTGGGCAGGGCGCCGCGGCCCTATTGGGCGGCGCTACCTAAGAGGGCCGCGGCGCTAGGCCATTTTCAGGACTTGAAAGTTTGCATTTTTGAGCTTTTGCTCTGGGGGTTCGGGGGATGTTTCCGATGATTTGTTTTAGGAGTTTGGGAGTCCCGAGAGTGTGGGATTGGTCCCGAGAAGCGGTTTTTGATTTGATTAGTGTTGAGGGTGTTTCTTGTGTGTTGTGACTAGGTTATTGGAGAGGCTCGTGCTAGTGGACCGTGCTCGCGGCTTTAGTGCATCAGGAGGCTCGGAATACAGGTAAGAAAACCGTAACACCCGAGATTAGGGCATGGCCCCACTGTGTGATTGTAGGGCATGGCCCCGGATTGTATTACGTGCAAATGCTTAACCTTAAATGAACCGTGATGTGTGTGAATGTTTATTTTGAATGTACTATATGTGTGATTATGATGAATTGAACGGCAAGGGCCGAGTACGGCGTAGGCCGGGGCGGCCGTGGGGCCGGGTACGGCGTAGGCCGGGGCGGCCGTGGGGCCGAAAGTAACACACAGCACATGGGATGCTTATATTCAGGGTGGGACCCAAGGGATACATGAGTTATCCTCGCGGTGAGAACCGAAACTCCAGGCTTTGGTAAGGCCTTGGGGGCGGCATGGCCGTACTTGTTTATTATGATGGTTTTTCCTATGTGTCAGTGAATTATGCCAGCTATTTGATTTGCATATGTTATGTATTATTTGGGTTTTCTTGCTGGGCTTCGGCTCACGGGTGCTCCGTGTGGCAGGTAGTTGCAAGGACTGAGTCAACCAACCATGAGTACGGAGAGCGTAAAGCGACGCGTACATGTTTGGCCTGCCCGACTGCTTTGGTTGGGGGTTTATTCAAAAATGGCTGTAATAACCCATGATTTTATGATTTCTCAACTGTAACCTTATTTCAAGATGTAATTAGTTTTCAAACCTTATTTTGGGATCCCAAATGTTTAATAATAGAAGTTTTAATGAAACGACGCATTTTCAAAGATTACAGCCTTAGATTTTAATTAGTCACACTTTTGTCTCAAAACCTCGGTTAGCGAGTTCTTTGCACAATGTTTTGTCTAAAAAAAAAAAAAAAATCACTTAGTAACGGCTCTAAGGAAGTAGGGCGTTACAGGTTTGCTAACTAAGCAACTACAAACCTCATTGTAGTTTGAGGCTAATAGTTGCTTAGTTAGCAAACCCCAATAGTTACCATGTACATGGGTTAGAATTATGATACGTGTGTTATAGTATATGATATATGTTCATAGTTTATGTGTATGACTATGTTTCATGCTTGTAGTAGATTTTCCTTGCTAGGCATTAGGCTCATTCCTTTATGTTTTATATGTGCAGGAAAATAGTTATAGCGGCGGGAAGGTTCTTGGCAGCTTCGGAATGTGTATTGAGGGAGAATGGAAACAGTGGACTGCGTGAACGATTCGAGAATGAAGTTGTTTCTAGTCATTTAAAATTATGCTTTACATGTATTTTCCACACTTTATTTTGTAACGAATTTTAAGATTTAAAGTTATGATTATTTTAATATTTTCAAAACAATGGGATCTCATATCCTAAATGAATTTTCATGTATTTAACATTTGCTTTACAGTTTATAATAAAGTTATGGTTATTTCATATGTATGTTTTCTTAAGATTAGTGTCTGTGTATAGTAGTTATTAATGGTCCAAAGTCTAGAATAAGTTGGGTCGTTACAACCAGTGAGCCAAAAGACTCAGCAACAAAACATATTAACAAATTCAAATAGTTCATAGAACATAAAAGCATGCTTAACAGTAATAACTGGAACCAAGCATACACAATGTACACGTAAGTGACCATAGGGTCACACAAGTGCATGTCGCACTCCCATGTATTCATATGGCATCCGAGCCAGTCAAGTGTATGATGCACTCCCAGGGTGGCCTAGCCATAACAGCCTGCGCTCAGCGCGCATAATGCTGACTACAGCTTATCAGTTGAGCCCTTTTAATTAAATATACCCTCGACTAGCAGGCCGAGCTTTTGGTTAGGTGCAATAGGCAGACTCCCGACTTATAAGCCAAGCTTCCCAGTCGGGAACAAACATACATATAATATATTCATCATACATAGATACAATGCATTACAATGTATTCACATAGGTATACACATGCATAATTATTATCATGCTCATTAGCTAGGTCTGAGCCTAATCATGTTTACATTTAACAGTTGGGCCAAGCCCCAATCATATTACATTTAACAGCTGGGCCAAGCCCCAATAATGCATTTCACGCATCAGGTGCATTTTTCTTACCTCGATCCTTGTGTGAATAGCGGAACGACCCCAAGCACTAATCCTGACCCGAGCCTAGCAGAAACCCTAGTCACAACACCAATATATGTTCAACAGGACTTAACCCTAGAACCTGAGTTCCAAACCGAACTCTAACTCTTAAAACCATAGTTCCCAGTTAACGGAGCGCTAAAAATGTCCCCTGAGCCCCCAAGTAGGCTCCCAAGTCAGCTTCCCCGAGCCCCCAGGCCTAGCCCTAAAAATCAACAAATTGGCATTTCGGGGCCCCTAGCACGGTCGTGCCTACAGAAAGTTTGGGGTTCTAGGCTATTGACGCAGTCGTGCCTCTCAACTCGAGCCCCCAAATTGGATTCCAATTTCCCCTTTTTTGGGACACTAGCGCGGTCGCGCTCGAACTAGATATTTAATAATTATATTAATATAAATTCAATTGTTATATTATCTTAATTTTTAATAAGTTTCGGCAGAATAAATATTTATTGATTATATTAATATAGATTCAAATATAATAAAAAATCATTATTATAATAATATTTAATATAAGACTAGATATTTAATAATTATAATAATATAAATCCAAATGTTATAAAATATATATTATTATAATAATGTATAATACAAGACTATATATTTAATAATTATAATAATTTAAATTTAAATGTTATAAAATATTATTATTATAATAATAATAATATATAATATATATTTTCCTAATTTTTATAAAATTTTGGTAGAACAAATATTTATTAGTATTATTAATATAAATTTAAATATTATAAAATATCATTATTATAATTATATTTAATACAAAATTAGATATTTAATAATATATTAATATAAATTTAAATGTTATAAAATATCATCATTATAATAATATATTATACATAATCTCAATTTTTATTAACTTTTTTATTATTAATATTAACATGTTATTTTTTTATTCAAATGTGCATTGTGCATTGTGCATTGTGCGTTGTCTATGCCTAGTATTAATTATTATTATTATTATATAAGTATTATGGATAACTAAATTCTATATGTAAAATAAAAATTAAAAATGGGATATTGTTGAAGTGTTACATTTTTTCTCAATTCAAGTGTTAATTATGTTAATATCATGTATAATAAAATACAATAAACAATAAAGAAAATTATAGTATATATATATATATATAAGATTTCTCCATAGTTATTACTCATAGATACAAACTAACAATTATGATGATGTGGCAACATAGTGACTTAGTATAGCAAGTCACTAACAGATAAATATTTTTTTTCTACATTAATTTCGAATTTAGTTCTTTTTTTTGCAATAATTAATGTTGTTTCCAACCAATGAGAGACACCGTCTATATTTAGAAATTGATATGCATTTGAAAATTGAAAAGTTTACAATATTATATTTTCATAATAAATATACATTTTTCATGGGGTAACTCTTCCAAAAATTTAAAAAAAAATAAAATTTATTTTTAGAAATATTAATTAACAATCATAAATGTGGATCATTAATCTTAATTTAATAATTAATATTAAATAAATGATGCATAAGAGTAGTAACTGTATATATACTAGAACTTTAAGTAGCCACTTATGCAATAAACAAAACTCTGTAAAGTATGTGCAAGTACAAAAAAAAAAGAAAAAAAATTATATATAGTTGGAAATTTATTGAAAGGTTAGAAATTTTTCTCCTACAAGCATATAGCCACTTAGATAGATGAACACGTGTTTATTTAAGGAAAAAGGGAACATGTGGCCTTATCTACTTTGTTATCCTTAATATTTATTATATCTTTTTATCTACCATTTTTGTCTTTAAGGTTTTTTTTTTTTAAAAAATGTTTACACCACGTGATAGGTGATAATATATAGTCGGACAAAAATAAAGAGGTGCAAGATCTCTTCGCTTCTATAAAAAGACATAACTGTAAGTTGAGTTTGTGCAAAATATATCGAAAATATTTAATAAAATAGAGAATATGGAGAGAAAGATTGTCAATATTCTGGTGGCTGCGGCTCTAGTTTTTCTGGTAGCCACCTCTTTTGGTCCATCCGCATTTGCAGGTAGGCTTCCTATAGTTTATTTCATCATTTATATATATAGGCATTAATTATATAGCTACGTGAGAGTGAGACTAGCCTAATTGATATCATGATATGACTCAATCTTTGATTGTCTTATAGTTATTTTCTCCCTGTATAAAATAAGAAATTAAACATCAACATAACTCAATCTTTTGTCATTTAAATAAATCGTCTTTCTCCAGATTTACTGTACTGATCGTTTCGATTCTAAATGATCTATTATTATTATTATTAGTAGTAGTAGTAGTAGTAATTAATACTTCTTAGAAGATATAATTAATTAACAACGTAAATTTCAGAAAGTGAGAAGGTGGAACTAAGATCCGATGGTAGAAATGATCATCATGTGGATACTGCTAAGATGGACGTGTCATACCCATACTCACTCTCGAACGTAATCGTGGAAGATAACACATTGGGGATTCAATTCTGTGGGTTATGCCTAAAGCCTGGCGTCACATGTGAGAAGGGATGTCTTTGTACTTGGAAATTAGGTTGGCTTGTACCTATTTGCAAGGGCCTGTGCTGCTAAATCTAGAACATATATGCATCACCATCGTGATGGTTTGTTGATACTTTGCATATTGAATAATGCCAACTCTTCATATTTATGTATAAGAAGCATTAGATTTATGTAGTCCTGCATGTCCTGCTGCTTCTTGATTTATTGGTCGATCTTCTTTTATTTTTAATGCTGAAAGTCATTATGTAAGTTTGTTATGTTTGTAATAATTTAAACTTTCACTTTATATAATTAATAAAAGTACTGTTGATGTTGTGATA
Organism: Humulus lupulus; assembly: GCF_963169125.1. NCBI lineage: Eukaryota > Viridiplantae > Streptophyta > Magnoliopsida > Rosales > Cannabaceae > Humulus > Humulus lupulus. The sequence continues at coordinate 151,070,460 of NC_084797.1, read as the reverse complement.
AGTTGTGGTTCTAGTTTAGTTATGCAAATAAACTAGAATTTTACGTATCCACAAAATTCAGCTTCCAACATTTTTTTTGTACTACACTATCTGTATATATTATTGTGGTGGGGAATGGAACGAGACCAAACGCATGACCCCACCACAAGAAATGTTGAGGTAGTGGTATAATTCAACAATTTTTTTAGCTTAATAATATAAAACAATGAAAGGCAATAATACAACATCACAAAAGATTTGCACAAGATGTGAATCTTTGCCCAAAAATTTTATTCCAAACCACTAGAAAATTGCTTGAGGTTTTTACTATGAAGGAATGAGTGGGATACAACAAGCTTATGAAATTCTCAAGCCAAGCAATCTTGATGAATTTCTTGGACAAAATTGAGTCTTTGAGAGCTAGAAAGAGAGAGAGTTTGAAGGAGTGATCAAGTCTCAAAAACACTAAAAAATCAAAACCCCTTAAATAGGTTACGCCCCAACTTTTCGTCCAACCAACAGGATTAGACCTTTTTAAAATATATTTTTGAGGCAAAAAAGGCAATTTGTATGGCGCAGCAAGTGACTCGTTCCAACAATTCTTGTCACGTGCGCACAATGCATCGGCTCTAGAGGGGCAATACATCGCCTTATAAGGCATGTTCAACTTGTCCAAAAGAGACCTTAAACAACTCAAAATGTTCCCTAACTTTTTGGGCATGCTTAGATACATTATTGTATCACTTTAGACCCAAAAAGATAGTTTTTGAATGCCTACAACAAAATGTCAAATTCCACACTACCATTATGTGAAATTGTTAAGTATTTTTCATCACTTTGTGAAAATACACTTAACTTTATATTTAACTTACCATTACAAGAAAAAAAAACCCATCTTAGTGGTCAAGATAAGCTTATCTCGGGGTCCAAGAATGTAGAGACAATGGTCCCTAACACAAGCTAGGTGTAAAACCCTAACAGTTTCACATAATGTGGATGTGAAATTTGAATTTTTTGTTGTAGGCGCTTAAAAATTATAATTTTGGGTCCAAAGTGATACATTGAGGTATCTAAAGATGCCCAAAAAATTTGGCAGTATTTGGAGGTGTAGGGCATGAAAAGTTGTAGATGACATTCCATGTCCTACAATGGGAGACATGAAAAGTTTATCATTATGTCCTACAAAGAAAGACATGAAAACTGATGGAGGACTAAAAGTTAATTCGTTAAGTTTTTTAATCTTGATACACATTTCAAACACGCCCCCCAATGGGAGACGTGAAATGTATAAAAAAAAATGAATACATTTGATGTCTCACTTTATGCTTTGTATGCTATGTATGATGCTAGAAATATTATTAGACTATATTTATGCTTTATATGGTCCAATTTTGATTATGAAATGAACACATGATATGTTATGAATGCAAATGTTATGTTATGTATGTTATGGTTTTGTAGTTGTGAGTGACCGTGAAACCGTACTGTGGTATGCTCACTTTACAGGGAAATCATCGTGGAGTACTCGGAGTTTTCCACTTAGCGCGGGTAGTGGTTATCTTTTGACCGCAAAGGTCTTGAGGCTGATCACCTCCCTATGTTATGATATGATCACGGTGACTTTAATTATATGATATATATATTGCAGTATTGGTGGAGAAATAAATTAAGTTTTACCAAAATCGGCCAACTATAAGATTATGTTATGGTTACAAGTACTTGTATGTTATGATATTATCTTCATTGGGCTAGTTATGAATGGATGATTTTCTAAGAAGATATGTTGGTTAATTCTAAGATTACATTATGCTAGGGTTATGTTTACATGTGTGTTTTGCTTCCTTGCTAGGCATTATACATAGCTCATCAGTTACTATGTGTGTGCAAGTAAGAATAAGTCATAAGTACTCAATGATGGTGTGCTTGAGGGGATCTCAACTGAGTATGTATATTGTGATCAACTGGCCTATAGGATTGGTGGGTGTGGCGAAAAATAATAGCTATACTTGTGTACGCCCTGATTTTCCCACGGGCTATTAGCGAGCTGAGATACGGCCTAAACTATATCAGCCACGTGGACATCCCCAAAGACCGGAGCTACCATCGTAAGATCCTACCTCCTTAGCTCGAGGTAACCTAAGGGTTCGCCAAGATTACTTAAAGACTGAGTCTGGACTCTGAAGGCCACAGGTCGAGGGAAGCATCCAGCTCGTGGTACGAGCTAGAGTTGGAGGCTATGACCTTTTATAAAGTCAACCACGCAAGGTAAATGTGCACATATCAAACATCACGTGTCTGATATATCCCTGACTTCTCGAACACGCAGCGTGAACATGCATATTCAGACACCCACGACTGGGTTGGGCCGTGCGGCCCATTATCCCCCTTACCTATTGATTAGACCACACTTATTTGTCAGGTTTTAGGAATTAATCATGAATGTCACAGAGTTGACATGATAGAGAAGAAGGTCACGGGATGACCTTCTTACCAACTCCCAGGTGCCCTCTCCTATTAATATGGAGACCCTGGGAGTTACAGAGGGTTGGATTCAATTGTGTAAGAAATACCCTGTAAAAGAATACCAAGCATATAGCAATAATATTGACTGGTGGAGTAGAAGGATTTTAACCTTTGAACCACTTAAAAACGTAATTGTGTCACCAGCCCATTTCTAAAAAGATCATTCATCTATTTCGGTTCAACATAAGCACTAATCCCTTCCTCTTATTTTCTTAATTATCTGTTGGCGAAGAACCGCGTCAACAGTTTGGTGCTTTCATTGAGAGCAAGTTAGATTGGTGCTGTCGCAAACATCCACTATGGTGACCACTCGATCCAGACACGGTAACGAGACGGAACAGCATGATGGGCAGGAGGCTCATCATATCGCCATCCTCGGTGAACAAATTCCTGAGGTCCAGCAGCGGCCGGGCAAACAGCCGGTGGGCCAAGATGACACTGGAAGTTCGGCGCCCTGGCCACCTAATCCAAACCCAGGTTTTTATACTGCGATAGAGATGGAAAACGCTCAGCTGAGGAGCCAACTAGCAATAGCTAATCAGCAGATCAAGGATGTGTTGGCCCGACTACCCCCTCTTCCAACCGACGCTAACACCGGAAAGAGGCAAGGCGAGACTCATAAGTCCCGTCAGGGTAATCGGTCCAGGCCTAGCCGCTCGGACAGACTTCCGACAGCCAACTCTATTCCCTCATCGCACCATCGAGAGGCAAACTTCAGAGAAATGCCTAGAGCCGAACAACAACAGTACAGCCGTTCAGTCCGAACTTCGACTCCCAGCTCCCAACCAGCCTCGAGCACGCCCAGGAGGGCTCGAGGAAATTCCATAAGGTGATCCGAGGAGGGCTCACAGCATCAGCCCGTCCCCACCAGTCGTCCTGTGCCTCATCCAGATCGCCAGGCGTGGGACCCGCAGGTTGGCAGGGCCAAAAGGCCCCCACCTAACTTGATACGCCCTGACGAAACCAGGATCGCCTCTCCGGTCAGGCATCCTCCATCTCCAATAAGATATCCGTCTCCTCCTCGGCCCATTCAAGATATTCCAGCCTATGGAAGCAGCAGGAGAAACCCGCTGTCCGCAGGTCTTTCCCAACGTAGCAGGGCGCCGAGAGAGAGCCCGGATCCTCACCCCCAAAGGCGGACTCCGAGCCTCTCTAGCCGGAGCTACTGGACCGGCAATCGCCGGAGTGACCTTTCTGGCGGAGACCTGCGTCAGCGTTTAAGTTTGGCACAAAGTCCTCAAACCACCCAGGGGGGCGATCTGCGAGATCGCCTTAACTCTCATAGAGGGGAACAAGTAGGAGGTGACAGCCATGCTCGCTCAGGGGGAGCCCTATCCGAAGTACGTAACGGCGGGAATGCCCCAAATAACCTATCTCAAGATAGGAGGGGCAATAACCCACCAAATATGTACAATGGATCCGGAGCTGTTGAACAGCCCCGGAATAACCAAGGAAATCAGGACAAAACCCTCGAGCCCCTGGCTCAGATGGAGGAGCTAATGAGGAAGCTCATGTCGGAGAAAGAGAAAGATGAATACAATTCGGGGGACGAGATGGAGCTCTTCGTCCCCAGCATAGCAGCAACGGCTTACCCACCCGGTTTCCGTATGCCGCACCTGTCCAAATTCAATGGGGACGGAGATCCGTCGGATCATCTGGGGATGTTCAATACCCTGATGATGGCCCACAACATTGGCCCTGAGCTGAGGTGTCTGATCTTTCCTTCCACACTGACTGGACCAGCCAGACAGTGGTTCAAGCAAAGCAAAAGACAATCAATCAGCTCCTGGAAAACTTTCTCGGCTGATTTCAAAAGGGCATTCCGAGCCTCCCAGGCTGCCCGCGTCAAGGCCGACTCTCTAGCTAACGTGAGGCAGCAGCCCGACGAAACTCTGAAGGCTTACCTGAGCAAGTTCGCAAACATCGTTGCTCGGGCTAGAGACGCGGATGACAGCTCAAAGCTCATGGCCTTGAGAACTGGAATCCTCGTCGGAGGGGAACTCTGGAAAGATATACAACGGAAGGGAGTTAGCTCAGTGAACGAGTTCCTAAATAGGGCCCAGGAATGGATCAATTTGGAGGAGGCCGAAGCCTCAGCTGCAGGGACCAGCCAGGCCCCTGAGCAGCCCCCTGGAGTGGGGACGGAGGTAATGACAGCGACCCAAAACGTCACACAGAATAACCAGTTCGGCGGAGGTAAGAGAAAGGGGAACGGCGAGGTCAGCCAGCACGGCCCAAAGAAGAATAAGTCCGTAGACAAGTTCAAGCCGGTCTACGCGACTTATACAGAGCTCACCCACTCTAGGGAGAACATCTTCCTAGCTAATTCTACTCGTCTCCCCTGGAAGAGGCCAGAGCCGTTGAAGCACCAAAAGGGGAAGAGAGACACCTCCAAGTTTTGCCGTTTTCACAACGATGTTGGCCACAATACTGATGATTGTAGGCATTTGAAAGATGAGATCGAGACTCTCATCCGAGCCAGCCCCTTGGCTCAGTACGCACGGAATAGGGTTCCAGCAAGTCGACCTGCTCCAGAGGTCCTGGTCAGTCAGCCCGGGTCTCGGGTAGATCAGGACGTCCCTCCTCCCGTGATAGGAGGAGAGATATCCACCATCTCTGGAGGTCCGCATATGGCTGGCACGAGCAGGGGTGCCCAGAAGAGGTACATAAACGAACTCAAGGCGCATAATGGAGTAGAGTTCGTCCCGGAACAACGTCTGCCGAAGCAGCAGCGATTGGAGAGGCAACCAATCATTTTTACAGAAGAAGATGCGGGCCATGTCCAGTTCCCTCATAACAACCCTCTGGTCGTAGGAGTTCAGCTCGCTAATCAGAGGGTTAGGAGGGTGCTGATCGACAATGGGAGCTCGGTAAACCTCCTATTCTGGTCAACATTGGAGAAGATGGGTTTGACTGTCGCCGAGCTGAAGGCGACCTCCATGATGATGTATGGTTTTTCGAGAGAAAGATCGACGGCTATAGGGACTATCGAGCTGGTGATCACCTTAGGAGAAGGACCTCAGCAGTCTCCAAACTCCTCGAGTTCGTGGTCATCGACTGCTCCTCTGCGTACAACGCAATTTTGGGGCGACCCACGCTCATAGCCTTTGAGGCTGTCACTTCCATTCGCCACCTCACGATGAAATTCTCTACTTCCACGGGAATGTGCACTGTCCATGGCGATCAGTTTGCTACCAGGGAATGCTACAACATTTCCATGAAGGGAAAATCGAAACCCGGGCAGCTAGCAATGGCCATCCAAGGTGGTGGAGAGGAATCTCAGGAACCCTTAGCTGATCCTGAGATTGAAAAACCTCAGAGCGCCAAAGGGGAAAATATCGTCTTAAGTGAGGATATTGACCCCCGAATAGGCGAGGACAGGTCCGAGCTCCAGGCTATTGAGGAGCTCAAGGAAATAAACATCGATCCGCAGAACCCTTCACGGATGGTCAAGCTCGGGAAAAACCTCTGTAGCGAGAGGAAGGCGGAGCTGACTAAATTTATGCAGGACAACCTGGATGTGTTTGTGTGGTCACACGAGGACATGGTGGGAATCAGCCCGAGTGTCATCATGCACACCCTTCATCTGGATAAAAGCATTCCTTCAAAGGCCCAGAAGCAGAGGCGCCTTGGAACAACCCGGGCTGAAGCCTTAGAAGAAGAAGTAGCCTGGCTCAAGAAATGCGGCTTTATCCATGAAGCAAAGTTTTCGATTTGGGTCGCCAACCCCGTGCTGGTCCTGAAGCCCAACGGGAAGTGGAGGACCTGCATCGACTTCTCCAACCTGAATAAAGCCTGCCCCAAGGATTGTTTTCCCTTGCCAAGGATCGACCAATTGGTGGATGCCACAGTGGGGCAAGAGCTCATGTCCTTTATGGACGCTTACTCAGGCTACAATCAGATCGCCATGAATCCGGCGGACCAGGAGCACACCAGCTTCATGACCCCGACTAACATTTATTGTTACAAGGTCATGCCGTTCGGGCTGAAGAACGCCGGTGCTACGTACCAAAGGTTAGCAAATAGAATATTCGCAAACCAGATCGGGAAGAACATGGAAGTGTACGTTGATGACATGCTAGTCAAGTCAAAGACTGCCGATAACCATGTTTCCGACCTGGAAGAATGCTTCAAGATCCTACGGGAGTATGGCATGAGGCTTAATCCACAAAAGTGCACTTTTGGAGTCGCGTCGGGAAAATTCCTGGGTTTCATCGTCAATACCCGAGGAATCGAGGCAAACCCTGACAAGATTAGATCATTGCTCGAGCTTCCCTCACCCAGGTCGCGTAAAGATGTCCAAGGCCTGACAGGAAGGGTGGCAGCCCTCAATCGGTTTATTTCAAAATCCACCGATAAGTGCTTGCCATTCTACAACCTGCTCCGAGGAAATAAGAAGTTCGAATGAACAGAAGAGTGCGAAAGCGCTTCCCTCGACCTGAAGGCACATCTGGCCAAGCCACCCGTATTATCCAAACCAAAAGCAGGAGAGCCTCTTTTTCTCTACCTAGTTGTCACAGAGGATGCAGCTAGTTCCGTATTAGTCCGGGAAGAAGACCGGGTTCAGAAACCAGTCTACTACATCAGCGAGAGACTTCTCGGAGCTGAATCCCGGTACCCATTGATGGAGAAATTGGAATTCTGCCTTATCACGGCCTTTCGAAAGCTCAAGCCGTATTTCCAGTCCCACTCAATACACGTCATGACCGATCAACCTTTAAGGCAGGTTTTGCAAAAACCTGAAGCATCGGGACGTCTGTTAAAGTAGTCTGTCGAACTCAGTCAGTTCGAGATTTTGTACACCCCACAAACTGCTATAAAAAGTCAGGCCCTGGCCGATTTCGTAGCAGAGTGCACAGGATTCCGGAGGGATCCTGCAGAAGACTCACCCCAGGTCACCTCGGCCCAGGCATCGTGGATGGTTCATCCAACGAGAACGGCTCCGAAGCTGGAATCATTTTGATATCCCCTGAGGGACATAGATTCCACTCGGCGCTGAGATTCAGGTTCAAGGCCTCCAACAACGAGGCCGAATACGAAGCTTTGCTGGCCGGGCTGAGGATAGCCCAAGAGCTGAAGGCGAGCTCCGTCCAGTGCTTCAGTGACTCCCAGCTCGTGGTAAACCAGATTCTGGGCGTATATCAAGCACAGGGACCCAAGATGGCTGCCTACCTAGCAAAGGTAAAAGAGGAACTGTCCGCGTTTGGGCGAGGCTCAATCGAGCAGATACCTCGGGAGCAGAACGCTAACGCAGACGCTCTTGCCAAGCTCGCCACCTCTGGGGAGACGGAGGCTCTGGGGTTAGTTCCGATAGAATTCTCGGAGAAACCTAGTATAGAAGAAGTCCGGACGGAGGTCGAGATGATCGATGCTAGGCCGACCTGGATGACCCCCATCCTTGAGTATCTCACCGAGGGGAAACTACCAGAGGGACATAATGATGCGCGGCGAGTGCTGTATCAGGCTCCCAGGTATACGATGGTGGATGGGATACTGTACCGACGTGGACACTCCCTACCTCTCCTACGATGTGTTCTTCCAGGCGAAGCAAAGGCCATCCTGCAGGAAGTGCATGAGGGTTTTTGCGGAGATCACACTGGGGGGCAAAGCTTGACCCTAAAGGTCCTGAGGCAAGGATATTACTGGCCCACTCTGTCCAAGGATTCGATCTCGTATGTCAAGAAGTGCGACAAGTGCCAGCGATTCGCCACCGTTGCTCGGGATCCCCCGGTCGAGCTGTAGATGATCTCGTCCCCATGGTCGTTTGCAGTTTGGGGGATCGACTTGGTTGGCACCCTCCCTACTGGAAAAGGCGGGGTCCGTTACGCCGTGGTGGCCATTGACTACTTTACGAAGTGGGCTGAGGCAGAACCTTTGGCAACGATAACTTCCAAAAAAGTCCTCGACTTCGTGGTTAAGAGCATTATCTGCTGATTCGGGCTGCCCAAGAAAATCGTTTCCGACAATGGGACTCAGTTCGACAGTGACCTCTTCACCGAATTTTGCGAAAGGTAGGGAATTGTGAAAAGTTTCTCCTCCGTGGCCTATCCTCAGGCAAATGGCCAGGTCAAGGCCGTCAACAAGACGTTAAAGGCGAGCCTCAAGAAGAGACTAGACGAAGCCAAGGGGGTCTGGCCAGAACAGCTCCCCCAGGTTCTCTGGGCATACCGGACCTCGCATCGGACTCCTACGGGTCATACTCCTTTCTCCCTGACCTTTGGGAGTGAGGCAGTCCTCCCTGTGGAGATTAAGGTACTTTCGCATAGGGTCCAGGCATATGACCAGGACCGCAACCACAAGCTACTTTGCACTTCCCTTGACTTGGTTGACGAAAGACGAGAAGATTCGCAACTCCAGCTCGCGCATTACCAGCAAAAAATCACTCGCTATTTCAACTCAAAAGTCAAAAAGCGCACCTTTAGCGTTGGCGACCTGGTCCTCAGGAGGGTTTTCTTAGCCGGTAAGGATCCCAAAGAGGGAGTATTGGGACCAAACTAGGAAGGGCCATATCAAGTCATCGAGGTCATTAAAGAGGGAACTTACAAATTAGCTCGGCTAGATGGAGGGGCAATCCCACGAACTTGGAACGCCATCCATTTGAAGAGATATTATCAATGATTCCCTTGTAAGGCCTAAAAGGTCATTTTTTATGTATTACGCAATGAGAATTAACTTTTCGTTTATGATTGTACATATTTACAAGTGTAATCTAAAGTAACCACGAAAGACCCTTTCCCAGTTACTTGGGGGGCATATGATACCTAGATATAACCAGGTCGCCTTAAAGACTTAGAAGTTAATTCAAATCGATTGATCGTTGTCTTTCTGAAAAGGCATGAGATATTGATAAAAATTAACGCGAACTAAGTCCTATCATGGATATAACCAGGTCATAAAACTTAGAACTTAATTTAAATCGATTGATCGTTGTTTTTCTTAAAGAGCACGAGATATTGATAAAAATTAACACGAACTAAGTTTTCAAATTAAGTTCCTGGACATAACCAGGTCATAAAACTTAGAAGTTAATTTAAATCGATTTATCGTTGTTTTTCTTAAAGAGCACGAGATATTGATAAAAGTTAACACGAACTAAGTTTTCAAATTAAGTTCCTGGATATAACCAGGTCATAAAACTTAGAAGTTAATTTAAATCGATTGATCGTTGTTTTTCTTAAAGAGCACGAGATATTGATAAAAGTTAACACGAACTAAGTTTTCAAATTAAGTTCCTGGATATAACCAGGTCATAAAACTTAGAAGTTAATTTAAATCGATTGATCGTTGTTTTTCTTAAAAAGCACGAGATATCGATAAAAATTAACGCGAACTAAGTTTTTCAAAATAGTAACTAAAATGTGTAAAGGCAAGAGGAAGTAAACCAATTAAAAGTAAAAATTGATAGATAATTGTCTCAAGGTGGAAACACCTCATGCAAAAGTTACACAAAAAATTGAGAATATTAAAGGAAAGGTAGCAAAATGGAAAGGCCCTAGGCTCCACCAGTCGGCCCCGTGGAGGTCGCCGTCTCGCCCTCCTGCTCGGCTGTGACGGATGCCTCCCCGGTTTTAGAAGGTGCCTCTTTCTAGAGGCGAGCTTTAAACCCCTCCAGCAAGGGCACCCAGACGTCCGCTCCCAAGAAGGAGAAATCACCGTCCGAGTTGTAGGCCCAGCAATGGTAGAGCATGTCCTCCATGGCGGTGCCTGAAGCTGCCTTCTCGGCCTCCAGGGCGGCCTTGGCCTCCTCAGCCCCAGCCTTCGCAGTGTCTAGCTCTGCCCGAGCAGCGGCGAGGGCGGCTTTGGTTGCCTCGACCTCTTGAAGCTTGGGAAGGGCCTCTTCCAGCTCGGCCTGCGCGGCCGCCAGGGCATCCTTAGCCGTCTGCAAGGAAGTTTGGTGGGTGGCCACAACCGCCTGATGCTCGCTCCTCATATCCTCGAGTTGGGCCTTGGTCCTGGCTATGCTCCGATGAAGGGCCAGGGCCCTATGCAAAAACGGAGAGGCAACTGCCTTAGAAAAAAAAAAGAGAAGGGAGAAAGGAAAAACAGGGCAAGGCATGATAATCAAAAACCATAAAAGGGTGAGGTCAGCTTACCGTTAGGGCCATGCCCAATGAAGATTCCAGTACGCCCACCGGGCTCCTGGTTTCGATGGCCCTGAGCTCCCTCTTGTTGAAGCGGTAGAAGTGGCTGACGGCGTAGTTCGCCGTCTCATACACCGTCCCCCGAAAGACGTCTGGAATCTTCTCCAGGTCCTGGGGGTCAACCGGGATACGCACCTCGGGAGGCACGATCGCCGAAGCCCCGAGCTCTGCCCCTGTATCCCGGACGAAGGCCGGAGCTCGCGGAGGGGGTGGGGGCATGCTCCCCCCTGCAGCAGGAGGAACATTTTCCTCGACCTGGGCAGCTGGGGGTTGCTCTTTCTTCTTTGCAGGAGACTTGGTTGGGGTCCCGGCGACTTTCTTCGACATCCGGAGCTTTTTCATTTTGGGCCCAGAGGCCCCAGCAGAGGAGTTCCCTCCAGTGAACACAGCTCACAAATTCTTTCCTCCGGGCTGAGACATCTCTTCTGTCAAAACAGAGGTATGGTTAGTACACATGTTAGCAGTCATGCAAAAACAAAAACGAAAGCGAAATTCAAGTATATATATATACTAAAGGGAATCCTACCCCCCGAGCTAGAAGAGGAATCTATGGTTATGACCATCGGCCCCAGAGCTCCTGCGGGGGAATCTAAGTCAATTACTTCTCGAGCTGGCGCGGGTTCTGGATCCGAGGCCGTCTCAGGACTAGACTCTTCTACGTATTTCCTAAGACCCAGATCTACGGTGCCCTCCCGGAGTGATGGCCATGACCGAAGGTTAGTCCCATACTCCTCGAATAGGACCGACCTAAAGGCTAGGGTGTTGTCTACAGCTATGGTACCCCTAGGACGGCTACTTTTGTAATCCAACACGAGTTGGTCGACGCAGTGGAGCAGGGTTTCATCTAAGTCTGGGTCACTTCAGTGGCGTTGGACGATCTGTGTGGGATTGAACCTAGCTAGCCGGGGGTCGACAGTAGCCTTATCTAAGTTCCTAAACATGTATGGGTTACCTTGGCTAGAAGGACCTGTGGCTACTCCGGACCGGACCCTCTCCTCGTCCGTTCTTTGGGCGACCTCCAATGCCCGCTTCCTCGTCCTCACGAGGGGCACTTCGTCCTCCTTGTCCTCCTCATCTTCATCCCCCGCGACCTCCTCCACGGTGATAGGCCTCATATCGCGAGCTGGGGGAAGCACCCAGGGCCTCCTCAGGTTCAGAGTCTGGCCTGGGGAGATCAGCTTATAGGCCAGTATCGTCTCGTCTGTCACGAGCTGACGATAGTCCTTTTCACTGGGGGGCAAGCCCGCCAGTGTCTCGTACTGGCTGCCAAGGATCACAGACTTCTCTGTCCTCGCGAAGATAGCTGCAGAATTATCCTAAGTCAGAAATGGATATAGGGGAAGTTAACTGATACTTAACTTACGAGCTAAGGTTGAAAGGCACTTACGAGGACGATTGAAGTAGTGCAGCTCGCAGTTTCGGAACCCCATCGACATAAATAATTGATCTTTGCAGTCGTTGGGGTGGCTGGGCAACTCGATGACTGCAGCCGTGTTGGGGAACTGGGTTAAGTAATAGAACCCGTCACCTCGCCCCCGCTGCTCCGGGCTGGCCTTGAGGCAGAAGAAATACAGAATGTCTGCAGGAGTGGGGACCTCCCACTCCTGTTTCAAGAACAAGTATCTTAACCCCGCCAACAAACGGTAAGAGTTGGGGGGAGCTGGAATAGGGCCAACCTCACTTAGTTGAGGAAGTCGGCGAAGTACTGGTCCAACGGGAGGAAGGCCCCCGCCTTGAAATGTTCGTCACTCCAGGCCGAGAACGCCTCATCAAGCGGCGCGCAGCTCCGCTCGCCTTCTAAGGGAGGTCGGGCAATCACGGTTCCTCTCCCCAGCTCGATGTTATGGGAGAGGAATATTTTGTTTACCCTCGCCTGGTCGATAATCTTTGAGACGATCTTCTCCGGCTCGAAGAACGCGTCGGGGGCCACCTCGAGCTCCTGTTCCACTGCTGGCCCGAAGTTGGGAATCGGGGATTCAGCCATCACCTCCTTTCCCTTGTCTTGTTGGGAGGACGAGCTGCCTACGGACTTCTTGGGAGCGTTCTTCCTGGGTCCCATCTGGTCGCCTAGCGAACAAAAAGAAGAAATTTTAGAAAAAGGCGACCTAAAAATGGAGAAGAATCTGAATGTGTTTCCTTGACACGAGCTGAGGTAAGCCCAGCCCGTGGAGAGTGAGACCACGCGGTTCTATGAACACGCGCCTGTGCTCCAAACAGATCCCCGATTACTCGGAATTCGTGTGTCAGGAGGGTCAGGATAGAATTTTCCTTGGAAGGAAAGTTTCAGTAGGCAAGAAAGGCAAAACCGCTTGTGAGGCGTGTCCCCTAAGCTACCCGGTTTTGCACCCAAAATACTAAATACTTTAAACCAGCATCCCAAAAATCCTACCCAGAAATTTTCCCCAGAAAACGCACCCTATAAACCATGCTCCTAAATGGTTTTCTACTGCAAAGATACCCTAACCTAAAAGGCTTTCACCCTTCATGCGCACAAAAAACCAGCGAAACCTTGCATGCGGCTACAGTAAAAATTTACCTAAGCTACAGTGAAAAATAATTTCGAAACATGCACAGTCAGGAGACTTACAGAGTGTTTTGGCTGCGAAGAGGATGAAGGGATCGCCTAGGTAGGGGCTTCGTCGGATCAGTTGATTCCAAAGCTTCAAGGGGGCCATTGCACCTGAACTTCTTGAGCGCTAGGAATGGCAGTCGGAAAGAAGAGGGTTTTTCTTTTGAAAATGAAGAGAGAAGAAGAAAATTTCTGAAAAATTTCAAATGAACGGGTGGCCCATGCGTAAGGTGGCCACCCCTTTTATATACATGAAAGGCCACGTGAGGAGGGCCGGTGGATTGCCCTGATGTGGGATCCAAGGCTCTCCACTCGAAAGACAAAACGACGGCTGAGTATAGGCTAGGCCATTAAATGCGGTTCTCGGAAGACGTATCGTCACCAACCACGATGTTCCACTTATTCAGTGCCTGCGTAGAATGTGGAATATGAAGAGTTCATGGGGAAGCCTAAAAGCCCCTACTGTGGCCCTACACGACGTCGTGTACCACGAGCAGGGGCTTGGGGGGAAAATGTACGCCCTGATTTTCCCACGGGCTATTAGCGAGCTGAGATACGGCCTAAACTATATCAACCACGTGGACATCCCCAAAGACCAGAGCTGCCATCGTAAGATCCTACCTCCTTAGCTCGAGGTAACCTAAGGGTTCACCAAGATTACTTAAAGACTGAGTCTGGACTCTGAAGGCCGCAGGTCGAGGGAAGCATCCAGCTCGTGGTACGAGCTAGAGTTGGAGGCTATGACCTTTTATAAAGTCAACCACGCAAGGTAAACGTGCACATATCAGACATCACGTGTCTGATATATCCCTAACTTCTCCGACACGCAGCGTGAACATGCGTATTCAGACACCCACGATTGGGTTGGGCCGTGCGGCCCATTATCCCCCTTACCTATTGATTAGACCACACTTATGTGTCAGGTTTTAGGAATTAATCATGAATGTCACAGAGTTGACATGATAGGGAAGAAGGTCACGGGATGACCTTCTTACCAACTCCCAGGTGCCCTCTCCTATAAATATGGAGACCCTGGGAGTTACAGAGGATTGGATTCGATTGTGTAAGAAATACCCTGTAAAAGAATACCAAGCATATAGCAATAATATTGACTGGTGGAGTATAAGGATTTTAACCTTTGAACCACCTAAAAACGTAATTGTGTCACCAGCCCATTTCTAAAAAGATCATTCATCTATTTCGGTTCAACATAAGAACTAATCCCTTCCTCTTATTTTCTTAATTATCTGTTGGCGAAGAACCGCGTCAACAACTTGCAAGTGCACAAGTCGAACAAGTAATAAAGTGGTCAAGAGATCGATATCATCCCATAAGGATTAAAAATCAATTAAATAAAATAAATACAATGAATAATAATTCCTAATTTTACCTGAGCGGTTAATTTAGATTGTTGGAATAAAATAGAAAGAAAATAAAATAAAAATTACAAAGGTAAATTAAAATTAGTATGGAAAAACACAAGATATTGACAATTGTTAAGGTTTTAATATCACTCTCTAATAATTCCAGTCCTAATCATTAATGTGCCTAAATCAATTTATTATTCTCAAGAACCTAGAGCGTAGTTTTATCTCTATACCCTCTATCGAGAATGTGTAAGTGATACCTAGCATATATCTATATACGACCATTTATCCCTACCTTCATTAAGTTCCACTCTAGAAACAATTCAAAATATTCCACCTCTTGATTTCACAACATAGAACTATTTTGGCTACTTAGATCTATGCTTATCTCTCGACCTCACATAACCTAAGTTGTTCTACCCACTGCTAGATTATTTAAATGTTCCCCTCTCGAGTAATAATTTTCACAATCTAAATAAAGCCACAATTAAAATTATATAATGCATCACAATATATAAATCATAAATGTAGCATCAATGACTCAAAGTAGAACAAACGAGCAATATTGGACTAGAATAAACTTTGCATTAAATCATAAAACTATAATAATAATAATAATAATAATAATAATAATAATAAGAGAAACATCTACACTCTAACAAATAAGAAAACTAGTCACTCATGATATGGTTCATAATCTCTAATTATTGTCAATATTTAAGAAAAACAAAAATATGAGAAAAGATGAAGAAGAATGATGAAAAACTCTTGAATCCTACTCTCTAGTTTCTTCCAATTGTGTTTCTCTTTCCTTTTATAAGTCTTTTGAGTGTGCTAGCTTCTATAACTATCCTTGACCAATCTATGTTTGAATTTGGGTGAAAAACGTGTGCAAAAAACAAAAATCCCGACTTTTGTTGCGCAGGTGGCGATGCATCACAGCTTATCAGATGATGCATCGCCCAATTTCTGTGTTTTTCCTCCTAACATGACCTTGTTCAGTAAAATATGCATAACTTTTTCATCTGAACTCCAAATGCAAC
This sequence comes from Humulus lupulus, assembly GCF_963169125.1. Classification (NCBI taxonomy): domain Eukaryota; kingdom Viridiplantae; phylum Streptophyta; class Magnoliopsida; order Rosales; family Cannabaceae; genus Humulus; species Humulus lupulus. The sequence goes on along the minus strand of NC_084797.1, from coordinate 151,054,838 downwards.
GATTAAAAAGTTGTACAAAGCTGAGAAATAGATCTACAACTTCTATTTGCAAGAAGTTTTCCAAAATATGAATGAATAATGGTCAAATTTTGGTTTGAAGTTCTAATTTGGCCACAAAATGATCAAGTAAGCTTATTCCTGCACACTTTAACACAACACATCAAATCCATATAAAAGCTTGAAGCACACCACATTAAGATAAAAGAGACATAAATGATTGCATAAACTTCACACTCATCATACTCTCAAACTTAAATGGTTGCTTGTCCTCAAGCAAGAAAGACTTATGTACCAAACACAATGATTTATGAATTCTTCAAGAGCACCATCAATAAATTTCATCTCAAAAACCTAAAACAAAATATACTAAACTATCCAAAACTAAGAGTGTGAATATAGACTAAGAACATATTATCTCAACGTAACAAACTCCTTTTCATTCACCCAATATGTGAATCAAAACAAATTAGTAGAATTTCAACAAATAAATACTCAATTGTTAATATCATCATATCATTGTAAGTGTGTGCAATTCATCTCTACCAATCATAAACAAAATGTGGCTTAAGTATATCAAGACAAAATAATGAATAGATCAAACAATCAAAACAAACATAAGCTTACTTGTTCAACTTATCTCCACTAATGTAAATCAAATATCATGTAAATCAAGAGGACTTTATCAACTTATAACATTAGGCTCGGGTCAATGATGGATGAGAATGAAACATTTAGGCTTACTTTCAACCCATAAACTTACAGAACATCTAACTTTACAATACAAATTTTCCATTTTCCAATTATTTTCTTCATTTTTTCATTCCATGCTTCTATTTTGCACCAATGAGTTACAACTCCCCCAAATTTGTTTTCTTCTTCATTGTTTTTTTTCTCTCTCTCTTTTCATTTTTTTTTAACTTTTTTCTCTACTATTTTTTTTCATTGATAAGAAACTTTTCAATATAACACAATTGGAGTGTAACTCACTTTTCTCATTAAAAACACATTATACCTTCTCAAATAACACTATCATAACATACCTTATTCCTCACTTTATAACACAATTCATAAATCAATACAATTCAATCCTACATTTTTGGTGCAAAAGAGGGTAAAAGAATAAAAATTAATTAAGTTTAAATCTGAAAATCCCAAGCTCAAGATGGGTTTAAATAGCAAAGAATAAGATGTCAATATTTGTCTCAAAAAGGAAACAAAGGGAAAATGTATTTATAGGTTAGCTTTTTGGCTCAAATTGTCCAAAAAAATGCCTATATCATATTTACATAATAAAGATCTAGAATTATAACCTCAACAAGTTACTCAAGTAAGTTCTATTTATCTCTTTGCCAATCAAAATGAATCCAAGTCTCTACAATACCCACAAAGCCACATATTTCATAAGTATCATACATAGACATGTAATCAAAAGATAAAAGATAACAACATTAACAACAAGTAAGATAAGTCAAGCACACAGTCAATAAGATTCAAGACACATACCAAGTGACATCAAAGAATTAAGCATAATAGTCATCATCGAAACCCACATGCCATATAGTCCATATCTTGGTTTAGTTTAGTATAGTATAGTAATCCATAATAATAAAATAGATATACCTAGTCTCTAACCAAACAATTAAAAATAAAATAAAATAATCCACAAACATTATTTCCCCCCAAACTTAAATTAAACAACGTCCTCACTGTTTGCAAAGCAACTCAAGAGGTAAAAACAAAAAGAAAGAATGAAAACAAAAACTTACCCCCCGACCAGTCAAAGAGTCACCAGCCAGTCCTCCCACCGCCATCAGTAGCAGTGTCACTATCATAGTCTCAAATGAAACTATCTAACACCTAACTGATGGTTAAGTATTTCATTCGTCGAATGCACTATATTGTTGTTGACTAGTCGATTAATTATATATTGTAGCACATCATAACCTACAAAATAAAAGAAATTTTGCAATTTAGGTAATACAAAATAAGAAATTTGCAAACATAGTTTAACCTCTATTGATGTAGAATTAGATGCGTGTATAGGATATTTTATGTCTTTAGATATGACTGTCACATTCTCTTCTATTTGCACATATTCTACTCCATCAAATAAATTTCCTTCTTTAGGTATCTCTGGTTCTATTGGAATAGAGACATGTAATGGTTTCTCATGTGACTCTTTGTCATATATGATTGCATCTGCAGTCTCATCCAACCATTTTCATTCATCTGGCAGTCTAATTTTTTGTAGTTCTTTATGTATAGTCAAAGAATAACAAGAATAATCCCTCGTATTATTAACTTCATCCAACCTTGCCCATTCATTTTCAATTTCATTCAACCATGCAAATTCGTCTAGTAGTCGAATTCTTGACAATTCTCTGTGCGTGGTTGGAAAATAACATGAATAATCCATCATATAAGATTAAACCTTATAACATGACCCATAAGCTAACAAAAAAACAATAATATACATAAAATAGGAAAAAAAAAAATACAAATTCTTAGGCTAAAACAAAATATGTCTTCACTATATTAATTCAATTTAACTTATTTAATCCCCGGCAACGGCGCCAAAAACTTGTTGCAAAAAATAATGGATATGCTCGCAAGTGCCCAAGTCGAACAAGTAATAAAGTGGTCAAGAGACCGATATTGTCCCACAAGGATTAAAAATAAATTAAATTAACTAAATATAATTAATAATAATTCCAAATTTTATCTATGTGATCAATTTAGAATGTTGGAATAAAATAGGAAGAAAAGAAAATATAAATTACAAAAGTAAATTAAAATTAGTTTGGAAAAAACACAAGATATTGACAATTGTTAAGGTTTCAATTTCACTCTCTAATAATTCTAATCTTAATCACTAATGTTCCTAAATCAATCCAATATTCACAAGAGCCTAGAGCGTTGTTTTATCTATATACCCTCTCTCGAGTGTCGCATAAAGAATGTGTAAGTGATACCTAACCTATATCTCTATACGACCATCTATACCTACCTTCATTAAGTTCCACACTAGAAACAATTCTAAATATTCCACATCTCGATTTCACAACATAGAATAATTTCAGCTACTTAGATCCATGCTTATCTCTCGACCTCACCTAACCTAAGTTGTTCTACCTGTTGCCAGATTATTTAAATGTACCCCTCTCGAGTAATAATCTTCATAATCTAAATAAAGCCATAATTACAATCATATAATGCATCACAATATATAAATCATGAATATAGCATCAATGATTCAAAGTATAACACATGAGCAATATTGGACTAAATAAACATTGCATTAAATCATAAAACTAGAATAATAATATGAGATCCATCTACACCCTAACAAATAAGAAAACTAGCCACTCATGATATAGTTCATAATCTCAAAATATTGTCAATACTCTAAGAAAAACAAAAATATAAGAAAAGATGAAGAAGAATGATGAAAGACTCTTGAATCTTGCTCTCTAGTTGCCTCCAATGTGTTTCTCCCCTTCCAATTGTGTTTCTTTTTCCTTTTATAAATCTTTTGGGTGTGCCCTAGCTTCTAGAACCATCCTTGATCAACCTATGTTTGAATTTGGGTGAAAAATGTGTGCAAAACACAAAAATCTCGACTTTTATGGCGCAAGTGGTGATGCATCACATCTTATCAAACGATGCATCGCCCAATTTCCGTTTTTTCCTCCTCACATGACCTTGTTCAGTAAAATATGCATAACGTTTCCATCCACACTCCAAATGCAATGATTAAAAAAGCTATAGAAATCTGAGAAATAGATCTACAACTTTTATTTGCAAGAGTTTTTCCAAAAATATGAATGAATAATGGTCAAAAATTTGTTTGAAGTTCTAAGTTGTCCACAAAATCATCAATTAAGCTTATTCCTACACACTTTAACATGACACATCAAATCCATATAAAAACTTGAAGTAAGCACGCCAAATAAAGATAAAAGAGACATAAATGAGTGCATAAAATATGTACTCATGAGTGGGGTTTCCAAAATTCTTTTGCTTTATGTCTTATGTCTTTACAAAGTATGTTTTATGTTTTCAAGCGGGTCAAGAAGGCCATCCAGCCAAGTACTTTGTTTTAACCATTATCAACTGCATTTTGTTTTTAAATACTGAGATCTCATACTCATTTATATTTTTAATATAATTAGCGATGTAAACATTTTATTATTTTTAAGAAAGTCCTTTACTCTTTTAATGACCTAGTTTACGAAAATTGACTTTTAAGAGTGAGTTGACCACTAGGTAAACAGTGTCGTTTCTTAATGGATCAACCGATTAGAATTTTGGGTCGTTACAGGAAGAGGGACTGTAAAAAGTACCTTGAGAAGTTGAAGAACAAAAAGAAAGGTAAATTTGATTTAATGGTCACTGAGACCTGTTTAGCGAAAAACAATTGTTATACCTGGATTGTTTATTTAGGAGCCACTAATTATATTTGTTCTGATTTGCATATGCTTAGTTCTTGGAGAGATCTCCAAGAAGGGGAGTTCACACTCATAGTGGGAACAGGGACCATCATTTTTTTCTCATGTCGTAGGAGAGTTAAAGATTTATATTTTTAACAATAAATTTTTATTTCTTAAAGACATATATTTTGTTCCAAATTTCAAAAGGAACTTAATTTCCATTTCAAAATGTTTAGAACAATGTTATTCTGTTTCTTTTAATAATAAATAAGTTTTATTTCAAAAAATGGTTTGCATGTTTGTGATGGAAAGTTAGAGGAGGCTCATTATATTATAAGATCTAAAATGTCTATATTGCTTAATATTGAAATGTTCAAATTTGAACGATCTAAGCCCAAATGAAAAAAGATTTCACATGATGTAACGTATCTATGGGATCTAAGGCTTGGCCATATTAACTTAAATAGAATTCAAAGATTGTTTAAAGACAGACCTCTAAGTGAGTTAAAGGTTGGTATTTTACTAGTTTGTGAATCTTGTTTAGAAGGTAAAATGACCATGCGACCTTTCCCCTCGAAAGGTGCTAAAGCCTAAGAGTTTCTCGAGTTAGTTCACACGGATGTTTGTGGTCCAATGAAAACTCAAGCTTGAGGTGGTTATGAGTATTATGTCACCTTTATTGATGACTAGTTTAGATAAAGTTATGTCTACGTGTTGCAAAGGAAATCATAAGCTTTTGAAAAGTTCAAAGGGTTCCAAGTCGAGGCTGAAAATCAGCTAGGAAAATCCCTTAAAACACTTAGATAAAATCGAGGTGGAGAATACCTCAACAATGAATTTGAGAATTTCTCAATTGAGCATGGAATAGTTTCACAGCTCACTGCACTAGGTACTCTGCAACAAAATGGTGTTACGAAGAGGAGAAATAAAACTTTGTTGGACATAATAAGATCAATGTTCAACTACTCTTTGTTACCCTTATCTTTCTAGGGATATGCGTTGAAAACATGAGTATATATTCAAAATCTAGTTCCATCTAAGCTTATAGCAAAGACACCCTTAGATTTGTGGACAGGTCACAAACCTAATTTGAGACATGTACGCATATGGGGTGTCCAACATATGTGCTGAAAGCTAAGGCCAGGAAGTAGGTATCTGTATGGATTATGGCTTATGATCGCAAATTGAATATTGTAATCTAAGACAATATAAATAATGGAAGAATAACACAAACTAGATTAAGAGAAAGAAAATACTTTTGTAGAGAGAAACCTTAGTTACATAAATCATAAGATTTTGATTTTATGTGATAAATAATGGAGATGACAATAAGGCTTGACACAGTTGGAATTGTTGTAAAAAAATCTATTTTCCTAACCTCCCACAAGAGATTGCTTGAAGTTACTACAATGATGGAATGAGATTGGTATTAACAAGCATTGGTCTTCAAGCAAGTCAAGTTATCTTGATTAAGATCTTGGAGAAAACTAGTAATCTTGGTGAGTTAGAGAGAGAAAGGGTTTTAGAGAGAGAGTGGAGAGTGATGAATTCACCAAAATCTCATATGAACTATAAATAGTGTAGGAACCGTCATTAGTGTTAACCAATGAGATTAAAGCATTTTGAAATGAGTTTTGGAGCCAAAACACTTAACTGTACGAATGGCCCACACGATGCATCGCCTGTCTAGGCTTTCATTAGACAGGTGATGCAATGCCACTTCCATTGATTTTTCACCTCGTATATCAACCTAAAACATCTCCAAGTTCCTCCATTCTTTTTGGGTACTCTTATATACTCCAAAGAAAAACTTTGGACCTAAAAAGATAATTTTTAAATGCCTACAATAAAATTCAAACTGCCCGTGTTGACTTTAGTGACATCGTAATTGTTTTTGCACCTCTTTATGCTTGACCAATTTCATTATGTATTTAACAAATCCTAACAGTATCTAGATCTGAAGTATGTATGTTTGAAGGCTATGCTAAAGACACAAGAGGAGAAGATATTAATATCAACTAATGCTACTTTTCTGAAAGAATATTATATGAGAGACTTCAAATCTCGTAGTGAAGTTGTACTCAAGGAATTACCTAGTGATAAGATCACACCACAAACAACTTTGGAATTGGGAGAAGAACGTACTAAAGTTCCTAATCAAGAATCCCATGTGGTTCATCATAGTGGGAAGGTTGTTAGATAGCTCGTTCATTACACTGTATTTGGAGAAGCACAAGTTGCCATATCTAATGACAATGTAGACAACCCGCTAACTTTAGTAAAAATGGCTTAAAGTCATGAAACTCGAGATGGAGTCTATGCACTCCAAATCTACTTGAAATCTTGTAGATCCGCCTCAAGACGTATGATTGATTGGGTGCAAAAGTATATACAAGTGAAAGAGAAGAGTGGATGGGAAAGTAGAGACTTTCAAGGCATGGCTTGTAGCCAAAGGTTACACACAAAGAGAGAGTGTGGATTATGAAGGAACATTCCCTATGAAATTTGGAAAATGGATGTCAAAACGACATTTCTAAATAACCATCTTGGATGTCAATTACCCGCTATCCATAGCCAATTATTTCAACTATGAAATTTGGCAAATGGATGTCAAAATGACATTTCTAAATAACCATATTGATGTAAGCATATTTATGATGCAACCAGAGGGATTCGTGGAGTAAGGTCAAGAGCAAAAGATTTGCAAGCTCAACGGTCCATCTACGGACTGAATTAGACGTCTAGGTTTTGGAACATAAGATTTGATCAATATGTTAAATCTTATGGGTTTGACCAAAATGCTAATGAGCCATGTGAAAACAAACGCAACGACAAGGAAAAAGTGGTCTTTCTAGTGTTGTATGTTGATGACATAATACTTATTGGGAATAACGTGAATATGTTATCTAACGTAAAGCACTGACTAGCCAACCAATTCCAAATAAAGGATTTGGGATAGGCAAGCTATGTCCTTAGGATACGGTTAATATGTGATCGCAAGAATAAGTTGTTGGCACTGTCTCAAGCATCTTATATAGATAAGATACTTATGAAGTATGCGATGCAGAATTACAAGAAGGGAAACTTACCTTCCCGACATGGGGCTCATCTCTCCAAGGACCAATGTCCTAAAAATCCCTAAGAGGAAGAGGAGATAAGATGATACCCTTGCAATGTATGCAATGTTATGTACTAGATCTGAAATTTACTGTGCTATGTGTAATTTTTTTCAAATTAAAAAAAAAAATGAAAATACAAAATTTTACAAAAATACGGATAATAGTTTCTAACAGTTCTGTTACTGCTTGTTACAATTTTTTATTTAGTCTGTAAATGTTGTTTACAAAATTATAACATGTGGTTACTATTATGAATGGTTAAATACATAGTTAAATTGGTTGGGCAGGAAGACATGCAAAATTCATAACGGTTTCACTAAAGTCAACATATGAAAGTTGACTTTTGGTTTAGGCATTTATAAATCATCTTTTTAGGTCCAATGTGTTTCTTTGGAGTATATGAGACTACCCGAAAATTTTTAGAGCATTTGGAGATGTTTTAAGACAAGTTTTGGGGAGCCAATTCAGGTCCACAGGTGTTGCGAATGTGTTGCCTAGATCTGATAGGGCCATACAAGTGAAGCATCGCCTGCATGGTGGCGATGCATCACCTGGGTGCAGGCGACACATCGCTTGGGCGATCCGTACAAGAGTTGATCGTGACGTGTTTCGGCTCCAAAATTCAAATTGAAATGCTCTAATCTCATTGGTTGAGTCTAATGATGGTTTCTATACTATTTAAAGGGGTCATTTGAGTTAATTGGTGAAATGATCACTCACCTATCTCTCTCTCTCTCTCTAGCTCTCAAGACTACTAGTTTTCTCCAAGATCTTTATCAAGAAAACTTGACTTACATGAAGATTCAAGACTTGTGAATCCCAATCTCATTCCATCATAGTAGCTTCAAGAAATCTCAAGAAGGATGCTAGGAATAGAGATTATTGGACAACAAATCTTAATTTGTGTCTAGACTTTGTTACAATTTGTTGATTCACATAAAATCATAGACTTGTGATTTTATGTATCAAGGCTCTTCAACCCAAAGGTCAGTTCTACCACTTGTTTTATTTATGTTTTATTCTTTGTATTATTCTTCCATTAAAGAGTAGATTATCCTTGTTTATTCTTTTGAATTGTAATTTACAAAGCTTGGTTTATAGCTTTATCCCCAACAAGCAAAAATCTCTAACCCCAAACCTAAGGTTTGTATCAAATATTGTCTATCTCTAAGGTTTATCTACTCACCAAGACTATGGAAGAAAGCTTATCAATCTCAACCCTCATGTTCATGTCTCAAGATCTAGTGAGACTAGATCGATTCAATGGCTAAACTTTATGCATTGGAAAGACAAGATCAAGTTTATTCTCACAACATTGAAGGTTCACTACATCCTTGACAAAGATTTGAAGACTTTGGAAGCTCCAAAGGATGATGATACTCAAGAACTGATCAAGGAAATGAAGAGAAGTGAAGAAGATGAGTTAATATGTAGATGCCACATACTTAATGCCCTCTCGGATCATCTCTATGATCTTTAAACCAATACAACATCGACAAAGGAGATATGGGACCACTACAAAAAAAGGCTTTTGTCGACATATTTTTGCATCGGCAAAAGTTGTTTGGCTTTTGCCGACGCGTTTTTGCGCCGGGAAAGGCTGATGGCGAAGCCCCATTGGTACTAGGACTTTTGCCGACACAAAATGAAATGCTCCAACAAATGAGGGGCACATCGAAAAAATATATTTTCTACAGAAAAGGGGAAAACACTTTTGCCGGCGTAATATTGCACCAGCAAAAGTCATCACTTCTGCCGGTGTGATTTTGTGTCGGCAAAAGTTGGTACTTTTTACCTTCCCAGTTTTTTCCAGCGCAAAGTAATATTAATTTTCTTTAATTTTATTGAATTAAAAAATATATAAATATTAAATTATTTATTATTTAATAATTTTAATTTTAATGTATTATTTATATTAAATTAAATTAATTCATTGGTTAAAAATAAATTAAAAATTCATTTGTACTAAATTAATTAAAATTAAAACTATAAATTAGTTAATTGTCTCCACTAATGTAATAAACATGAAGAAAAAAAATTAGTCCACTAAATTAAAGCTATAAACTTGTCCATTGTCTCTAATAATATAAACTTGAAATAAAATAAAAAATGCTCTACAAATGTTGTTGATGTCCTCATCCTTGCCCCTGTCAGCTGCATTGTTGTTATCGTCATCATCATCTTCTAGTTACAAGTCCACAGTAAAATCAAGAGCCATAGTGCTTATCTACTTCACCAAAGCACTAAGCAAGGTCTGCTGACGCCACTAACGATTCTTAAGTCTCCGATTTTCCTTGATTATTGCCTCCATTGGAGGTGGCACTTTCTCATAAATTTGTGATGACGATAAAGGTGTTTCCCTCTTCCTATAAATTGCCTTGAGCCTAGGAAACGCCCCAAAACCTTTCTTGTAGCACAAGCAAGGCCCAAGAACATCAATGACAATGTCCATATCAAGCAGGAACTGATCCTCAACATGATCGCCAACACAAGAAGCAGCAAACGATGCAACGGGCGTACTCTACGATGCTCAACGCTCGGTCATCTAACTCTACACAATAAAAAAAACATATACATTAGATTCCAATATAACATTGAAAGAAAACCTAACTTAGAAAGTATAATTTTAATATCTATCTACCAACACCCCATCATTAATTGTTGCAGACCAATGATTGGAAAAGTATGTAGGTAATTTTGTTCCTACATATGAGAACAAATAGGCTAAGTTATTTTAGCACAGTAATCCATATCTCAATAAAAAATATGCAGATATTGTTGATATATATATATGCTAAGAGTAATTTATTCATGGGGGAATTTACGTCTCGTAGAGTTAACCAAGAACAACTATACGAGGTGTAAATTTCCCAAGGAATAAACTGCTCTTAGCATATATATCAACAATATCTACATATTTTTTATTGAGATATGGATTTCCACGACCAAATTAACTTAACTCATAAGCTCCCATATGCGGGGACAAAATTAGTTACGTTTTTTTTCTATCTTGGTCCACAACCATTAATCACAAAGATATTGGCACATAGATCATAAAGTTTTAATTGTTATTAATTTAATTAATAAGTAATTACTAATTGATACAAATCAATTAGTAATAACTATTTATTAATTATTTCCTAAACTTTTAGTTTTTTTAACTAAACTTTTAGTTAAATGATAATGAATTTTTAAATTTATACACACTTTAATAAAGTTAAGGTTAGGCAACATTACATATTTCGTCTTTGCTTCATCGCTAAGCTATTTGTCCTTCTTCTTGCGGAGCTACTCGAATGTGTTGATCATGCTTGGAAATTGGCGAGTAGACGGATCGATCTAAGAAAAACAAATTATTAGAACAGTGTTATCCCTATAAAATTTTCGTTACACAATAAATGTTAGTTATTATAACTTACATGACCATAAACATGTGCAACGATGGATTTAGAGTCGTATCCTCCTAGTATGGCTACTATACCTAGTGTTGCTCAAAACTCTCATAATTGCAGAGAGTTGCCCAGTCAAGAGGAGTAACGTCAGTATAAGGTTGGGCTTTTGCTCTCTCGTTGTCCACCTCTCCCCCAACATTAACCCAGTACTTTTTCATTGTATAATGACAATCACAAAGATGCTTCTTCATCAATCTTCCCATGGAATCATTAATTACATGGTTGTCTTCAGGATAAATAAATTTGTCATATAATCACAATTTTAGAGTTTCTTAAAATATTATGAAGATGACAAAAATGATTATTTATAGTTCCTTAAAATTTAGTAAGACATTTTACAGATAATGTTTGACAAATGACTTTCCAATCAGCTGTCGTTACTTGTTCCCAACATAGGGTAGTCGTGGGTATAGTCTAATGCAAAAAACGGGCCATAACGTTTATATTTTAAATTAATTATATATTAAGAATTAATTAATATCTTAAATTAATTATTTTTTCAACATTACTTAAAGATAATAATTAATTTTCTAATTAATGTTACTTTTCGTAAGTCTAATGTAATTTGGGCAACATAACGCCTATATTTTAAAGTATCCCAAAATTTTATAACCTACAAATTGCACACAAAAATATTCAGAATATTCCCAGAACATACAAAACCTAAATTTAATCAATCAATTATTCGCACAATAATATATAAAGTTATTTCACTTAACCATTTTCACACAACAAAATATATTTAATAACACCAAAACATAAACCAAATTTGTTTTTTTTCAATAACACCAAAACAATTTATTTAATAAATATTTAGAAAAAAAATTAATATTTTATACAAAATACATAAATTATATTACAAAAATACAATATAATATAATTCTCTAATCTGTTTGTTTATATATATATAACATTAAATTAAAAAAATATGCATACATAATTACAATAATCAAATATAATTACAAATTTAAATCTTCTTTTTATTAATATTACAAATATATTTTTTTCATAAATATTACAAACATATAATATTGAAATAAATTGAAAACACAAAATAAAAAATAGATATATTATAGTGTTGCTTCGGCTCTGGCAGTGGCTTGATAGGGGGCTCGGGGTCGGTAGGGGGCTTGGGGTCGTCTTGGCCTCGGCCTTGGCAGGGACTCCATAGAAACTAAAAAAAAATTAAACTTAATAAAAATTCATGAAAAAAAAAATACAAAAAATACATACACACAGAGAGATAGAGAGGCGACGACTCGGAGCTCGGAGGGAAGCGACTCAAAGTGGGAGTGGAGGAGGAGGAGACTTAGTGGTTGGACTGAGAATATAGAGAGAGTCGGAGTGAGGGATGCGGAGAGGGACCAAGACAGAGAGAGAGATGGGCGGTGTGGTGGTTAGGGTAGGAGCGGATTGGTGGTGCAGTGGATTTTATAGAGAAAACAGAGAGAGAGAGAGAGAGAGAGTTAGAGAAAAGACTGAGAAAATGAAAATGGGGAAGAAGGGTGGGGCGGCTGGTCTAATATCGAATGACTTTTGCCAGTGCATTTCATTGCGACAATAAAAGTTAAAACTGTGCCGGCAAAAGTTAGCTCTGAAACCCTAATAGAAAATGGCATTGTTTCAATAAGTGTGACATTTTCCACGTAGTTTTAACTTTTTTTGGCGCAATGAAATGCGCCTTCAAAATTCTACCCACCTACCATAATTATCACATGGAATTATTCCGACACATTGCACCTAACACTCTAGCAAAAGTCCTAACGGTAATAAACACGTGGACTTTTGCCGGCGTGTTAGGTCAAAAGCGTCAGCAAAAGTACCAAACACGTGGTATTTAAAATTAGCAATGGCGGGTGTTTTTTCACTTATACTTTTGCTGGCGCAATTGGGAATTGCGCCGGCAAAAGTGTTTACACCGGCGTAAATATCCGCCGGTAATTTTCTTTGAGTATCGGCAACAGTAATGCAATTTTAATAATTTAATTTTTTTATTTTTTTTAAATAAACGTATAATCAGGCGTCGAGGACAATAATAGAATCATTCAATAATTTTAAAATAAATAAAAGCCTTAAAAAACTAATTGATTTGGGTATCATCAATCGAAAACGATTCAAGTACAGGTGATCACATTATATCAATGAACAAGATTATTTCTCATTACTACGATTATGGATATTTAACACTTGAAGTTTAATTTAGCTGTACTTTTTACATCTAAAATAACTAATAAATACTCAATGTCTCAACAAATTTGTAAATTTGGATATGTCAAGTGAAATCGCAAAAGAAGATTATATGTTAAAGCAGGGAGTGTACATAGTATACTTACTAATTAATTTGTTCTTAAGAGTTTGTTCCAAAATAATCTTGAAAAATGGGGAGCAGTGGGAGAAAACTTTGTATGAACCTTGGCTCTTTGGCTAGCACAAGCCATGGTTGAATAACTTTTTCTGCTTTGAAATAAAGAAGCTTAGTTAGAACCCTCTCAAGTAATGCTCTACTAATTAAGTACCAGGTAAAGCGTAGAGCCAGAGCCACACCTTCTATGTTCTACATAACACTTTTGGAGATACTAGTAAAGTAATAAATATTTTCTTTGGTCCTATCAATGTGTTTATAATTACCTCTATATTACATTTATTGTTCTGCAAAGTTGAACTCCTTAACTCTAGTTTCATATGAAAATCTTAAGAGTTTTACTATTCTTCCCGATTAAATCTTTACCCTGAGCAACGTGTCCTCTTTTGATATTCACTCATGCATGATCATCACGATAAACATAAAATGTTATTACAACATATTTTTTCATATTCCCTAGTCAAAAGTGTACAAACTGTATACTTCTAATACATTTTTTCATAAATTTACATGTTATTGTTCGAGATGAATTTTAATTTTCTTTATTTGATTTTGTAGCTTATTTCCAAAAATTGTTCTTGGAAATATGGTGAAACTTTATCGAATTTGATGCTCATTAAGCTTCCGTGTCATTTGAAATGAAATTAGATACGCTTTAGATATGAGGGGAATTCTAAATTTAATGTTGTTATATATATAATTTGAGTGCAGTTGACATAGAATATCACTCTACTCCTACCAATTTAGGTATAAAATGGTCTAAAATACTCATTACTTTGAAAAGGTTTCGTGAAAAAATAAAAATTGGTTTTTTATTGTTTAATAATTTTCCCGGCGAAAATATACATTTATCGGCGCAGTTTTCATACTTTTCCCGGCGCATTTCTGAGATACGCTGGCAAAATTGTTAACGGTAAAAGTCTTTTTCTTTTACTGACGCATTTAGGAACAGTGCCAGTAAAAGTCGTGTCAAAAAAAGTTATCATCTTTTCCCGAGGCATTTAGGATTTACGCAAGTATAGAGCGGTAATTGTCGATGAGAAAACACACCAGTAAAACTCTCAACTTTTTCCGATGCAATTAACAAAATGCGCTGATAAAGTAACTTTTGTTGGTGCCTTTCCAAAACGCGCCGGTAAAACCGAAGAAGAAGGTACCAAGAAATTCCTCATAACTTAATACCTGGAATTTAAATTCTTTGATGGAAAACCCTTACTCCCCCAAGTACATGAGCTACAAGTTATTGTAAATAAGTTATCTACTCTAATGATAACATTGTTGAAATCCTTCATGGTGGGTGGGATCGTATCCAAGTTGCCTCCATCTTTGAAGGGCTATAGAAAGAAGATTCTCCATAAGAATGAGGAGATATATTTGGAGGAGATCCTAAAGCACCTAAGGATTGAAGAGGAGTCTCGTTCTAGAGACAAGTGCATGGAAGAGTCCAATGGTGGGACATCCAAGGCTAACGCCATAGAGAATCCTTCTCAATCCAAAGGGAAGGCTCACAAGAAACCCCAATCAAAGAAGGAGACTGGCCTAGCCCTTAAGAAGAATGAAGGGCAATTCAAGGGTCTGAGATATCATTTTTTTTTGTTTGTGGCAAGAGTGGTCACATGGCTAACCGAAGAGGAGTTGGTTGCTACCTTGAGGGAGGTAAATGTCATCCAAGGCAAAGTGTAAGGATCGTGGTATGACACTTGTGCCACCATTCATGTAACTTATGATAGAGAGGTCTAAAAGAATTTCAAGAATCAAAGGATTGTCATGAGATCCAAATGGGAAATGAGCATAGATCTAAGGTATTGGGCAAAGGGAATGTTGATCTATACTTCACATCCAGAAAGAAGGTTCTTTTGACCAATGTGTTGTATGTTCCAGATATGAGTATGAATCTTGTGAGTGGGCACATGTTGAGCAAATCGGACATCAAAGTGATATTTGAGTCTGGCAAGCTAATCTTGTCCAAGGGGAATTACTTTGTGGGGAAAGGGTATGTTTCTAATGGAATGATAAAATTGTGTACCAAAGACTCATGTTTTGATAATAATGCATGCACGTCTTCCTCTTATATGATTGGCTTTGATTATATTACTTTGTGGCGTAATAGACTTGCCCATATAGGTTATAGTACAATTAAAAGAGTTATTAAATCTTTTTAATTGTATGCAATGATGTTGAGCATGATAAATGTGAATTGTGTATTAAATCTAAGATGATAAAGAAACCTTATCCAAGTGTTGAAAGAAAAACTAACTTGTTAGATTTGATACATAGTGATTTATGTGAATTGAATGGAATAATTACTTGGGGTGGACATAGATACTTTATTACCTTTATTAATAACTGTTCTAGATTCCCATATGTGTATTGATTAAGAATAAGGATGAGGCATTTATCATGTTTTAGAAGAAAAAAATCAAGATTTTAACACTAAAATATAGTTCCAAACTGAATAAAAACTTTACATCAATATCCAAATGCACACATTGAATGTGAAAAAAAATGTAATTTTTATAAATAAAAATGAAATAAAATATAATGTAAGACATTAAAATTGTACTAAATATATATATATGCAAATATTGCAAAAGTTTATTGATAATCTTATAAAAATAAATAACTCTATAAACTAAACAACTATATCATTTTGAAATGTTAATATAACATATTTTTGTTAGTTTATATTAACAAAAAAAATAACATTGGAGTATTAATTGTTTTGTAAGAAAATATAAAATTATTTTTGCACTGAAATATTAAAATAAAAAATAATTATTTTCTTATTTTTCTCATTAAATGCACACACTCACCACATCAATATTAAAAAAATAAAAAAAGGCGCAATTTATTTAAAAACAAATAAATTTTCACAATATAATATTTAAAAAGTTTGTATCCAACGGATTATTGGTTCAACGATTTTTTTTTCGTTAACTTTAACAGGATATTCTTATATTTAACGAAATATTAATTAGTTAATTTATAAATCATTTAATTGATATTTATTTAAAAATTATAAAGCAATTCATATCATATTTCTATAACTTAAATAAAATTTAATTAAATAAATTAATTAAAATGTGATATTTTATGATAATTTAAATGACATTTATTTACAAATAATAAACTAATACGTATCATTTAGATTGGAAATGACTTTAAATAAAATTGAAATAAATTAATTAATTAAAATAGAATATTACGTATAAATTAGCACGGGAACATGAATTAAACTTCAATAAATAAATAATCAAACAAATTAAAATAGGATATTTTTGGGATATTTTTTATTAATTTAAATGGTAATTATTTATAAATAATAAAGTCATATGTACCATATTAGTTGTCATTATTTATACAATTAATTAGGAATAAACTTAAACTTAAACAAAAAATAAAATAATTAAAATAGGATATCTTATGTGATTTAAATCATATTTATTTTGTTGACTGTCTTTTTTTGTTGTCAACTAATTAAACAAGAACTTGAAGAAATGCAGGTAAAAGACACAGATTTTACATGGTTCAGGTTATAAAACAACCCTAGTTCATAAGGCTTTAGTATTAGTGTTCTTGAAGATTGAGATGGGAAGCTTCAATGGAGGTTTTCTCATGCGGCGTCTATACTGCTCTGAGTACAAAAGTGGGATCAAATGTCTAAAAGCCAAAATTCTCTTATAATGGACGTCCTATCCCTATTTATAGTAGTTGGGGGCAATTAATTCTCTTAATGGAGATTTATTACAAATATGCCCAATCATTTGGGAGTTTAATGCTAATTAACACCTTCGGGTGCCCTAAGTAAGGTGGTGGGCCCAGGCGTATTGCATGGGGCTGCCCAGTTCGTAGGTTGCAGCCCACTTCTTTACAAGACATGCCCCATGACACTAACAGAATGTAGCTGCACATTTCCTATGCCAGGCAATGCATTTGGACATGCCAATTGTCGAGTGTATGGGCTCGACACCACTACTCAAGGCACAAAAATATGTCATATGGTAGCTTGCGGTACAAAGTTGTTGCGACTGACAAAGCTGTTGTGAAGAAAAACTCCTAGGGATTGAGGACTAACTGATCAAGAATACAGGTGGACCATAACAGATGTCCTCAAGACGTGGCCTAACTTGAACACATCCATGCCTGGAAATGAATAATAACGCATTGGGAGGAATCTATGCTTTGAGGAGCTCTTGGCGAGCTCTACAAGACTTCCTTAGCTCCCGAGGAGCCAAATCACTTCTCTAATGACTACCACGTGTCCAATGATAAAATCACAGATAACATTTTCCCCCCAAGTCTTCACTTGTCCTCAGACAGTGGAGACTTAGTCTAGGAGGAGTAATTTCAAGGTCTTTGGGAGGTGACTCTTGAGGTCTTCATGACATCACACTCGAAAAAGGTAAAGCCACGTGTTGACTCCCCATTGCTGGCCCATAAATCGGTGCAATTAATGACGAGTCTGTTCCATGCCCAAGATGTCCAATCTGTACCCAAAGCATCCTTTCGCCTTGTATCTAAGGCTTCCTTTTGCCATGCTAATGATTTCGATTCGTGCCTTGATAATTGTGACTATTGGATCACGCTCAAGTGCCTACCCCATAGGTGATCAACGATCGGGGTGGAGTTGCTTCCCCAAGCTCTTCGTGTATAAAATGGGAGAGTTTTCTTTTTCCTATTCACTTTTTCCATTTAAAATTTTCAGGATTACCAAAGCTCTCCAAACTCTCTCAAGCCCCTCGAATACTGACAACCCCAATCTTCATCAGTTCTTGACTTCCAGCGACCTAGACTGCTAGAGAGAATCTTCGTACTTCTGGGTAAGAGAAACAAAATACTTTTGTGTTCACACACGGCACGGCACTTATATGCGCTACATCTAGAGTAAGTGTGTTATTTCCTTTTCTGTTTTGAGTTTTTGGGTTGAGATTAGTTGCATGTGTTAGGCACTGGTGATTCCCAATATTCAGAGGTCATTTTGACCTTTTTGTAGTCTTTTTAGGTCCATTTTAATGTTAAAAATGGTCCAAATGGACTGCCTTAGGCCCTTCTGCGTTTTTTCGCATTTCAGGACCTTCAACCAGAATCTGGAAATTTCCCAGATTTCAGCGAGGTCCGTGAAATCCGGTGGTGCCCTCTGGCACCAATTCATTGGTTTCGAGGACACCCCAGAACCTTAGAAGGCCTTCTCGTCCACTCCCCAAGACTTTGTCTTAAGGATTCTCATTTCGACCAATATTTCTTCAAGTCAATGTGCCAACTGCTTGGGTTTACTATTTCAGATGTTCGAAGAATTACATCATCTCCACCAGCAAGGGTTCTACCACTTCGACCAAGAGATATTGGAGATGGATCAAGATGTCGGACGACTACCCGAGGGATGGAGGCGGGGGCGTCAAAGTAGGGCAGGGCCCCTATGATGAGGGAAGAACCAATGAGGGCGGAGAGGCCCGGCCAATTGGCGCCTTGGAGGAAGAGGTGAGCATAGGTCCCAACAGATATGTGGCGGAGGGTTTTGAAGCCGAGCAGCTCCCCGGCAATTTGAAACATCAGGGATCCCTCAATAGAATACTCACCTTCAATGGAGTGGTGAATCAGGACTTCTTGACGTGCCTGTCCCGAGAAAACAAAAGGACGCATTAGAGCATCCACGGCCTCGGGACCTTGAGTGTGCCTCACCTGCAGGCGGGAGAGGGCCCTGCCCCTACACCAATACTATGTCAACTTCCTGAAGTTTTTCAGCATAACCCCATTCCAGCTATCCCTGAATTGGCATCAGGTGCTAGCTGGGCTATATGTTCTGTACAAGAGGTAGAACTGGCCCGTCCCTTCTCCGGCTGAAATCTTGTACGTCTACAACTTTTGGGCCCTTAAGAAGGGGAAGCTTGACGGGTACTATACTTTGATGAAGTATACGTACCCAAGGATGTCTTACAAGGCTTCGTGTATGAATGAGAGCCATGTGCGGGATTACAAAGACCACTTCTTCTGGACAAGTGGCTTTCCCACGCGGACCAACCCTACTCCACTCCTGGACTTTGCCAGGGTTTGTTGTCCACCGCATTTAGTTGGTTCTTAGGAAATTCCTTTTATTAGTCCCTACAACTGTACCCCATTCATCATGGCCTACGACAAACAACTTCAGCAGATGAATGCTCTTCCCGATGAGGATTTGAATCTCAGCCACCTCATGACAGAGGAGAACTTGAGGCAATACGACCTCCTCTGGGCTGACCTGTACCTGAGTTCAGTAGACCTCTCCCCCTTTAGAAACTCCAAGAAGTCCCTGGTGGAGGCGCAACTCCACAAAGAGTACGTGATTGAGCATTCCCTCCTCCAGTTTACTCAATAGATGCGGGAGGAGAACGTGGAGACCGTGCTCGCCGTTTAGGCTGCTACCGAGGCCTAGGAGGACCAGGAACTTGAGAAGGAGCTCCAGGCATGGATAGATACCTCGTCTATACCAAGGTAAATCATCTATCATCCTATACTATGCTAAGAATGTAAGGGAGGGAGTTAGTCCTAATGTGTGGGTCTCGCCATCACTCCTCGAGTGTGGACAGAGCTTAGCACGTCCTTGGACTGAGGAGGAGTTCCAAGACTACGAAGACATGATTAATGCTTTCCTCCACAACTCGAAGAGAATGGTAGACCCCCAGGGGTTCGTGCCATTAGATGAGGTGACGTCCATGCACTCGAGGTGCTTTTGTCAATATGAGATGAACACCACCCAGGAGATGGGCAGACTAGTGCGAGAGTTTGACCATTCTATTCTTCACCGAGATGAGCCATCTAGTTGTGGGGCTCGCAAGGAGTTTTCATGCATATTTAGAATATTTTGCACGCATTCTTATTCTTTGTTTCTTTTCTTCTGGAGGATAACCATTTTTTAATGTTTTCAGACCACACTGGTTTGTCTGATTTTATTCAGGCCAAATGCCAGAGGGTGTCGGGACCCTATCAAATCCAAATTTCGACTGCATAAGCCATGGTGCCTGCACCCGCGGTAACCATTCCTCCATCCTCGATAGATATTCCACTAGCGTCCCCGCTGAGCCTGGTGGTGAGTGGTGAGTGGAGAGGTCATAGACCTTTGTGGGGGCTCCACGGTCCGTGATGTGGGCACTTTGAGGACGGGAAAGGGCCTCCCATCCTCTAAGGTGTCTGGCAGTTAGCTAGCCAGAATGCCTCGGCTTGTCATGTAATGACCCAAAATTTCTAATAAGGCTTAAGGGCCTTGATTAGCATGCCAGAAGGACATAATTGGTATATGTGTGATTAAATGCATGACTATGTGGCATGCATGATTATATGACTATGTGACATGCATGTTTGTGAATATTATATATGCATGTGGGCCCTTTATAGCTTATAAGGGCATATTTGTAATTTTGGCCCGTTGAGGGCATAAATGTGATTATATGTGATAAATTGTTGAGACCACATTATTATGTGGATAAATTTTCAGCATATGGCTCGAGACGGTCCTAGTGAGCAAATTGGCAAAATAGTCAAAACCGGGTATAATACCCAGCTCGGGGGAGCCTAGGGGTAAATTTGGGAATTTAGAGAATAATTTGAAAATTATTGGACATTGAATAAATAATTAGTAATTAATTGGATGACAGGATTAATTGGTAAATATTTGGAACATTTGAGAAATTAGCAGGAACTGGAGGAAATGACCATTTTACCCCTAGGGATAACTTGAGGGCTAGTTAATTAAGAAGGGCATAATGGTCTTTTACCTAGGAACTAAGGGATATACTCAGAACTTAGGAAGTGGATGTAACCAGAATTAAAGAAAAACTCTCATCTCTCTCTTTCCCGGTTTACTCCCTCTCTCACTCTCTCTCGATTTGCTTTGAAGCTAAGGAAGGAGAAAAAGGGGTAGTAAGCTTAGGCTTGGGCTGGTGTTCTTTGAAGGAAATTGAAGAAAAACATAGGGGAAATCTATGGGGGATACAAGCTAGAAATTTAAGCTCGAACTTGTTGGAATTCAACCATAATTGAGGTAAGTTCATAACCTAGTTTTTGCTGAAGAATCTAGTTTATTAGAATGGGATTTAAGTTGAGTAATTGTATGATGAATTGTCACTGATTTGGGATAGAAAATTCAGTTTGTATTATGGTAGTTTTATGTTTAAACAGCTAAATTAAGGTCTTAAATTCGTAGCTATCTTGATGTTGAATTGGGGAGGTTAGTTTAGGTAAAATTCTAGGTTAAGGTCTTGAGGTTCTTGGCTGGGAGAAGCATGTGAAAAACCCAGATTTTCTAGGCTCAAAGGGAGCGCACCGTGACCCAGCCCTGGGGCGCCGCGGCGCATGTGCCCATTTTAGCCTGGGATGCTCTTTGACTTGGGGGCGCACCGCGACCCATTAGGCCAAGTCGTTGCCTGCCTCCCCTTTGGCTTAGGTCCATGCTCTCTGACTTAGGGGCAAGTCGTGACCCACCTAAGGATGTTGACCTTAGAATGGTTTCTAGAATCAGTAAGGCTCGGGGGTTCAAACCTAGGTGCTCAAAACAATTTCTACTACCCGGTTTAGTATAAATTGAGGTCTCGGAGGCTCGTTTCTGTCTCCTAAGTATTTATTGGATTGGAAGTTAATAATAACCCATTGGACACTGTGACTAGGTTTATCTCCAAGGCTTGGGACTGAGGATCGTTCTTAGAACCATTCCATTACCTCCGCTTGGAATTAAAGGTAAGAAAGCTACACCTTTGTGTGGCTGTGTTGGGACTAAGAGTCCCTGTATTTGAATACAAATGTTGTATGATTTTGATATGTCATTTGTGCATGAAATAAACGTCCTATGAGAGCCGGAGCTAATAATTTGCGCACAAGACGCGGCTCAGTCACTGAGAGCTGGGGTCAGCTAGATAAACACTAAACTTGGCCTAAGTGAGCCGGAGTCAGTGGGTTAAACAGAGGATGCGGCCTAAGGGCGTCGATCCTGAATATTGTATGATGGTTGTGATAAATTGTTGAATATAAATATGTTTTCTGTTGTTAATCTGATGGTTATGACTAGTTGAATATCTGGATGATTGACTTGTGATTCATTGATTGTCATCATTGATTATGTGTCTGCTATGTTGTTATGGTTTTCTTGCTAGGCCTTGGCTCACGGGTGCTACATGGTGTATGTAAAGGCAAGGGTAAGATGGACCAACCATGAGTTGGAGAGCTATGGGGGCGAGGTGTACATTGTCAGTTGCTCGTCCGCCACGGCCGAGGGTTTGTACAGGGATAGAAAACCTAAAATATGTATTTTGCCACTAGAGTTGCCTTTGATTGCGTACAACTTTTGGAAGTTTGTAAATTTTTCCTTTAAACCCGTTTTTGGGATCCCATGTGCTAAACATTTATTTTAATGAAAATTGTCCATTTATGACCAAAATCTTTTAACCCTAACTTGATTATGACTTTAGGATCACATCTTTATTCAAATGACTTGATTAGCAAGTCTATCACTATTTCAAACACGCAGTGTAACGGTCTTGGTTATCCAGGGTGTTACAACTTGGTATCAGAGCGGTCTAGGTTTAAGAGTTCCTGAAGACTAGATGGACATGTACACTCGCCGCTAAAGACAAGCTCGACTCAAGTTTTGGTAATTGTATACATGTGATAATATGCTTAAGTTCTTGAATGAAATATAAATGCTTTACTACATGATTAATAGGGAGCATAAGATACCGATAGGACCTGGCTCTTGACTGATGTGTGATCATATTAAGGCATGCTTATTAGCATTAATGTTGCATGTGAGTGAATATTTGAATGATTATTTGCATCTTGATTGCTTGTGATTGATTGAGTTCCAACGGTGGATGATGGAAAGATTGTTACCCTGTCATCGTTGTCTGACCACTGAGTCATTGATTGTAGATAAACTTGGATACCTAGGTAATCTATACAACTAGTCGGCACAGGATCTGAGGCTAGAGATGATGACCAGGACCAGAACACTCTGCCAGTCCTTGATAATTGGCAGTAGATACTTACAGACATACAAGCTCGGTTACAGAGTCAGGAAGAGCAGATCCATCTTCTGAGACAGCAGGCTCCGTCAAGGAGTGCTACACCTATTTTTCCACCTGTTGTGGCACCACTTGTTCAGGCACCTAAGATTGGGAACATGTGGGAGCCCTTGTATGAGTGGTTCAAGAGGTAGCATCCTCCAACCTTTGAGGGGGGACCAGATCCACTGAAGGTCGAATAGTGGATGAGTATGATAACTTCTATCCTAGATTTCATGAGGGTGGAAGGTAATGACAGGGTGGTATGTGCCGCCTATATGCTGAGAGAGGATGCCCGCATTTGGTGGGAAGTGGCATCTCAGACCAGGGATATTTTTACTCTGACTTGGGATGGATTCAAAGACTTGTTTAACCAGAAGTACTATAATGTTTCCGTTAGGACAACGAAGGTGAATGAGTTCGTGGGGTAGTGCAGGGAAATATGACAGTTACAGAGTACGCTATGAAGTTTGACAGGCTTGCAGAGTTCACACCTGACCTAGTGCCTACTGATGGAGCTAGACAGGACAGATTTATTAAAGGGCTAAATGCTATGGTATCCCGAGATGTGAGAATTACAACAGTACCTGGGGAGACGACCTATGCCTAGGCTATTGAGAAGGCTCTTACCGCTGAGGAGGCAAAGAATAAGATTTGGAGGGAGAACGCTGCGAGACGAGAGGTTCGCAGGGCGATGCCTCCATATTAAGGGTCTGGTAGGGGCGGAGGCCCCAGTGATCTAAAGAGGAAAACCCCTGACACTTCGACCATTGCTGGTCCTAATAGGAGGGGTCAGGATGCTCAGGGTGGCCTTCAGGGAGGAAGTGAGACATGGAGAAGCTACCCAGAGTGCACGAGGTGCAAAAGACGCCATCCGGGAAAATGTTGGGCGAAGGCCTGTTATGTATGTCGGGTGGTGGGACACCTCAAGAAGTACTGCTCAATAGTGAAGAAAGAGGAAGCAGGGAAGGTGGACAGCTTGACTCTAGCTCGAGTGTTCACCTTGATGCAAGCATAGGCCGGGGCTAGTCCCTCGGAGGTGACAGGTCAGCTCTCTTACGCTGGCTCTCCTTTTACTGTATTGATTGACTCTGGTGCTACACATTCATTTATTTCTAGTAAGATAATTGATAGATTGTGTAGACCTAGTGAGTATTATATTGTGGGGTTTAGGACTATACTGCCCACAGGGGAACTGGTGGTGTCTAGGAGGTGGATTAGAGCACTGCCAGTGATGGTTGATGGTAAGGAGCTACCAGTAGACTTGATTGAGTTAGGTATGGAGGATTTTGACATAATTCTTGGGATGGATTGGTTGGTCAGATATGGGGATATCATTTATTGCAGGAAGAAGATGGTGACCTTTGATCCTGAGGGAGAGGATCCCTTTGTTTTCGTGGGTGCGGTGCAGGGACCACGCATACCCATGATATCAGCATTGAGAGCTAGAGACCTAATATAGGGAGGTTGTATAGGTTTCCTAGCTAATGTTTTGGATACTACTAGAGTTTTGCCAGCAGGGCCGGGAGAGACCAAATTAGTTCGTGAGTTCTTGGATGTGTTCTCTGAGGATTTACCAGGACTGTCGCCGCACAGGGAGATTCAGTTCGTTATTGAGCTACAGTCGGGGACTGAGCCAGTGTCTAGAGCACCATATAGGATGGCTCCAGCGAAACTGAAGGAATTGAAGATACAATTACAAGAGCTTCTTAATTTGGGGTTTATTAGGCCTAGCTACTCACCATGGGGTGCTCCAGTTTTATTTGACAAGAAAAAGGACAGGACTCTAAGGATGTGTATAGACTACAAGGAGTTGAATAAGTTGACCATCAAGAACAAGTACCCCTTACCAAGGATCGATGACTTGTTTGATTAGCTGCAGGGAAAGACGGTGTTCTTAAAGAATTATCTTCGATCCGGTTATCACCAGCTGAGGATCAAGGACGAGGATATACCGAAGACGGTCTTCCGAACAAGGTATGGGCATTATGAGTTCCTGGTCATGTCGTTTGGATTGACCAATGCCCTAGCAGCATTTATGGACTTGATGAACAGGGTATTCAAGGACTTTTTGGATTAGTTTGTGATTGTCTTCATCGATGACTTCCTAGTGTACTCCAGTTTAGAGGTAGCGCATGAACAACATCTCCGACAGGTCTTGCAAAGGTTGAGAGAGCATCGGTTGTACACCAAGTTTAAGAAGTGTGAGTTTTGGCTACCAGAATTGACATTCCTTGAACATATTGTTGGTGAGGATGGGATTAAAGTGGATCCATCTAAGGTGGAGGCAGTGAGAGATTGTCTGAGGCCAAGGAACGCCTCAAAGGTTAGGAGCTTCCTCGACTTAGCGGGTTATTACAGGTGGTTTGTGGAAGGGTTCTCGAAGATTGCTGCACCGATGACAAAATTGACACGGAAGAATCTGAAGTTTTTCTGGTCAGACATGTGTGAGAGTAGTTTCCAGGAATTGAAGCGACGACTTATTACTGCACCTGCGTTTGAGCCTTCCTTCGGAGGAAAGAAAGTTTGTTGTATATTGTGACGCATCGAGACTAGGATTGGGTTGTGTGTTGATGCAGAATGAGATGGTTATCGCTTATCCATCATGACAGTTGAAGAAGTATGAGCAATGGTACCCTACCCATGATCTGGAATAGGCAAAGGTGGTATTCGCACTAAAGGTGTGGCAACATTATCTATATGCAGAGAAGTGTGAGATATACACCGATCACAAGAGTTTGAAGTATTTCTTCACCCAGAAGGATCTGAACATGAGGCAAAGGCATTGGCTGGAGTTGGTGAAGGATTATGATTGTGACATCCTTTACCACCCAGGGAAAACAAATGTAGTGGCAGGTGCGTTGAGCCAGAGGGGCCCGGGATAGTTGTTTAGCTCTGCATAGATATCGAGAGAATTGGATGAGGAGATGTCCAAAGCAAGGATAGAATTGGTTGTGGGCCGGTTGGCCAATATTACTTTACAGTCAACCCTTCTGGAGAGGATACAAGAGGGTCAATTAGTGGATGCACAGTTACATGAAGTTAGAGGGAAGGTCTTAGCTAGAGTAGCTAAGGACTATTCTATTTTAGAGACTAGATTGTTGCGATATAAGGGTCGGATCCATTTCTCGACTGATATGGGGATTAGACAAGAGATACTCGATGAATCCCATACTACACCATACTCACTCCATCCAGGTACCATGAAGATGTATCAGGATCTACGGATGTTGTATTGGTGGCTTGGGATGAAGAAGGATGTAGTGGAGTACATGGCCAAGTATTTAACTTGTCAGCAGGTGAAGGTTGAGCATCAGGCTTTGGGTATTCCCAAGTGGAAATGGGAGGATATTACGATGGATTTTGTGGGAGGTTTACCCAGGACAGTGGGCTGCATGACTCGGTGTGGGTGATAGTGGACAGATACACCAAGTCAGCTCACTTTCTGCCAGTGAAGTCGACTTCTACTGTGGATTAGTATGCGAAGCTGTATGTGAGGAAGATTGTATGTCTCCATGGGGTTCCCAAGTCTATAGTGTTAGAACAGGATCCTATCTTTACCTCCAAGTTTTGGGGTGAATTGCAGAAGGCTATGGGGACTCAGTTGAATTTTAGTATGGCCTTTCATCCTCAGACTGATGGATAGTCTAAGAGGACGATTCAGGTATTGGAGGACATGCTCAGAGTGTGCATGATAGACTGTGAGGGGTCTTGGAGTAAGTATCTCCCGTTGATTGATTTTTTGTACAACAACAGTTATCAATCAACGACTGAGAAGCTCCATGTGAGATGTTATATGGGAGGAGATGTACATCACCCATCCATTGGGATGAGATAGGTGAGAGGAAGTATTTGGGACTGGACATGGTTCAGAAGACTAATGAAGCTATCGAGAAGATTCAAGCCTGAATGCTCGCTTCACAGAGTAGACAGAAAAGCTACACTGATCCTAAGCGTAGGAACATGGAGTTCCAGGTGGGGGACCACATGTTTCTACGAGTCTCACCACTATGAGGGGTAAGAGGGTTTGGGAAAAAGGGCAAGCTGAGCCCTAGATTTATTGGACCTTTTGAGATCTTGGAAAGGATCGGGCTGGCTGCCTATAGATTAGCACTGCCACCGTCATTGTCAGGTATTCATGACGTATTCCAAATTTCTATGCTTCGGAAGTACGTCTCAGATACAACTCATGTGTTGAAGTATGAGGACTTGGAATTGCAGACAAATTTGTCTTATGAGGAGCGACTGGTCCAGGTCTTAGACAAGAAAGACAAGGTATTACAGAACAAGACGATTCCTCTAGTCAAAGTGTTATGGAGGAATAGCAGGGTCGAGGAAGCGACCTGGGAGCTTGAGTCAGCGATGCGAGACTAGTATCCTGAATTATTCATGTAAATTTCTAGGACGAAATTCTCAGTAGGAGGGGATAGTTGTAATGACCCAAAATTGCTAATAAGGCTTAAGGGCCTTGATTAGCGCGCTGAAAGGGCATAATTGGTATATGTGTGATTAAATGATTAAATGCATGATTGTGTGGCATGCATGATTATATGATTATATGACTAAGTGACATGCGTGTTTGTGAATAATATATGCATGTGAGCCCTTTATAGCTTATAAGGGCATATTTGTAATTTTGGCCCGTTGAGGGCATAAATGTGATTATATGTGATAAATTGTTGATACAACATTATTATGTGGATATATTTGCAGCATATGGCTCGAGACGGTCCTAGTGAGCGGAGTGGCAAAATAGTCACAGCGAGGTTCAATACCCGGCTCGGGGGAGCCTATGGGTAAATTTGGGAATTTAGAGAATAATTTGGAAAATATTGGACATTGAATAAATAATTGGTAATTAATTGGATGACGGGATTAATTGGTAAATATTAGGAACATTTGAGAAATTAGCGGGAACTGGGGGAAATGACCATTTTACCCCTAGGGATAACTTGAGGGCTAGTTAATTAAGAAGGGCATAATGGTCTTTTGCCTAGGAACTAAGGGATATACTCAGAACTTAGGAAGTGGAAGTAACCAGAATTAAAGAAAAACTCGCAAACACTTTCATCTCTCTCTTTCACAGTTTACTCCCTCTCTCACTCTCTCTCAATTTGCTTTGAAGCTAAGGAAGGAGAAAAAGGGGCAGTAAGCTTAGGCTTGGGCTGGTGTTCTTTGAAGGAAATTGAAGAAAAACAAAAGGGAAAGCTAGGGAGATTCAAGCTGGAACTTGTGGGAATTCAACCATAATTGAGGTAAGTTCATAACCTGGATTTTGTTGAAGAATCTAGTTTATTAGAATGGGATTTAAGTTGAGTAATTATATGATGAATTGTCACTGATTTGGGATAAAAGTTTAGTCTGTATTGTGGTAGTTTTATGTTTAAACAGGTGAATTAAGGTCTTTAATCCATAGCTAGCTTGATGTTGAATTGGGGAGGTTTGTTTAGGTAAAATTCTAGGTTAAGGTCTTCAGGTTATTGGCTGGGAGAAGCATGTGAAAAACTCAGATTTTCTGGGCTCGAAGGGGGCGCACCACAACCCAGCCCTGGGGCGCCGCGGCGCGTGTGCCCGTTTTGACCTGGGATGCTCTCTGACTTGGGGGCACGCCGCGACCCACTAGACCAAGTCGCAGCCCACCTCCCTTTTGGCTTGGGTCCTTGCTCTCTGACTTGGGGCAAGTCACGACCCGCCTAGGATTGTTAGCCTTAGAATGGTTTCTATAGTCGGTAAGGCTCAGGGGTTTGAACCTAGGCGCTCGGGACAATTTCTACTACCAGGTTTAGTATAAATTGAGGTCTCGAAGGCTAGTTTTTGTCTCCTAAGTTTTTATTTGGATTGGAAGTTAACAATAACCCATTGGACACTATGACTAGGTCTATCGCCAAGGCTCTGGACTAAGTATTGTGCTCGGAACCATTCCATTATCTCTGCTTGGAATTGAAGGTAAGAAAACTGCACCCTTGTATGGCTGTGTTGGGACTGAGATTCCCTGTATTTGAATACAAATGTTGTATGATTGTGATATTCCATGTGAGCATGAAATAAACGGCCTACGAGAGTCGGGGGTGATAATTTGCGCACAGGACGTGACTCAGCCACTAAGAGATGGGGTCAGCTAGATAAACACTGGACTCGGCCGAAGAAAGCCAGAGTCAGTGGGTAAAACAGAGGGTGTGGCCTAAGGGCGTCGACCCTGAATATTATATGATGATTGTGATAAATTATTGAATATAAATATGTTTTCTATTATTAATCTGATGGTTATGGCTAGTTGAATATCTGGATGATTGACTTGTGATTCATTTATTGGCATCACTGATTATGTATCTGCTATGTTGTTATGGTTTTCTTGCTGGTCCTTGTCTCACGAGTGCTACACGGTGCAGGTAAAGGCAAGGGTAAGATGGACCAACCATGAGTTAGAGATCTCTGGGGGCAAGGTGCACATTGTCAGCTGCTTGTCCGCCACGGCCGAGGGTTTGTAGAGGGACAGAAAACCTAAAATGTGTATTTTTCCACTAGAGTGGCCTTTAATTGCCTACAACTTTTGGAAGTTTGTAAATTTGTCTTTTAAACCCTGTTTTTGGGATCCCATGTGCTAAACATTTATTTTAATGAAAATTTTCTGTTTATGACCAAAATCTTTTAATCCTAACTTGATTATGACTTTAGGATCACATATTTATTCAAATGACTTGATTAGCAAGTCTTGCACTATTTTAAGGTGTCATGGGTTGCTCCAATTTTGTTGAGGAGGTTGTCCACAAGGCCATGGAGGACCTTAAGGTGTCACGGGAGGAGACCTGCCTTGCCCGCGAGGAAGCGGCCAAGCACGCAAGAGAGGTGTTGCATCATGTCAAGGATGCCATCCAGGCCCGAGGAGACTCCACCTGAGCTTGGGCAGAAGCTGCGCTAGCAGTTTTGATGGCTCAAACTACTGCCACAGAGTTCGAGGGCCTGAAACTTAAATTCCAAGAGCTGGAGAAGGAGCTTGATGTGCTGGCAGAGGACACCATCTATGTGGCTTGGCAGAGCAATAGGCAGATGGACTTGGCCTTCACAGATGACCCCAACATCAGGATGTTGTTCGAAGAATGATTTTTGGCAGACAAGGCAGCAGCTTCCCAGGCTCAGGCAGCAGCTCAGGCGCATCGTGCCCCCAAGGTTGATCCTGTAATAAACATCGTCGTAGAGGTCCCCCTAGGCGAGTAGGCCCTTGTAATTTTGTTTTGTTTCTTTCTTTTTAAATAGGCATGTATGTCATTTCTCTATTTAGGGTACAAACAAGTTACTATTCGAACCCTTGAGCGCAGTTGTAAATTCTTTTTACTTTATTGGATGGTTCTTGCTTGCACTATTCTTCTGCCTTCATTGCATTATCACTCAATATATTTTTATCATTTAGTCATTGCGCAATTTGGTCTTAAATTCAGTAAGGTTTTAATTTTAACTCAACGTAATCTGATGTCACGAGAATTTTAAATCTTATCTTTTCCACCATGCATGGGCCTTAGTCTTTGAGAGCTAGGTCTTAATTTCCCTAGTCAAAAGAGTCATGACGATGCGAGTCTTATCGACTCACCTAGTATTTTGACGCTTTTAAGCACTTAGTGTTACTTCACGGGCTTGCAGTCCTCAGAAGTAACTTTAGTGTGATGTCAAGAGGGGGCACTCGACGTGTCCTTACATCCTCAAGTCCCAACTACTCGGGTCTTGAGAGGTTAAATTTACCTAGGGTTTGAAAACGAAGTGTTACTCCATAGGCGCGTAGTCCTCGGGAGGTTTCAGTAGGTCATTTTTGTTAGCCACGATTATATCTTTGCCCCTAGTATGAGTTATTCGGGTATTGGGAATCAGAAACTCATTGCTAGTCCTCGGGCTCTAAGTCCTCAAGACATGGACCAAGATCTGCTCCCCTTTAGGCCAAGCCTTGTGATCATGTTTTTGGCAACTTAAGGTTTGTGCTCGAGTACAGCAGCCTCAGGGCTTAAGAACTAGTTACTGCTCCTCAGGCCCACAGTCCTTGGGAGATAACTCATGTTCACCCGCTAAATGGGTTTTTTAGGTTTTTCCAACGCTAGGTTTTACTAGTTTTCCTAGGTCGTTCTATGCTTGCAAGTCGTGACACTAGGCCTACTCCGCAAGTACGGGTGGTCAAGTTTTTGGTAACATTTGCACTCGAGTGTGGGTGACTCGGGGTTTGAGAACAGGTTATTGTTCCTCGAGAAACAACTCAAGTTCATGTGTGGTTTGCGCCCGAGTACAGATGACTCGCAGTACTAGTAACTCTTCGGGAGCTGAGAACTGGTTATTGCTCCTCGCACACGTAGTCCTCGGAAGATAACTTAAGTTCACCCCTAAATCATAGGATTTTCCATCGCTATGTTGTTCCACTCCCACAAGTCGTGACATTAGGCTTACTCTGCTCATGACGAGCTTAGTTTTCTAGGTCATGCTCCGTGAGCTGGTAAAGTGATAGAAGACTTGTCTCCGTTCACTTGTCCGGGCCAGCCAGCGAGTGCTTCATGAGTATTCAATTAAAATTTAACAAACTAAAATAAATATAAGCAGACATTCTAAATTTTATCTACCGTGTTTTGTATACATGGTTTCCATTAATTGTGCTCGGAAGCTACAGAATGACTACAAAAATAAAGAAAATACATTGCTCATACTACTGATAATATTGGCGAATATGTTCGGCATTCCAAGTGTGGGGCACTAACTCCCCATTCAGTCGGGCCAGTTTGTATGTCCCTAGATACACGATGCCCTCGACTTGGTATTGGCCTACCTAGTCAGGGCCCAACACTACTACATTGGGGTCTCAGGTAGTTAAGAAAACTCTTCGCAACACCAGGTCTCCGACCCCAAATTTCCTATCATTCACTTTTGAATTGAAATATCAAGCCATCTTTTGTTGGTAGGATGCTACTCATAGTTGTGAAGCTTCTCGGAGCTCCTCCACAAGGTCCAGTGACTCTCGAAGTAAACTGTTGTTTCTGTTCGGATCATAGGTATCTCGTCGGTGCGTGGAGATTGCTGCCTCAACTGAAAGCATGGCTTCATACCCGTAGGCCATTGAGAACGGTGAATGGCCAGTGGAGGTCCTAGCAATGGTGTGGTAACTCCACAATGCCTTAGGCAACTCCTCGGATCAGGCGTCTTTCGCCTGCTTAAGCCACTTCTTCAAAGTGACCTTGAGTGTCTTATTGACCGCTTCCATTTGCTTGTTTGCCCCCAAATGGTCCATGGAGGAGAAACTCTTCATAACTCCGTGCCTTTGAAAAAAATCTGTGAACGTTACACTGTCAAATTAGAGGTCGTTGTCGGAGACTATCTTCATCGGAAGCCCGTAGCAGCAAATGATGTTTTTGATGACAAAGTCCAACACCTTCTTGGAAGTCATCATAGCAAGAGGTTCGGCTTCGACCCACTTCATGAAGTAGTCAACTACCACAATAGCGTACTTCACTCCTCCCTTTCCTATGGGTAACGACCCAATGAGGTTAATGCCCATATTGCGAAGGCTCAGGGACTTGTCATCTGTGTGAGCTCATTCAGAGGAGCTCGAGGTATGTTGGTGTAGTGTTTGCACTTGTCGCATTTCTTGACGTAGTCCATTGCGTCACCATTCATTGTAGGCCAAAAATATCCTTGTCTTAGGATTTTCTTGGTGAAGCTCTGCCCCCAGCGTGGTCCTCGCAAAAGCTCTCATGCACTTCTTGGAGGAAGAGGCTAGCCTCATGCTTGGATACACATCGGAGAAGGGGTAACGAATATCCTCATCTATATAGCTTACTGTCCATGATCACGTACTAAGGTGCTTGGTAGAGTGGCTTTCTTATCCTGTGGTAATTCTTTTGAAGACAAGGTATTGTGAGCCTTGTGCCCTTCAGTAGACACCAGGATAAGGCTTACTCTAGCCCTGTTCTCGTTGGGGGACCAATCCACATACAGCTTCCACGTGGGCCCGACTACTAGGGCTTCCGAGGGTCACTATTGCGCTCCAGTGCACTCGACAATAAAATCCACCAGTGCTTGCCCTTTGATGGCAGTCCTCGAGTGGTAAGTGATGTCGAAGTGGCTCAGTTCGACCTCCCACTTGAGGAGTCTCCCAAAGGACTGGAGGACCTGTCATAAGGGCTGATTGGTGAGGACCCTGATGGGATGTGCCTGGAAGTAGGGTCCAAGCTTTCGAGAAGCTACCATCAGGTAGAATGTTAGCTTCTCCATGAGTGGATATATGGACTCTGCTCCAAGGAGTCTTTTACTCACGTAGCAGACAGGATGTTGGACCCGACCTTCTTCGTGGATTAGGGCAACACTAATGGCTTTCTTGGAGACACCCATGTATAAGAGCAGGGGCTCTCCTTCTACGGGCTTGGATAAAATTGAAGGATTATCCATGTGCACCTTTAGCTGCTAGAATGTGATTGGTAAAATAACACACGCAAGTATACGTGGTCGTGACAAGTAATAATTTTTCGTAAGAACTAGATCTTCCCACAGAGACTATTATTCAAGTACCACTAATTTACTCTTGTTTCTATTTCACTATTAAAATTCAGATTAATTATTAAACTATTTATAAAAAAACTAAAGTAAAAAAAACAATAATAATGAGTAATTTAAAATAGAGACCTAGGGGTTTCATCAACTAATTCACTTGTCAATTTAACTATTTCAGCACAATTCAATCTTCTAATTCTATCTTAATAATGGGTTATCAAAAGCAATCTTAATTCTTTATCAAGATAAAAAGTCATCAACCTATATGCAAATCTTCTACATATTTATGACATATTTTAACACATAGCATGCATTAAACATCAAAACCCTAAAACTACACAAATCATATAGATAATATCGTCCTATATGCAATCTATGTCTCAATGGCTATAGAATATTTAACTCTCCCCTCTTGGATCTCGAATTAAAATAATAAATCATACAATAAATGGCCAATAAAATGTAAGCATTAAACACAAACCAGTAAAGATTAAGAATAGAAGAAGAAGAAGAATAAAATTGCACTTAATAGAAAATCAACAAGATCCAAAGTGACTACATTAAACCCTAGAGAAAAATATTTAGTTTATGGCAAACAAAGCTAATACCATAAAAATAATGTTATCATCTTTAATATCTAAAACTCGAAAATAAATTAAAGAAGAAAAATGCAAAAAATAAGCTTAGCCGTCAAGAATGCTCTGAAATTTCGTAATTAGAAACCCTAATCCTTCTTTTTAAAATAATCACCTAATCTCTAATGTTTTAAACTTTAATAACATTTTTTTCTCTTCAGGGAAGCGCACCGCGGCATTGACATTTTCATGCCGCGGCCCGTGTCTTCAAAATTTCCAAGAGGTTCGTGCCTCTGCTTCAAGCATCGCGGCCCTTAGGAGACCATGTCGCGGCCCATGTGAAAACCTAGAATTCCTTCGCTCTCTACCACTCATCATGCCGCAACCCTTAAGAGCATGTCGTGACATTAATTCCTACTATATTTGGGTGGTCTCTGACTTTGCTAAAGTCACGGCCCTCAAGCCCATGCCGCGACTCTAATTCTATTTTTTTTCAAAACTTGACCATTTCAAGTCCGACCTTCATCCAAACTTCATCAAAACTTCTCCTAACTCCTCCTTGATGCCAATTTGACTCAAACAACCACCAAAAACTCCATTTTTTCACCATTTTGTCTTCTTTTCACATTTATCTCATGATTCAACGCACTGACCTACAACAACGATAAAAACAAGCATAATCTTGCACAAAACAAACATAAAGACTAAAGATCACCACAAAAACACATCATAAAACAACACTAAAATGGTGTTATCAAACTCCCCCAAACTTACTCTTTGTACGCCCTCGAATAAAGGACTCAAAATAAAACTAGACTCTAACAACAAAGACAACACCGGACAACACCCTCAACATGAATTATACCAACAACAACACTTATGCCTCAAAATCATGAATGTTAATCATATAATTCTCAAAAAACTACTCAAAAATTTATGTAATCTAGAATTTCGATCAAAATACCCCATCAATACACTTTAGTCTACTAACATTTTGGATTACCAAGTCATGATTGCTAAATGAACATATTTGAAATCAATTATGCTAGCCAAATTCTTTCCAATCAATGCATTCAAACCAATTAATTCCACAAGCTCACTTACTTGTTATTCTCCACTAATATAAATCATGATATGCATAAGAATCAATAGGACTTGTATAAGCTTGTAATGATGGCTTAGGTAAAGGTAGATGAGAAAGTAATTTTTTAAGCTCACTTTACTCTAAGCACATGTCCAAAAATCACCGACTTTACTCCCATAAATATAATCCCATAATCCTCTTTCTTGATTTTATTTAGAGAGAGATAAAATATTTTTTTTTTCAGATGATAACTACACTCCCCCAAACTTGATTCTTTTATATATTCATATTGGGAGTGTAGTTTTTATTGAACTTTTTTTTTCAAGATATATACTCTCTCTAATCTTTTGCACTTTTTATTTTCTAATCCCACTATATTCCCAAATATACCCCATTACACATCAATCCCTATAAAAAAAATTCAATCATGTGCTCATAGTATATTAAGGACGGATATATAACCAAATTTCAAGTATTAAAATAGTGGCTTAGAACATAAAGATACAATGTTAGGCTCAAAAGGGGTAAGCAAAGGATCAACTAATTTCAGGACGGCAAGAAAAGCTCAAATGGTCCAAGTGATAGCCAAAATCATATTCCTAAGCATACATGATATATTATTTCGCCTTAAATAACAAGTAAACAAGTTCTAGAAGTGTAGAAAATAATTTCCACTTTCCATTCATCAATCCACTAACCAATTTTAGCAAGCATTATCAATATCAAAAAAACATCAATTTAAACATCATGACAAGATATTCAGCAAATGTTGCCTAAAATAAAATGAACTAATGGAGTGTTCAATCAAGCACACTGATTTTTTCAGATTTCATTTTCTTTGGATTATACTCATAACATTCACTTTGTTCTCATTGGCACTTGTTGTCAATCATCATTCATGTTGGTACTAGATACACACTAAAACTAAAATCTACATCAAACAACTAACACAAACTAGACACACAAACACAACAAAACAACACAAACAAAATGAACGGACGGAAAATATGCTCCCTCCCCCAAACTTAAGCTAAACATGGTCCCCAATGTTTAAAAATAAGTAAAGAAAGAAAGCTTACCTGTGATGAATCATGTCAAAAAGGTGGTGGTTCATCAAACGGGCTCCATGGAGGCGGATATTGATAGAAGGTCATGTCCGCCTCATTGTTGGTCATTCGATACCTCTGATCAACCCACCCCCTCGTGTAATCATGGAAAGCACTCAAGTACTAATGAGTGTGTTGTCCTTGTCTAATAATATAATTAAGGCGGACTACGTTCAAATCACTCGATGTTTGCAAAGTCAAATAAGGTGGTTGCTCTCCTCCAACGGTCTCCGCTTCGTGTTGTGGGGCATTTACATTAGCTTGGGCATTTTCATGTGCACCTTCCTCCTTAACTGGGGGTCCATGAGGGCATGGTACTGGAGGTTCCATAGAAGGTGGATAAAAACTATGCATGGTAGATCAATAAATCAGACCCATACCCTTCATATAATAATCACTTGGATACATCGGCACTTCCCATACCTCACATAAGTCTATGATCATAATCCCATGTCCCAAGCCAGCAGTAGTGTGAAGACGGCATAAATCATGAATACTTGACCGTATCACCCTCCCAATATCCACCAACAACCCCTTCATAATGGCATAAATCAATAAACAATGATCAGTCCCAACATCAGATAAGTGAGTGTTAGGCATAAGTCGAGCACTCACAAATAACATCCACGCTCGGGCAACTCTATTCATTTGGTACTGCCGAAAAGTCTTGGGTTGCCCATCTTGCATCACAAATTGTGATCCAGGAATGCCCAAAGTTACATTCACATCCTGCCAATCAATATTCCCAGAAGTGACCAACCGATGATATTCACCTTCCTCCCTCGGTATCATCGGTAAGCCATACAGGGCATCAATGGTATCCACATCACATTCCACCTCTATCCCTCTACAGAATACTTTTCTATTCCTAGATCCCAGAAAATTCGCATAAAATTCATAGACCATAGGATAATTGACCTTAGTCATTTTCTTATCCACAAAACTCTTCCAGTGTCGTACTTGTATTTCTTGTCTTATAATCTCGTAAATATCATTTTCAAAGGGAGAATCCTCATATTTCATGCCTCTCTCCTTAATGAGTCCCCTTAAACAACACTTTTGATAATGCTCAAAAGCATCCTTATTAATAAACTGTGTAGAATCATATTCAACCGGAGGAGGTGGTTGTGGAATAGGCTCGGGCGGTGGTGGTGGTTGGCGGGATGTGGAGGCACGACTATTTTTCTTAGTGGTGTCTGCCCTAGATGGGTTCTTTCTAGTGGTCGTATCTCAAAAATTGTATCTTAAGGTTGTAAGAAAATTTGGGCAACACCTCCCCTTAAAATTTTAGGTCCCAAAATTACACACACAGAAATGCTAATGAAATTGAATGAAAATACAAATTACTTGCCCATAGAAGTCTAGAACCCTTGAATATTTTCCCCCAAACTTCCTCCTTCATTCTTCAAATGATACGATGAATTTTAGAGCTTGGTTGATAGAATGAAGGTTAGGGTTTGTCAAAAATTGGGATTGGATGTTGGAATTGAAGATCTTGTAATGTGGGTGTTGGATTTTGGAAGAGCTGAAGGATGATATTAAGATTAGAAAATGGGTGAGAGAAAGGAGAATGAGAGAGGGGAGAGAATATTGTGTAGAGAGAGAAAGTGAATTTGGAACTATGTGGGAAAAATGAGGGTTGGGGTTGGTTTATAGGCTGAAATGGGGGCATGTCGCATCTTACATAGACCCATGTCGCGGCCCACCTCTAATTATGCCTTCACTTTGAACCCAGGTGCTGCGGCTCTCCATTGTACATGTCGCAGCCCGCCTCTATAAAGTTTCCAGAAGCTACAGCTCTTAAGCGTCATGCGGCGGCCCGTGCCATCCATTGAGATTGGACCCGTCTCTAACTTCACCTCATGCCACGGCTCTACTGAGCATGACGCGACACTAATTCCCCCTTTCCTTTCCTTTGATCCTGACATTCTCAGAAGTCGCGACTTATCCAAAGTAAGTCAAGACTTGGCCTCCACACAAATTTTTCTTTCAATATAGAGTTTTCTTTTCACGATTTTCACGAATCCTAAATACAACCTAATTGAAATTTAAACAAAAGAAAAAATACAACTAAAAATTAAAACATAAAACTCAAATTGTTCCAATTAAACTTAAAGCATTAAATAAATGAAAAAAATTAAAAATTAAAAACATAGGAATGCCTCCTACAGTGTTGTCTTTTACGTCTTTTAGTCGGACGGTGCCTTCCCTTCTCAAATGGATCTTAGAATCATTACAGACTTGGCCATTTCGACTTGGCCCTAAATGTAGTGCTTTAACCATTCACCATTCACCTTAAAATTCCCAGTCTTCTCGCTATGTATTTGCACTGCACCATATGGAAGCGCTACCACCACTGTAAAAGGTCCTGACCACCTTGATTACTTGCCTGGAAATAATTTCAAGCTCGAATTGTATAAAAGCACTTTATCCCTCGGTTGAAAGTCTTTACACAAGAGACGCTTGTCATGGAAGGCCTTCGTCTTCTCCTTATAGATTTTTGCATTCTCATAAGCCTCGTTGCAAAACTCATCTAACTCATTCAGGTCCATGAGCCTTTTCTCTCTAGCTTTATACAAATCCACATTTAGCTTTTTCACAACCAAATATGCCCTATGTTCAAGCTCCACAGGAAGATGACGAGCCTTCCCAAATACCAAGCGATATGGTGACATCCCTATGGGTGTTTTGAAAGCAATTCTATATCCTCATAAGGAGTCATCTAGCCTCTTTGACTAGTCTTTCCTTGACATATTCACAGTTTTTTCAAGTATACTCTTTATTTCCCGATTTGATACGTTCGCTAGGCCATTTACTTGAGGATGACAGGCCAATGCAGTGTGGTGGTGAACTCCATATCAGGCACATAATGCAGTGAAACTATGATTGCATAAATGACTCCCTTCATCACTTATGATTGCTTAGGGAGTTCCTAACCGGGTAAAAATATGCTTGTGCATGATTTTCAATACTACCTTCCCATCATTTGTAGGAGTAGCTGCAGCTTCCACTCATTTCGATCCACAGCCAAGAATATGTATTTATTATTAAAGGATGACGAGAAAGGTCTCATAAAATCAATCCCCCACACATCAAATAATTCCACCTCTAGGATCCCTGTCATAGGCATTTGGTCTCTCCTAGAGATATTCCCGGTTCTTTGATAATGATCACAGCTTTTAACAAAAAGATTGGCATCCTTGAACAGTGTAGGCCAATAAAATCTCGATTACAAGACCTTTGTTGCTGTCCTAGTGGCACCATTGTGACCACCACACTGTAAAGTGTGGCAATGAATTAGTATAGATTGCAATTCCTCCTCAGGCACACACCTTCTAATAACTTGTTCTGCACAATGATAATAGAGAATGGGCTCTTCCCAATAATAGTGCTTAACCTCTTAATAGAATTTCTTTAACTGTTATCTCGACATCTCCGGAGGTGGATCCTTGCCAACCAAAAAGTTCACATAATCTGCAAACCAAGGCACCCCCTCATCATTACTTACAGCAAAGAGTTACTCATCCAAAAATTCATTATCAATTTGAACTTCACTAGCCTCATTCTCATTCTCAAGCCTCGATAAGTGATCAGCTACCAAATTCTCAGTCCCCTTTCTTTCCTGGATTTCCATATCGAACTCTTGCAGCAACAAAACCCATTGAATCAAACGTGTCTTACAGTCCTTCTTGGTCATAAGGTATTTTATTGCAGAATGGTCTGTGTATACTATGACCTTATTGCCAATTACATATGGTCTGAATTTATCAAAACCAAATACTATAGCTAGTGACTCTTTCTCTGTGGTGGCATAATTAATTTATGCATCATTAAGAGTTCTACTAGCATAGTAAATAGTCTTGAATACCTTATCTACACGTCCTAACACCGCTCCCACTGCATAGTCACTTGCATCACACATAAGCTCAAATGGTTTATCCCAATCCGGTGACACAACAATAGGAGCAGAAACCAATTTCTCCTCAGCGTGTTAAATTCCTTTACACATTTAGCATCAAAGTCAAACACCACACCATTCATAAGTAGAGTGGATAAGGGCTTTGAAAGCTTCAAAAAGTCCTTTATAAACCTCCTATAAAATCCAGTGTGGCCCAAGAAACTACGAACCCCCTTAACAGACACCGGTGGAGGTAAGTTTTCTATTATAGATATCTTGGCCATGTCTACGTCAATACCATGATGTGAAATCTTGTGGCCTAAGACTATTCCTTCTGTCGCCTTAAAGTGACATTTCTCCCAATTTAATACTAAATTTGACTCCTCACATATTTTCAAAACCATCTCCAAATTATCCAAACATCCATCAAAAGAGGCACCAAAATTAGAAAAGCCATCCATGAAGAATTCTATAACTTTTTCCACCATGTATGAGAAGATAGACATCATACATCTTTGAAACGTTGTTGGAGCGTTACACAACCCAAATGGCATTCTCCTAAATGCAAATGTTCCATAGGGGC
This sequence comes from Humulus lupulus, assembly GCF_963169125.1. Lineage (NCBI taxonomy): Eukaryota > Viridiplantae > Streptophyta > Magnoliopsida > Rosales > Cannabaceae > Humulus > Humulus lupulus. Next base: position 151,013,689 of record NC_084797.1, on the reverse strand, counting down.
ATGTGAAGGTGGTATGTTCTTGGTCCTCTGGTGCAATGGGAATTTGATGGTACCCCGAATACCCATCCAAGAAACATTAATAAGGATGGCATGCCAATCTATCCAACATCTGATCTATAAAAGGCAAGGGGAAATGGTCCTTCTTGGTTGCCTTATTCATTTTACAATAGTCAACACAAATTCTCCACTCTGTTACCGTACGAGTTGGAATCAGTTCATTATTATCGTTCTTAACCACCATCATGCCACCTTTCTTCAGGACTACCTGAACAGGACTAACCCATGCACTGTTAGATATTGGGTAAATCACTGATGCATCCAACCATTTATGGATTTCCTTCCTTACCACCTCTTTCATTGAAGGATTAAGCCTCCTCTGAGCTTCACTACTAGGCTTACTATCCTCCTCCATTAATATACGGTGCATCACTGTTGAAGGATTGATACCCTTAATATCTCCCAAAGTCCATCCAATTGCTAGTTTGTGAGCCCTCAACACCCTAAGTAGCTTCTCTTCTTCCATAGTAGACAATGAAGCAAAAATAATAACCGGTGGTGTATTATTCTCACCCAAATATGCATACCAAAGATGATCAGGCAATTTTTTTAACTCAAGGACTGGTGGTTTCTCAATAAAAGGGAGCGGTCTCTCAGGCACCTGCCCTAATTCCTCATATTTCTTTTTATAAACTTGCCCCGCCGAGTTCAATCACTTAACATATTCGATGGCTTCAGTACCATCACACTCCTCTTGACTTACAACCAAACTCAACTCAAGTGGGTCCTCAATAGACTTGACCCCTTCACCTTGCTCCTCCAATACACTGACACTGAAACAATTGTCACTGACTGACGGGTATTTCAAGGCTTTAAAGACATTAAAAACTACCTCATGACCTTGTACTCTAAGCCTTAACTCACCCTTCTGAACAACAATTAACGCTTGCCCCGTGGCTGAAAATGGTCTTCCCAATATAATAGGCACATTCTCATCTTCCTCCATATCTAATACAATAAAATCCGCTGGGAAAATGAATTTATCTACCTTTACTAGGGCGTCCTCTAAAATCCCACGAGGATGCTTAATTGACTTGTCTGCTAATTGTTGTGTCACTGTAGTAGGGCGCGCTTCTCCTAACCCCAATCTCTGATAAACTGACGATGGCATTAAATTAATACTGGCACCCTAATCACAAAGAGCTCGCTCACACTGAAAATTTCCTACGGGATAGTAAAATTGCCTAGATTCCTTAATTTCTGAGGGAGCTTCCTCTGTAAGATGGCGATGCACTCCTCCGTCAAAGCCACTGTCTCAAAATCCTCCATTCGCCTTTTCTTGGATAATATATCCTTCATAAACTTCACATAGCTGGGCATTTACTCCAAAGCCTCAGCGAATGGTATATTGATGTGAAGTTTCTTAAACACCTCAAGAAACTTGGAGAATTGCTTATCGAGATTCACTTTCCTAAACATCTGAGGATACGGTAATTTAGGAGTAGGTTCCACAATCTCCACTTTTGGATTACCCTTTTTCTGAAGATCATCAGTGACCCTCTTCTGCTCTGGTGTAGTTGCATGTTTATCCTGAATCTTCACCTCTTCCTTTGGAACTGAAACTGAAGGCCCCTTATAACTAGTCCCACTCCTTAAAGTGACCACTTGACACTGTTCTTTGGGATTCACTTCTATGGAACTAGGCAAATTCCCTTGTGGTCTACTAGAAAGTAGTTTAGCCAATTGACCTATTTTTGTCTCCAAATTCCTAATTAAAGACCTTGTCTCTGTCATGAATTGAATTAATTGATCAGGTTGAGTTGTTGGTGGGTTCAGTGGAGGATGTGGTGGAGGATGAGATGGGTGTGGGTTTGGATCATAATAAGGCCTAGGGTGTACTCCATAGGTCGGTTGGTGATGTGGGTGTTGAGTTGGATACTATGTATATTGTGGTTGTATTCCTTGGTTATTTTTCCAAGACAGGTTGGGATGATTCCTCCACGCAGGAGTATATGTGTTTGAGTAAGGGTTTTGGGAAGGTCTTGGGAAGTTACCAATAGCCTGTGCCTGCTCCAAAGGCAAACTATTCACGTTTGTTAGGCAACTAGACGTGCTCGGGCATTGCTCATAAGAATGCGGACCCCCACAAATCTCACAACTCATTACATTTTGTGCTTGCATTGCTTGGGTGGCGAGGTTATTCTGCTGCAATTGCTTGGTTAGAGCCACTTGAGCGGTCAATAAAGCAATAGGATCGACCTCTAAGACTCCTGCTACCTTCTTAGTCTCACGCTCAGTGGGCCAATTATAGTTGTTCGTGGCAATCTCTTCTAGTAATTCATAAGCTTCATTAGCGCTTTTTATCATAAATGCTCCTCCCGATGCTGCATCAATAATGATCCTTGTATCCCCCCCCCCCCCCCCCCACAAACCATTATAAAATGTGTGCACCAACAACCACTTCTCTATTCCATGATGTGGGCACTTCCTTTGCAAACTCTTTAAAATGTTCCCATGCATCATATAAGGACTCCCCATCCAGATGATGGAAATTATTAATTTCTCCTCTATATCGGGCTGACTTAGCAGAGGGAAAATATTTACCAAGAAATTTCTGAGCCAAATCTTCCCAAGTGGCTATAGAGTTGGTTTGTAACAAATTCAACCAACTCTTAGCTCTGTCTCTTAACAAAAACGGGAATAATCTTAATCTGTCAGCATCGTTACTCACCCAGTTCATTTTGAATGTTGCACACAGCTCTAAAAATGTGTGATGTGGAGATTTGGATCCTCATGTGGTAATCCCCCGAATTGTACACAATTCTGTACCATCTAAATAATAGAGGGTTTTATCTCAAAATTATTCACCTCAACAGTAGGAGGACGAATACTTGAATGTATCCCCGTAACAGTAGGGAGTACATAATTTCTCAATGGCGGATCAGCGTCAGCTATTGCGTTACACATATTTGCATTGTTGTTGACACCATTATTCACATTCTCAGCCATTCTCTCTAACCTCTTCTATTTTCTATTCCTCTTACACATCTTCTTAATCTCAGGATCAACAGGCACTAGTAAAACCAATCCTTGACATCACATACACAAATTAACCCTAAAATCACAAGGCAAGCAAGGAAATATAATAACTAAAATGTCAAAGAGAACCCAAATTAGAACAAGAATCAATTATTTGATATTTATCAAATAGTCCCCAGCAACGATGCCAAAAACTTGATTGGTAAAATAACACACGAAAGTATATGTGGTCGTGACAAGTAATAATTTTCCGTAAGAACGGGATCGTCCCACAGAGACTACTATTTAAGTACCAATAATTTACTCTTGATTTCTATTTGACTATTGAAAATTAGATTAATCAATAAACTAGTTATAAAAACTAAAATAAACAAAACAATAATAATGAGTAATTCAAGAATAGAGACCTAGGTATTAATTTCATCAACTAATTCACTTGTCAATTTAATTGTTTCAGCACAACTCAATCTTCTAATTCTATCTTAATAGTTGGTTATCAAAAGAAAGCTTAATTATTTTGTCAAGATAAAAATACATCAACCTATATGCAAATCTTCTACATATCTGTGACAGATTTTAACACAAGTAGCCATTAAACATCATAACCCTAAAAACTACATAAATCGTATAGATACCATCATCCTATATGCAATCTATGTCTTAATGGCTCTAGAATATTTAACTCTCCCCTCTCATATCTCGAATTAAAATCATAAATCATACAATAAATGGCCAATAAATTGTAATCATTAAACACAAACCAGTAAAGATTAAGAATAGAAGAAGAAGAAGAAGAAGAAGAAGAATAAAATTGCACTTAATAGAAAATCAACAAGATCCAAAGTGACTACATTAAACCCTAGAGAAAAATATGTAGTTCATGGCAAACAAAGCTAATACCATAAAAATAAATGTTATCATCTTTGATATCTAAAACTCGAAAAGAAATTAAAGAAGAAAAATGCAGAAAATAAGCTTAACCGTCAAGAATGCTCTTAAAATTCGTAATTAGAAACCCTAATCCTTCTTTTTAAAATAATCACCTAATCTCTAATGTTTTAAACTTAAATAACATTTTTTTCTCTTCAGGGAGGCGCACTGTGGCATTGACATTATCATGCCGCAGTCCATGTCTTCAAAATTTCCAAGAGGTCCGTGCCTCTGCTTCAAACGTCGCGACCCTTAGGAGACCATGTAGCGGCCCGTGTGAAAACCTAGAATTCCTTCGCTCTCTGCCACTCATCATGCCGCAGCCCTTAAGAGCATGTCGCGGCATTAATTCTTGCCATATTTGGGTGGTCTCTGACTTTGCTAAAGTCGCAGCCCTCAAGCCCATGCCACGACTCTAATTCTTTTTTTCAAAACTTGATCATTTCAAGTCCGACCTTCATCCAAACTTCATCAAAACTTCTCCTAACTCCTCCTTGATGCCAATTTGACTCAAACAACCACCAAAAACTCCATTTTTTCACCATTTCGTCTTATTTTCACATTTATCTCATGATTCAATGCACCGACCTACAACAAAGATAAAAACAAGCGTAATCTTGCACAAAACAAACATAAAGACTCAAGATCACCACAAAAACACATCCTAACACAACACTAAAATGGTGTTATCAGAATTTCTGCTCACATTATTTTGTCCACTCGAACCTTTGGCCTCCCCTGAGGGTGTTGAAGAATAGGATGCACTTGTCAGTCATTTTCAAGACAAAGGCTCAAGATGGGCACTAATCTTCTCGGGTTTTGCCTCTATTCCCCATGCACTGACTATGAAGCCCAGGAACTTCCCAGAGGCAACTCAAAAGGTGCGCTTCTAGGGATTAAACTTCATCCCAAATCGGCGAAGGACAGAGAATACTTCCACTAGATCTTTCACATGGTCGGAGGCCGTCCTAGACTTCACCAACATGTCATCCACATGTACTTCCATGTTCCTACTAAGCTGGTTTTTGAACATCCATTTCTCTAGTCTTTGACACGTGGCACTAGCATTCTTGAGGCCAAGGTGCATCACTTTTATAGCAGCAGACACCTTTGTCTTTTCAAAAACTAGTGTGCCTTTGGTAAGCAACGTGCATTGAAATCTTGTTGTACCCTGAGTACGCATCCATAAAGGACAAGAGCTCGTACCCGGAGGTTCCGTCGACCATTTGATCAATCTTGGGCAACGGATAGAAATCCTTTGGGCAGGCTTTGTAACAACCCAAATTTTCTAATAAGGCTTAGGGCCTTGATTAGTGTGCCTGGAGGGCAATAAGTGAATTATTGCTTTAATATATGAATTTATGTGAATATGTGATAGAGATGCATGTTTAGTTGAATTAAATATGAATGTCGGTCCCGTTTGGATATTAGGGGTTTGTTTGTGATTTTAGCCCGTTGAGGGTATAAATGTGATAAATATGATATGTATGTGATATATCTGTGTAGCACGATTTGAGACAGTCCTAGGGAGCAGTTAGCCGGAAAGTCACAACGGGGTTGAGAATTCGACCCGGAGCGGGTCGAGGGGTATTTCGAGTATGGGATATTTTATGGGGTTATTGGGTTATAGAAATAAATATTTGGAGATATATTTGAGGTTAGAATGTCTAGGAGGGAATATTGGGGAAATTTACCATTTTTCCCTCGAGGACGTTTTGGTTCCCCGAGCCTTGAGGTAACCATATAAGCTTAAGTTAAATAAAACAAACAAATAGGAAACCCCCAGACTTATTCTAACCGACTCACTCCCTCTCCCTTCTCTGGTTTTCTTACACTCTTGGAACTTAGAGAATCTACGCAGAAACATAACTCATCAAGGTAAGCTCCTAATATGTGGAATTGTGTTGATTTGCAGCTGGTTTTAAGGCTGAATATTAGAGTTTTGCATGTTGGAGGGATGAGGATTCAACTTTATTTTTTTATAAGGTTTTGACTTGAGTTTTTTGTTGGGTTTTGCTGTTGAATCTATGGTATAACCTTTGTGATGATTAGTTAGGATTGTTGGCTTGATTTTGGGGATAATTGGATTGATTTTTTAGGTGAAAATGGTTTTTTTTCTGGGCACGAAGGGTTGGGCCACGGCTCTGTTCTTGAGTGTTGCGGCCCTACGAAGCTGAGGAGCCAGAGAGGCTCTGCCTCTGGGGAGCGCCGCAGCGCCATAGGGTAGGGTCGTGGCTCAAATGGGCGTCAGAGAGGTTTTAGCCTCTATTTTGGGGGCAGGCCGCGGCGCCAGTTCTTAGGGCCGCGACTCAAAAGGGAAATTTTGGCTAAATGGAGGTTTTAAGCGCGGGAACCTAACCTAGGGTACTCGGGATCGATTCCACCACCATGTTTGGTGGAATTCGATGTCCTGGAAGCTAGAATTATATATGGAAACTGTTACTCGAATATTAATGGAATCCTTTATTATGCGTTGTGACTAGGTTTTCTTCTAGGCTCGGGATAGAGGAATGTGCTCGTGATCGCGGTGCTTGGGAAGCTCAGGATACAGGTAAGAAAACCATTGTTCCCATAGAGCTTGTGTGCAGGGCTGAGCCCTATGTGAATGTGTTGCAGGGCATAGCCCTTTGATTGAATTTGTTCAAGTTTAGTATTTGCTTTATTATGATATGGTTGCATATGTGTAAATGTTCAGCAAGAGCCGAGAACGGTGCAGGCTGAGGTCGGCAAGGATGGAACGGCAAGGGGCTGGGAACGACGTTAGGCACATGGAGTGCAAGGCTGAGTGCGGCAAGGGGCCGGGAGCAGCATTGAGCACGTGGAGTGCGAGTTGCCAGGGCGAAACCCTAAAGGATACCTGGGATATCCTCACGGTGTGGACCGCGAACCCAGGGCCTGGTAAAGTGCCTAGGATGGCTTGGCCGTATGTGTTTAGCCTATTGATGGCCTGTTTATATCCTAAGTGTTTGTTGTGCATATGTTGTCTGCTTGTGAGGGTTTTCTTGCTGAGCTTCAGCTCACGGGTGCTCTGTGGTGCAGGTAAGGGCAAGGGGAAAGTCGACCAACCATGAGTATGGAGAGCGTGAAGCGGTGCGTACATGTTTGGCCTGCCTGGCTGCCATAGCCAGTGATTTTGAGAGATAATTGTATTAAAACTTAGATTTTTTCGTCTAGTCAACTTGGTTTGTACTTATATGTTGTAAATATTTCTAAACAGTATTTTGGGATCCCAAGTGTCAAACACTTTATGATTTTTAGTAAATGGAATTATTTTCAAAGTTTATTTCTCTGTTTATGATTTGATTACACTTTTGATTTAAAACCTCGATTAGCGAGTTAAATGCACGTTTAAAACTCACTTAGTAACGGCTCTAAGGAAGTAGGGTGTTACAATACATGTCCTCCAAGTGCCATTTGGCTTAGGCACCAAGACCAAGTTTGACAAACATTTAAGTTATTGGGATTCTCAGATGAATCCCATGGTGAGAAGCTTGTCCACTTCTGCTTTTAAGGCCTCCGCCTGATTCGAGTCAATCCTCCTCCACTTCTGTTGTATCAGGGAAACGTTAGGATCAATTTTCAAGGCGTGGCATATGATGTTTGGGTCAATGCCCGTCAAGTGGAGTGCGGCCATACGAAGACATCCTGGTTCTCCTTGAGGAAACCCACCAGGGCTTCTCAGACTTCTGCCTTAAGACATTTTCCAACCTTGGTTTTCCTGTCAGGACTAAAGGCATCAAAAGTTTCCTCATCGGCCTCCTCCATTGTCTCAATAGCTCTTTCTTCCTGGACTTTGGGGTCAAACTCATTGGACTCCCTTTCCTCTTGAATAGATTAGACCTCCCTCTCCTTGGGAGGAGGCTACTCGGGGGTTGTTGTCACCTTAATCACCATCACTGGATGCTTAAGGGACACATTGTAGCACTGGCGGACCTCCTTTTGATCTCCGGGGACTGTGCCTATTGAGGTGAAGACTCCAAAATCCACCAAGGTTGGACGTCCCATAATTGCATTATAATTGGAGGAGTAGTCTATGACCACAAACGTGCAGTACTTGAAGGCCTGGCGTGGCACTTCTCCAAGTGTCACTGGTAGCTTAACTTGCCCCATGGGAATGAGACCTTCCCACGAGAACCCATAAAGAGTGGAGGTGCAAGGGGACAAGTCACTAGTAGTTAGCTCATTCTTCTAGAATGTTGAATTGAATAGGATGTTCACAGAACTCCCATTGTCCACCAGGATGCGAGCCACCATCTTGTTGTAGATCCATCTCTCGACCACTAAAGGATCGTGGTGGGGAAAATGCACCCTCTGTGCATCATCCTTGGAGAATGTGATGACTTGATCCATCATTCAGGGCAATTGTGCTGACAGCTAGACCAGTGCCAACACTTCATTGTCGTGTTTTAGGGCCCTCGCATAGCGATTCTGCAAGACCCTCGACATGTCCCCCAGGTGGGATCCACCAAAGATTGTCCCCGCTCTCTCGTTCACTGAAGGAGGTCCATAGGCTAACCTCTACTGCGAGGTCACAGTGTAAAATCCGAGTTTTGTTTTAGCTATTATTTTGTTATTAATATTTATGATATTAGTAGCCTTGTTGGTGGAAAAAGGGGTGATTGCATATGAATAAATTAATTATGGTATTATTAAGAATTTTTATGATAATGGATCAAGTCTACATAAAGCCCTAAAGCCCAATAAGATTTTGGGCTTGGTAAATTCGAAATCAGCCTAGAGAATTAGAGTTTGTTATTAGTTATGGTTGGTTAAGATATTTATGGATTAAGTTGTTATTTTATCTCTATGGTTATTAGTTATGGTTGGTTGTAGATTAGGATGTTATTTTATGGTTAGTTAAGATATTTGTTGATTAAATTGTTCTTTTATTGTGAATTAGATAATTAAATATAATTTTCGTAACTATAGGATACTGTAACTTCGGACCTATTTTTGATCTAGTTATATTATTATTTTGGAAAACTAGTATCTCTAAAAAGTCGTAGATAATTGAATTAGGTTTCCAACGGTATAAAGATTGTCTAAATCGGACTTATACAGCTTTAGTTATGTTGATTTTACTACAGGTAAGTCCAGAGTTACGAGATTTATAAGAAAGGTAATTTTCTATCTCTATAATTTTAGAGAAAGAGGAAGATGGCGTGGAAGAGAGAGAGAAAGGGGAGGTAGTTAAAGGTTGAGAAATTCTATCCTAAGTAGTTTGATGGTTAGATTATTCCTCAATTATTTAATAAAATATTAATAAGATAATGTAGAGATATTCTCTCTAGAAATTAGGATTCTATTTTATTTAAATTTCAAATTTGAGAGTAGTTGGAGTAGAATTAGGAGAGAAGTTGGGACTCTAACCCTATAAATAGACATTTTATTCTCTTCATTCTCTCACAACTTTGAAATAGCTCTCAAGCTATTGGTGTTATTATTGGAGATAGGCATTGTTGTGAAGGCTCGGGATTTTGAATTATTGATCTTTTGGTTCTAGGGTGAAGGTATGACATTATGAGGTTTAGAATTCTTGGAAGTATAGTTTTATTATAAGTCTCTAATTTAAATCTTTTTTTTTTCATATGTAAGGTTTGGTTGAGATCTATTAGCACAAGCAATCTCTTTTCTTCTCTTTCCACACTCAAGGTAAGGAAAATTAGGTAGTTTAGTTTATGACCTAGTTTGTGATTTGTATGACTGTAACATTTCGGGTACAAAAAGAAGATAAGTGTGGCTGGACCTAAGATGTTCATAAATGTATGCCAGACCTAAGTGATGTCCGGTAGGCTCGATTGCCAACATTGTATGACGGACTTATGTCCGGGGCTTAATTGCCACCCATGTATATGCACTTATCATTTTATTATACTTATCTTGTTATTATGACCTATCATTATGACCTATAATAATGACCTATGATTATGACCTCTTATGACCTATCGTTAAGATCTAGATTATGTTTATGTGGTAGGGTATTGTGAACTTTTGTATGATTTATGATATGTCTGTTATGATTACTTGTTATATGACTTTTGTTTGTATTTTCCTTACTGGGTTTAGAAGTTCACTCCTTATGTTGTTATTCTGCAGACAATTGAGGTTAGAATGGGCGGTGGCGAGTGGGACCTAAGAAGCTTAGTGTTGTGTTCATGGGGACCATATAGTTGAGGAATGATCAACGGGTCTATGATTTTAGTTTTAAAGCATTTTTTAAGTATCTTTTTTTTTTTAATATTCGAATGTTGCTCTTTAATTTTGTTACAAACCTTATTTTATTTTTGTAAAGACACAGGATCCCTTTGCTTATTAGGATTTTCTTAAATAAAGGAGCAATATTTATGTTTATGATCCAACGTTGTGTTCTCGATAATACTATGAGAAATTAGGGCGTTACAAGTTGTATCAGAGCCACGGCTAAATTGGTTCTGAACGTTCTCATGAAATACACACGAAAGCTACAAAGGACCAACTCGCTACCAAGTAAGTATAATCATTTTTTAAATATGTTTGCAATGTTTTCTTGTATGATCTATTTTTAGAATTTAGCTCAATGGACCCAAGTGTTGTTAGAAAAGTTAAGGCGAAAAGAAGAATACCCGACCCTGATTGTGAGTATCAGTTCAAAAAGGTATTTCTTAGAATTAACCAATTTCACAAGGAGATATAAAAGTTAATTGATAGCCATACAACCCTGTTAAAATCACATGAGAAGTTCATAGTTCTCATGCACTCAGCCAAATTACTGCTAGTAGAACCAAGTTTAAAGATAGCATGGAATGAAGTTTTATTTTATCATGATGTACCTATTGAAGATAAATACGATATATTTATGGATAGGTTTGCATGAAATTTTAGAATATTCGAAGATGTCATATTACCAAATAGAGAAATAGGAGAAAAGGTTCATCAGTTACCAGACAACCTTAGGGAATGATTTCTTAGTCATGTTCACTTCAAGATTTATCTACACCCAAGAGGATTATCAGGACTTCACTTAGGACATGCTAGAAGAAGGATCCAATGTGGAGGATTAGATGAATATAAGAACACATTGTTAAGTTTTATTTTTATGTTTTTTTTTTAGAATTTTTCGAAAGTTTGTAAATAATTTCTTATTTTAATAAAACATGTTATTTTCTTTTATTTTTCACTATTTAGTAAATGTTAAGAATTTTGGATTCAATTGAAAATGTAAGGTTTAAATTCCTCTCTTATGGGTTAGCCCATTTGTTTTGCATTATTAGATTGAATTTAATTAAAATTAATAACAATTAATAAGGCAAGGATTCAAATTCCTGTCTTTTGGGTTCAATTGGAAGTTAAAGGGCCTTAGTAGTGGGTACGACATACTAAACCCAACCCTCATCCATGAAAGATTCAATTGTTGAGGCTCATTTACCTGAGTTGGACTTAATTGTAATAGGGTGGATTTTAGTAGCTAGATGGACCTAGTAAACAGTAGTATAATAGGCTAAGTTATAATGTCTATTTTTTTGTCTTGTTTTTACATTTTTCTCTTTTAGGGGAAACAAAAAAGAAATATGGACCAGGAACCTAGAAGATCTGAAAGACAAAATGACCAAGAAAGAGAATAGGGAAGAGGTCGAGGAAGAGTCTGAGGAAGGGGAGAGGGCGAGGAAGAGGAGTAGCTGCCACCCCTATATATGAAGAATCTCCAAACATGCCAGCAGCATCTGAAGTGCCAGAAGCACCTAATGAAGCAAAAGAACTAACAGCTGCTGCTTCTTGAGAAAACTTGGAAAGAGAGAATGCCTATCTTAGGGTAGAGCTAAGGAGGAGAGAAGAAGAATTCCAAATAAAACAAGGACAACAACAACAAGTGGCGCAACAAGTCATTCCTTTAGCACAATTATTACAGTTGGCAGAACCTCGCTACGAGGCAGTATATGAACACTTCAGGAAGCAGCAACCACCGAACTTCGAGGGTGGATCAGACCCAATAGAAGCAGAAGAATGTCTTTTCTCGGTAGAATCTATCTTAGAACACATGCGATTGGGGAACGAGGGCCGAGTCTCGTGTGCCTCGAGTTTACTCAAGAAAGACGTCTGCATCTAGTGGGATATAGTGAAGCAAACCCAAGATGTAAACATTATGACATGGGACGAGTTTGTCCAGGTGTTCAACAAAAAGTATTATAAGTCCTGCGATTCTAGCAACATGGGTGGACGAATTCATCACGCTTACCCAAGGGAATTCGACTGTGACGGAGTACGCCAGAAATTTTGATAGACTGGCTAAGTTCATGACGAACATGGTACCCACTGAGATGCTAAGAATTCAAAGATTCGTGAAGGGACTGAAATCGATGATAGCCCGGGACGTGAAGCTGATTTGGGGAGTAACCACATATGCAGAAACGTTAGAGATAGGCTTGGAAGCCAAGCAGGAAGAGGAAAGGATCTAGAAAGAAGGCGCGGCTAGAAGGGACGCCAAAAAGAATAATAATGAACAGAATGACCACAAGCGAAAACATGACGGTGGTCATAACCAGAAGGCGAGCAAGAGGGGAAAGACTACGTCGGAAGGCAATGGAAACAAGAAGCCTTGCAGGGAGTATCCCCAATGCCCTATTTGTAAGAGGAAACATTCAGGAGAATGCCAATATAAGACCAAGGGATGCTTCAATTGTGTAGAAGAAGGTCATCTGAAGAAGGATTACCCAAAATTGAGGGACCAAAAGAAATATGATAAGCTAGTACCAGCCATAGTTTTCGCTCTTACAAAAGGTGAGGCGGAAACTAGCAATAAAGTGGTATCAAGTCAGATCACTGTCTATGGAAAACCATTCAATGTTTTATTTGATTCAGGAGCAATGCATTCCTTTGTATCTATGAATATGATTGATAGCTTAGATAAACAATGCAAACTTTTTAAAGATAAGTTTGTTACAGAACTACCCTAGGGGAAAGAATGTTATCTAGTAGAGGGGTGCGTAGCATTGTAGTTAGAATCGAAGGAAAAGAGTTACCAGTAGATTTGATCGAGTTAAACCTTAAGGACTATGATGTAATATTAGGCATGGACGGATTAGCAAAACATGGGGCAACGATAGACTGTAAGGGTAAGACCGTCAACTTTCAAACAAAAGGCGGAGAACAGTTCACCTACAAAGGAGAAGTTTCCCAAACTCGCATACCAATACTCTCAGCTCTCAAAGCTCAACGGTTAATCAGTAGCGATTGCCAGGCATTTCTAGCCAGTGTGGTGGACAAGTTGCAAGAGACGCAGCTCGAACCAAAGGATGTACATATAGTATGCGAATTTCCTGAGATGTTTCCAGAAGATTTACCAAGATTACCTACGAGTAGGGAAAACGAGTTCGATATAGAGTTGGCACTAGAGACGGCACCAATCTTGAAAGCTCCCTATATAATGGCGCCTACAGAGTTAAAGGAGTTAAAGATACAACTACAGGAGCTATTAGACAAGGGTTTCATCTGACCGAGCTATTCACCTTAGGATGCACCAGTGCTTTTTTTCAAGAAGAAGGACGGGAGCATGAGGATGTGCATCGACTATCAAGAGCTAAAATAAGTGGTGATCAAGAACAAATATCCATTGCCCCGAATAGACGATCTTTTTTATCAACTACAAGGATCTTCAGTGTTCTCAAAGATAGATTTGCGGTTAGGATATCATCAGCTAAGAGTACGAGAAGAAGACATCCCAAAGACGACTTTTCATACCAAATATGGACACTACGAGTTCTTAGTGATGTCTTTTGGATTAAGGAACGCACCAGCCGCACCGCGTTCATGGATCTTATGAACCAATTATTTAAGGACTGCTTGGATAAATTCGTAGTGGTATTCATCAATGATATATTGATCTACTCAAAGACGAAAGCTGAGCATGAAGAGCACCTACGATTAACATGGGAATGACTCAAAAATCATCAACTATACACTAAGTTTAAGAAATGTGAATTCTGGATAGAGAAGGTGACATTTCTAGGACACATTGTGTCTACAAAATGGCGTAGAAGTAGATCCAGCCAAGATAGAAGTAGTGAAGGATTGGCACAAACCCAAGAGTGCCACTGACGTAAGGATTTTTCTGGGCTTGGTGGGATACTATAGATGATTTATTGAAGGGTTCTCCAACATAGCTACACCCATAACAAATTTAACAAGGAAGCAGCAGAAGTTCCCATGGACAGAGATGTGTGAAAAAAGTTTCCAAACATTAAAAAACAAGCTCATATAAGCCCCAGTTCTATGTGTCCCAAATGATAAAGGCAAGTTTGTAGTATGTTGCAAAGCATCAAAGTAGGGACTTGGATGTTTTTTGATGCAAGACTGAAGGGTGGTTGCATATGCTTTGAGACAGCTAAAGAAGTACGAGCAGCGATACCCAACCCATGACTTGGAATTAGCAGTTGTGGTCTTCGCTCTAAATATTTGGAGGCACTATCTTTACAGGGAGAAGTGTGAAATCTATACAGACCACAAGAGTTTAAAGTACTTCTTTACGCAAAAGGAACTCAATATGAGGCAACGGAGGTGACTGGAGCTAGTAAAGGACTATGATTGTGAGATTTTGTATCATCTGGGAAAGGCTAATGTCGTGGCAGACGTGCTTAGTAGACAGAGTTACGGAAGAATATCAACACTTAAGGGGATAGTGCAACACTTGCAAGATGATATTAAGAAGTCTGAAATTGAGTTAATAACTGGACAACTAGCTGACCTCACGATCAAGTCAACACTAGTGAATGAAATTAAGGAGAAATAGCAAGAGGATGAGTTTCTTCTTAAGAATAGGGCAACACTACAAAGCTCAGAAAATGTTGACTTTTTAATGACAAATGAAGGCATACTACGACATAAAAATCAAGTGTGTGTGCCAGACAAAGGTGAATTAAGAGATAGTATTATGCAAGAAGCACATACCACTCCATATTCACTTCACTCGGGATCGACCAAGCTGTACAACGATGTCAAGACAATGTACTGGTGGCCGGGAATGAAGAAGGACATAGCAAAATTTGTAGCAAAATGCCTTACATTTCAAGAAGTTAAGGTCGAACATCAGAGACCCGCTGGAACATTACAACCATTAGAGATTCCTGAATGGAAATGAGAAGATATAGCAATGGACTTCTTGACGAGATTACCAAAGACCACCAAGCAGCATGACTCTGTGTGGGTATTTATAGATAGACTTACAAAATCTGCTCACTTCTTACCAGTAAGAACAGTTTACAACGCAGAGCAATATGTAGAGCTTTACATGGCAAAGATAGTAAGACTACATTGAGTTCCAAAGATGGTAGTCTCTGATAGAGATTCTGTTTTTACCTCAATGTTCTAGGAAATTATACATCATGCAATGGGGACTAAGTTAAAGTTAAGTACAACATTTCACCCTCAAACCGATGGTCAGTCAGAACACACCATACAAATATTAGAAGATATGCTGAGGGCGTGTGCACTAGACTTCTCAGGATCATGGAGCAAGTATCTTCCATTAATAGAATTTTCTTACAACAACAGTTATCATGCGACGATAGGCATGGCACCTTATGAGATGTTATATGGACGAAATTTTTGATCACCACTTCATTGGGAAGAGGTTGGTAAAAGATGATACCTAGGACCCAATGTAGTAAGAGAAGCAACAGAAGTGGTAGAAAAGATAAGACAAAGAATGTTTGCCACTCAAAGTTGCCAGAAGAGCTATGCCAACGCTAAGAGGCGAAACGTTGAGTTTTGAGTATGCGATCAAGTCTTTCTCAAAGTATCTCTGATGAAGGGGATTATGTGTTTTAGAAAGAAAGCAAAGTTAAGCCCGAGGTTTATAGGTCCTTTTGAGATATTGGACAAAGTACGGCAAGTAGCTTATCAGTTGGCTTTACCGCCATCATTAGTTGAAATGCATAATGTTTTCCATATATCTATGTTGAGAAATTATGTGTCAGATCCATCCCATGTGCTCAATTAGGAGGCTCTAGAGTTGAAACAAGATTTCAGTTATGAAGAACAGCCAGTACGTGTTCTAGAGCGGGGAACTAAGGAATTAAGGTCCAAAATTATCCCTATAGTTAAAATATTGTGGAGCAATATCACTGAAAGAGAGGAAACATGGGAATTGGAGGAAGATATGAGGGAGCGGTATCCCGAGGTTTTCAGTAAGAAAAATTTCGAGGACGAAATTTCCTTTAAGGGGGGAAGATTGTAAAACCTGAGTTTGTTTTAGCTATTAATATGTTATTAATTTTTATGACATCAGTAGCCTTGTTGGTGGAAAAAGGGGTGATTGCATAAGAATAAATTAATTAAGAATTATTATGATATTGGATCGAGTCTACCTAAAGTCCAATAAGATTTTAGGCTTAGTAAATTCGAAATCAACCTAGAGAATTAGAGTTTTTTATTAGATATGGTTGGTTAAGATGTTTGTGGATTAAGTTGTTATTTTATCTCTATAGTTATTAGTTATTTTTGTAAGTATATTAGGATGTTATTTTATGGTTAGTTAAGATATTTGTGGAATAAGTTGTTATTTTATTGTGAATTAGATAATTAAATAGAATTTTCATAACTATAGGGTACTCTAACTTCGGACCCATTTTTGATGTAGTTATATTATGATTTTGGAAAATTAGTATTTCTAAAAAGTTGTAGATAATTAAATTATCTTTCCAACGGGATAAAGATTGTCTAAATCAGACTCATAAAGTTTTAGTTATGTTGTTTTTACTACAAGTAAGTCTAGAGTTACGAGATTCATAGGAAAGGTAACTTTCGATCTAATTTTAGAGAGAGAGTGAGATGATGTGGAAGAGAGAGAGAGAAAGAGAAGATAGTTAGAGGTTGAGAGATTCTATCCTAGGTAGTTTGATGGTTAGATTATTCCTAAATTATTTAATAAAAATATTAATAAGATAATGTAGAGATATTCTCTCTAGAAATTAGGATTCTATTTTATTTAAATTTCAAATTTGAGAGTAGTTGAAGTAGAATTAGGTAAGAAGTTGGGACTCTAACCCTATAAATAGACCTTTTATGCTCTTCATTCTCTCACAACTTCGAAATAGCTCTCAAGCTATTGGTATTATTATTGGAGATAGGCATTGTTGTGAAGGCTCGGGATTTTAAAGTATTGATATTTTGGTTCTAGGGTGAAGGTATGAGTTTATGAGGTTTAGAATTCTTGGAAGTATAGTTTTATTATAAGTCTCTAATTTAAATATTTTATGTCATATGTAAGGTTTGGGCGAGATCTATTAGCACAAGCAATCTCTTTTCTTCTCTTTCCACACTCAAGGTAAGGAAAATTAGGTAGTTTAGTTTATGACCTAGTTTGTGATTCGTATGACCCTAACATTTCAGGTACAAAAAGAAGATAAGTGTGGCTGGACCTAAGGTGTTCATAAATGTATGACAGACCTAAGTGTTGTCTGGTAGGCTCGGTTGCCAAAATTGTATGACGGACTTATATTTGGGGCTTAATTGCCACCAATGTATAAGCACTTATCTTTTTCTTATATCTGTCTTGTTATTATGACCTATGATTATAACCTATGATTATGACCTCTTATGACCTATGGTTAAGATCTAGATTATGTTTATTTTTTAGGGTATTATGAACTTTTGTATGATTTATTATATGCATGTTATGATTACTTGTTATATGACTTTTGTTTGTATTTTCTTTACTGGGCTTAGAAGCTCACTCCTTATGTTTTTATTGTGAAGACAATTGCGGTTAGAATGGTCGGTGTCGAGTGGGACCTAAGGAGCTTAGTGTTGTGTTCGTGGGGACCATATAGTCGAGGAATGATCAACGGGCCTATGATTTTAGTTTGGGATCCATTTGCTTATTATGATTTTCTTAAATAAAGGAGCAATATTTTATGTTTATGATCCAACGTTGTGTTCTCGAAAATATTATGAGAAATTAGGGTGTTACACATGGGCACTTGGCCCAAGGGCTGAGGAACCACCTATTGAGGAGGCAATCTTGTTGTCAGAGATAGGACTGGGAACGCGCTAGCCTTGGCATATTGGCGGAGGTGCCTCAGTTTGATGAGACTTTCAATCTCATCTCTAAGTTGCCTGCACTCGTTGATGTGGTGCCCTACATCATTGTGGAATCGGCAAAACTTAGTGGAATCTCTTTTGTCATGATCCCTCTGCATAGGTTGCAGTTTTCAGTAGTGGACATGCTGCTCAATGGCCAGGAAAATATTCTCCCGAGTATCCACCAGGTATGTGTACTCAGAGTATTTTGTAGTGTGCTTCTCGTCGGGAACTGCTCCAGTTCTCTTGGGCTTCTTATCCTTGCCTTTTCCCCCATGTTTGCTCCTGCTAGGGATCTCGCTGGGTGTCGCGAATTGGGCCGGAGGCACAAATCCAGCACCGAATGCAAGCTGAAAAGCATTGTATCAAGTGGGAGCTACTCCATAGCCTGTCGAGGCAGTACTAAAACCAACATTTGGCATGGTGCTGAAGTCAATTGGTTATATAGCAGGGCTAAACTATGGAGTGCTCATAACACACATTTGGGCTAAAGTGTATGGCGAGTATTGGGTTCCCAGAGCCATGACATTTGGGAACAACGGAGCGGGGAAAAGGAATGGTCCTCCGAATGCTCCAATCCGGGCATCCTCCCAATTGATGTACTCTTGGGCTCGACGTGTGACGTCGTCGAGGCTGTGACATCCTCTTTGTTGGAGTTCATCACATAGTGGGGAACCTACTCAAATGCCATCTTGTAGGGCCATCGGTTGTTGGCCATCATCAACCCTCTTGGTCCTGGGTGCTTCTTCCTTAAAGCGTTTGATGTAGGCTTTAAGGGTCTCAAACAGTCCTTGCTTTATGTTGTCCAAACCATTGACCTCAAAATTCACCTTCCGCGCAGCTATGAATTGTCTTTAGAAGGAGGAGGAGAGTTGGTGCTAAGAATGAATGGATCCTGGTTTGTGCTTCTTGAACCATTTATCTGTTGATCTCGTCAAGGTCAACAGGAAGATGTGGCATTTGGCATCCTCGGAGACGTGGTGGACTGACATCAATCTATTAAACTTTGAGAGATGGTTGGTGGGATCCATGCCTCCACTGTACAAATCGATGTTTGGAATTTTGAAGCCTCGAGGTAGTGGGGCTTCCGTAATATGGGGATCATAAGGCTCCCCATCTTCATCCTTCGAGTTTGAGTCATGACCTTGCCTTCGGGCCATCTTCAGCATTATCCTTTTCACACTCCCCAACTTTGTGCGGAGAGAGTTTCAATTTTTATTGGCACTCTATGTCGGGTGTTTTCTCCTCCAAGCATTAAGGTCATCTCGAAGGTCTGGTTGTTGTTGTCTCCAAGGATTGTCCTTGGGAGCTGCCCTTCCCGTGCGAGCGTTCAAGTCATCTTGCATGTCAGGTTATGCTTGGTGGCAAACACTATCTTCGAGGTATCCTACTTCTGTTTCCCCCTCGGAGTCAACGTATTTGTTATTTACCGAGACACTAATTCCTTTCCCTTGGTTGGCGAAGACATTTCTACTATTGGCCCCTTGGCCAGGGTTTCTGTGACATTGGTGAGGTGCCGGCGTGACACCACCTCTAGGCCTAACACGGTTTGTCACAACGTGCCTGGGCGGAACGCCCTAGGCTCCGCAAATGCTAGAGGCCTGGCGATGCCGTCGGGCTCCACACCCTTCGCTATCATTGGCCCATCTCAGGGCCTGAACGGGCTCAGAAGCGTGACAAGTTCTCTTCCACCCTTTCATGGGATCTTCATCAACTTTGGCCTTACCAAGATCCTGTGGTGCAGGCAG
The DNA here is from genome assembly GCF_963169125.1 of Humulus lupulus. Lineage (NCBI taxonomy): Eukaryota > Viridiplantae > Streptophyta > Magnoliopsida > Rosales > Cannabaceae > Humulus > Humulus lupulus. Next base: position 150,993,923 of record NC_084797.1, on the reverse strand, counting down.
GGCTCCAGCTTCAGCTGGGTGTGTAGGTGGCACGCCAGCTGGCAGATCTTTCTCCCTATCAATAGGGTGCTCGAGAAGCACATCCACTAGCTCATCAGGCAGCGCTCTAGCTGGGTGCACAGGTGGCACAACAGCCGGTTGCCTAAGTGGTATCTATTCATGGGGGTCCACTTGTAGCCCTTTGGCTACAAGAGTAGCCCTCATGGCGTTAACCATCTCCTATAGGGCGGCGATATTCCTTTCCTGGGCATTGATTTTATGTTGTTGGGTGGCGACTTGGTCTGTGAGAGCCACCACCTCCGGCAATTCCTCTGCATCCATGGGCTAAGGATAATTATTCTCGTAATACTTTTCGTCTTCACCGTCGTAGTCAGCATTTTCTTCTTAAGCCTCCTGGGCTACCTTCAGATACTCTGATGGAGGTGGTCGGCTGGGTTCTTCTCCCTTGGCTCTGGTGGGAGGAGTAGCCTCATCTAGAGCGTTTCTTGTGGTGGTCACCATGACTGAATCTTCGAAACCAAAATGTTGACTGCCTTTTTCACTAGCAACTAATTGAACAAGAACTTAAAGAAATGCAGGTAAAAGACACATTTTACGTGGTTCAGGTTATAAAACAACCCTAGTCCACGAGGCTTTAGTATTAGTGTTCTTGAAGCTTGAGATGGCAAGCTTCAATGGAAGTTTTCTTAGGCAGCGTCTATATTGCTCTGAGTACAAAAGTGGGATGAAATGTCTAAAAGCCAAAAGTCCCTTACAATGGACGCCCTATCCTTATTTATAGTGGCTGGGGGCAATTAATTCCCTTAATGTGGATTTATTACAAATATTCCCAACCATTTGGGAGTTTAATGCTAATTAACACCTTCTAGTGCCCTAATTAAGGTGGTGGGCCTAGGCATATCGCTCGGGGCCTAATTCATAGGTGACAGCCCACTTCTTTATAGGAGACACGCCCCCTTACACAGAAAGAACGCAGTTGCGCATTTCCCATGTCAGGCGACACATTGGGACATGCCAATTGTTGAGTGTACGGGCTCAATACCACTACTCAAGGCACAAAAAAGATGTCAGATGGCAGCTTGCGGTACAAAAATGATGTGACTGACATCTGGCATTCCCTCCAGATCCCGAGGGCAAACTCCTAGGCCTAGAGGACTAGCTGATCAAGAAGACGGGAGGACCATAATGAATGTCCTCGGGACGTGGCTTATCTTGAAGACATCCACGCGTGGAAACGGATAATGATGTGTTGGAAGGAATCTACGCTCCAAGGAGCTCTTGGCAAACTTTACAAGACTTCATTAGCTCCCAAGGAGCCAAATCACTTCTAATGACTGCCACATGTCCAATGATGAAATCACAGACAACATATTTAAAACTAAGAAAATGTGTCATGCACATTGCTTTTACCTAGTATATAAATATATGCATTTAAAAAAAAAAAAAAAATGGGTGCCCCAATGTAGCGCACCAAAAAAAATAAGATTAATTAATTGTGTGCTTTGTTTTATTATTAATAGTTAAGTGTTAGAAATTTTTTGAATTGTTTGGTAGGAATTATGTGAATTTAATTGCTAGTGTTTTATTTATTTAATTTGTAAGAAAATGAATTTTGGTTGAATGCCCCAAGATGCATGGTAAGTAGTGATGGACATGAGAAATTAGGTGTGTGCCTGTGCATGGATTGCATGGTGAGCATGCAATAATATTTTCCTACACTTAATTCCCTTTTATTTTTATTTAATTGAAAAATTAAAGAATTTAAAAAAAATAAAAAGGAAGGAAAATAATGGGTTAGTATATAAATATATATATATATATTTATTTAGTATAAGATATTGGTGATATGGCTATTAGTGGTCTTCTAGCTATATTGGGTAAGTTAGAGGCGACTTGTGTGTGTGTGCTAGCCGTGTGTAGAGAGAAAGGGAAAGGGAGAGGGTACTCGGCCAAGCTTAGTGGGAATGCATGAGAAGTTTCCATTTTTTTGAAGACAATCCAATCATAGCTATAGTTGTCAATTACATGGATTGTGGGAGAGTGAATCAAGGAAATTGGAAAAAAATTTGGGACATTTCCTTTTCACACTAGCTAGGGTTCGGCTACTAGGGCCTCTATAAAAACAAAGAGGACATGAGGGATCTCATTTTGGCTTGGTGGTTGTCGTGTGCTTAGAGAGAAGGGAGAGAGAGAGCTCGAGTTCTAGAGAGAGAGGGAGAGAAGAAAAGCGTGAAGGAGAAGAGAATGCCAAGGCTAGTGATGTTAAGGTATGGTTTGAGGTTCATAGTTTTATTTTTCTTTGTTTTTCTCTCTTCTTCTTGATTCTAAACATGGCAAAATGATGGTGATGATAGGTTTGACTGTGTTGCAAAAACTTAGAAGGTTGTTTTCATTTTTATGTTTTAATGTCAATTGTAATCTTAGAAACATGATAGGTTGTTTGTAAGATTTTAAATGGGTGTATGTTAGTTTTTTTTTTCTTGGAATACTTGAATGATAAAAACATTTTACAGGTTATATTCAAGGCATGATTAAAGAAGGTTTTTCTTTCATTTATGCTTGCTGTTTATTTTTATAATTTGTGTGGATAATGGTAAACTAATGTTTTGAAATGTACATATGATTCTTCAAAATAGTATTTGACTAAGTAAATAAAAAGGGCATATTTTTCTCACATGTTAATGGTGTTTTTATCACTTGATACATGTAGATTTTTTTTGTATATTTTATGAAAGAAAATATAATTTCAATCCAAGTTTGTAAGTTTGATTGAATAAATAGTTTCTGGAATTTGTGGTTAAAAATAAGAAAAGTCTTTTAAATGAGATAAGTAAAACTAGTGCATCAAATAAAATAAACTCTAAGCTATGTATATGATAAATGTGGTATTTTAAAAATGTAAATATGTATTTTTCACATTATTATTTATGAGCAATTTTTTTAATTAAAATGTGAAAAATATTATGGTTTAAACTCATTTGTGATTTTTAAAGAAATTATTAGTTGCTGAAACTTTGAGTTATTAAGATAAAATGATTATGTTATTTAAGATAAATAAGTCCTACACCCCAACAAATTAAGTCCTAAATAATATATGTGAAAATATAATCTTTCACACTTTAATTATGAATTTTCACATTTAAAAACATGCAGTTTTTTTTTAGATTAGTAAAAAATATTTTCTAAAAGAAAAAAGAAGCTCATTTAGTTATTCTAAATAGCTACAACTTTTGTTATATTTTTATGCTATTTAAAATAATAAATTGAATTATTATTTTATGAGAAATTAAAAGGTTTAATGGATTATTTTATAAAGTAAATATGTTATATTAAAATTTATTTAACAAAATTTGGGATTTAGAGAAACAATTCATGGTAAATAAACTGTTGCTGAATTTTGTTTGAAGAGGCAAGAAATAAGCATGTAAGAATTATCGTCTTAAAACGTTAGATTTTAAGAACGCTCTCACGTATGCATGTCGCATGCAAATGTATTTTTACGTTCAAATATATGCCTATTGTTCAAACACATGATTTTTACCTTGCAATCATGAAGGGTTAATAGGTAGAATTATCATTATTCTCTATGATTTTATGTGGAAATGTTGTATCTTTGCAATTATTGAGCAACTTGTGCCACGTGTACATGGCTCATGCACATGTGGGGTATGTATGTTGGGCACGAATAGTCTTACGTGATTCTTAGAGACGAACGTTTGGTTAGGATAATAGGCTTGTTGTGACGTATTCTCATTTTTGCTTTGCTCGGACCTGAGGTAAGGAAGTTAGATATAATTTCTATGTTTATGCTATGAAATGGAAAGACTTGTATGTTACAAGAAATAATGTGCTATGTAAATGATGATGTTATGTTTTGACGATAAACCAAGTGATATGGAAAAGTAGAATTCTATCTTGATATGTTATGGCAAGTATGATGCAACATGTGTTTTCTTTGTTTTGGTGTAAATTGGATTACATGTGTTTGTATGATGAATGAAAAAGAGAAGGTTTCTAGCGTGATGAACGCAACGCAACAAAGGAGTTACTGAGGATATGACATAACTCAGAGGGCGGATGTGTCAAGGTTATTCAAGGACCTGAGATTTTGTTTACCCCATAGAGGAGGTTTTACCAGCCAAGTTATATTGGTTACCTCAAGATGTGACATGGACAACAGAGGTGCCATGATCACAAAGAGTATGCATATGTTGAATGAATGTGATGTATGACTATGTTTCATTTTTTATTATGAGATATGAGTATGATGATATTATGAATTGTTTTGTTATGTTATACATGTCTTTCTTGTCTTATCTTTGATTTTGTTGTAATTCCTTACTAGGCTTTTAGCTCACCACCCCCCCCCCCTTACTTTCCCCATTTCAGGTAATAAATATGGTTTCTCTCTGGCACGCACTGTGATGTGGGTGTTGGAGTTTTATGCTCTAATTAAAACTTAATTTATGTGTAATCTCATTTTATTATCAATAAAAAAAATAGAAATCAACTTTTGACTTGGTCAATCACTTTGCGCACATGTTTTATTTTCATGATTATTTGTTTAATATAAACTTCTGTTAAATCCCAAGCATATAGCTAATCATATCTATAGTGACGTAATCAGAGTGGAATATAAATATGATTATATGTTCAAACATAAGTTAGTCCTAAGGTTAGTCAGTGCACAGGATTTACACTAACTTGCCAATCTACGATATGATCTACTTACACATTGCAGTGTTATGTTCTTTCCAGAACATTAGCATAGTGGATAAGATCAGATGTATTTGTTACATCAGCTATGACCAATATTGATAGTAGATAGGATAAGTAAACATATTGTTATTATCTATTCTAGTCATATCATATAGTTGACCATAGGTCAATTCAATCTCAATTCTAAGTGGTTAGTATTCTAACTTATTGTATTATTTGAGTTATTTGATTTGTTCGTTACCAGTTTACCCTACGGACCAGCCCATATTTACATCTTGGGAACTCGGTAGTATAATTGAGTGGGAGTGTTAATCATAGATATGAACATCTATAGCTTCTAATAACGAAGTCAGACGATGGTTTCCTTTTAGTTTGGTTCAAGGTGCTAAATAATAGAGATCTCATTTCAGTAATTAATATTAGTTTACTGAAATATCATGTACAAGGAACTAAGTGTTTTAAGGATAAAATACAATAAGGGGTAAAATAGTATTTTAGTCTCATCTCGTTGTAGACCATCTATAGAGGATTGAGTGACAATTATGCTTGTAACAATGGATAATTAATAACGTATCTATATTGCTAATAGAGTGTTCTATGAATTCAAGAGTGCAATTCTGAGTCTTTAGTATAGTCACGAGGAATTAATAAGTTAGTAAATTTATGATAACTTATTGGAGCTTGATTTCATAGGTCCATGCTCCCCACTGTACTTTGGATAAAATCATTTAGATAGTCTCAATTAATTGATTTAATTATCAATTAGAATTATCAAAGTTGACTAGCTCAATTTTGGATAGTTTCACAAAGTTATACAATTTAGAGAAGAAAAGAGATTTTAGGTTTGATTTATTAATTAAGACAAATGGTGTCTAAATTAATAAATACATTTAAATCAAGGTTCAAATTATAAATAATTAATTTTATAAAGGATTTAAATATTTATTTAATTAATTAATCAATAGAAAATAATACTAGTCTTGATTTTAAGTCCAACGGACTTGTAATTAAATGGGAAATTTCACAGGCCTGAAGCCCATGATAATTTCGACCTAATGGTTGATATTATCTATTATTTTATTTATTTTTTAATTAAAATAAATGACCTAATTGAGCCTATAAAAGGAATGCAAAGTGAGAGTTGAAATCAGATTTTAGAAAGACCATCTGACAGAAAATCAGAAGATCTATTCTTGATGCTCTAGGTTTTAGATTCTCTCTACAGCATAAGTCATTTTCTAAGTCTCAATATTCTCTTCTATTCTTCTTTTTATTGTATCTATCTCATGTGTTGAGAATTGCCCACTCTAGTCTAGGTGATCTAAGGATACTTTGGAAGATTGTGAAGAAAATTGAAGAATGGTTCAGTTTCTTGGTGATACCCTGCGACATATAGGATACAAGGGTTAGAGAAACTGAATGAAGGACTCAATCATTCCACTACACAATAATATATGTGTTCTTATCATTATCTCTGTTTAAATTTAATTATAGAAACATGTTCTAGGTTTTCTTATATTAATATGTTTAATATACGATTTACATGAAAATAAACAGGATCTTGAATAAGTATTCCTAACAATTGACCTCAGAGTCTTTGGTAATCTTTATTTTCATGCATGAACATGATAAAATTGAATTATTTGATGTGTTGAGTAATTAGATGGATTTCATGTTTTTTATGTTGCATATTGAATTTTATGTGATTTTTAGCATATTTGGGTTATTTTGCTGTGTTTTCTTTGCAAATATTTTTTATATAATGCTTTATTTGATATAAAACATGGTCAAAATTATTTATAAAACATTTTTGGGTTAAAAAGAAAAATTGCACAAATTTTATTAAAAAGAATTCTTTCAGGCAGTGGTCGCAGCCTGGGTAACAGCGGCTAGTGGTCGCAGCCAGCACGCGTATTCCTGCCCAGATCGTCCCGTGGTCGTGGCCACCAACTTTCACTGGTCGTGGCCTGCGATAAATTTTTCTTAAAATTTGATTTTTGAATGTATTTTTTAATAGGTTAATACAAAAATATTAGATCTTTTCTATTATATAAAAATATCTTTTTTGAAATATGATATTTTTGTTGTTTTATCTTTTAAAAAATAGATATTTTCTACAAAGATTCAAATTCAAATTTACAAATAAGTTAACTAATTAATTTTAAATATTTTTATATAATAAAATATTAAAATTAAGTTATCGGATATTAAAGAAATTTTTTAATACTTGCTTTTTTTTTTTAAATCTGATACTTTAAGATATTAATATTTGATTATTCTATCGATTTTAATATTTAAATTATTTGAAATTTGAAAATTTGTTGACTATATATTTTTATGGATATTTGAATTTGTTTAATTGTTTAAGATATTTTTTCATAAACAACTAGTGATATTTTTTTTTAAATTTATAACTAGTTAAATTTTTAAAAATATCACATTTTTCAAACCAATTAATAAAATATTTTTTAATAAATAGGATTTAAATTAACTTGGTTAACTTTTGATAAATCATATTTAAATTAAATTAATATTTTCAAAATAATCTAAACTAAGTTGATTGTTGATAAATTTTATTTAAATTGACTTATTTATTTTTTGCAAAATTTAATTAATTTGAATTTGGATAAATTTTAGAAAGTTAATTGTGGTATTTTTGCAAATGAAATAAATTGTGGCATTTTTACATAAACTCATAGATTTTCTCATATAGTAACATGATTAGGCCCATCCAATTATAACATGTCTGCTTGCACTATATGTGGTATTTTTACAATTGGGCTTAGATGCATATAATGGTCCATATGTTTGCTTAATATATGGATTTTTCCAAATAAAATATTCATAAAATGATAGGTTTTATTTGGGCCCATTAGAAAATGTAAAGTTTAAATTCCTCTCTTATGGGTGGTTCTACTTGTGAAGGCTCATTTGTTTTGCATGACTATAGTGGGCCTAATCAATTAATAACAATTAATAAAATGAATGTTTAAATTCCTGTCTTTTGGACCTTGTATGGAAGTATGGAAGCCTTAGTTGTGGGAACGATATACTTGACTCGGCCCTCCTCCATACAAGCCCAATTGTTAAGGCTCATTTTCTTGAGTTGGACTTAATTATATAGGTTTATTATAATAGTTAAACCTAAATATTGATTAGCAAAAAATTAATGCTAACTTAATTGAATTTGTTTCAATGTGACACTTTAGAATTAATAGAAAACTATAGGATTTTAGTTTTAAAATTTTAACTTTACAATTTTTTGGAGAACCATATTCATTAATTTTTGAAAATTAATAATAAAAATATTATTTTAATAATCAACTTATTTTAAAAATTATATTCGATCTCCACCGTTAGTTTAACAAGGTCAATAGTTTAATGGGGCCTCGAGACGCTTTGATTCATCCCCCTGCGGAAGGTGTTCATTAGTTATTTTGACAAGGTTAGATTTCGTAATTATAGGTCAAATTCTACTAGAATCACCCCTACGGTGATTATTAGGACTAAATCTATGATTATCGAAACCGTGGGTCTAGCTCATAAAATAAGAAATTTTGTTTTCCTATTTTGATCAGATAGTAGGTTGTTGTTGACGCGGTTCTTCGCCAACAGATAATTATACGAATAAACAGGATGGATTAGTGCTAAATAGTGAACCGTAATATGTAAATATTTATATTCCAAACTGGCAAAATTAGTATGGTGGGAAGGTTATCACTCCTTTCTTTTTCGGTGGTTCGAAGGTTAAAATCCCTCTAGTCCACCAGTCAATATTATTGATATCTCTCGAGTATTCCTTACAGGGTGTTTCTTTACAATCAAAACGCCAACCCCTTGCAACGCCCAGGGTATCCATATTTATAGGGAGAGGATATCCGGGTGTTGGTAAAGGGGGTCATCCCGTGACCTTCTTACCCATCATGTCACCTCTGTGACACTTATGATTAATTCCTAAAACCTGACAATGAAGTGTTGTCTAATCAATAGGTAAGGGGGATAATGGGCCGCATGGCCCAAACCAGTCGTGGGGTGCCTGAACACGCACGTTTATGTTGTGTGTCCGAGAATTCAGGAATGGAGTAGACACGTGATGTCTGATATGCGCACGTTTACATTGCGTGGTTGACTTCACAAATGGTCGGGGGTGCCAGATCTATGCCGCACCTCGAGCTTGATGTAGCACCAGCTCGTGATATCCATACTGCTGACCCGATGCCTTTGAGTATACTTGCTAACCCTTTGATTAGCTTGGGCTAAAGAGGTGGAGACTCGTAACAGCAGCTCCGGGTAGACGGTTTCCACGTGGCGGATTGAATTATGCCTTTTTCTAGCTCACTAATAACTCGTGGATATTTAGGGCATAAATTTTCCCCCCAAGCCCCTGCTCGTGACATGTGACGTCACTTGTGGCCACAGTGGGAGCGTTTAGGCTTCTTTTTCGACTCTTCATGTCCCGCCTATTGCGCTGGTATCAGACACGTGGAGCATCGTGGTTGGAGAAGGTCCGGCTTCCGAGAATCGCATTAAATGGCCTAGCCTATCTTCGGTCGTCGTTTCGTCTTTCGAGTTGTGACCCTCGTATCTCGCATTAAGGCGATAGAACGGTCCTCGCTCCTTTGCCATTTACATATATATAATTGTTGACCCAAGATTTGGCCAACTGACACGGAGTCAGAATATGCTTGATATGAATGAATATGATGAGAAGAACACAATGACAAAAACGAATAACAACACGATATATTTATAGTGGTTCGGCCCCAGGATCTGGTAATAACCTACGTCCACTTAGACTGTTATTGATTTAGAATCAAAGGAGTGATCAAAGAACAAGGGTCCAATGAGTTTCACTAACCTCTGATGAACAATACAATATCACTAGGAGAATTACTATAATCTCAAATAATTCGAAAGCTAAAAGTCCCTTCCTTGAGCTATCTTTTGCTATTTATAGGCTCAAGGGGGATTACAAAAGATTGTTACAGATATTATTTCCTGAATCATCGGATACTCAGGAGATTGTGTGAGATAAATTCGGGATTTACAAAGATCTTCCCATAAATGTTGCTTTGTATGCGGAACTATCGACCAGACCGTTCGCAGGTAAGACTGGGCCGCTTACTGCTTCTAAGGTGTCTTCTGGTCGATACTCTAGCAGAACTTTTCCAGGTGTCAGCCACGTGTCCAGGGATCACTTGCCACGTCATCAATGCTAATTTTTTGGATAACAATAAGGTTGGCCACCTTTCACATGAGCCACCCTTTATTTGAAAAAAATTTCCTCATCTTCACTCTTCTTTAGCCTCAAAAGCCTTTTTCCTTCCGGTTATCGTTCTAGAGGTCTCTACGTTCCAAACACAAGGGTTTCTCCGTGACTCCAGTTCTAAAGGCTCCACCAGGATTCCGACTCCTACGCCTTTTGCGATTTTCACACAGCAAAAAACTCTGTAAGTCCTTTGCCAGTTGTACGTTTAGATGTTTTCGTTTCTCTTGTTTAGGTAAACTTCTTTCTTAGTCGCACATTGTAGGTTGTTTTTTCTTTTTGGCTGGTGTTTTGTGCGTAGGTTTTTATCCTAGGGGTATCGACCATATGAGAATATGTTTAGGAATGTGACGCATAGGACAAGATAATTCTGGGGTGACTTTTCTGGGTAACCTTTTGAAATGCCTGTTTGGAGAGGGGAAGGCGATAGGTTTCTCGGGTGCAAAACCGGGTAGCTTAGGGGTCACGCTTCCCAAGCGGTTTTGCTTTTTGACACTTTCCCTCCAAGGCAAGCATTATCCTGACCCTCCTGACACACGGATCCGGAGCAATCAGGGACCCGTTGGGAACATAGGCACGTGTTCATAGAACCGCATGGCCTCACGCACCACGGGCTGTGATTACCTCAGCCCGTGTAAGGAAAATCATTTCTCGCGCTAGATTACCTTTCCTATTTTTAGGTCACCTTTCTAAACTTTCTTCATCTTTGTTCGTTAGGCGACCAGATGGGACCCAGGAAGAACATGCCCAAAAAGAGTGCCGCTGGCTCGTCATCCCAGCAAGCCAGCAAGGGGAAGGAGGTGGTAGCGGAATCCCCTATCCCCCACTTCGGTCCCACCGTGGAGAAAGAGGTCGAGGTGGGACCTGACGCCTTCTTCGAGGCCGAGAGGATTGTCTCGAAGGTTACAACTCAGGGGAAGGTCAACAAGATCCTGCTATCCCACAACATCGAAATAGGGACAGGAGCTCTTGTTGCCCGACCTCCCCTCGAGGGCGAGCGGAGCTGCACACCGGTTGACGAGGAGTTCGCGGCCTAGAGTGACGAACACCTCAAGGCCGGGGCATTTCTTCCTCTAGACCAGTACTTCGCCGACTTCCTGAACTTTGTGAAGCTGGCCCCCTTTCAACTCCCCCCTAACTCCAACCGCCTGTTAGTGGGGCTGAGGTATCTGTTCCTGAAGCAGGAATGGGAGGTCCCTACACCGGCGGACATTCTCTATTTCTTCTGCCTCAAAGCCAACCCGGATCAACGGGGGCGAGGCGACGGGTTCTATTACTAGACCCGTTTTTCCAACTCTGCCGCAGTCATCGAGCTGCCCAGCCACCCCAATGACTTCAAGGACCAATTCTTTATGTCGACGGGGTTCCGCAACTGCAAACACCACTACTTCAACCGTCCTCATAAGTTCTTTCTATCCTCAGCTCGCAAAATCGTCGCTGACTTGTTTCTTTCCATGCGTATTGACTTGAATACCATCGTGCAGCTATTTTTGTGAGGACGGCTAAATCGGTGACCCTCGGGGGTCAATATGAAACTTTGGCGGGGCTCTCTCCAAGCGAAAAAGACTATCGCCAGCTCATGTCTGATGAGACGAAGCTGGCGTGTAAGTTAATTTCTTCGGGCCAGACCCTGGCCTTGAGGAGGTCACAGACTGTCCCAGCAGCTCGCGAGATGGCGCCCATCCCCAAGGGGGGTGCTGCGGATGACGACGAGCAGGACAAGGAAGACGAGGTGCCGCTCGTGCGTCGGAAGCGGGCTCTTGAGATCGCCCAGGGGGTCGACGCGGAGCGGATCCAGTCCGGGGCAGCAACTGGCCCCTCCGGCCAAGGTAACCCATACTTGTTTAAGGACTTAGACAGGGCTGCCGCAGACCTACGGCTTGCTAGGTTTAACCCCAACCAACTCATACATCATCATCAAAATGACCCAGACCGTAACATAACTCTACTCCAGTGCGTTGATCAACTAGTGTTGCGCTATGACATGGGCCGCCCTAGGGGTGCTGTAGTAGTAGACAACACCCTGGCTTTTAGGTCAGCCTTTTTTTAGGAGTATGGGACCAACCTTAGGTCGCAGCCCTCCCTTCTGGAGGGTGTAGTAGCTTCGGGGCTTAGGCAGTATGTAGAGGAGTCCAGTCCTGAGGCGGATCCGGACCCAGAGCCCCCTCTCATTCATGAAGTTATAATCTTAGACTCCCCCGTAGAAGCTCCGCGGCCGGAGGTCATGGCAATAGATTCCTCCTCTAGCTCGGAGGGTAGGACCTTTTCAATACATTCTTTAGATTCTTTAGAGATTTTTTTTTCAAGTATTTTTACACGCATACTAACACTTCCTTGTCTTTGTTTCAGGCGAGGAGATGTCACAGCCCGGGGACAACGTACTGCGATCCATTTTCCAGCGGGGGAATCCTCCCTTCGGGTCGTCTAGACCATTGGTAAAGAAGCCCTGGCTGACCAAGAAAACTCCCCCTCCCGGGACCACCTCCAAGTCTCCCGCCAAGGGGAAGGGCCAGGATCCTCTCGCCGCAGAGAAGATGCCCCCACCTCCCCCGCAACCTCTGGTCTCTAACCAGGAACTGGAGGTACCAACTGGGACCTTGCCAGCTCCGACTCCCACTATGCGCATCCCCGAGGCCTGGAGAAAATCCTCGAGGCCTTTCAAGGGACGGTTTACGAAACCACGACCTATATGGTGGATCATTGCTACAATGCCACCCCAAGGGACTTGCGGGAGATTGAGATGAGGAGCCCCGAGAACATTATGGAGTCTTCACTGGGGATGACCCTCACGGTAAGTTTGCTTAATCAATGGTTCTCTTTGCTTTTTCTAAAGCACATGCCTTATCATCTTTTGACCTTGCAAGTGGCTTTGGCCCTACACTGAAGCATAGCTCGATCCAGGGCCAGGTTTGACGAGGTCAGGGGCGAGTTCCAGACTGCTAAGGCCGCTCTCGCGTCTGCTCAACAACAAGAGCAAGATGCCAAGGCTGCCCTGACGGCTGCCAGGGAAAGCGAGAAGGTCACGCAGGCCGCCTTGGTCGCTGCGCAGGCTGATCTAGAGGCAAACCGGGCTAAGCTACTGGAGGCCGAGGCTACACAGGTCGCCTTGGATGCTGCAAAGGTCGAGCTTGAGGAGGCCAAGGCCGCCCTTGTGGCAGAGAGGGCATCTTCCAGCTCCTCCATGGAGGCCATGCTTTATCATTGCTGGGCCTTCAACCAGGATGGTGATTTTTCCTTCCTGGCACCGGAGGTGTGGGAGCCCTTCCTCGAGAAGTTTAAGGCTCGACTTCAACAGGAGGCGCCCTCTGAGACTGGGGAGACTTCCGCTGCAGCCGAGCAGGATGACGAAGGGGTGACTTCGTCAGAGCGGCCTGAAGGGGCCTAGAACTTTTGATCCTTCTCTTTTTTATTTTTTATTTGTAATCTTGTACCACAAGGTTTTTTCTCCTCGAGACAATTGGTTTCCCCAGATTTCACTTTAATCTATTTTTTACCTTTATTGCTACTCATTTTCAACGCATTTGGTAAGAACTTAGTTTATGTTAGTGTTTTTATTGATATCTCGTGCTTTTTTATAAAAATATCGGTCAATCAATTTAAACTTAACTTCTAAGTTCTAGGGCCTGGTCGTATCCAGGACATTAACTTTAAAAACTTAGTTCATGTTAATCCTTTATTGATATCTCGTGCTTTTTAAGAAAAACATTGATTAATCAATTTGAATCAACTTCTAAGTTTTAGGACCTGGTCGTATCCAGGACATTAACTTTAAAAACTTAGTTCCTGTTAATCCTTTATTGATATCTCGTGTTTTTTAAGAAAAACATCGATTAATCAATTTAAACTTAACTTCTAAGTTCTAGGGCCTGGTCGTATCCAGGACATTAACTTTAAAAACTTAGTTCACGTTAATCCTTTATTGATATCTCGTGTTTTTTAAGAAAAACATCGATAAATCAATTTGAATCAACTTCTAAGTTTTAGGACCTGGTCATATCCAGGACATTAACTTTAAAATCTTAGTTCTTGTTAATCCTTTATTGATATCTCGTGCTTTTTAAGAAAAACATCGATTAATCAATTTGAATTAACTTCTCAGTTTTAGGACCTGGTTGTATCTAGGACATTAACTTTAAAATCTTAGTTCGCGTTAATCCTTTATTGATATCTCGTGCTTTTTAAGAAAAACATCGATTAATCAATTTGAATCAACTTCTAAGTTTTAGGACCTGGTCATATCCAGGACATTAACTTTAAAATCTTAGTTCTTGTTAATCCTTTATTGATATCTCGTGCTTTTTAAGAAAAACATCGATTAATCAATTTGAATTAACTTCTCAGTTTTAGGACCTGGTTGTATCCAAGACATTAACTTTAAAATCTTAGTTCGCGTTAATCCTTTATTGATATCTCGTGCTTTTTAAGAAAAACATCGATTAATCAATTTGAATCAACTTCTAAGTTTTAGGACCTGGTCGTATCCAGGACATTAACTTTAAAAACTTAGTTCGTGTTAATCCTTTATTGATATCTCGTGCTTTTTAAGAAAAACATTGATCAATCAATTTGAATCAACTTCTAAGTTTTAGGACCTGGTCGTATCTAGGATATATGTCCCCCAAGTAATCAGGAAAGGACCTTTCGTGGTTACTTGAAACGTACCCCCCTTTTTTTTTAACATTACATCCACAAACATTTACGACAACGCGAAAAGACTATCTCTCATTATTTAATAAACAAAGGTGGCTTTTCTAATTAATCCTTACGAAAGTATTACTAATAATATTTCTTCAGGTGTATCGCGTTCCAAGTCTGTGGGACTGCTTCTCCATTAATCCGAGCTAGCTTGAAGGTTCCTTCTTTCACGACCTCTGTTATTTGATAGGGCCCTTCCCAGTTTGGTCCCAACACTCCGTCCTTGGGATCCTTACCAGCTAAGAAGACTCTTCTGAGTACCAGGTCGCATATGCTAAAGATGTATTTCTTGACCTTTGAGTTGAAATAACGAGTGATCTTCTGTTGATAATGCGCGAGCTGCAGCTGTGAAGCTTCTAGTTTTTCGTCAATTAGGTCGAGGGACGCGCAAAGCAATTTTTCGTTCCGGTCTTGGTCAAATGCCTAGACTCTATGCGAGGCTACCTTTACTTCGACAGGAAGGACGGCCTTACTCCCGAAAGCCAGGGAGAAAGGAGTGTGACCCGTCCAAGTTCGATGCGAGGTCCGGTATGCCCACAGTACCTGGGGGAGTTGTTCGGGCCAAACTCCCTTGGCTTCATCCAGTCTCTTCTTAAGGCTTGCTTTTAGCGTCTTGTTGACAGCCTCAACCTGCCCATTGGTCTGGGGATAGGCCACGGAGGAGAAGCTTTTAACTATGTCGTGCCTCTCGCAGAATTCGGTGAAGAGATCGCTATCGAACTGCGTTCCGTTATCTGATACGATCTTCTTTGGCAGCCCGAATCGGCAAACAATATTCTTGACCACGAAGTCGAGGACCCTCTTTGAAGTGATCGTCGCCAGGGGCTCTACTTCTGCCCACTTTGTGAAATAGTCGATAGCCACTACCACGTAGCGAACTCCTCCTTTTCCAGTGGGGAGGGCACCAACTAGGTCAATCCCCCAGACCGCAAACGGCCATGGGGACGAGATCATCTTCAACTCGACTGGAGGATCCAGGGCAATTGTGGAAAATCGCTGGCACTTGTTACATTTTTGGACGTAGGAAATTGTGACAGTCAGAATCCCGTGATCCGTAAAGGGAAAGACCGGGTAAGCTGTGCAATCCCACACCGCCTGGGGAAGGTCAAGTGTAATGATTCTAAGACTGTGTAGGTATGGGACTACACAGTTGAAGAGGGCTTAAATGGATTGATGGGTACTACCTATATCAGGAAGGTGCATCTTCTTTTCGGTAGCCCATCACTTGAGAACTCTATGGTTAAGTGTGCTTGGCTTGGAGTAATCTAGGGATGGGTGACCTCCTAGGAAGTTTTCCCAGGAAGTGTGCGAGTGAGGACAAAGCACGCTGGAAAGACTTGTCTTGGTTTGTAGGGCCAGTCGTCATTCCAGAAAGCAGCCATAGTGATGTGGGGCATCACAGAAATCGAGTCCTTTGACAGAGTGGGCCAATAATACCCTTGCCTCAATATCTTCAAGGCCAGGTTTCGCCCCCCAGCGTGATCTCCGCAAAAACCCTCGTGCACCTCCTGCAAAATGGTCTTCGCCTCGCTTGGTAGAACACACCATAGAAGAGGTAAAGAGAGGCCACGCCGGTACAATATCCTGTCTATAACTATATACCTCAGAGCCTGGTAAAGTACCCTCCTTGTGTCGGTTCGCTCCTCGGGTAACTTCCCTGCTGTGAGATACTCGAGGATGGGAGTCATCCAAGTCGGTCTGGTGTCAATCATCTCGACCTCCGCCCCAATTTCCTCTATGCTTGGTCTTTCCAAGAACTCTACAGGCACCAGCCCCAAAGTCTTTGCCTCCCCGGAGGTGGCGAGCTTCGCCAGGGCGTCAGCGTTGGCGTTCTGCTCCCGAGGTATCTACTCGATTAAGCCGTGCTCAAATGTGGATAGCTCTTTCTTTACCTTGGCCAGGTAAGCAGCCATCTTGCTTTCCGTGCTTGGTATTCTCCTAACACTTGGTTTACCACGAGCTAGGAATCGCTGTAACACTGGACGGAGCTGGCCCTCAGCTCCTGGGCCACCCTTAGCCCAGCCAGTAAAGCTTCATATTCAGCCTCGTTGTTGGACGCTTTGAATCTGAATCATAACACCGAGTGGAATCGATGTCCCTCTGGGGATATCAATATGATTCCAGCCCCGGAGCCGTTCTCGTTAGACGAGCCATCTACGAAGACTTTCCATAAGGCTTGAGTTGATTCTTCCACTAGGTCTTCTCGGAATCCTGTGCATTCTGCCACAAAATCAGCCAGGGCTTGGCTCTTTATAGCAGTTCGTGGCATGTACAGTATCTCAAATTGGCTGAGCTCAATAGCCCACTTCAACAGACGTCCCGATGCTTCAGGTTTATGCAAAACCTGCCTTAACTGATCAGTTACGACGTGTATTGAGTGGGACTGGAAATACGGTCTGAGCTTTCGGGAGGCCATAATAAGGCAGAAGGCCATTTTTTCCATCAACGGATACCAAGATTCAGCTCCGAGAAGCCTCTTACTGATGTAATAGACTGGCTTTTGAGACCGGTCTTCTTCCTGGACCAGTACGGTGCTAGCCGCATCTTCCGTGATAGCTAGGTAAAGGAAAAGAGGTTCTCCTGCTGTTGGTTTGGCTAATACAGGTGACTTGGCTAAATGTGCTTTCAGGTCAAGGAAGGCACGCTTGTATTCCTCGGTCCACTCAAATTTTTTATTTCCCCGGAGCAGGTTGTAGAATGGAAAACACTTGTCAGTAGATTTGGAAATAAACCGATTAAGGGCCGCCACCCTTCCTGTCAGGCTTTGAACGTCTTTTCGCGACTGGGGTGAGGGCATCTCGAGTCACGACCTGATCTTATCGGGGTTCGCCTCTATTCCTCTGGTATTGACAATGAAACCCAGGAATTTTCCTGACGCAACCCCGAAAGTACACTTTTGGGGGTTTAGCCTCATGCCATATTCTCTCAAAATCTTAAAGCATTCCTCCAGATCGAAGACATGGTTATCGGCAGTTTTTTACTTGACCAACATGTCGTCAACATACACTTCCATATTTTTCACGATCTGATTGGTAAACATCCTATTTACCAACCTTTGGTACGTAGCTCCTACGTTTTTCATCCTGAAAGGCATGACCTTGTAACAATAAACATTAGTTGGGGTCATGAAGCTAGTGTGTTCCTGGTCTGCCGGATTCATGGCGATCTGGTTATAGCCAGAGTACGCATCCATAAAAGACATGAGCTCGTGCCCTGCCATGGCATCTACCAATTGGTCAATCCTTGGCAAAGGGAAGCAATCTTTGGGGCAGGCTTTGTTCAAATCGGAAAAGTCAATGCAGGTCTGCCATTTCCCGTTGGGCTTCAAGACCAACACAGGATTGGCGACCCAGATCGGGAACTTTGCCTTGCGGATAAAGCCGCACTTTAAGAGCCAGGCTAATTCCTCCTCTAGGGCCTCAGCTCGGGTCGTTCCTAGGCGCCTTTGTTTCTGGGACTTTGTAGGCACGTTTTTATCCAAGTGGAGGGTGTGCATGATGATGCTCGGGCTGATCCCTACCATGTCTCCATGAGACCAAGCGAACACATCTAGATTTTCTTGCAGAAACCTAATCAGCTCTGCCTTCCTTTTGCTACATAGGTTTTTCCCGAGCTTTACAACCTTTGAAGGGTCTTGTGGGTCGATATTCACCTCCTCGAGCTCTTCGATGGCCTGGAGCTCAGATCTATCCTCGCCTATTCTGGGGTCAATATCATTATTTAAGATGATACTCTCCCCTCTGGCATTCTGAGGTTTTTCTATCTCAGGAATAGGTACAATTTCCTGAGATTCCTCACTCCCACCCTGGATGGTCATCATCTGCTACCCGGGTCTTGACTTTCCCTTCATAGAAATGCTATAGCATTCCTTGGCAGCGAGCTGATCACCTCGGACCATGCACATCCCCGTGGAAGAGGGGGATTTTAGTGCGAGGTGGTGGATGGAGGTTATGGCTTCAAATGCTATCAATGTAGGTCGGCCCAGAATAGCATTGTATGCGGCGGGACAATCGATGACTACAAACTCGAGGAGTTTTAAGACAGTCTGGGGTCCCTCTCCCAAGGTAATCACCAGCTCGATTGTTCCTATTGATGCTGACCCTTCTCCGGAAAATCCATATAGCATCATGGCGGTGGCTTTCAACTCGGTGACAGATAAACCCATCTTTTCCAGCGTAGACCGGAACAACAAGTTCACCGAACTCCCATTATCGACCAGTATCCTCCTAACTCTCCGGTTGGCGAGCTGGGCGGCTATGACCAGAGGGTCGTTATGGGGGAACTGGACGTGACTAGCATCTTCCTCGGTGAATATGATTGGTTGCCTCTCTAGTCATTTCTATTTGGGTAGATGCTGCTCTAGGACGAACTCCACTCCGTTATGAGCCTTCAATTCATTGACATATCTCTTCTGGGCACCGCTGCTCGTGCCGGCCAGATGGGGGCCTCTGGAGATCGTGGAGATCTCTCCTCCTATCACAGGAGGAGGGGTGTCCTGATTTATCCGTGGCACGGGCTGACTTATCGGAGCTTCTGGAGCCGGTTGACCGACGGGAACTCTATTCCGCGCATACTGAGCCAAGGGTCCGGCTCTGATGAGAGTCTCGATCTCATCCTTCAAATGCCTACAATCGTCAGTGTTGTGGCCAATGTCGTTGTGGAATCGACAAAACTTGGAGGGGTCCCGCTTGGCCTTATGGTGCTTCAAAGGCTCCGGCTTCTTCCAGGGAAGGCGAGCAGAGTTGCTAGGAAAATTTTCTCCCTAGTGTTTGTGAGCTCGGTGTAAGTCGCATAGACTGGTTTAAATTTTTCCACAGGCTTGTTCTTCTTTGGGTCGTGCTGGCTGCCCTCGTTGCTCCCTTTTCTCTTGCCTCCACCCAATTGGTTATTCTGTGTAACGGTTTGAGTCATTTTCACGACATCCGTTCCCACTCCAGCGGGCTGATCAGGGGCTTGGCTGGTTCCCACGACCGATGCTCGCGCCTCCTCCAGGTTTATCCATCCTTGGGCCTTGTTTAGGAATTCGTCCACAGTGCTGACACATTTTCTCTGTATCTCTTTCTAGAGTCTGCCTCCAACAAGGATCCCAGTCCTCAAGGCCATAAGCTTGGAACTATCGTCCGCGTCCCTGGCTCAAGTCACGACGTTTGTGAATCTGCTCAGGTAAGCTTTCAAAGGTTCCTTGGGCTGCTGCTTTACATTTTCCAGGATGTAGGCTTTGACTCGGGCAGCCTGAGAAGCTCGGAATGCCCTCTTGAAGTCGGCAGAAAAGGTTTTCCACGAGCTGATGGACTGCTTTTTATTCTGCTTGAACCATTGCCTGGCTGGCCCAATCAAGGTGGAAGGAAATATCAAACACCTTAGCTCGGGACCGATGCTGTGGGCCATCATCAGGGTGTTGAACATACCCAAATGATCCGATGGGTCTCCGTCTCCATCAAACTTGGACAAGTGGGGCATACGGAAACCAGGTGGATACACCGTGGCTGCTATGCTAGGGGCGAAGAGCTCAAGTTCATCCCCCGAGTCGTACTCATCTTTTTCCTTTTCTGATAAGAGCTTCTTCATCAGCTCCTCCATCTGAGCTAGACGCTCTAGGGTTTGGTCCTTACTTCCTTGGTTTTTCTGGGGCTGTTCAACAACTCCAGTTCCATTGTAATCGTTAGGCGGGTTATTTTCCCTCCTAGCTTAAGCTAGGTTAGGTGGGACATTCCCACTGTCACGTACTTCTGACAAACCCTCCCCTTGGTGAGCACGACTACGATTTCTAGCTGGATCTCCTCTCTGAGAGTTGAGGCAATCTCGAAGGTCGATCCTCGGGGTGGCCCAAGGGCTTTGAGCCGAACTCAAATGATGGCGCAGGTCTTCGCCGGACATGCCACTTCGATGAATCCTGGTCCAGTAACTCCCGTTTGAAAAACTAAGAGCCCGCCGCTGAGGGTGAGGACCCGGGATTTCCCCGTGCGCTCGGCTACGACGGGAAGGACCGGCGGAAGGAGGATTTCTGCTGCTGCTCCCATGAGCCGGAATGTCTCAGACTGGACGGAGAGGAGATGGGTATCTTATTGGTGACGAGGGATGCCTAACTGGTGACACGATCCTAGTCCCGTCTGGGCAGATCAAGCTAGGTCGCGGCCGCTCCACTCTACCATTCCACTCGTCCTGCGCTCGGCGGTCTGACCGTGGTGCAGGACGGCTAGCCGGGGAAGGCTGTCTTCGCGAGCCCTGCCCGGATCTCCTCCGCGAGTTGCCTCGGGCCCTCCTGGGTGCGTTCGAGGTTGGAATTGAGCTAGGAGTTGAGGTCCAGACCGATTGGCTGACTTGCTGATCGGCCCTAGGAAATTCCTCAAACACAGTTTCCTGGTGGTGGTGTGACGTGGAAGTAGAATTCGGAGTCGAGGTTCTGACCGACCGGCTGGGCCTGGATCGGTTATCCCGGCGGGACTTATGAGTCCCACTATGCCTCTTTCCGACATTAGTGTCGGTCGTAAGAGGGGGTAACTGGGCCAAGACCTCTTTGATTTTCTTGTTTGCTTTTGACAGCTGACTTCTCAACTGTGTGTTTTCCATCTTTATTGCCGTGTAGAAATTCGGGTTCGGATTTGGCGGTCGAGGAGCCAAACTTCCGGTGTCGCCCTGGCCCATTGGCTGCTTTTCTGGTCGCTGTTGAACCTCGGGGTTTTGTTCATCGGACATGGTGGGCCTCCTACCCATCATGTTGATTCGCTTCATTACCATGCCTCGAACGAGTAACCACCATGGCTAGGTTTCTGCAATGGCACCAATCTAAATCCTCTCAATGAAAGCACCAAACTATTGACGCTATTCTTCGCCAACAAATAATTAGACGAATAAACGGGATGGATTAGTGCTAAATAGTGAACCGTAATATGTAAATATTTATATTCCAAACTGGCGAAATTAGTATGGTGGGAAGGTTATCACTCCTTTCTTTTTCGGTGGTTCGAAGGTTAAAATCCCTCTAGTCCACCAGTCAATATTATTGATATCTCTCGAGTATTCCTTACAGGGTGTTTCTTTACAATCAAAACACCAACCCCTTGCAACACCCAGGGTCTCCATATTTATAGGGAGAGGATATCCGGGTGTTAGTAAAGGGGGTCATCCCGTGACCTTCCTACCCATCATGTCACCTCTGTGACACTTATGATTAATTCCTAAAACCTGACAATGAAGTGTTGTCTAATCAATAGGTAAGGGGGATAATGGGCCGCATGGCCCAAACCAGTCATGGGGTGCCTGAACACGCACGTTTATGCTGCATGTCCGAGAATTCAGGAATGGAGTAGACACGTGATGTCTGATATGCGCATGTTTACATTCCGTGGTTGACTTCACAAATGGTCGGGGGTGCCAGATCTATACCGCACCTCAAGCTTGATGTAGCGCTAGCTCGTGATATCCATACCACTGACTCGATGCCTTCGAGTATACTTGCTAACCCTTTGATTAGCTTGGGCTAAAGAGGTGGAGACTCGTAACAGCAGCTCCGGGTAGGCAATTTCCACGTGGCGGATTGAATTATGTCATTTTCCAGCTCACTAATAACTCGTGGATATTTAGGATGTAGAGTTGTTAATACTGGTGTCCATTATTAAATAAGTTTACAACTTTATTTAACTAGTGGTATTTTTGACTCTCGCCAACCAGACAAGGATATCATAGATTAGTAAAATCCTAAAGAAGTAGAGATATGGTTATTTTGGTATTTTTTCCCATATCTTACATATTTTTGGTATATGTTCTTCTATTTCTTGAAATTTGTGTGAATAGAAGTTTTATTGAGCAAATGTGATTGATTTCTATTTTATTGACAATTTGTAGTATCATTATGGATGTGTCTACTCCCATCCTTACTCAACTTTCTATGGAGAAACTCACTGGAGAAAATTTCCTTAAATGGAAGCAAAACATCAACATTGTGTTGATTGGTGACAACTCCAAGTTCATCATGACTAAGGAATCCCCAGAAGTTCTAGCTGAAGGAGCTACCAAGTCTATGAGCGTTGGCAGGTGGCTAACAACAAGGCGCGGTACTACATGTTGACTAGTATGGTCGACACTCTCAAGTCAAATATGGAGAATGTCGAGATGGCCTACGAAATCATGGATCAGCTCCAAGACATGTTTGGTTCCAAGTTAGCGCAGACTCGTTTTGAGGCCACCAAGAAATATTCCAATGCTCGGCGGGCACCGTCTCAACATGTTCGCGACCATTTGATCAAAATGACAAACTACTTTCAGGAAGTTGAATTACATGGAGCAATAATAGATGAGGAAACTCAAGTCGGCTTAATCCTCAACAATCTCTCTCCAGCTTTCCTATCATTCACCACCAACTATGTGTTGAATAAACTCAACTATGGTCTGACACAACTCATGAACGAGCTTCAGACTTTTGAGTCTATCATGGGTGGCCAAGTAAGGTGGAGAAAAGAAGACAACTACTACTACTGTTGCTTATCCAGCTAAGGCTGAAGCTAACCAAGCTTCATCTTCAAAAGTTGGAAACAATAGGAAAGATGGACAAAAAAACAACCTCAAGCCTGCAAAGGCTGCAAAGACGAGCGCACAACCGAATTCACAAACGCCTAAGGGGAAGAACAAGAAAAACAAGAAAGGTAAAGGTAAGTGCTTTCACTGCAAACAGAAGGGGCATTGGAAACAAGATTGCCCCAAGCTTCTAGCAGCGAAAAACAAAGGTAATGATTATAGTTCATATATCTTAGAAACATGTGTTTTAGAGAATGATAAATCTATTTGGATTATTGATTATGGATCTACTAACCATATTTGTAACTTTTTGAAGCTTCTTGAATCATGGGAGGAAGTGGACGAAGGCGGCTTAAAGCTTAGAGTTGGGAACAGAGCGTTCGTTACGGTCCAAGCTAGAGGAAGAGCTCGCCTGAAGTTTGGAAATAAATATTTAATTTTTAAAGATGTATTTTTTATTCTGAATTTAAGTAGAAAATTAATTTCAGTTTCCATGTTGCAATTAGAACAATTTTTTATGACTTTCACAAGTTCTAATATATCTATTTCCTTCAATGGATCACAATTGTGTATTGCATGTTTGGAAAACGGACTGTATATTCTGCGACCTAACAAACTCCTCACTCTTAACAATGATTTATTCAAAGTAGATAAACCTAGGACCAATAAATGTCAAAAGACCGATAACGATAACATGACGTATTTATGGCATTTGAGACTAGGTCACATTGGCTATGATAGGATTCAATGACTTACAAAGGACGGGCCTTTGAGGGAACTCACCTTAGGTGAATTAACTATCTGTGACTCTTGTCTAGAAGGCAAACTGACCAAGCGTCCATTCTCTGCAAAGGGTGATAAGGCCAATGAACCACTTGGACTTGTTCATTCAGATGTTTGTGGACCTTTGAATGTACAAGGAATTGGTGGTTTTGAGTATTTTGTCACTTTCATTGATGATTACTCTAGAGACTCATGTCTTTACCTAATACATAGGAAATAACATTTTCAAAGTTTCAGGAATTCCTAGCTATGGCTCAGAACCAATTAGGTAAAACGTTAAAGATATTGTGATCTGATAGGGGTGGAGAATATTTGGATATGCAGTTCCAAGATCATTTAATTGAACTTGAGATTTTATCACAACTTATTGCCCCAGGTACTCCACAACAAAATGGTGTAGCGGAACGCCGAAACAGAACTTTATTGGAAATGGTTAGATGCATGCTTAGTTATTCAACTCTACCAACTTCATTCTGGGGACATGCAATTGAAACCGCGAATGACATTCTCAATGTTGTGTCATCCAAATCATTCCCCAAAACACCTTTAGAATGTTGGAATGGTCGTGAACTTAGTTTACGCCATTATAGAATCTGGGGGTGTCCCGCCCACGTCTTGAGGAAAAAGAAAGAAAAGCTAGAACCGTGAACCGAAGTTTGCATGTTTTTTGGCTATCCTAAAGGTACTCGAGGTGGACTTTTCTATAGTCATTCAGAAAAGAAAGTGTTTACTTCTACGAATGCTACTTTTCTAGAAAATGACTATGTGCAAAACTTCAAACCACGCATCAAAGTAGTTTTAGAGGAGATGGTTGAAGAATTGACTCCTACAAATGTTCAATCATCATCAATGCAAGTTGATGATGAAATTCCCACTCTTCATATCCAACCGACGCAAGTCAATTAAATGGAGAGAGTACCATTGTTCTTGAGCAAACAGTCACGAAGCCTCATCATAGTGGGAGGGTTTCTAGGGACCCAGTTCGCTATAGTTGGATGGTGAAACCAATATGGTTGTTGGTGACACTGGTGACGATGATCCATTGTCTTTCAAACAGGCAATGGCTAGCCCTAAAAAGGAACTATGGCTCGAAGCCATGAAACAGGAAATGGAGTCCTTGTACTCAAATTCCGTCTGGGATCTTGTGGAAGTACCTAGTGACTTTAGGGTCATTGGGTGCAAGTGGGCCTACAAGAAAAAATGATGTGTCGATGGAAATATCGAAACTTATAAAGCTCGATTAGTGGCAAAGGGTTATACCCAAAGAGAAGGTGTGGACTATGAGGAAACTTTTAGTCTAGTAGCCATGCTCAAGTCCATTCGCATCCTCCTATCCATAGTAGTTGCTCTCAACTAGAAGGATTTAAAGTAGGTTGACAAGAAGGAAAATTTTGCAAGATTAATAGGTCCATTTATGGACTTAAGCAAGTTTCTCGTTCCTAGAATCTTAGGTTTGATGAAATATTCAAAACCTGTGGCTTTGAAAAAAATATTGATGAGCTTTGTGTTTACCAACTGGAGGAGTGGTATTCTTGGTTCTTTATGTAGATGATATCTTACTCATTGGAAACAATGTTAAGAAATTCTCAAATGTGAAGAATTGGATGAGCACTCAATTCCAGATGAAGGATTTGGGTGAAGCAAGTTATGTTCTAGGTATCCAGATCATTAGGGATAGAAAGAACAGAATCTTAGCTCTATATCAAGCAGCTTACATTGATAAAGTGCTTGAACGTTTCTCAATGACAAATTCCAAGAAAGGGCGTCTACCTTCTCGCCATGGAATTCATCTTTCAAAGAAGCAGTCTCCTCAGACTCCTGAAGAGGAAGATGCAATGAGAAAAGTTCCTTACGCATCTGCAGTTGGAAGTCTAATGTATGATATGTTATGTACTAGACCAGATATCTGCTATGTAGTGGGAGTAGTGAGCAGGTATCAGTCAAACCCAAGACCGGAACATTGGATAGCAGTTAAGCATATTCTGAAGTATTTAAGGCGGACTAGGGATTATATGTTAGTCTACAAGGGTGGTGTTCTGAACCCTATAGACTACACCGATTCAGATTTTAAGATTGATGTCAATGACAGGAAGTCTACTTCTGGAATAATGTTTACTCTTGGGGTGGAGTTGTAATATGGAGAAGTGTAAAGTAGTCTGCAATCTCAGAATCCACCATGGAGGCTGAATCATAGCTGTGTCAGAAGCATCTAAGGAAATAGTCTGGCTAAAGAAGTTCTATTCGGATCTTGGTGTTATTCCAGATATGGATAAACCGTTTGTGTTGTTTTGTGACAATACAGGAGTGATAGCCAACTCGAAAGAACCTCATAGTCACAAGATGAGTAAGCATATAAAAATAAAGTATCACATATTTCGAGAATATATGGCCAGGGGATGTGAAGGTTATGATGATTGCATCTGAAGACAATCTTGCAGATCTGTTTACAAAGACACTACCAGAAGCTACATTGTATAAGCATATCAAGGAAATGGGATTAGTAGAATTAAATTATTAGTTTCAATTAGTGCAAATGGGAGTGTGTTGGGGTTTTATGCCCTGATTAAAACCCAATTACTTTGTAATCTCATTTTATTATCAATAAAATAATAGAAATCAATTTTTGACTTGGTCAATCACTTTGCTCACATGTTTTATTTTCATGATTATTTGTTTAATATAAATTTCTATTAAATCCCAATCATATAACTAATCGTATCTATAGTGACGTAATCATAGTGGAATATAAATATGATTATATGTTCAAACATAAGTTAGTCCTAAGATTAGTCAGTGCACAGGATTTACACTGACTTGCCAATCTATGATATGATCTACTTACACATTGTAGTGTTATGTTCTTTCCAAAACATTGGCATAGTGAATAAGATCGGATGTATTTGTTACATCGGCCAGGACTGATATTGACAATAGATAGGATAAGTAAACATACCGTTATTATCTATTCTAGTCATATCATATAGTTGACCATAGGTCAATTCAATCTCAATTCTGAGTGGTTAGTATTCTAACTAATTGTATTATTTGAGTTCTTTGACTTGTTCATTACCAGCTTACCCTACGGACTAGCCCATACTTACATCTTGGAAACTCGGTAGTATAATTGAGTGGGAGTGTTAATCATAGATATGAACATCTATAGCTTCTGATGAAGAAGTAAATCGATGGTTTCCTTTTAGTTTGGTGCAGGGTGCTAAATGATAGAGATCTCATTTCATTTATTAATATTAGTTTACTGAAATATCATTTACAAGGAACTAAGTGTTCTAAAGATAAAATACAATGAGGGCTAAAACGGTATTTTAGTCTCATCTCATTGTAGACCGTCTATAGAGGATTGAGTGACAATTATGATTGTAATAATGGATAATTAATAACGTATCTATATTGCTTATAGAGTGTTCTATGAATTCAAGAGTGTGATTCTGAGTCTTTAGTGGAGTCACGAGGAATTAATAAGTTAGTAAATTTATTTGTTAAATTTATGATAACTTATTAGAGCTTGATTTCATAGGCTCATGGTCCCCACTGTACTTTGGATAAAATTATCTAGATAGTCTCAATTAATTGATTTAATTATCAATTAGAATTATTAAAGTTGACCAAGTCAATTTTGGATAGTTTCACAAAGTTATACAATTTAGAGAAGAAAAGAGATTTAGGGTAGATTTATTAATTAAGACAAAATGGTGTCTAAATTAATAAATAAGATTAAATCAAGGTTCAAATTATAAATAATTAACTTGATAAAGGATTTAAATATTTATTTAATTAATTAATCAATATAAAATAATACAGGCCTTGATTTTAAGTCCAATGGGCTTATAATTAAATGGAAAATTTCACGGGCCTCAAGCCCATGATAATTTCAACCTAATGGCTGATATTATCTATTATTTTATTGATTTTTTAATTAAAATAAATTACCTAATTGAGCCTATAAAAGGAATGCTAAGTGAGAGTTGAAATCAGATTTTACAAAGAGTGTCTGACAGAAAGTCAGAAGATCTATTCTTGATGCTCTAGGTTTTAGATTCTCTCTACAGCATAAGTCATTTTCTAAGCCTCAATATTCTCTTCTATTCTTCTTCTTATTGTATCTATCTCATGTATTGATAACTGTCCACTCTAGTCTTGGTGATTCTAAGGATACTTTGGAAGGTTGTGAAGAAAATTGAAGAACAGTTTAGTTTCTTGGTGATACCCTGTGACAGAAAGGATACAAGGGTTAGAGAAACTAAAGGAAGGACTCAATCATTCCGCTGCACAATAATGTAAGTGTTCTTATCATTATTTCTGTTTAAATTCAATTATAGAAGCATGTTCTAGGTTCTCTTATATTAATATGTTTAATATATAATTTACATGAAAATAAACAAGATCCTGAATAAGTTTTCCTAACAGTGGGGAGTTCCAACGTCTGAATGTGTATGGCTTGTGGGTTTCCCATGAACGAATAAATGATCAACATAAGCACCGAGTTTTAAAGAACTATGTTATGGACCTTATTTTTAAATTTACCAGTGGGACTTAAACTTTTTATTTTTCTTTAAACATTGCATATGAGCACATTATTATTATTTTAAACTATTGAGCTCAAACTTGCATGTTTTATCAAGGTCCCACTGAATTTATCTGTTAATTAGTATTTTTCTAATTATCTATGAGATAAGAGATGTTCTTACAAAGTAATAGAATAGGGCGCTTTACACCCAAATACTTGGGGCCCTAAGGCCATGGCTTCACCTGCCTTAAGGTGAGGCTGCCTCTAAGACTATGGAATGAACTCTTTTTTTTTGCACTACTGGTGACGCATTATCTAATTTATATGTAGGAAACACGTATACTGGATCTTGATTATTATCATGTGATTTCAAATTTATTCAAACACAAATAAAAATTTTAGAGCATGCATCTATTGAAATTAAACAATAAAACAAAGAAAAGTAGATTACTTACTTATCTGCAACGGAATTAATGAGACTCCACTCTTTCAATTCTCTATCCTTTTGTCATTTTCTGATTGCTAGGAATTGCCAAGAACTGAAACACAAACGCAACCACATTCTTCCTCGCCAATCTTTGATCAAGCCTAACTAGTGTGGGCAATTTTCTCAACACATGAGATAGAGATTTAGAGGAGAATAAGATTGAATGGCTAGAAGAGTGTAATCTAGGATTTTCTTTAATTGAGCACTTACCAAAAATTATCTTATGAAAACCCTAGCTATAACACTCAATTTATAGACACAACATAGGGCTTATTTTCTTAATTAACACTCTACAATAAGTTCTCGTGAGTTTATTTATAAAATAAATTATCTTACAAGTTATTAATTCCTCATGACTCCACTATAGACTCGGAATTGGACTCTTGAATTCATAAAACGTATTTCCACTAATGTAAATACGTTATTCATTGTTATAACCATTACCATTAGTCAATCATCTATCGATGACCTACTAAAGAGTTGGGGGAATTTTACCATCTTACACCCTCATTGGTATTTTATCCTTGACTCGCACTAAGTTCCTTATAAATGATAATTCTGTAACTTAATTACAGAAATGAGTATTCAATCATTTGACCATTTGAACTAAGCTATCAAGGAAATCATCTTTTCACTTCTATTACGAAAGTTATAGATTTTATATCTATGATAAATACTCTCATTCAATTACAACATTGAATCTCCAAGATGTAAGCATAGGCTATGTCATTTAACAAACAAAGTCAAAAGATTCATATAATATAATTAATAGAAATATTATCACTCAGAATTGAGATCGACTTGACATATATTTAACGTTGTGACACTAATTAGAATTGATAATAACGATACTTATTTTCTAATCAATAATCAATGTCGGTCTTAGTCCGATGTAACTAGATACATCTGATCTTGTCTACTTGGCCAATGTCTTGGATAAGATACCACACCATTATGTAAGTAGATCATATCGTAGATTACCAAATCAGTGAAAATCTTGTGCAGTAATTTAATCTTAGGACTAATTCTTTTGATCATGTAATTACAATTATAATTCACTGTAACCTAGTCACTATAATTGTAATTAGTTACACATATTTAAGATTTTATAGACATTTGTATTAAATAAATAATTATGTAATAAAACACATGAGCAATGCAATTGATAGAAAAAATGATTTCTATTCATTATTGATAATAAAATGTGTTACATGAGAAATATGGTTTTACAAGAGCATATAAAACACAACATTATACACATGGATACGTTATAAACACAGTATTCTTATTTAATGGTGTACATTGTAGTTATAGTGAACCTCTCACGCGTAATATAAATATGGGTTAATTTATTATGCCGAAAACATGTTTTATACTTCTAGTATCATTTTGCTTTGTTGAATCTTGTTTTCAGTATAATAAATTAATCCTAAGAGAAATATTAGTGTGACGAATTAATATACACCATTAGATAAAATTATTGGGGTCATAATGTATCACGTGCATAATTTGTTTTCTAAGACAACTTTAAAACCCTATATATATAGGGCGTGTATGTTTAACGCCCAAACGTGACTTCCACTAAGCAGTGATTGTTGAATAGATCGGGCAGTCGATTCCACAAGGAGACAAAGAAATAAAGTTAACAATAAATAAAGTAAAGAGATAAATAATATGATGAAAATAGAACAAGTGATATTTTTGTTGTTTTTTAGATTTAAAGATTATAGATAAGTATATGATAAAGTGTGATGTAACAAAAGGTAACAAGTAGATCAAGAGTCACCAATATGCATACTTATTTATTTTGATATTTGATTCACAAAAATTACACAAATGAATAGTTCAGATCCCAATTATTCATTTGGAAGATTTAACATTGAAGCACAAATATATTTCACAAAAAGTATTTAAATAATTAATACTCTTTACTATGGAATGATGAGATAAATCATATGAGAAATCTAAAAATGACATTATACTATTGGCAACAATGCAATAAAAGATTAGACATAAAACCTAACACAAATATTACTTTTACCATTCATAAAATATATAGAAAGAGCATGACTAATTATATATAGATTTAGCAAAAGTAAATATATATGAATGCGATGGAGAAAATGATAAATATATTATCTATATTATTGTTACTAATTTGATAACACATAGAAAGTGCTTGACAAAATTTATATATTATTAGTAAACATAAATAAAGATAACAAGATGAAGAAATAGAGATGAAAGAAAATAAATCACTCAAATATATAAACTTCAAGCACATGGTGAATCAAAAATATCAAACAAAGTCATAGGGCATATAGGATCATCCTAACCTTCTTAAGAAAGTTAGCCTATTATGCTAGACATTCTCATAAAATTCTATAGAGAAAATATGAGAAATGAGACTAAAATTTGGTAGAGTTTTGCTATCTAAAAATATCATACCAAATAGATAAAATGAGCTCTTATTTATAAAGCCTCAAAAGGCATTGAAAATCAAATAAAGAAAAGTTTGGGATTTGCAAATAAATAAAATATCAATAATAAAATATGATTATTAAAAACCAAATTTTATTATTAATACTATTATTTATAGTTATCATTCTTATTTTTTGTGTTTTCTTCATGCTGATACACGGCGTGGGCTTGGAGTGCTGAAAAAGGCTCGCACGCAGACCTAGGCGCACACAAACAGCAGGTGGCAGCCAATCGTAGGGCACCATTTGGCACGGCTAGCAAGCCAGACAAGCGCATGTGGGTCGGGTCAAGTCCGAGTGGTGTCAGGCGTGGTCAGGCGCAGGTTGGCTGGGTTCCAGGGATGTGTGGCACGCGAAGGGGACGCCACTTGGCGCTGCAAGTGAGAGGCGAGAAGAGGGGTCAGACAGGCCTGGGGAGGTGGGCTTAATCCTTTGGGATTTGCTCTTGGACTTCAATAATATCATTTTTCAATTGTTTTCAGAATTAACTTTTTATTTCTTATTTCTTTTTCTTTATGTCAAAATACAACTTTAATTCCTACAAAATAATAATAAATTAAATCATAATCAAATATTTTCATTTATAAAATAAATCATATTAATTTCATGAAATTATTAATTAAACTTAATTTATTTTTACTATTAAAATTAATAAATATGTATTTTTCACTACTAATCAGTGTATGTAGTACGGCACGCTAAACGCACTGGTGCAGTACAGGCCTAATTGAGGCACGTAAATCAACTTTTACCCCAGCTTTTTTTATGATGATGTTCGTTATAGTCATAGCTAGCCTCTTGCAAATTTTCGAAAAATCTCATATAATTTACGGTGTCAAAATCAAGGTTCAAAACAGTCTATTTTTCACGCATATAAAAAAACATACACGTGTGCAACAAACTATTTTAGCATTGTATATTATCCAGAATTTTTAGAAAATTTACAGCATACTATAACTATAATAAAGACTACCATAAAAATTAAAAAATAAATAAAAACTTGAGTAAAAATTTATTTACATTCCTCAATTAGGATTGTAGCATACTAATGCAGCATTTTGACGTGTCGCACTAGAGACTTACAATGCCAGTCTTCGGCTAAGGCGAACAATGCCTTTTGCCTTGGCCCCCTAAAGCCCAGGGCCCAAAATTGTGATGAAAGTTAAGTTTGGATGTATAGTTAGAAATAATAAAATGTTAAATAAGACAATGTACTATCAAAAAATTGGCTTTAGCATAGTGGCATTCCACATTTTCATCACATGCAAGGCTTAGGATCAAATCCCAATGCTTTTTTATATTTTTAAAAAATATTAAAAGAAGTTGTTGTGTGTTGAACCTCTCAATGCTCTAAACGATTCAATACCATTACTCTAACACAATCAATTAGATTTTAGTGACTAGGCATTTATTTGTATAGGCCCCCAAAATTTTATTTTGCCTTGGCCCCAAATAACATAGGATCGGCCCTAGATACTTACCCTATATATTAGTGATATATAAATGTCGTATGATTCCAAATTGTACTATTTTGTAAATTATAATAATAGGGTGTAAAATGTGAATATTCGTTAACAACCCAAGTTGTTGATGTGTCAGAATCTCATATACCTCATACCACATCCAATATGGTGAAAATGAAATGAACCTTTTGACGTTAGGCCTTATCTTAATTAGTTTCTAATTCAAAGATGGTATATTTTAATAATATTCGCTAATCGTTAAAGCAATATTTGAATTCAGTTATCCACTAACTAATATTGCAATATGGGAAGGAAAAAATTAACACTATAGCTAATCTCCATTATCAACTGTGGTGTAGTTTTCAAGTCGTTTTTATTAGTTCTTATCGTTCAAAATGTATGCTAACTTAGCATTTGGAGAACAAACCTTCATAAGAAAAAGACAGACATTATAGGTTGAGAAAAGAATCAGAAATCAACTTCATCAACTACACAAGAGTAAAGGGAATGAGTAAAACACTTGATGCAATAATGCCCAAGTGCCCACCACCAAATCTCACTTAAATGTGCTCTGCTTGGTTGTTCAAGAATTTTTGCAAACAGCCCAAACCGAATAACTCACATAAACCAAACTGAATAAACTAGTATCAAATACAACTCGGATAACCCAACAAAAATTCAAACCACCCAATCTGATAATTAGGAGGGTTGGAATATATTCTAACATATCCAGATGAATCAAATAAGAGTTCTTTTATACAATTATATATTATATAATATTACATAAATTATCTTTTATTTAAATAAAAAGAATGAAACCTATATTTTTAAGAATAAATTTATAGTATAATATTTTTAAGCGTGAAAGATGTATACTATACTTTTAGTTTATTGAATTTAATTATCTAAAAACAAAAACAAAAACAAACAAAAAACATTTAAGATCGATTTTAATGGGCTAACCCAAACAAACAGTCAAAATCACTAAGCAGATTTTTCTTTCTTATTTGGAAAAATTATAGTTAAATATATGCAACTCAACATTTACATTGAGTTACTTAAAATATGTTGTAACCCAATCAAACCAACTAATGTACAACCATATTGCTTTGGTGACCCCTATTGCTCATGGTGGTTGATATTAGCAACAAAACAACATCCACATGTAATTATGCTATATTTCACTTTCTTCCCTTTTTTTTTCTTCTTTTCTTTTTGGCTAATGGTTACCAACTCTTTCTATGTTCACTTTGGTTATCAAGACTATGTTCAAGGGCAATCACATTATTTCCCATATGCCCTCTTGGGTTTACCTAAGAGGCAAACATAGATTGTTCTCAACTACTCATTACTTAATAAACCGAAATTTCTTGATGGCAGGGTTTGTCCTTGACCACCCCAAAGATTAGTGTAATTTATACAGAAAGAGTACATTAATTTTTTATTTGGTAAAATAAATAAAAGAATGACACCAAAGTTTCCCTGGCAGTGAAATACAAAACCCAGAGAAGTTAAGAGCCACCGAATGAGAACTAATAAAAAGAGGAGAAATGAAAGGAAGAGATGAATGCAATCTTATAACATCATCTATGATTGAAACAATGTGTACTAAGAGAACTAGATGAGGCTTTGAACTCCAAGCTGTTGTACTTCTCTTAGCTTCCATATCGGGTATATGGCGCCATCTCCCAGTTCTTCAGGGTCCACTTGTTGCATTGCCCATGCGTAGTATACAGTATGGATTGAATCCTAATCAAGCAGTATATTTCAGTTCAAAAACAGAACAATGTCTTGAAATTTTCATAAGAGTAATGTTATGTGCACCAAAACATTACACCAACTGACATGACAATTTCATTTAATCAATCAAATCTATATTAGGAGGGACTCACCATTTTAAAAAACAGTATCACGTTAGTTGGTGTAATGTTTTGGTGCATTATTGTGGTGCACATATCATTACTCTTTTTATAAAATAACATTATTAGACAGAATGGTGCTTGTCCCTTAAAGCTAAAAGTACCCACAATGTAAAGAGCTACTACAAGCAACATAAGCTACATGAACTCACCTGGCCACCTTCAGTTATTGCACCATTTCTGTCGCGTACACAATAGACTTGCTGTGTTTGGAACTGTGACAATATCATCGAAAAGGTCCCGATGTCAATTTATTTTACATATAATCAGGTAAGATTTTTTTACGAGCAAAGAAGGGAAAAAGGCATACAGCTACAATTATGATAGGGGAGGCTCCCATCATTTTTGTCTCTCTAACTTCCACCTCAGATATATGTAGAATCTGCAATAAGAGTTCAAAACATTAGAAACACCAAAAATACATGATCAAAGACTCAATGTTGACATAAAATAACCTATGGTTTCAATCAGTTAATGCATATAAAAAAGCTACTTCTAATCTAAGTTCATCTTAAACCCACAATGCATATTAAAGCTAGACATTTTCATCATAACCCTACAATACCCAGCAAACACAGCTTTCTAGGTTAGAGGTCAGCATATCAACTTCCAATCATGCCAGATTGCCCGCTAGATGTGAACTTTCAGTTCTGCCATCTTGTAATCAATACTCACAGGTAGATCGTACATTCATTGATTAATCTCATTGACAAATTTCCCCACACTTAAGCTTAATGACAACGATTAACACTAAATAGAATTTTACAATCAAATACAATTTGTATTGCTATATGAAAAATACTTTACAAAGTTACAACACACATGACAAATTATTCTTTCCATATTTTATATTCTTAAAATTACTCATGCATGATGCTAAATGGTAAGAGATAAAGATCCCTTCTAGTTAAAGCAACGCATGACATCAATAAAATAATGATTATGACAGATTATCAGAAACTGTCAAGAAGTGAAATCTCTTACCTTGTTATCGAAAAATATACCTTGACTTTTATAAGCACTGTGCTCTGCTTTACACCGCTCAATGACTTCTTTGGTACAGTACTTCTTCAAAATTTCAATGTCGCCCTACAATATAAGAAATTTTATAGCCATCAAATAAGAAATCAAATAATAAACCCTTGTCGCACTGTTCAAAATGATAAAACATTATGCAAGTGCCAGTAGAATAAAATGAAACAAAGGTAAGATGGGGGAAGCAGGGCGTTGTCTGGTAGAAGTTTAGAGCTCCACCTTAATATAAGCATGCAACACCGGTTGAACAGCTTCCTGAACTTCGGCCACAAACTCTGGCATTGAGAATGACCTAATGTATTGAAATGTTGTGTAGAATTAAACCAAGTAATGTGAATGACAAATACATAATAAACTCTACAGCAAACATCAAAGGGAAAATGATCATACGGATCTCGACTGCGAATCTCCTTAATTGTAGCAGCAGCATCTGTTTCCTGAAAGATAGTTTCATTGATGCTGTCGAAGAGAAAATGGTAAATCAGGAACTGAACAGCATATCTCTTACGTGTAAAGTGCAATATTAATGAAATTTATAGGCAAAAGGAAAAGAATGCGAGTTTCAGCAGTATACTCCTGAATTTTATGAACAATAGGGTTATCACTTGTTTCCCATCTTTCCCGCATGTCCTCTGCCATCTGTCCATTCCAATAAAGATGGCATTAAATCACAAGATCAGCAACACTCAAGTGACTGAAGATTATTTCATCACCAAGAAAGTGGTTTTCTACATGTCAAATATTTATACTTAAGGTTGTACCAATGATATTAGTACCCAAACAAAAGTTTCAACATGTTTTAAATATAGTGAGAGAAATGTTTAGAAGTGGATATTCAGGAAGTGAAAAAATTAAATAAGTGGCATGATATTTAAAAACATCTCGTAAATCTGGTTTTAATGGAGATCGGTCTAAGAAAATCCAAATATGCTTTACTCATTTTCCAAAAAAGCAAAGTACATGAAAATTCATAGCTTCAAAAATACAAAATTATTACAAGATATCAATGATTTTAACTACTCTAAATGTTAATAAACAAACCACATAATATAAGAAAACTTTAGAGCATGAAAAATTAAGATGTTGGATTGATAGACATGGACTCACACGTAAACAGTGACATAGAAAGTGAAAAACATAAACCTACTACAATAGAAAGAAAAAAAATATGTCCACTATTCTTTTCTTTTTCAAACATAATGTGATTCAATCACCTGTAAAAAACATATAAAACAAAGACAAAAAGTTTGCTTATAAAATTTTTAAAATAATGCTCTAATTATAAAGTATTACTATATAAAAAAATTATTTAATATTTATTACAAAATAAAACAAAAATGCAATAATATTCTATGAAAATTATAGTGGTATCATGAAACTTTAGAGCATGAAAAATTAAGATGTTGGATTGATAGACATGGACTCATACTTACACAGTGACATAGAAAGTGAAAAACATAAACCTACTACAATAGTCATTGCACCATTGCTATTTCTAAATATGTGCACGTGTATGATTTAAAGTGGAAGATGAGAAGAAATAATAAAGGATCACAATATACCTCCTGCCCCCTTGTCACGACAGGATCAGCAACCACTCCAATACGCTTGAACATAGGATGACGTTGAACCTAGATTAAGGGGAAAAAATTATTAAATAGTAATTTATCAGTCTTTTGTGAGGCATCATGTAATGTTGATCTAAAAATTTAACCTTATTTTTTAAAGTCTCCCACTTCTTACTCCAAGGGGACTGCTTTGTGGGCACAACAGTTACGTCAGTTCTGGTACTTCTCTCACCTTGTGGTGAAGAAGGCTCATGCTGAAGACGCTTTCTATTTTTTGGATTACTGCTCAACTCATCCTTTACAATGTCATACCCCTTTTTCGCTATGTCTATGAACTTTGCTTCCTTAATTTTTTGAAAGGCTGAAGAAGCATTCAATGAAGAAATTCTAGATTTAAAGTTTCCAAATATTGTTTCTTCTGTATCTTTAGGCCCAGACTGCTTGTTTGCTCGTTCCCCATCAGAGACCTTTTCTTCGTCTTTTGTATCAGCGCCACTTTTAGCTGAGGTACCAGCAGCAGACTCTTGCTCACCAATCTTAGTTGAAGTAGAAGAAGACTCTTGCTTCCCAATTCCTAAAGTTCCTTTGACCTGTTTGACAGAAGAGACAATTAAAGTATTTCCCACTCAATATATCTAGAAGTACAACACCTAAAGGTGTCAAATGTTCCCAAAGCAAGCATACCTCCTCTGTGGCAGCTGAAATCTTCTCTTTCACATTTGCAGAGACCTATAAACATAAAAGTGACCAAATGAATAATTCAATTAACAACGATACAAACTTCTTTCAGGAAGAAAAAAAAAAGAGCCATACATCATATGTCCTACCCTATTTGTGCCTAACATATACATATATATATATATATATATTGTGTCTGAGGGTGTGCATACATCTATCTTGTTCTCAAGCTGAACCCTACAACTTTTGAGGCAGCAAACTCAAGTAAATTGCTAGATAGTTTCCCAAGGAATTCAATCTCAGAATTCATAGGGCAAAGTATGGCCAAACCACTTGATCTAACAACATCATGGGTATGCATGCCTAACATGGAAACTACCATATTCTAAACAGATTATCTATAGACCTAAACATGTGGTAAGAAAAAAGGAGTGGGTGCGGCCAAAAGATACTGAAAATGAATTATATATAAATATATATACGTATTATTTACAAATAAATGAAAGAAAAACTTGATCATTATGACTTCAAACTAACCTTCTTTGCTGTTGCTTCAGCATCGGTCCACACACCATCCACCTGCTTGTACAGATGCTCCGTTGTTTGCTTTGTTCTGCATTCGCCATTTTAGCCTCAGGTCCTCCATTGAAGTGTCCACCCAGCCTTGACATACAAGGGTATGTCTCGGCCTAAATACTAAAAATCGGAAGAATCAACAAAATCGAAATGATTACATTTTAAATTACCTAACTTTTAGCTCTTCTTTCACCCCTTTTAGCTCTTGTGCCTTCTCCTTCAGATCCTTGACTGACTTTTGAAAATCTGAGTTCCTAAAAACAAGTGGCAATCAAGAAAACTGTAATATTAAATTTCTTTGATTTAAATGGAGAAAACTTGTAAATACAGTAAACATTATAATGAACCCCATCTAGTGATAAATTTCTTTACTTTCAGAGCAAAATGAGAAAGGTGAAACATTTTAGCTATTCTAAGCTTGCGTCTAAACATACATTAGATGTCTCAAATTCAATCATTCTTAGCTAACCTAAGACCAATGCCAAAACTATACAACTAAGATTAAGCGAATTGTGAAACATTTTAGCTATTCTAAGCTTGCGTCTAAACATACATTAGATGTCTCAAATTCAATCATTCTTAGCTAACCTAAGACCAATGCCAAAACTATACAACTAAGATTAAGCGAGTTGTTATATACATATATATATATACACACACATACATAATATACAACATATATATATCCATAAAAAAAAGGAAAATACAACATATATAAAATAGAGAAACGAAATGAGTACTTGTTGACTTCGCCTTTAACTTGCTTAGAAAATTCATTGAACACACTGAACTGACGATGACCTGAATACCCATTTGGCAAAGACAACCGTAATCTCGTAGTTGAAGCCTATATATAATACATTCTCAATCAATAAAACCATGAAATTTAAATGTTCTACAATAAATATGAGAAAGAAATACAAAAATAATTAGAACTAAAAATTCTTTGGAAGAACGTACCTGTGGTCGAATGAAAAGACGTTGTCTGGAAAGGAGAAAATCTCGAACTAGCTTCCTGGCGGCCATGGAAGAAAATTGTATAAATTTATGGCAAGTTTTGATTAAAAAGAAAAACTCTGGGGAAAGCTGAAGTTGCACGGTAATTATGTCCCCGTTTATTTCGTGACAAAGGGGAAAGAAGAAGAAGGTAAAGCATACAACAGGGTACAGTACACTTGTAACCAAACAGAACCTAGGGTTTATGCTTACTTTTAGAGGGGCACAAATCTATGTCTTCTATTTTATTTTTCTTTAACTTCAACCCAATATTATTATAAATTTAAATAAAATTAAATAAATTAAAATAAGATATTTTATAATAATAATTATTTAAAAATAATAAAATCATACATTTTTTAGCCTGAATAAAATTTAATTAAACTCAAACTTAACATTATATTAAACCTATAATATATAATCTTTTGTTTTCAATGCCAAATTCAAAAACTAGAA
Source organism: Humulus lupulus (assembly GCF_963169125.1). Taxonomy (NCBI): domain Eukaryota; kingdom Viridiplantae; phylum Streptophyta; class Magnoliopsida; order Rosales; family Cannabaceae; genus Humulus; species Humulus lupulus. Next base: position 150,953,763 of record NC_084797.1, on the reverse strand, counting down.
TAAACATAAACTTAAACAAAAATTAATTAATTAAAATATAATATTTTTCAGATATTTTATAACAATTTACATAATTAAATCATATTTATTTAAAAATAATAAAGACATACATATTATTTTTTTATCTTATAAATTTGTGTAGTAATTTGTTTTAAAAATATATTTATATTAATGTGGTTTGTTAATATAAAATTACCAAAATAAAAATGTTCAAAAATATCTAATAAATATAAAAATATTTTAGAACAAAATAAAAAATATTTAAGATTCAAATATTGTTTATGTAATGTCCCAAAATTACATAATAAGGCTTAGGGCCTTGATTAAGATATCAGGATGGCAATATATGGAATTATATGTTTATTTGATATATTTGATTGTGATTATGTGAGTTATATAATAATATAACTAGTTATGCATGTTTAGGAGTATTAAATATGCATGTGGGCCCGTTTCTTATTAGAATTGCAACTTTCGTAATTTGGTCAGTTATGAGCATAATTGTATATGTGTTCATATATGTGATATATATGAGAAACCACATTACTATGTGGGTTTATTTAGGTTACTCAGCACAAAATGATCCTAGGGAGCAAGTTAGCGGGAAAGTCACAAAGGGACCCAATATCCAACTTGGGGCGAGTCAATGGGTATTTTAGGTATTTGGCATTAAATCGGGTTATCGGGTAATGGGAATGAATAATTAAATATATATTTGGAGTTAGTGAGATTAGGAGGGAATACTGAGGATTTTGACCATTTTGCCCTAGGGATCGTTTTTGGTACCCCAAGCCTCGAGATTAGCTTAAGTCACTTAAGCCTTAAGGGAAATAAAAAAACACTAACACTCAAAACACCTCTCACAACCGACTCTCTCCCTCTCTGTTTTTCTCTCAACTGTTCTAAGGGAGCTCTTTGAAAGAACTAGGGAGATTTTGGCTAGAAACTAAGGAATTGAAGGTTCGGGATTAGAATTCAGATAGCTTGTGGCTAGGGGATCATCATTCACATCTAAGGTAATGTTTTAATCTTTGTTTGTAACTGAATTTTATTAGAATTCATAGTTGTTCTTGAGCCTTATAACTCAAGAATTGAATTGGATGTTTTGATGAGTTTTGCATCTAGGTTTTAGTTGGGTTTTGTTGCTGGGAAGATATTAAAACTGTTACGTGGATTGAATTATTGTGTTTAGGGTGAAATTGGGATAGTTTTGGTTGGATTTGGCTGATGAAGAATGGAGGAAATCTGGGTTCGCAGGGCCAAGTCGCAGCCCTGTTCTTGAGGGGTCGCGACCCAACCGAAGTCAGGGCCCTGGGAGGCTTCTGTCTAGGAGGCGCGTCGCGACCCTCAAGGGGCAAGTCGCAACTCATGTCCATTACCAAGGGAGGGGAGCTTCTGACTTGAGGGGCGCGCCGTGACCCTCAAGGGTAGGGCGCAACCCACTTGGGCTATTTTGGCCATGGAGAGTTTTTAGTGATGGGAATCTTTTCCTTAGGGCTCGAGATCAATTCTACTACCCGAATTAGTAGAGTTCGAGGTCTAAGAAGCTAGGACTCGGTCTGAAAGCCTTTATTTGCTCATTTTTGATGGAATCCTATATTATGGTTGTGACTAGGTTATCGCTAGGGGTTCGGAACTGGGATCGTGCTCGAGGGTCGTTCTTATTTTATGCTATACTCGGACCTGAGATAAGAAAAACTGCACCTAATACGTGTTATATATGATTAGGACTTGGCCCGACTGTTAATAATAATTAAGAATAGGGCTTGGGCCTCTGAGAATGATTATGATTAAGTTATCGTTTTGTTTATTGATTAAACATACTTGAATATTCTATACCTGCTTAAGTGTTTTATGACTGTTCGCATGGTTTGCGTGATTAGGGCTTGGCCCCGTTAAATAAGCATGATTATTACTATGATTACAGTTATTTGATGATGTTATGTGATTAACATGTATGCGTGTTTATCTTGTTGGGGTATGCCTATCCATATCTATTTCTGTGTTAATATTCGAATACCTGGTACAGGGCTTGACTTATTAGTCAAGGATGGTAATAGCGCGCTGTGCGTTGGTCGAAAGGCTTAGGCCTAAATCAGCAACGTACTATTACATTGGTCGACCCTATGATCGTTGGAAAACCAAAGGTGTTTGGCTAGCTCTATGGCTAGTTACCCAGAGCTAAGGGTGAGGGCCCCAGGTGACTCTATGGTCGCATAGCTAGGGCATAGGGCCCTGGGGTTGACACTATGGTCAAGTAGTTAGGGCAGCGGCCCCAAAATGGTCCAATGACCATTTATTTGTAATCGTGTGCCTGTATGAGTAGGTCATTACTGCTGGACACACTAGATAAGCATTTTGAAATCTGTATTCTTTGTTCATGCACATATTTTAGTTTTCTTGCTGAGCCTCGACTCACGGGTGCTTCGTGGTGCAGGTAAGGGAAAAAGAAAGCTTGATCAGCCGTGAGTTGGAGAGCTTCAGTGGCAGCGTGTACATATGCGACTGCTCGTCCACCACGATCGAGGATATCTCAGAGGAACTAGGGTTATAGCCCTAATTTTGCCGCTTAGGCTGGTCGGATGTAATTTTTGATGTATATACACCTTTTTAAAAGTTTGGTTGTAATATTTTGAGATCTCATGAATGTATGAAACTTTTTAAATAAAAGTCAACAGTTCATTTGACCAAAAATTTTAACTTTAACCATTGACGTTAACCTTAGTTACATGTTTATATCCAAATGACTTGATTAGCAAGTCTGACACAATTTAAAGTACACAGTGTAACGGTCCTTGATTAGGAGGGCATTACAGTTTATATTATTATCATATTAATTTATTTTAAATATTTTAATTTGGGTTAATATATAATAAATAAGTAGATATATTTAGATGAAAAAATACATTTATAGTAGAATTTTTTCAAAAAGCAGCTTTTAGAAAAAGATAAAAGCTGGGTTGTGTCAGCTTTAGCTTTTAGATGTAGCTTCTGCATAAATTCTTCAATAAGCTGATTTCTGACTGTTTACCAAATACTTTTATTGCACAACTTTTTTCAGAAAGCAACTTCTATCTTTTCTAAAAGCAGCATCATGCAAATTTTCAGCAGAGTAATGAAAATAATGTTAAAACATTATTTTTCATGCGCATAAAAAAATAGTCATGAGTGCAACAAGTTGTTTGAACTTTATTTTCGGTACTGTAAAATATTCAAAATTTTCTGAAAATTTGTATGATGCTCTAAATAACTACATTATACACGCTCATAAAAAATTTTATGCCAAAAACTACTCACGGGGTGCACCACTTTTTGTGAGTTGCATCATAGAAATATTCTATATTTATGTCTCTTCTATATAAAAAGTGTGTAGATAACGAAAATTATTGGTTTTAACGATTTGTTTTGTTAACTTTAATAGAATATTCCAAATATTTAATGGAATATACTTTAAAAACCAAATAAAATTTTCAAATGTTATAAAATATTATTATTATAATAATATATAATCTTTAATTTTTATAACATTGTGCTAGAATAAATATTTAGTAGTTATATCCGGAATATACTTTTAAAACCAAATAGAAATACAATTTTATTTATTATATTAATATAAATTCAAATATTATAAAATATCATTACATATTTACTAATTATATTAATATAAATTCAAAAGTTATAAAATATTATTATAACAATATATAACATATAATATATAATCTTACTTTTTATTAAATTTTGCTAGAATAAATATTTAGTAATTATATTAATATAAATTTAAATATTATTATAATAATATTTAATACAAAACTAGATATTTAATAATTATATTAATATAAATTCACATGTTATAAAACTAAATATTTATTATTACAATAATATATATAATACATAATAAATACATTATATATAAGTATCGTGTGTGTATAAATAGTATGACTGTGTAACTAAATAAGAAATTATAATAATATTTATCTTCTATCAAGAATATATAAGTTTCTTCTCCAATCATTGATGTGCAATTTGAATAATATTATCATGAATGTTTTGTACCATAAATAGGGTAGTTTGTGATATAAAAGGTTATCGTATTATTTAAAAAAAAAACCATAAAAAATGTTTTTGTTTAATTTTTCTTTTAATATGTTTATGTCATTCTTTTATATATAATATTATTTATTTATTTAAAATTTATATTATGACAATCATAAAAACTTAATAAAAATAATTAATAAATTTTCTAAATAAAACTAAGCTAATGTGCATTGCACGTTACTTGCACTTAATATATTATAAATGTGAGTTTAACTAAAATTCTTGCGTTTCCCTTAAATTTAACATTTTTCTTAATATTTTCTAACATCGTTACTTTTAAAAATATCTAAATAAAGTAAATAATTTTTTTTAAAAAATAAAAAAATAATAAAACCATTCAAACAAGGTAAATAAATAATAAATAAGTCATAATAATTTCTCATCACATATTTTAAAATTTCATATTAAAGTATTTAAATTACTCTATCAATTCTATATGCTTTCAAAAATGTAACCAAAAAAATATTTATCTACTTAATTTTTTATTCTTTCTTTTATTAATGGTTTATTTTATCATTTATCATATTTTGTTTATCAAATTGTATATGTAATAGTGAAATAATACATAAATATACATATTTTCTTATTTTACTATAATTTATTTTTTAATGAGAAATTACTTATTTTAATTGTTCTAGCTATTAATTAATTAATATATATTTATATATAACTTTTTGTTGGCTTTAAAAATGTTTAAATTAAATAATTAAAATTTGATCATTAGAGAAATACTCTCATCCTCTATCACTTCTTAACACCTTAATATTTTTATTGAGTTGATTTTCAACTTCTAATTTGTATATTTTAAAACATCAAAAGTCGCATATTTATGCTTTAAAAGAAACACATAGGTATATCTACTAAAATGATCTATAAAAGTAATAAAATACATTTTACCACCTCTAGTTAAAACACAATTTTTTTTGTGGGGCAATGATAACTTCATTGAAAATCCTACAACCTAGAAACTAAACATCCCTAAGAAAGGAGGGGATGTCATCTATCCAAACAAGTTGTTTATCCATCCGAAGAGCATGTACAGCTAATCCATGAGCAGCCATAATGGCCGACTGACGAACATGGATTAAGGACACTCCTGGAAATCCGAACAACAAACTTACTATATCCTCTAACAAAGACCCAAGGTCATTGAAAAAGGTTTCTCTCTTAGCATAGGCAGACACAGCTACAAGACAATCAATTTCGACTACGTGTACTGATAGTCCTAATGAAAAATTCCAATCCAATGCCACTATTAACGTCACACATTCTGCATGTATAACTGTAAAGCCTCTTACAAAATAAGGAAAACAACAAAACAACAAAAGATTACTAAGGAAAAGGACATTAAAAAATTGAAACATAAAGAGATAGAAATATAGAGGGATAATATAAGAAAATGATATACAATACTCCTAAGAATGAGCATAAGATGTAAAGCTGAAGGGGCATATGCCCCTATAGAGGGATAATAAAGTCACACATTCTCCTTGATAACAAAACAACTTCAACATTTGTAATAGTCTTCAACAATTTTGAGAAGTCAATAAAACAAGATTAACATAACAAAACACGAAGCCAAATAACCAATATAATGAATAACTTTAATGAGAACATAATACCATTAAATAACACAATAACATCTATAACATAATAACTAAGATCTAGCAATTAGGTTTGAGTTTGATATGAAAAATATAAAGCAGAAAAAAGAAATAAGAACCAACATTTTATTATGAAATTAAATATTAAATGTGAAATAACCAATTATCAATCTATTAAATATTAATGTTAAAGAAAATCTGACTTAAAAGTTAGTAATAATTCCAAATATTGAAACAAGACAACTACTACAATTGTTTATTAAATTATATCAAGATGTAAAGTAAAAAAATAAAAAATAATATAACTTCCCTAATAAATTGCTGGAAAAAATAAAATAACGTGTAATAAGTAGCTAAAAACTTAAAAGAAAAGTAATTGTTAATAATTATCATAATATGTAACGATTAAAGAAATAGTTTAAAATGTAAAAAAAAATTGTAAATAAAATAAATAAATAAAATGATTTTTTTAATAAAATTAAATAATATTATTCTATAATTTAACCATCTTCAAAAGTAACTTAAAAACTGCGAAACAATTTCAAAGAAATAACTAACTTTGCAATGATCTAAAAAGGTGCAATACAAACAATCGGATTAAAACAATCACCGTCACTGGAACAATGATCACCGGAAAAAATAGAAAGATATAATGGTAATAATATCATCATAAGATATAGAACGAAACAACTGCCATAGAGCAAAAAAAGACATGTTTTTTTTCTCTGTTGAAATTAAATAAATGTATGGCCAAAAGAAATGAACTACACACACCAAAATCTTTCCTCTTAGAAATACTTTTTTTTAAACCTTTTCTTCCACCTTAAATTAAAGAAACAAAGTAACAAACTACAAAATAATTTTTAATATATTTTTTTAAAGAAAGTGAAGTAATAAAAAAATGACTAACAAGAAACGGTTTGAATCATGACTCAAGAAGAAAAAAACCTTCAAATGGGATGGAGAATCATTAAATATACATAAATATATAAAAATCAATATAACAAAAGAATACTAACAGAAATCAAATTCAGAGAAAATCTGGAAAATGCATAGAAGAAACAAAATAAAACTGAATAGAATAAAAATAAATGAACAATGCCAGATCCAATGCTAAGAGAAAAGAAGTAGTGATATCAAATCAAAGAAAAAACAAGGGAATGTATGAAATATATAGATAAATTGAATATAAATAAAAAGAATATGTATACATAAAATGTGACTAAAATCACGAACAGATTTAGATATACTCAACAAAATCCATTAAATCGACAACTTTGCAAATATAGCAACAACAAAGATACATATTTGTAGAAAATCACTGTCATTGAAGCAACTAAATAACATTGTAGATAGAAAAAGAAATCCAAAAATTTCATAAATTAAAGAGAGAGAAAATACACATATCTGGTTATTCGTCTCTCAAGAACACTCTAACGATTGGAAAATCGTTACTGGAAATTAGATCACCAGAAAAAAATTGAGAAGATCTGTCCATTGCTATTTTTGACTTTGTAGTTATCTTGGCTTTAGATAGACCTTGTCTGACAGTGCGACAACACCTTTTAATTTTTCAACCACATATCTTGCTTTCCAATTTAGTCTTATCTTTCCTCATCCATTACCATTGATCTGCTGCTATCCTTGTTGAAGTGAAACGAAACTTGTTGGACTTGTTTATTCATCTATCAAGAACCGAAAAGAAGACATGTTGAAGGTTTAAGAAACAAAGAAGAAATTGGAAAAAACTGTTGTAACTGCCGCAGAGCAAACTAATTATGTTACTTTTTAATTAAAAGTATTTGAGTTAAAACACCATTTAATTCACAAAGATCACTATGGATTAATCTAGTAAACTAGATTTTCTTTCTACTCTAGGAAATAGTTTCTTAATCATTTTGCATTAACACATGTTTCACATTTAACATAGTTTTTAATATTGCATGCAATCAATCCACATTTTACTACTCTTTTCATGGTTGAAAAACCTATATGAGATAGTCTAAGATGCCACAAAAATAAAGAATTATATTCAATAATATAAGCAGAATTAGCATTTTTATTGATAACATTGAAAGTTACATCATTAGTGCACAACTTAACCATACCCTTACAAGAGTACCCATTTCCCAAAAATACATTGGATTTTGTAAGAATAAGTTTACTAGACTAAAAAATAGCTTTAATGCCGGGCTTGCCAATCAAATCACCACTTACTAAGAATCTACTCATTTCGAGAACATAAAACACATTTACTAATGTGACTTTTTTGCCGGAGGTGAAAACGACTTCAATGGTACATTTGCCAAGTACCTTGGATTTTCCCTCATTGCCCATTTGAATCTCATGGTTGCCCTTTGACTCTTCAAATGTCCTGAACAATGATTTGTCATAGGAGACATGGACGGTGGCACATGTGTCATACCACTATCCCTTCACCTTGCCTTGGACCAGATTCACCTCACTAAGGGTAGCACCTATATTCTCCTCTTGAGTTGCATTTATCTTAAGTCCTTGTTGGTCTTTTCTATGCCTACTGTAACGATCAAATTTCCTAATAAGGCTTAGGGCCTTGACTAGGGGGCCAGGATGACAAATTTTGGAATTATATGATTATGTGATATTTATGTGTATCATTATGTGATTATGTGAGTTATATTATAATATGACTAGATATGCTTGTTTAGGTGTATTAAATATGCATGTGGGCTCATTTCTGATTAATTAGGCAATTTTCATAATTTGGCCCATTTTGGGTATATTTGGCATATATGTGGTATGTGTGTAGTGCTTCATTATTATTTGGTTATTCTAAGGTTACTCAGCACGAAACGATCCTAGGAGGCAAGCCAGTGGGAAAGTCACAATGGGATTCATACTTGACTCGGAGTGAGTCAAGGGGTATTTAGCACATTATCGGGATATTGGGTAATGGGAATAAATATTTGATGATAAATTAGGAGTTAGTAAGAACAGGGGAAATTCTGGGAATTTTGACTATTTTACCCCAGGGGGCGTTTTTGGGACCCCGAGCATTAGGATTTTCTTGAGGTTACTTAAGCTTGAAGTAACCTGTTAAAATAATAAAAGAACGGTCAGAACATTCTTTCTCCATCCTGTTCCCTTTTCGACATCCGATCACATTTTCGAAGGAAACTTGAGTTTTAGGATTCGGATTCAAGCAATGATTGAGACATAGCGATTCTAGGGAAGATTAGAAGCTTATTAACCGGAGGATTTAGTTGGAAAATGACTCAATTAGAGGTAATCCAAGTTCTAAGTTTTAATTCTAAGTTTTTAAAGTTTTGGATTTTATGTTTTGATGAGTTTTTGAATGAATTGAAGCTTGAGTTTGATTGGTTTTGGGAAATTAGGATGTTTGGGAACTTTGATTTTTGAATGTGGATATGTTTGGGTAGGTTTTTTTTGGAAGGATTTAAGTGGGAAAAATCGGAGGAAATGGCTGGTTTTGTGGTCAAGTCGCGACCTTGTTCTAGCAAGTCGCGACTTGGATGAAGCCAGAAGCTAGGAGGAGGATGCTTGGGGGGCGCGTCGCGACCCAAGAGGGGTCAAGTCACGACCAACCCTAGTGCCCAGGCAAGGGGGCTCTCTGACTTGGGGCAAGTCGCGACTCACTAGGCCAAGTCGCGACCGGCTTTGGCATTTTTTCCTAGATTTGATTTTTAATCATGGGAGCTTAACTCTAAGGGCCTGAGATCGATTCTACTACCCAGTTGAGTAGGATTTGACGTATCAGAGGCTTGGGTTGGGTTTGGAAGTATTTATTTACTCATTTTTTATGAGGTTTTATATTATGGTTGTGACTAGGTTATCACTAGGGGCTTGGAAACAGGATCATGCTTGTGGCTCATTTATTGGTAACCTGTGCTTGGACCAAAGGTAAGAAAACTGCACCCAGTATGTGACATGCATGGTTATTGATGAGGCATGTTGAGTGCTCTATATGTGGACATTGATTGCATATTAAATGCTTAGCAGTCTTGATTACTTGTGAGTGGTAGTGACTTATTAGTCAGAATTGGCAATGGTGTCAGTATTGACTGTGAAGCTGTGACTTATTAGTCAAGTTCGGCAGTAGTACTGAGCACTTGTCGTATGGAATTGACCTATGAGTCAAGAACGGTATTAGCGTGTTTAATGCAAGCTGAAAAGATTAGATCTAATCGACATAAGCATTATCAACATAAGTATGAAATGCTTGGCCGACCTTAAGTTCGATGAAAACAAAAGCGCTTGTCTAGTCTAAAGGCTAGTTACTTAGAGTCAGAGTCAAATGGCTCAGTTGACCGTAATGTCACATGGCTTAGTGTAACGCCCTGGATAGCCAAGACCGTTACACTGTGTATTTATAAAGGTGTGAGACTTGCTAATCAAGTCATTTAATCAGAACGTGTCATTAGCTAAAGTGTTCTAGGGCTAAGAGACATTTTGGCCTCAAAAGATACATTTTATAAGTTATAAACAGTTTACAGAAGGGATCCCCAAAACCTGCAATGTTTAAAAGTTGGTTTACAAAATTCAACAGTTAAGAGTAAACATTAGCCATACTAAGGCAAAATACAAGGTTCTGGTCCTCTCGTCCCTGTAATTTCCTCAACCGTGGCGGTTGAGCGGCCTGACATGTACATTCACCCTGCACAGCTCTCCAATCAAGGTTGATAATCTTGCCCTTGCCTTTACCTACACCACGCAGCACCCGTGAGCCAAGGCCCAGCAAGAAAACAACATACACAACATAAACAATATTATCAAACAGACATTCCAATAAGCATGTTCAGATATTCAGTCCACAGCATATAAGCACACTTCAAGGTACAAGTAACCTCATCTATACTTAGATTATTCAACAATCTCATTAATCACACTCATAGCCAAATATAATAATCAATTAACACAAATACTAGGGTCGACACCTTAGGTCGCACCCTCTGTTTAACCCACTGACTCCGGCCCGCTTAAACAGAGCTCAGTGCATAATAAGCTGTCCTCGGACACCAGTGTCCGAGCCGTGCCAATTGCACAAGTTAACCGTGGCACGCTTAGGTCGTTGGTTTACAATTTACATGGCATAATACCATTCTTTCAATCATATATATCAGGGAGTCCTTAGTCTCGCTCAAATATTCAACCGGGTGTAGTTTTCTTACCTTTAGCTTCTAGATGAATTAGCTACGGGCGATACTCCTTGAGCGCGATCCGATCCTCGAGCCCTAGCTTAACACCTAGTCACAACAATGATGAAAGACACCATTAACAATCTTAAATGAGTTTCTGAACCAAGTTCTAGTCCCTGGATCATTGAACTTCACCAAATATGGTAAAAGATTCAATCCCGGGCACCTTAGGTTAAATTCCCAAGCCTAAAATCTCAAAATCCCTTAAGCGCCCCGGCATAGGCCACCCATGCCGCGGCATGGCCCCCAAACAGAACCATCTAAGGCACAAAAACAGGTAAGGGCCGCGGCATTGCTTGGGCCATGCCGCGGCCCGCCCTCCTTCCTCAGCATGCAACAACCTCGAAGGGCCGCGGCTCACCAAGAACCATGCCGCAACCCGACCCTTCGAACCCAGAAAAAAACCACCATTTTCAATCTCTAAACCTCACCTTAAGCCATCCCAAAGCCCTTAACTCAATACCAATTAATAATAACAACATTAGAATGATTTAAACAACACAACTCCACCAAAAATCCAGCCTAACACTCACCAAAATCCCAATTCAAATTTCTGAGTTTTCAAACCCACAAAACTCAAAACCAGCCGTGAAAGCTCTCAGATTCAACCATCAAACTTTAAATTAAACCTTACCTCAGCTGCATAATCACTTCTCCAAGAGTCCCTTGACCTATCTTCAAAGTTTCAAGCCTCAATTTCCACCTTAAATGCCAAAACCACAAATATTTAAGATTCAGCCATTTCTCTAAATTCCTAACCTCAGAAACGAAAATTCAAAGCTTACCTTGGCTCTATCTCAAACCTTGATCAGTTCCTGAGTTAATCCTCCAGATTATTCCCTTCAATTCTCAAAGATACAGCTTAGTTCCAGTAGTTTCCCCTCAAGTTTCAGTGTTTTTCCTTCCTTAGGAGAGAGGTGAGAGAGAAGACTGAGGAAGAGTCGGTCTAATTTCTGTCTAGTGTTTTCTAAGTCCTCCAAGTATATCCTTAGGTTATTAGACTAACCCCAAAGCTCGGGGTACCGGAAACGTCCCCGAGGCCAAAACGGTAAAATCCTCCAATATTCCCGCCTAGACTCCCTAACCTCAAATATATCTCCAATTATTTATTTTCATCACCCAATAGTCTAACTTGCTACCCGATACCTAAAATACTCCTTGACTTGTACAAAGTCAATTATAATGCCCCGTTGTGACTTTTCCCGCTATCTAGCCCTAAGATCGCCTCGAGTCGCCGGCTGCAGAATTATCCACATAATAATGTGGTTCTCACATATACAACATGTCTATTTCATATTATCACATAATATCACCAATTATCATATAATATTATTTAAGCACTATTAATCACATAATATCTCATTCAAATAAATACTATTCACTCAAATCCCATTTATGCCCTCCCGGCACACTAACCAAGGCCCTTAAGCCTTATTAGCGAATTTGGGTCGTTACACTTAGGGTGCGGAGCCCAAGTTTGTGACTTATTAGTTACTTATCTGGTTCAAGTTTGTGACTTATTAGTCACTTATCTGGTTCAAGTTCGTGACTTATTAGTTACTTATCTGGTTCAAGTTCGTGACTTATTAGTTACTTATCTGGTCCAAGTTCGTGACTCCATAGTCACTTATATGGTTAGGGTGTGGAACCCAAGTTCATGACTCCATAATCACTTATCTGGTTAGGGTGTGGAACCCAAGTTTGTGACTCCCTAGTCACTTATCTGATTGGACTGCAAGCCCCATCATGATTACCAGAATCATTATTGATATTCACTTAGGATTGACTTGATAGTCATCCATACAGGAGGGCAGGGCCCACAATCATTTATTTGGACTTGTTTGCATGCATGAATAAGGCTATTATTGCTAAGCATGTTGTTATGATTTAGTGACATGTTATTACCTGTTCATGAGCATATTGATTTTTCTTGTTGAGCCTCAGCTCACAGGTGCTATGTGGTGCAGGTAAAGGCAAAAGAAAGTCGGACCATCCTTGAGTTGGAAAGCTTAGGTGACGATGTGTACATATGTGGCTGCTCGACCACCATAGCCGAGGGTTTAAAGAGGAACTAGGGTTAAACCCTATTTTGCCGCTTAGGTCGGCTGGTTGTAAATATTTTATTGTAATTAACCTTTAAACTATATTTTGGGATTCCAATGTATACAGTAAACGTTTTAGTGAAACGTTGTATCTTTGACCAAAATTTTTAACCCTAAACCGTTAATCACACTTAGTTACACGATTATGGCCAAATGACTCGGTTAGCGAGTTTAACACTGTTCAAAATGCACAACGTAACGATCCCTGGGTAGTAAGGTGTTACACCTACATTCTCTAGCATAGTGACCCTTTTCCCACACACAAAGTAAGGACATTTCTCGCCCTTAAACTTGTTGGGGTTGGTTTTTGGACCCAAAGATGTATCATTACCCTTCTTTCCTTTCCCTTTGTTTTTGGGATGGTTTGGTTGTGACATCGCATTTGCTTTGGAAGTCTCTCCATTAGACCCCTCCACAAGTTTTTCTCTACATATCGATTCCTCCTCAATTCAAATATGCTTTTGGATTTACTCCAAAGAATAATCCTCATTTTTATGAAGGATTCTTTTCTTATAGCTCCTCTAAGTTGGTGGTAATTTTGCCACTATAGCACCAACTTGAAAGGCCTCGGGAAGCTCAATCTTCAAAACTTTCAATTTGTTAACAATAATTTGTAGCTCATGTATTTGAGGAAGAATTGGTTTATCACCAAAGAATTTGAAATCAATATATTGAGAATTCAAAATCTTTTTGGTACCTTCCTCTTCCACCTTGAATTTTGTCTCAAGTGCATCCCATATCTCCTTTGCTGACTTGGTCTTGGTGTAGAGGTCATAGAGCCTATCGGAAAGGGCATTGAGGATATGTCCCCTACAAAGGAGATTGTCCTCCTCCCTCTTCCTTCTTTTCTCCACCACCTCGGGAGTGTCCTTGTCGGATGGCGTTGGGAGAGGTTCAAGTGTGGACTCTAGGATGTAGGCGATCTTGAGAGTGGTCAAGAGAAACCTCAACTTGTCTTGCTACCTAGTGAAATTGGATCCATCAAACCTATCCAATCTCACTAGGTTTTGGTTCATGATTTTAATAGTCTCACCTTCCATTGAAACAAACAAGGGATAAACTGTTGAATGTTAGGAAAATATAAGTTGCCTCAATGGAAATGGTAGAAAGACCTTTACAACTCAAAGCAAAATATACAAATGAACAAGGATTGATTAAATAAAGTTACTGTTGGGGTTTTATGCCCTAATTAAAACTCAAATTCTTTGTAATCTCATTTTATTATCAATAAAAGAATTGAAATCATTTTTTGACTTTGTTAATCACTTTGCTCACATGTTTTATTTTCATGATTATTTGTTTAATATAAACTTCTATTAAATCCTGAGCATATAGCTAATCTTATTTATAGTGACGTAATCACAGTGGAATATAAATATGATTATATGTTCAAAATAAGTTAGTCCTAAGATTAGTCAGTGCACAGGATTTACACTGACTTGCCAATCTACGATATGATTTACTTACACTTTACAGTGTTATGTTCTTTACAGAACATTAACAAAGTAGATAAGATCGGATGTATTTGTTACATCGGACATGACCGATATTGACAGTTGATAAGATAAGTAAACATAACGTTATTATCTATTCTAGTCATATCATATAGTTGACCATAGGTCAATTCAATCTCAATTCTGAGTGGTTAGTATTCTAACTGATTGTATTATTTGAGTTCTTTGACTTGTTCGTTACCAGCTTACCTTACGGACTAGCCCATACTTACATCTTGGGAACTCGGTAGTATAATTGAGTGGGAGTGTTAATCATAGATATGAACATCTATAGCTTCTGATGAAAAAGTGAAACGATGGTTTCTTTTAGTTTGGTTCAAGGTATTAAATGATAGAGATCTCATTTCAGTAATTAAATTAGTTTACTGAAATATCATTTACAAGGAACTAAGTGTTTTAAGGATAAAATACAATGATGGGTAAAACAATATTTTAGTCCTATCTCATTGTAGACCGTCTATAGAGGATTGAGTGACAATTATGGTTGTAATAATGGATAATTAATAGCGTATCTATATTTGTTATAGAGCATTCTATGAATTCAAGAGTGCAATTCCGAGTCTATAGTGGAATCCCGATGAATTAATAAGTTAGTAAATTTATTTGTTAGATTTATGATAACTTATTGGAGCTTGATTTCATAGGCCCATGGTCCCCATTGTACCTTGGATAAAATCATATAGATAGTCTCAATTAATTGATTTAATTATCAAAGTTGACTAGGTCAATTTTGGATAGTTTCACAGAGTTGTGTAATTTTGAGAAGAAAAGAGAAATTATGGCAGATTTATTAATTAAGATAAATTGGTATCTAAATTAATAAATGAGATTAAATCAATGTTCAAATTATAAATAATTAATTTGATAAAGGATTTAAATAATTATTTAATTAATTAAATTAATAGAAAATAATACATGTCTTGATTTTAAGTCGAATAGGCTTATAATCAAATGAGAAATTTCACAGACCTAAAGCCCATGATAATTTCGACCTAGGGCTTCAAAATAGCTATTATTTTATTGATATTTTAATTAAATTAAATGACCTAATTGAGTCTATAAAATGAGTGCTTAGAGAGAAGTCAAAATATAAGTTTAATCACTGGTTTTCTGATAGTTTTAGATTCTCTCTAAACACAAGTCATTTTCTAAGTCTCTTTGTTATTTTCTCTTCTTCTCTCTATATCTATCTCATGTGTTGAGAATTGCCCACACTAGTCTAGGTGGTTCTAAGGATACATTGGAAGATTGTGAAGAAAATAGAAGATCGGTTCAGTTTCTTGATAATACTCTGCGACAGAGAGGATACAAGAGTTAGAGAAACTGAAGGAATGACTCTTTAATTCCCCTGTGTATACTGTAAGTATTCTATTATTTGTTTCTCTTTGAATTCAATTTTAGAAACATGTTTTAGGCTATCTCGTATTAATTTGTTTAATATTAGATATACATGAAAATAAATAAAGATCATGTATAAGTTTTTCTAACAACTGGCTCCAGAGCCTTTGGTAATCTTTATTTTCATGCATGAACATGTTTAAAATTGGATTATTTGATATGTTTGAATAATTGGATGGTTTTCATGTTTTTATGAAGCATATTGATTTTGTGTGAATTTTAGCAATTTTTAGGTTATTTTGTTGTGTTTTCTATGCTATTAATTTTTATATATGCTTTATTTTGTGTAAAACATGTTAAAAATTAATTAGAAAATTGTTTTGGTTTGAAAAATTGCTCAATTTTTTTTTGCACTAGCTCCCATGCGCGCACGCCACCAGTAACCCAGCCACCATGCGGGTGAACAGTACCCTATTCATCCAATTTTATTTTGGATACTGTTCATCCAGTTTTTTTTTTAGAAATTAAAAAAAAATTAAATTGTGAAAATATATTATTTATTATCAAAACCAAAAATATATTTTTTTGTTTTATCATTTAATTTTTTTTAAATAAGATATTTTTGTTAGTTGAGATTTAAATAATTAGATATTTTCTACAAAGATTCAAATTCAAATTTAAAAATAGACTAACAACTCAATTTTAAATATTTTAATATATTAAAATAATGGAATTATGATATCAGATATTTTAGATATTTTCATTTAAATTCTTGATTTTTTTTATTAAATCTTTATTTGAAAATATAAATATATTTTTATTCTATAATTTTTAAATATTTAAATTATTTGAAATTTGAATATTGTTAGTTAGATATTTTTATGGATATTTGAATTTGTTTAATTATTTTGAGATATTTTAGGGTTGTTATAACTATTTATATTTAATTTTATTTATTTTTAAATGGTTAAAATATTAGCAAATAGTTGTAACAACACAAAATATTTTGGAAAATAGTTAAGATATTGATTTTAAATTTTAAAATTTGTTAAATTTTGAAAAATATCTTTTTTTTTTCAGCCAATTAATAAAATATTTTTTTTAATAAATAGGATTTAAAGTAACTTTGGTTAATTGTTGATAAATCCTATTTAAATTAAATTAAATTTTTTTTCTTCAAATTAACCTAAAACCAAATTGATTGTTGATAAATGAAATTTAAATTAACTATTGTTAATTGTTGATAAATTTCATTTAAATTGACTTATTTTTTGTAAAAATTTAATTAATTTGAATTTTTTTTTGATAAATTCTAGATAATTAATTGTGGTATTTTTGCAAATGAAATAAATTGTGGTATTTTTGCATAAATTCATAGAATTGCTCATATAGTAACATGATTAGGCCCATCCAATTATAACATGTCTATTTGCACTATATGTGGTATTTTTGCAATTGGGCTTAGATGCACATAGTGACTCATATGTTTGTTAGATATATGGTATTTTGCCAAATAAAATATTCATAAAATGATAGGTTTTATTTGGGCCCATTAGAAAATGTAAAGTTTAAATTCCTCTCTTGTGGGTGATTCCACTTGTGAATGCCCATTTGCTTTTGTTAACCGAGATTTTCGGCAACTATCTTAAAGAAGGATATTTACTGATAATAATAATGAGAATGGAAGATCGACACAAGATTTTTACGTGGTTGGGGCGTTAACTAGCCTTAGTCCACGAGTCTGTATATAAGTCTGTATTAGAGCTAGGATAAGCTTTTACAATGGAGTTGTTTAACTGTATTTGAGCAGAGTTTCTGCCTTCTCCCCCCTTCTACGTTGCATTACAACTTATATTTATAGGACGAGGGGGATACCAGGTTTGGGCCGGGCCTGACCCGGACCCATCTGGGGAATGTGCACAAGGGGCCTTCCTAGTGGAGGCCCGAGCTAAAAAGATATACAGAACACCAAACCCGAACCAGCTCAGGCCCAATTAGTTGCCCTGAGATGCAAGCATTCTCCCGACAAAACGGCACATTGGCTCTGACCACTTCGAATCACGAGGCCGATTCAGGGGACAAGACCGGTCAGAGTACTTGGCTGCGCAGTCCTGACACGCCAGCAGATAATCCCAAGGTGACCCTTTCTGCAGGTGAAAAGTGGGGGGACAAGACCCACGCGAAATGAGGCGGCTTCAGTGTCCTGGACGCCTGACCCATAGCCTGGGGATGAAGCGGTCCAGGTTCGTTTACCTTTGGCCCGCTGCATTTACTTCGGGCCCGGACCATTCTGGGCCCGGGACCGGGACGCGATGGCCGCGATGGTCCGGGGCACTCCGGACAGTGCCGGGACCGTTCAAGCTGAACATGAACCCGGAGGAACGTCCCGGACCATTCTACACAGGCCCAGTCCGTAGTCCTCGGACCAGGCCCAAATACCGAACCGGTCCCTCTGACCGTGGGCCGGGGCGAGGGCCCAAAACCCTGACAGGAAATGGGGATAACATTTACCCCCCAAGCCTTCACCCCGGCTAGCCGGGGGGAGGGTTGCACCACCCTCGCGGTTCTTGCCAAGTTGCCTCCCCAATTTCTGCCAGGACCAGGAGGCTCGCAGGAAGGCCGTGGCTGGGGCAGGTTACCCAGCCCGGACCATTTGATGTATCCCAGGGATGTTTACCCTTGGCCTGCTTCAAGAATAGCGACACACGTGTCGCCACGTGACTGTTGCAAGGGCCTCGAAGAGTCGCCTAGGCCTCCCAAAGTCTACTAGGCCCGGGCTAGGGTGTCAGCGCACGTCACGAGGCGTCCCATCCGCACGGGGAGAGTCATCATTAATTTCCTTGGAATGGGGTGGACCGTAGGATGGGGCGTCCTTTGACATCCACCACTCCTGGACCGTCGGATTGGAGGTGCTGAGGATCCAGACCAAAAAAGAGCTCATAAATGTCCTCTGCGCGATCCTCGGCCGTCGGATGAAGAGGCATCTAACCGTTGGATCGGGGGCCAGGATTTGGGGGCTGATATAAAGACTCAGACGACAGACATTCGGCACTTTTCCACTTCCGACCCAGCTTAAGAAAAAGAAAAACCAGAACGCTCGCCAGAGCTTTGCATGTCCAACCTCGCCGACGAAATACTTCGCCGTTTACTAGTTCTGCGCCACCGCCTGTTTCCCAGGGCCTCAACTTTCGTTCTGCAACCTGACGGCGCTTCTCGGACTTGCCCCGCCGACGAACTGCTACACCGGTTGTGCCACTTCAAGAACGAGGTCCTGCCGTCCTTACGATCGGACAACCGCCAGCTTCAGCCGTCGACACCACACAGTAAGTATCTTCTGATTCTATTGTCAACTTTGTGAACCTAGGCTTTCTAGACGCATGCACCTAGGCTCCGTGCTTTAGAATTTGCTAGGAAGGCTGCCCGGTTTGGGTGGCACCGTTTCGGATGATCCCTGGACAAGGGATGGACCGTAGTAGCCTTTCCTCCCGATCAGGGTCCCGGGGCTTTTCGGGGTCCCGGGCCTGATCCGTCGGGACTCCGAGCAGTCCTTAGGAGACTCCCTGTACCTCGACCGACTCTATTGTGTTCAGGTACTGACTGCTTGGCCTCTTTCTTTGTTCCCAGATCGTCAATCATGGCCACGGGTGTCACACTTCACTCCGAAGAGGAGGTTAATAGGGCTCCTGTAGCCACTCCCGGCTCCAAGGCGCCCAAAGGCAACAGGTGGGAAATGGACGTAACGCCCAACCTGTTCCGGAACTACCGGATGATGCAGCTCCTGGAGACGGGGCTGGGCATCGAATCGACTCCGGGCCTATTCCACAATCGTATGGCCAGGTTAGAGGAGCGGGCGCATACGTCCGTGGATGGATTCGGGGCCTGGAGTGCCGGCCACATCAGCGCGGGAGCTACGCTCCTGCTTCATGACTACTTCGTGCGGTTCCTGATGTATGTGGGGATCGCACCATTCCAACTGCTGCCACAAGCATACCGCCTGCTTGCTGGGTGGAAGGTGTTCTGTGCCGCGAAAGAGATCGCGGATCCTACCCCGGCGGAAGTCCTGTACTTCTACAAGCTGGTGCCGCAGGTCAGCGCCAAAGACAAGAGCCTGGACGGCTTTTACAGGCTGCAGCCGCGGAGTGGCTATCCGGCTCCTACCAGCACCTGGAAGCACCCCCCGGATGTCAGGCATTACTAGTTTATGACATCTGGGTTCCTTATTGACAAGAATCCCACGCTGCTGCTAAACTTCCAGTGAGTGGGTAAGTATTTCCCCGGACCCTCTATTTCACTCCTCTTTCGCTTTCCATCTCTCATCGTATCTTCCGGGTCGCAGGTCCCTTCATACAAACCCCCCTCACCGCCTTTCTCCTGGAAAGGAGGAGGTTCTACGCCAAGCTGACCGCGGAGGAGCTGGACGTAGGGGGCTATGTCAACGACAAAAACCTCCGGCTAGTAGGGTTACTCGCGGCCACCCAGACCATTGTTGCCCCTAGCCTCCGGGGCATCCCGTTTGAGAAGAACGTCGAGGCCCGGGAGCAGCTAGCCCTTGACCACATCGCCGAGGTGGTGAGAGCGGCGCGGGCCACCGCAGCCCAGCGTAAGAAGAATCAGCTCCCGGTGGAAGAGGCCACCTCGGAAGAGCTGGAAGAGCTTTTCGAAGATGCCCTACCAAACGTTGGGACTCCCGGGGCTAGCGTATCGGGGCGAGGTAACTCCCCTTTAGTCTTAATTTATGCCCCTCAAGTTGGGGACTTAGCTAGGGATAGGCTAGAGCCGCCGGGCCCCGCGTTTGGGGCTGATGGGGAGATGAGGCCTTCATCTCCCATCCCTGTAGGATCAGAAACCCTAATGTTCCTGTCCGGGTTCCTCCAGTACGGGGGGTTTCTAATCCCGGACGACGTAGGAGACCGGATACACTCATTTGCTTTAAGGGAATTGAGTCTCGCTCGGGGCCTAGACGAGGGTTTGTCCCGGGCTATACTTTCTTCTTACTGTTGTGATTTCCCGTTCGGCTTATCATACTAACTTCGTTTTCCTGTATTTCTGTAGAGGATTCCAACATGTCTGACCCGGCCAGCGAGATGAGGAGGCTCATCAAGGAAAGATCAGCCTTGAAGGCGCCCAGGAGGTCAAATGTCGTGGCCGGCGCGGAGCTCCCCCCAACCAGTGAATGATCCGAGACAACGCCCGGCCCAGGTGAGGCATTGGCCGTGGTACCATTCCAGGCCGTGGAGCCGGCCGCAGACGGTCTCCCGGACCAGCCCCCGGTAATTGATTTGGAAACGGGCGGAGCCGCAAGCCGGAGCTCTGGGAAGAGAGGCCCCGGAGATGATGCCCAGGTGGGCAAACTCGGGAAGAGGCCTCGGACGACGTTGTCAGAGACAGCCGAGGAGTCACACGGGGAGAGTAGGCTAACCGCGAAGGAGATCCCTGCTCCGCCTGTCCTTCCCCTCCGCCCAACCCTTCTCGAGGAGGGGGAGTCCGCTCTGTGGGACGAGCAGTCCCGGCTGGTCAACCGGACCTGGGAGAGCGGCCGATGCTGGAGAGACGATGCTTACAAGGCCCTGATGATCCGTCGTCAGGTCGAGTTTTCGGATCGTCCCGCCGAGTTCAGCTCTCCTCAGCCGATCGTGGATAGGCTAGCTGCTGAGATGGGCTTCCGCCCCAAGCTGGGCCAGGACATTGCCGCCATGGTCACTGATCTACTCGATCAGGTCGGGAGCACTATGTCTAACCTCCAGCTGAAGAGGTACGCCACGATAGCCAATCTGGACGGGCTGTTCATCTCTCAGGCTCTCCGCCACCAGGCTACCGCGGTAACTTTCAACTCATGTCCTTTAGTCATTCATTGGTGGTGACTTCTTTTTCTAACTTTCGTTTGCTCTAGGTTGCCTTGTTATCTCAAAGGAGTGCCAACTTGATGGCCGAGCTTGCCCTCAAGATGGAGACGGCCAAGCTGGAAATAGAGGCGGCCGTGAACCAGAGGGAGGCCATCAAGGAAAATCTCAGCAAGGAGACAGCTCGCCTCCAAGAAGAGTTGGCCCGCGCGAAGGCGGAGCGTGAGGAAATTAGCCGTGCCAAGACCGGGGTGGAAGAGGAGTTGTCCCGGACGACAAAGGTTGCTGACGAAAGGGCGACTCTCTTGGAGATGGCCGCGGCACAGTCCGTCCTGGACAAGGAGGAGATCCGGATCCTGAAAGCCCATGTCCTTGAGCTGGGCGACTCCCTTCTTCAGGAGAAGGCGGCACACGAAACCACCCGTCGGGAGAAGGAGGAGGCCAACAACTTGGTGGATGTCACCTTTAACGAGGCCATTTATATGGCCTAGTGCAAGGACAAGAGCATGAACCTCCTTGTCTTCCCCGATCCCGACTCGAAGCGTGCCGAGTATGAGGCCAAGGAGAGGGAGGATGCGGACCTCCGGGCGGATGTGCTGTAGGCCCTTGTCTCGGCCTTGTTCTTTTGTTAATGTGTTTAGCTTGTAATCAAATTTTAAACACTGCTTCTTCCTTTGGTTTTTAAAAGATTTCTCCTTTCACCATTCAGTAAGAAGTTGATGTCGCGACTAACTGATTGCAGGGGGTTTTGTCCCGGTTCCAACGGCCGGGACTGGACCCAACGACTAGTCTTTGCTCTGTTCGGGGCCCTTGGGACTTTGTTTAACCCGGAGTGTGCTTTCCCTGGAATTTTAGGTCCTGGGTTTGTTCCGGGGTTGACCTGATGCTTCTGTGCTCCGAGGATCAACACGTCCGGGTCGGACATATTTTATACCCTCGGACGGTGCTCGTCCGGGTGGGACCGGCCTTGGGCTCCTTTTACTTCTATACCCCCGGGCGTAGTTCGTCCGGGGTGGGACCGGCTTTTGGCTCGGTCCTCTTATTTTTATACTCCCGAACATCGTTCGTCCGAGGTGGGACCGGCCTTGGGCACGGTCCTCTTATTTTTATACCCCCGGACGTCGTTCGTTCGGGGTGGGACCGGCCTTGGGCTCGGTCCTCTTACTTTTATACTCCCGGACATCGTTCATCCGAGGTGGGACCGGCCTTGGGCACGGTCCTCTTATTTTTATACCCCCGGACGTCGTTCGTCCGGGGTGGGACCGGCCTTGGGCTCGGTCCTCTTACTTTTATACTCCCGGACATCGTTCGTCCGGGGTGGGACCGGCCTTGGGCTCGGTCCTCTTACTTTTATACTCCCGGACATCGTTCGTCCGGGGTGGGACCGGCCTTGGGTTCGGTCCTCTTACTTTTATACTCCCGGACATCGTTCGTCCGGGGTGGGACCGGCCTTGGGCTCGGTCCTCTTATTTTTATACCCCCGGACATCGTTCGTCCGAGGTGGGACCGGCCTTGGGCTCGGTTCCCTTTTATTTATACCCCCGGACGTCGTTCGTCCGGGGTGGGACCGGCCTTGGGCACGGTCCTCTTATTTTTATACTCCCGGATATCGTTCATCTGGGGTGGGACCAGCCTTGGGCTCGGTCCTCTTACTTTTATACTCCCGGACATCGTTCGTCCGGGGTGGGACTGGCCTTGGGCTCGATCCTCTTACTTTTATACTCCCGGACATCGTTCGTCCGGGGTGGGACCGGCCTTGGGCTCGGTCCTCTTATTTTTATACCCCCGGACATCGTTCGTCCGGGGTGGGACCGGCCTTGGGCTCGATTCCCTTTTATTTATACCCCCGGACGTCGTTCGTCCGGGGTGGGACCGGCCTTGGGCACGGTCCTCTTATTTTTATACTTCCAGATATCGTTCGTCCGGGGTGGGATCGACCTTGGGCTCGGTTCCCTTTTACTTTTATACTCCCGGACATCGTTCGTCCGGGGTGGGACCGGCCTTGGGCTCGGTCCTCTTATTTTTATACCCCCGGACATCGTTCGTCCGGGGTGGGACCGGCCTTGGGCTCGGTTCCCTTTTACTTTTATACTCCCGGACATCGTTCGTCTGGGGTGGGACCGGCCTTGGGCTCGATCCTCTTATTTTTATACCCCCGTACATCGTTCGTCCGGGGTGGGACCGGCCTTGGGCTCGGTTCCCTTTTACTTTTATACTCCCGGACATCGTTCGTCCGGGGTGGGACCGGCCTTGGGCTCGGTCCTCTTATTTTTATACCCCCGGATATCGTTCGTCCGGGATGGGACCGGCCTTGGGCTCAGTTCCCTTTTATTTATACCCCCGGACGTCGTTCGTCCGGGGTGGGACCGGCCTTGGGCACGGTCCTCTTATTTTTATACTCCCGGATATCGTTCGTCCGGGGTGGGACCGGCCTTGGGCTCGGTTCCCTTTTATTTTTATACCCCCGGACATCGTTCGTCCGAGGTGGGACCGGCCTTGGGCTCGGTCCTCTTACTTTTATACTCCCGGACATCGTTCGTCCGGGGTGGGACCGGCCTTGGGCCTGGTTCCCTTTTATTTATACCCCCGGACGTTGTTCGTCCGGGGTTGGACCGGCCTTGGGCACGGTCCTCTTATTTTTATACTCCCGGATATCGTTTGTCCGGGGTGGGACCGGCCTTGGGCTCGGTCCTCTTTTCCATACCCCCGGACATTGTTCGTCCGGGGTGGGACCGGCCTTGGGC
This sequence comes from Humulus lupulus, assembly GCF_963169125.1. NCBI lineage: Eukaryota > Viridiplantae > Streptophyta > Magnoliopsida > Rosales > Cannabaceae > Humulus > Humulus lupulus. Next base: position 150,929,331 of record NC_084797.1, on the reverse strand, counting down.
TCGGTCCCCTTTTTTATTTTTGCGCCTGGGATGATACCCCCCGCAAGTGAGCAGAGACTGGTCTGGGGTCACTTGAGATAATAGCCCTGAGGCACACATTTTCATGGAAATAATAGCCCTTTATGACGTTTTGCACACGTCATTTTCATTGTTCTAAAAAAGGGAATTAGCCCTGAGGCGTACATGTTAGAGCGTAAACATTAAACTGGGACGAGCCCTTGGGCTACTGGTAGTATTTACGGAGGTGTTCTGCGTTCCAGGCTCGCGGAACCTCGGAACCATCGAGCCGCTTCAAGCGGTATGTTCCGGGGTAGATCTCTTGCTGGATCTCATACGGCCCTTCCCAATTGGGGCCCAGAACCCCTACCCCCGGATCCTGAGTGGCAGGGAAGACCCTCCGCAGGACCAGATCGCCGGTTTTGAACTTACGGCTCTTGACTCTGGAGTTGAAGTGCCGAGCGATCTTGCCCTGGTACATCTTTAACTGCACTTGCGACTCTTCCCGGATTTCCTCGATAAGGTCCAGAGATTCTTGGAGTAAGGCGTGGTTCTGGGTGGGATCATACGTGTCGCGACGATGGGACGGGATGGTCGTTTCAATTGGGATGACGGCTTCGCATCCGTACGTCATTGAGTATGGGGTGTGCCCGGTTGATGTCCGTTCGGTTGTCCGGTAGGCCCACAAAACGCGGGGGAGCTCTTCGGGCCATTTGCTCTTATAGGCCTGAAGCTTTTTCTTCAGTGTCCCTTTTAGGATTTTGTTCACGGCTTCGGCCTGTCCGTTCGCCTGGGGCCTGGCCACGGCGGAGAAACTCTTCACTATACCGTGCCTCTCGCAGAAATCCGTGAAGTGGAGGCTGTCAAATTGTTTCCCGTTGTCAGACACGATTTTGTAGGGGAGGCCATACCGACACACTATGTTGTTAATGACGAAATCTAAGGCCTTCTTGGACGTGATTGTGTTCATAGGCTCCGCCTCAACCCATTTCGTGAAATAGTCTACCGCCACAATGGCATACTTCACTCCTCCCTTCCCGGTTGGGAGGGATCCCACGAGATCGATCCCCCACACTGCAAAGGGCCAGGGACTGTTCATCAAGGTTATCTCTGTTGGGGGGGCCCGAGGGATCTTCACGTACCTCTGGCACTGTTCACACTTGCGGACGTAGTCTATGCAGTCCCGCTTCATGGTGGGCCAGAAGTATCCTTGGCGCAAAATTTTCTTGGATAAACTGGGTCCGGCTGTGTGATCTCCGCAGAAGCCTTCGTGGACCTCATGCATGATGGCGCCCAGCTCAGTCCCGGACACGCACCTGAGGTAAGGCATAGACAGTCCTCGGCGATAAAGTTTCCCGTCCATCATGATGTATCGGTGGGCCTGGTACAGGAGCTTCCTGGCCGCAGCTCGCTCGTTTGGAACCTCCCCGGTGGACAGGTAGCGGATCAGCGGCCCCATCCATGAATTGGAGTGATCGACGGCATGGACGATCGGAGTCCCTATGCTTGGGACGGGGAGACGGTTGACGGGGACCAGCCCGACCAACTCGGCCTCTGCGTCGGTTGCTAGCTTCGCTAATGTGTCCGCAAAGACGTTCTTTTCCCGGGGTATCTGGCGGATGGAATGCGCCGCGAACGCTTGGAGCATCTCCCTCGCTTGGGTTACGTATGTCGCCATTCGCTCTCCCTTGGTTTGATACTCCCCCGAAATCTTTCTGACTACCAGCTGAGAATCGCTGTATATTTCGAGGTTCGCCGCCCCTACTTCTCGGGCCAGACGCAAGCCGGCTATGACGGCCTCATGCTCCGCCTCTTTGTTCGACGCTTTGAACTGGAAACGGAGGGCGTTTTGTAGCTGATGCCCCTGCGGGGATACCAGGATGATCCCGGCGCCGGCCCCGTTCTCGTTCGATGCTCCGTCCACGAAGACTTTCCAAACGGGAGAAGTGCGGGCCGCGGGGGCACTCTCTTCTGGGGTGACCCCGGAACATTCGACGATGAAGTCGGCCAGGGCCTGTCCCTTAATGGCCACCCGGGGCACGTAAGATATATCAAATTGGCTCAGCTCCATGGCCCATTTCAGGAGTCTCCCCGACGCCTCAGGTTTCTGCAACACCTGCCGCAGGGGGTGGTTGGTTAAGACCTTTATCGTGTGGGCCTGGAAGTAAGGTCGAAGCTTCCGGGATGGCGTCAGCAGGCAGAAAGTCAGTTTTTCGATTAGTGGGTATCTAGATTCGGCGTCTAGTAATCGCTTGCTCACGTAGTACACCGGGAGTTGAGTCCTCTCCTCTTCGCGCACCAACGCGGCGCTGATGGCGTGCTCGGTTACGGCCAGGTATAAGTACAAAGGCTCTCCTTCGACTGGCTTCGCCAGGATGGGGGCCTTGGCCAAGTGCTCTTTCAGCTTCTGGAAGGCTTCTTCGCACTCGGGTGACCATTCGAACCGCTGGCTTCCCCGGAGGACGTTGAAAAAGGGGACGCACTTGTCCGTGGCCTTGGAGACAAAACGGCTCAGGGCGGCCACTCGCCCCGTCAAGCTTTGAACGTCCTTGTGCTTTCGGGGAGAGGCCATGTTGATCAGGGCCTTGATCTTCTCGGGGTTGGCTTCAATTCCTCGGGAACTCACGATAAAGCCCAGGAATTTCCCGGATGCGACGCCGAAGGTGCACTTCTTAGGGTTCAGCTTCATCCCGTACTTCCGGATAACCGCGAAAGCCTCCGCCAAATCGTTCGAATGTTCCCGTGACGTCTTGGATTTGACTAGCATATCGTCGATGTATACTTCCATGTTTCGCCCCAGCTGGGCCCTAAACATTCGATTGACGAGCCTCTGGTAGGTGGCTCCGGCATTCTTGAGTCCGAAAGGCATGACGACATAGCAGTAGATGCCCTTGTCAGTTTGGAAACTGGTGTGCTCCTGATCTGCCACGTGCATGGAGATCTGGTTGTAGCCTGAGTAGGCGTCCATGAAACTCAAGATCTCGTAACCGGACGTAGCATCCACCATTTGGTCTATCCGGGGGAGCGTGAAACAGTCCTTCGGACATGCTTTGTTGAGGTCCGTGAAGTCGATGCAGGTCCTCCACGTCCCGTTAGGCTTCGGCACCAAGACCGGGTTGGCCAGCCATACGGGGTACACGGCTTCGCGGATGAAGTTAATGGAAGACAGCTTCTCTACCTCCAGCTTGAGGGCCTCGGCCCTTTCCGTCCCCAAAGGTCTGCGCTTCTGGCGGACCGGGGTTGCGTTTGGGTCAATACTCAACGCGTGGCATATGATATTGCAGTCGATCCCGGTCATATCGGAGTGGGACCATGCCAGAAGATCCTGGTTTTCCTTGACTTGGGCGATAATGGCGGCCCGAATGTCTTCCGGCAGGCTCTTTCCCACTTGGATGACCCTGGCAGGGTCGGACTCGCTGATGCATACCTCTTCTATTTCGTCCATTGGCTCAAGGGTGCGTTCCTCTCCCAACCGTGGGTCCAGATCATCTTCGTCCTGGATAGCTTGCTCGGGCGGGCGGAGTGCTGGCCCGACGGGCTCATCCCGGACCATACAAACGGGACGGGCAGAGATATGGTAACACTTCCGCGCGCTTTTCTGGTCTCCGCGGACCGTCCCAATCCCTCCGTTGCTGCACGGGAACTTCATGCATAGATGGCGGATGGAGGTGATGGCCCCGAACTCGACCAGGGCGGGCCGGCCAAAGATGGCGTTGTAAGCGGTCGGGTAATCCACCACCACAAAGGTGCAGAACTTGAACGATTGCTGCAATGCGTCCCCCAGAGTTACAGGCAGCTGGACCTTTCCCATGGGGAGGAGTGCGTCTCCATTGAAGCCGTAGATTTGGGTCGGGCACGACGCCAGATCAGCCTCCGTCAGGCCAATGGCGGCAAAGGCGGATTTGAACAACAAGTTGACGGAGCTTCCGTCATCCACCAACACTCGGGACACCATCTTGTTGGCAATTTGAGCATCTATGACCAGTGGGTCGTGGTGCGGGAAATGGACGTTACGGGCGTCGTCTTCCGTGAACGTGATGGGGAGGTTCATCAGTTTGGGGCGCTGAGCAGGGGCCTGGACGAGGGCGCAAACTTCTTGGTCATGGTCCAGCTCGCTCAGATAGCGCTTTTGATCATTCTTCGAAGGGCCTCCTAGGTGCGGTCCGCCTGATATGGTCGACACGTGCCCGTCCACTCGAGGGGGCGCTGCCCCGGAAGGATAGGGCATCCCAGGACCGGGGGCCTGCGTGGCGGCGGCCCCTTGAGGGGTCTGCGCCGGGAGCCCTTGCGCATACCCTCCCTGGGGCGGGTATGCACGAGTCGTTGCCGGCGCCGCAGACTGCCCGGGATTTGCTGTCATGCCCGGGACGCCTATGGGCATCCTTACCCATTGATGGAGGTGTCCCAGCTTGATGAGGTTTTCAATTTCATCTTTGAGCTGCCGACATTCGTCGGTGGTGTGGCCCACATCTTTGTGATAGGCGCACCGTTTGCTGGTGTCTCTGGGGTTCCTCCCCCCCCCCCCCTAAACATGGGGCTAGGTTTCCGGTAATGGACCGCTCTTTCTGTAGCCAGGTAGATGTTTTCCCGGGTATCCACCAAGTTAGTGTATTCTGAGTATTGGGGCTCATAGCCCCTCTTCCCTTTTTTGGCCGACTCCGGCCGGTTCTGGCCTTTGCCGGCCCGCTTACTCCAGGAGGGATTCACGCTTGCCTCGGTTACCCCGGTCTGCGATTGCTGGGCCACGACGGGGGCCATGCTGTGCCCCGCTGGCGCGACACCATACCCGGAGAAGAGCGTTGATTGGGCCGGGGCGTATCCCGAAGCGGCAGGACCGTACACCGTAGGCGTGTAACTAATGCCGGGCGCGACAACCGCCCCCGGGACGATGGGGGGCGATGCGTAGGACTGCGCGGGGAAATGTCCCGCACCTCCTGGAATCGTCTGAGGGACTGGATGAGGAGCCGAGGGCCATCCGAAGGCCTGGATCTGGGCCTCCTCCCAGTTGATGAATCCTTGGGCCCTCCTAATAAATTCTTCTAGGGTGGCGGCTTTATTGCGCTGCATGTCGTCCCAGAGCGGGGACCCGGCCCGGATTCCAGACTGTAGTGCCACCAGGCGCTGTCCGTCGTCGACCTTTGTCTTGGAGGCTTCTTCAGTGAAGCGCTGGATGTAGGCCCTCAATGTTTCCGCGGGCATTTGCTTAATATTGGCGAGGGCACTGATTTGCATGTCCATCCTCATGGCGGCCACGAATTGCTTTCGGAAAGCCGACTGTAGCCCGGACCATGTTTGGACGGACCCCGGTTTAAGCCTTTTCCACCACTCTTCGGCGGGACCGCCCAACGTGATGGAGAAGCAGAGGCATTTGCCGTTGTCGCTGACGTGAACCACGGTCATGAGTCGGTTGTATCGGGACAGATGATCCCTAGGGTCCGTGCTTCCAGTGTAGGCGGTGAGACTTGGCATCTTGAACCCCTTGGGCAACACGGCGTCTAGGATATGTCTCGCGCACGGCTCCTTGTCCTCTTCGTCAGAGTCAGTGTCTGCGCCTTCTTGTTTGCGGACCAAGCGGTCGGAGACCTTTTTTAATGCTGCCATTTGCTCCATGAGCTACCTGGCCGCGCCGTCCTCCAGGGGGATTCTCTCGTTCCGCCTGTCGTTTATGTCGTTCCTGAGGTCGCCGTTTCGAGGAAGGATTTTTTGCTTGTGGGCCCGCTCTTTCCGGGCATTTAGTCCGTCACGCAAATCTACCCGGGAAGTGTCGTCCCCGGAACTGAGAGCGTTACGATCCTCGCGGCGGGATCGTTCCCGATGGTTCTTGTTGACCGAGGCACTCGGGTGCAAAGACTTTTCCCTCCCGTTCGCCCTTGGGGCGGGCCGGGGCTGACTGTGCTACGGCCGTACCCCCTGCGGATCGATTGGGTGGCCTCGTCCTGGGACAAGGCACACCTTCTCTTTCCTAGGTAACGGCCGTGAACGTGCCCCAGCTTTACTGACGGGGGTAGTCTTTTTTCGAGTCGTCCGTCACTCCCTGTCCGGGACTTTCGGAGCCGTGTCGGGGGGAGGCTCTGGGAAACGGATCGGGCTGGCCCCCCTGGGGCCCCCGGTTTGCGCTTGGGGAGAGGGTTGTTGCGTTTCTGGGTGCAGGCCAACTGCGGGGTTGGCCACCGGGCCCTGCGCGGCCATCAGTGCTTGCAGGGCATGGAGAGACTCTTGCACCCGGCGGTGTGCCTCCGCCTGCTCAGCCATCCTGGCTTCCTGATCCAGGATCTGCTGCCTCAGTCTAGTCACCTCCGGGTCTTGCTGATCATCGCGAGGGACCTCGGGATCCGCGGCTTCATCATGATACTCCCCCTCGTTCTCCTCCTCATAGTACTCTTCTTCGTTTCCTACTTCGTACTCTGTCTCACTCTCGTAGTCTTGCGACTCGTCTTGGTGAGACGTCTGAGGAGGCATGTCTTCAGGAAGGTTTTGAGGGATGCGCTGAGAAGGCAGTGGGTCTCCGTTGCCCTGCTCCGGGTTGGCAGGGTCAAAGGTGGTGTTACGAGTGTTCACCATCGTAGTAAAGGCCTGACGTTGGCGCTAGCTTCCTTCAGCTCTCAATGAAAGCACCAAACTGTTAACCGAGATTTTCGGCAACTATCTTAAAGAAGGATATTTACTGATAATAATAATGAGAATGGAAGATCGACACAAGATTTTTACGTGGTTGGGGCGTTAACTAGCCTTAGTCCACGAGTCTGTATATAAGTCTGTATTAGAGCTAGGATAAGCTTTTACAATGGAGTTGTTTAACTGTATTTGAGCAGAGTTTCTGCCTTCTCCCCCCTTCTACGTTGCATTACAACTTATATTTATAGGACGAGGGGGATACCAGGTTTGGGCCGGGCCTGACCCGGACCCATCTGGGGAATGTGCACAAGGGGCCTTCCTAGTGGAGGCCCGAGCTAAAAAGATATACAGAACACCAAACCCGAACCAGCTCAGGCCCAATTAGTTGCCCTGAGATGCAAGCATTCTCCCGACAAAACGGCACATTGGCTCTGACCACTTCGAATCACGAGGCCGATTCAGGGGACAAGACCGGTCAGAGTACTTGGCTGCGCAGTCCTGACACGCCAGCAGATAATCCCAAGGTGACCCTTTCTGCAGGTGAAAAGTGGGGGGACAAGACCTACGCGAAATGAGGCGGCTTCAGTGTCCTGGACGCCTGACACATAGCCTGGGGATGAAGCGGTCCAGGTTCGTTTACCTTTGGCCCGCTGCGTTTACTTTGGGCCCGGACCATTCTGGGCCCGGGACCGGGACGCGATGGTCCGGGGCACTCCGGACAGTGCCGGGACCGTTCAAGCTGAACATGAGCCCGGAGGAACGTCCCGGACCATTCTACACAGCCCCAGTCCGTAGTCCTCGGACCAGGCCCAAATACCGAACCGGTCCCTCTGACCGTGGGCCGGGGCGAGGGCCCAAAACCCTGACAGGAAATGGGGATAACAGCTTTGCATGACTATAGTGGGCCTAATCAATTAATAACAATTAATAAAACGAAAGTTTAAATTCCTATCTTTTGGACCTTGTATGGAAGATAGGGGGCCTTTGTAGTGGGAACGACATACTAGACCGAGCCCTCCTCCGTACAAGCCCAATTGTTAAGGCCCATTTACCTGAGATGGACTTAATTCTATAGGTGTAATGCCCCGAATTCTCCAATGTGGTTTAGTGGCAGTTTAGTAGGCCGGGAGGGCTGTATTTGTTTAGTTACGCCATTAAATGAATATATGCATGTTTATGTGAATTATATTATAATATGATGATATATGCATGCATGTGGGTCCACATTTGAAATATTATGATGTTCTGATAATTTGGCCCATTGAGGGTAAATTTGTGTATTTGGGTGCATGATGTGATTTGTGAATGAGATTCCATTATTATAAAGATATATTCGAGCTATTCGGTATGAGACGGTCCTATTTAGTGGATTAGCGGTTTTGTCATAACGGGGTCAATTTTCGGGTAGTAAGAATGTTTATTTGATGATAAATTGGGAATATTTGAGATCAGGGTGAAATTCTAGAAGTTTTGACTATAATATCCCCGGGGGTATTTTCGGAACCCCGAGCATTAGGTTTTATTTGAGGTTACTTAAGCTTGAAGTAGCTATTAGATAGAACGTACGATTAGAAAACCTCTCGTTCTCCTTCGTTAGTTCATTTTTGCCACCTGAAGCATATTCGAAGAAATCTTGAGTTCTAGGAGTCAGAATCAAGTGAGGATCGAGGCATATCGATCCTAGGAAAGATTAGAAGCTTCTCGACCGAAGGATTTGACAGAAAACAACCTAATCGAAGGTAATCTAAGTTTAAAGTTTTGAGTTTCTAGAGTTTCTAAGCTTTTAATTGGACTTTGTGAATTATTGAGTTTTTGGTTGGTTTAAACCTTGGGTTTTGAGAGTTTTGGAGTTTTGGGAAGCTTGGGAACTTTTTTTTTGATGATTGGGGATTGTTAGGTATGATTTTGGAAGCTTGGAGAAGTTGAAAACACGTTTGGGAATGGCCCAGGGTCGGGGGCCGCGACCCTGTTCTTGGGCGCCGCGGCCCTGGCTCGAAGAAGAAGATGAGGGGGTTCTGTTTTGGCTGGGTGCTGCGGCCCTTGGTGTTGGGCGCCGCTGCGCTTGCTTCAGGTATTTCTGGGGGCCGCGGCCCATAGTGCCAGGGCCGCAGCCCTTGCCCTGTTTTCACCCCGTTTGCATGTTTTGACCCCGGGATCATGGTTTTAGGCCTCGGGATCACTCCTACTACCTGGATTAGTGAGGATTGATGTCTCGGAGGCTAAATCTTGGTTTGAGAACCCTTGATTATCATGTTACTAATGGTATCCTATAATGTGTTATGATTAGGTAACCACTAAAGGACTAAAAGCTAAACCGTTCTCAAGGGTCGTTCTTTTGTTCGTTCTAGCTCGAATCAGAGGTAAGAAAACTGCACCCCAAATGTGACATGCATGGTTATTCATGAGGCATGTTGGTTGTATAAATGTGGACATGAATTGATTGTGGAATACTTAGAAAATCTTGCTCACTTGTGCATGGTACTAACTCATTAGTCAGATTTGGCAAAGGTGCTAGTATCAACTGTGAAGTTGTGACTCATTAGTCAGGTTCGGCAGTGGTACTGGGCACTGGTCACATTGCGCTGACTCATTAGTCAGGATGGCCTTAGCGTGTTCAATGCAAGCCAATAAAGATTAGATCTAATCGATCTTCTGCATTGAATGACTCAAAGAGCATTAATGCCGGACCGACCTCAAGTTCGATGAATGTTATAAGCGCTTGTGTGGCTTACCCATCAGTCACTCACTTGTTAAAGTAGAGACTTACCCATCAGTCTCTTATTTTTTGAAGGCTAGTGGCTTACCCAACAGCCACTCTTCCATTTGAATTAGTGACCTGCTTGTCAGTCACTCAGTATGGTTTACCAGAATCTCAAGTGATATTCACTCATCTGTTTGAAAGCTATGAGCTTTGTGTGATTATAATGATAATCATTTGATGATGTTTACATATAATGCTATGTTTTCTTGCTGGGCTTTGGCTCATGGGTGCTATGTGGTGCAAGTAAAGGGAAAGAAAAGCTCACCCAGCCTTGAGTGGAGAGCTTAGGTGGTGATGTGTACATATGCGGCCGCTTGACCACCACAACCAAGGAGTTCTAGAGGAACTAGGGGGTTTACCCTATTTTTGCCGCTTAGGTCGGTGGGGTTTGAAATTTTGGAACAGTAATGACCTTTTTTAGTCGTAAATAACTTGTAAATGTTCTTGTGGGCCCATGTAAAGTTTTATGTATCAAATAAAACATATCCTTTCTTTTTTATTGGTTTTCACCTTAACCTGTTAATAACACTTAGAACACGTTTTTAACCAAAGGACTCAGGCAATGAGTCAAATTTCTGGTTCACCGTTCACCGTAATTGTTCTGGGGTAACCAGGGCGTTACAACTTGGTATCAGAGCAATGCCAAGGTTAAGGTTCCTGTAGACTGGCTGGGCATGTACACACATCACTAAAGTCAAGCTCGACTCATGGTTTGGTAACTATTTATGTAGTTATGTGAATAACTGCCTAAATGTGGTGCATGTGCTTTACCTGTACGCATGAGACACTGTTGAACTTGTGCCCCTGAAATATTAAGAATTGTTATGTGATACATGTTGAGTGCTGAATGCCATAAACATGTATCTGCTTGTGAATGTTGAATGACTGTGGAATATGATAATTGTCTGCTTATTCTTGGACCGTGAGGCGGCAAGAGGTTTAGTTATTACTATTTGACTGGCTGTACTGATCAATGTTTCAGCAAGGTATATTAGAAATAAGAATGAACCCAGGACAGACAGACACATCAGCTGGCCAAAGTGATCAGGGCTAGAATAACAATAACAGCCAAGGTCAGGAAAATGACCAGTCTCAGATTCCACAGCCAGCTCCTACAAACTGGCAGTAGTTGTTTGATGACTTGTAGGCAACAGTGTTGAAACAAGGAGAGGAGCTTCATCTCCTGAGACAGCAACAAGTGCCTGCAGTGGTTAGTGTATCAGAGGCACCTCTTGTGTCGGTGCCAGCAGCAGAGCAGCTGCCTGAGGTAGGAAATAAATGAGAACCTCTTTATAAAAGGTTCAGGAAGCAACAACCTCCTGTTTTTGAGGGCAGTGCAGATCCTGCTAAGGCAGAACAATGGATGAGTATGATGACCACTATCCTTGGCTTTATGAGGGTAACTGGTAATGAGAGGGTGGCTTGTGCTACCTATATGTTTCGGAAGGATGCCCGGATTTGGTGGGAAGTGATTACCCAGACCAAGAATGTGAATGCCCTGAGCTGGGAGGAGTTTCAGACCTTGTTTAATGAAAAGTATTACAATGATGCTATCAAGGCAGCTAAAGCTGAGGAATTCATCAGGCTACTTCAGGGAAGTTTATCAGTTACTGAATATGCCGTAAAATTTGACCGTTTGGCAAAGTTTGCCAAGGAACTGGTGCCCACTGATGAGACCAGGAGAGAGAGATTCCTTCAGGGGCAGGGGTTAGCCCAGGTTAGCCCGTGATCTTCGTATTACCACTGTGGCAGGGGTTACTACCTATGCACAGGTGGTTGAGAAGGCACTCACAGCTGAGAGTGCAGAGATCAAGATCTGGCGAGACAGTGCAGCTAGAAAGGATTTTAGGAGGACAGTTCCTCCATTTGTGGGTTCTGGTAGGGGTGTTGGCCCTAGTGATCAGAAGAGGAAGGTTCCTAACACCTTCCCAGTTCCAGGTCCTGACAGGAGGCCCCGTGGTATTACAATGGGTCGTCCTGGGGGTAGTGAAGCCTAAAAGACTCGTCCTGATTGCCCTAGATGCAAGAGGCGCCATTTGGGAGAGTGTAGGGCAAAGGCCTGCTACTTGTGTGGAGCAGTGGGTCATCTTAAAAAAGATTGCCCTCAGGTAGGGAGAGAAGAAGCCAGGAAGGTGGACAGCTCGGCCCTAGCTCGAGTGTTCACGTTGACATAAGCAGAAGCTGAGGCTTCCCCCTCAGTTGTTACAGGATAGCTTCTTAGTGCTGGAACCCCTTATAATGTGCTGATTGATTCTGGTGCTACACATTCCTTTGTTGCTAGTAGCATTATTGATATATTGTGTAGACCTTGTGATTTCTATGCTGTGGGATTTGGTACTTTGTTACCCACTGGAGAGCTAGTGGTATCCAGGAGATGGGTCAGATCTTTGCCAGTGACAGTGGAGGGCAGAGAGTTGTCAGTGGACTTGATAGAATTAGTTATGACTGACTTTGATATGATACTGGGTATGGATTGGTTGGCAAAGTATGGGGCAACTATTGACTGCAGAAGGAAGATGGTCACCTTTGAGCCTGAAGGTGATGATCCTTTTGTGTTTGTTGGTGCTATGCATGGACCTCGCATTCCTATGATTTCTGTGTTGAGGGCCAGGGATCTATTGCAAAGAGGTTGCATTGGATTCTTAGCTAGTGTGGTTGATACCACTCAGGTCATGCTAGTGAGACCAGAGGATACTAGACTTGTATGTGAATTCTTGGATGTGTTTCCAGAAGATTTGCCAGGATTGCCACCACACAGGGAAATTGAGTTTGTTATAGAACTGGCACCAGGGACGGAGCCAGTGTCTAGAGCGCCTTACCAAACGGCCCCAGCTGAGTTAAAATAATTAAAGGTACAGTTGCAAGAGCTGTTAGATTTGGGTTTTATTAGACCTAGTTTCTCACCCTGGGGTGCGCCAGTTCTGTTTGTGAAAAAGAAGGATGGTTTTCTGAGAATGTGTATAGATTACAGAGAACTGAATAAGTTAACAATTAAGAATAAGTATCATTTGCCAAGGATAGATGATTTGTTCGACCAGTTGCAAGGTAAGAAGGTATTCTCAAAGATTGACCTTCGTTCTGGTTATCATCAGTTGAGGGTCAAGGAGGGAGACATACCGAAGACTGCCTTTCGTACTAGGTATGGGCATTATGAGTTTCTAGTTATGTCGTTTGGATTGACTAATGCCCCTGCTGCTTTTATGGATCTGATGAACAGAGTGTTCAAGGATTATTTAGACCAGTTTGTGATCGTCTTCATCGATGATATTCTGGTGTATTCTCAGACTGAGTTAGAGCATGAGTAGCATCTGAGGTTGATTCTACAGAGACTGAGAGAACACAGGCTGTTTGCTAAATTCAAGAAATGTGAATTCTGGTTGTCTCAGGTAACCTTTCTTGGACACATTGTCAGTAAGGAGGGGATTAAGGTAGATCCAACAAAGATCGAAGCGGTCAGAGATTGGCAAAGGCCAAAGAATGCTTCTGAGGTTAGAAGTTTCCTTGGATTGGCAGGTTATTATAGGTGTTTCGTGGAAGGGTTCTCGAAGATTGCCATTGCTTTGACTGAGCTGACACGCAAGAGTCAGAAATTTGTGTGGTCAGATAAATGTGAGAACAGCTTCCAGGAACTGAAGCAGAGATTGATTACAGCTGCGATTCTGAGACTTCCAACAGACCAAAAAAATGATCAGTCTCAGATTCCACAACCAGCTCCTGTAATCTGGCAGCAGATAGTCAGTGATCTGCAGGCTACAATATTAAGACATGGAGAAGAGCTACGTCTCCTAAAACAGCAACAAGTGCCTGCAGTGGCTAGTGTATCAGAGGCACCTCCTGTGTCGGTGCCAGTAGCTGGGCAGCTACCTGAGGTTGGAAATAAATGGGAGCCTCTCTATGAAAGGTTCAAGAAGCAACAACCTCCAGTATTTGAGGGCAGTGCAGATCCTACCAAGGCTGAACAATGGATGAGTATGATTACCACTATCCTTGACTTTTATGAGGGTATCTGGTAATGAGAGGGTGGCCTGTGCCACTTATATGTTTCGGGAGGATGCCCGGATTCGGTGGGAAGTGATTACCCAGACCAAAAATGTGAATGCCCTGACTTAGGAAGAGTTTCAGACACTATTAAATGAAAAATATTATAATGATGCTATTAGGGCGGCGAAGGCCAAGGAGTTCATTAGGCTACTTCAGGGGAACTTGTCAGTCACTGAGTATGCCTTAAAGTTTGATCGTTTGGCAAAGTTTTCCATGGAGCTGGTGCCCACTGATGGGACCAGGAGAGAGATTTTTGCAGGGGCTATAGCCCAGATTAGCCTGAGATGTACGTATCACCACTGTGGCTGGGGTTACTACCTATGCACAGGAAATTGAGAAGGCACTCACAGCTGAGAGTGCAGAGAACAGAATCTGGCGTGACAATGCAGCCAAAAAGGAATTCAGGAGGCCAGGTCCTCCATTTGTGGGTTTAGGTAGGGGTGGAGGCCCCAGTTATCAGAAGAGGAAGGTTCCTGACACCTTCCCAGTTCCAGGTCCTGACAGGCGGCCCCATGGTATTTCTATGGGTCGTCTAGGTGGTGAAGCCTAGAAGTCTTATCCTGAGTGCCCCAGATGCAAGAGGCATCACTTGGGAGAGTGTAGGGCAAGGGCCTGCTTCTCTTGTGGAGTAGTGGGTCATCTTAAAAAGGATTGCCCTAAGGCAAGAAAAGAGGAACCCAGAAAAGCAGATAGCTCGGCCCCAGCTCGAGTGTTCGCATTGACTCAAGCAGAAGCTGAGGCTTCTCCCTCAGTTGTTACAGGTCAGCTTCTTAGTGCTGGTACCCCTTATAATGTGTTGATTGATTCTGGAGCTACACATTCTTTTGTTTCTAGTAGTATTATTGATAGACTGTGTAGACCTTGTGATTTTTATGCTATGGGGTTTGGAACTTTGTTACCCACTGGAGAGTTAGTGGTATCCAGGAGATGGGTCAGATCTTTGCCAGTGACAGTAGAGGGCAGAGAGTTGTCAGTGGATTTAATAGAGTTGGTTATGACTGACTTCGATATGATACTGGGTATGGATTGGTTGGCAAAGTATGGGGCAACCATTGATTACAGAAGGAAGATGGTCACCTTTGAGCCTGAAGGCGAGGATCCTTTTGTGTTTGTTGGTGCTGTGCATGGACCTCGCATTCCTATGATTTTTGTATTGAGGGCTAGGGATTTATTGCAAGGAGGTTGCATTGGATTCTTAGCCAGCGTGGTTGACGCCACTCAGGTCATGCCAGTGAGACCAAAAGATATGAGACTTGTTTGTGAGTTTCTAGATGTGTTACCAGAGGATTTGCCAGGGTTGCCATCACACAGAGAAGTTGAGTTCATTATAGAACTGGCACCAGGGATGGAGCCAATGTCTAGAGCGCCTTACAGAATGGCCCCAGCTGAGTTGAAAGAATTAAAAGTGCAGTTGCAAGAGCTGTTAGATTTGGGTTTTATCAGACCTAGCTTCTCACCTTGGGGTGCGCCAGTTCTGTTTGTAAAGAAGAAGGATGGTTCTCTAAGAATGTGTATTGATTATAGAGAACTGAATAAGCTGACAATTAAGAATAAGTATCCTTTGCCAAGGATAGATGATATGTTTGATCAGTTGCAAGGTAAAAAGGTATTTTCAAAGATCGACCTTCGTTCTGGTTATCATCAGTTGAGGGTCAAGGAGGGAGATATACCGAAGACTGCTTTTCGTACCAGGTATGGGCATTATGAGTTCTTAGTTATGTCATTTGGATTGACTAATGCCCCTACTGCTTTTATGGATCTGATGAATAGAGTGTTCAAGGATTATCTGGACCAGTTTGTGATCGTCTTCATCGATGATATTCTGGTATATTCTCAGTCAGAGTTAGAACATGAGCAGCATTTGAGGTTGGTTCTACAGAGACCGAGGGAACACATACTGTTTGCTAAGTTCAAGAAATGTGAGTTCTGGTTATCTCAAGTATCCTTTCTTGGGCACATTGTCAGTAAGGAGGGGATTAAGGTAGATCCAACAAAGATCGAAGCGGTCAGAGATTGGCCAAGGCCAAAGAATGCTTCTGAGGTTAGAAGTTTCCTTGGATTGGCAGGTTATTATAGGCGGTTCGTGGAAGGGTTCTCAAAGATTGCTACTGCATTGACTGAACTGACACGCAAGAGTCAGAGATTTGTGTGGTCAGATAAATGTGAGAACAGCTTCCAGGAACTGAAGCAGAGATTGATTACAGCTCTGATTCTGAGTCTTCCAACAGATCAGGAGAAGTTTTTTATTTACTGCAATGCTTCTCATCAGGGTTTGGGCTGTGTTTTGATGCAATCAGAGAAGGTAATTGCTTATGCTTCTCGTCAGTTGAAGGAGTATGAAAAGAGATATCCTACTCATGATTTAGAGCTGGCGGCTGTGGTTTTTGCTTTGAAGATATGGAGGCACTATCTCTATGGAGAGAAGTGTGAGATTTATATAGACCACAAGAGCCTGAAATACTTCTTCACCCAGAAAGATCTGAATATGAGGCAAAGGCGTTGGCTGGAGCTAGTAAAAGATTATGATTGTGAGATCTTGTATCATCTAGGAAAAGCCAACGTGGTAGCTAATGCTTTAAGCCAGAAGGGTCCGGGAAAGATTCATGGTATGAGGCTGATAGCCAGAGAGTTAGTAGATGATATGACCAGAGCTGGTATAGAGTTGCTGGTGGGCCAGTTGGCTAATATTACGCTACAGTCTACGCTGTTGGAGAGAATTAAAGAGGGTCAGTTGAGTGATCCACAGCAGATCAAGATCAGAGAGGATGTTTTGGCTGGAGCGTCCAGAGATTATTCAGTGTCTGAGATGGGCTTGTTGAGATATAAAGGGCGGATATGTGTTCCGCTAGACACTGCTTTGAGGTGAGAGATTCTGGATGAATCTCATACTACACCTTACTCTTTGCATTTAGGCACCACGAAGATGTATCAGGATGTGAGATCGTTGTATTGGTGGCCAGGGATGAAGAGAGATGTAGTGGAATATGTGGCTAAGTGCTTGACATGTCAACAGGTCAAGGCTGAGCATCAGAGGCCGACAGGGTTATTGCAGCCTCTGGATATCCCAGAGTGGAAGTGGGAAGACATCACAATGGATTTTGTGGTGGGCTTACCCAGGTCTGTTGGTCAGCATGATTCTATTTGGGTGATAGTGGATCGCTACACCAAGTCAGCTCACTTTTTTCCAGTGAGGATTACTTATACAGTTGACCAGTATGCAGATCTCTATGTGAGAGAGATCGTGCGCCTCCATGGAGCACCTAGGTCGATCGTGTCAGATCGGGACCCTACTTTTACTTCCAAGTTCTGGGGAAGTTTGCAGAAGACCATGGGGACACAGTTGAAGTTCAGTACTTCTTATCATCCTCAGACAGATGGGCAATCTAAGAGGATGATCCATATATTAGAAGACATGCTGAGAGCATGTGTGCTGGACTTTGGTGGATCTTGGAGTAAGTATCTGCCTTTGATAGAGTTCTCCTATAATAACAGTTATCAGTCTACCATTGGAGTTGCACCTTATGAGATGTTGTATGGTAGGAAGTGCAGATCTCCCATTCATTGGGATGAGACAAGTGAAAGGAGATACTTAGGTCTTGAGGCAGTTCAGAGGACCAGTGGGGCCATTGAGAAGATTAGAACCCGGATGCTCGCTTCTCAGAGTAGACAGAAGAGCTATGCAGATCCCAAGCGCAGGAACGTGGAGTTCCAAGTGGGGGACTATGTCTTCCTTAGAGTCTCACCATGGAAAGGGGTGAGAAGGTTTGGGAAGAAAGGCAAGTTGAGTCCTAGATTTGTAGGTCCATTTGAGATCCTGGAGAGGATTGGTCAGGTGGCTTATAGTTTGGCTTTGCCTCCGGCATTGTCTGCCGTGCATAATGTGTTTCATGTTTAAGCTCTTCGGAGGTATGTATCTAATGTGAGCCATATTTTGAGTTATGAAGATCTGGAGCTTGAGCCAGATCTCTCCTTTGAGGAGAAGCCAAATCAGATGCTTGACAGAAAAGATAAGGTCCTCAGGAATAAGATGATACCTTTGGTTAAGGTGTTGTGGAGGAACAACAAGGTTGAGGAAGCGACCTGGGAGCTGGAGTCAGATATGCAGAGTCAGTATCCCGAGCTGTTCAGGTAAATTCGAGGACGAAATTTCTATAAGGAGGGGATAGTTGTAATGCCCCGAATTCTCCGATATGGTTTAATGGCGGGATTAGTAGACCGGGAGGGCCATAACTGTTTAATTATGCCATTAAATGATAATATGCATGTTTATATGAATAATATTATAATATGATGTTATATGCATGCATGTGGATCCACATTTGAATATTATGATATTTTGATAATTTGGCCCGTTAAGGGTATAATTGTATATTTGGGTGCATATTGTTATTTGTGAATGAGAATCCATTATTATGGAGATATAGCCGAGCTATTCGGCATGAGACGGTCCTATATAATGGATTAGCGGTTTTGTCATAACGGGGTAAATTATTGGGTAATAGGAATGTTATTTGATGATAAATTGGGAGTATTTGAGATCAGGATGGAATTCTGGAAGTTTTGACTATAATGTCCCCAGGGGTGTTTTTGGGACCCCGAGCACTAGGTTTTATTTGAGGTTCCTTAAGCTTGAAATAACTTGTCAGATAGAACGTACGTTAGAAAACTTCTCGTTCTCTTTCCGTAGTTCATTTTTACCGTTCGAAGCCTTTTCAAAGATATCTTGAGTTCTAGGAGTCAGAATCAAGCGAGGATCGAGGCATAGCGATCCTAGGAAAGATTATAAGCTTCTTGACCGAAGGATTTGACGGAAAACAACCTAATCGAAGGTAATCTAAGTTTTAAGTTTTGAGTTTTTAGAGTTTCTAAGCTTTGAATTTGACTTTGTGAATCGTTGAGTTTTTGGCTCGATTGAGCCTTGGGTTTTGATGGTTTTGGAACATTGGGAAGCTTGGGAACTTTGATTTTATGATTAGGGAATGTTTAGGTATGATTTTGGAGGCTTTGGGAAGTTGAAAACGTGTTTGGGAATGGCCTAGGGTTGGGGGCCGCGGCCCTTGTTTGAAGAAGCAGGTGGGGTTGTTGTGCCTGCTGGGTGTCGCGGCCCTTGATGATGGGCGTCGCGACCCTTGCTTCAGGATGTTCTGGGGGTCGCGGCCCAAGGTGCTAGGGCCGTAGCCCTTGGTCAGTTTTCACCCCGATTGCATGTTTTGACCCCGGGAACATGGTTTTAGGCCTCAGGATCATTCCTACTACTTGGATTAGTTTGTATTGATGTCCTGGAGGCTAGATATTGGTTTGGGAACCTATGTTGATAATTTTTATTGATGCTATCCTATATTTGGTTATGACTAGGAGATCGCTAAATGACTAAAGGTTGATCGTTCTCTAAGGTCATTCTTTTATTCATTCTAGCTAGAATCTGAGGTAAGAAAACTGCACCCTGTGTATATATGATATGCGTGATTGCTATTAAAGCATGTTGATTGATAAATGTGGACATGGATTGCATATTAAATGCTAGTGAATGTTTTTTACTTGTATATGGCACTGACTAGTCAGTGATACTGACCTAAGAGTCAGAAACGACATAAGCGTCCTGAACGCAGGGCCGAATGAAGATTAGATCTAATCGATATCAGTGTTGAATGACTCTAAGGCATTAACACTGGACCGACCCTAAGGTCGATGAACTTATAAGTGCTTGGCTAGTTTAAGACTAGTTACTGAGAGCCAGGGCCGAAGGCCTAGGTGACTGCTTGTCACATGGCTAGGGAACGATGTTCCAGAGTTATGACTCTATGGTCATGAGGAAGGTTATGTTGGTGACTAGTCACCATGCACCTATCCTGGTTAAGCTAATGAAGGGTTCACTTACAAGTTAAGCCCCGGTGACCCTATCGTCACAAGGCTAAAGGGAATTGTCCCCATCTTAGTGACTTTTGCGATTGTCACCTATCTGTTTTGGACTGAATGTCCTGAATGATTATTATGATCATTGTTGATATTATATCATGCTATATTGTGTTTTCTTGCTGGGCCTTGGCTCATGGGTGCTATGTGGTGCAGGTAAAGGAAAAGAAATGCTCACCCAGCCTTGAGTGGAGAGCTTAGGTGGTGATGTGTACATATGCGACCGCTTGACCACCACGGCCAAGGAGTTCTCAGAGGAACTAGGGGGTTTACCCTATTTTGCCGCTTAGGTCGGCGGGTTTGTAAATTTGAAACAGTAGTGACCTTGTTGAGTTGTAAATAACTTGTAAATGTTTTGAATAGCTCATGAGCAGTTTATATACCTAATAGAATATATCCTTTCCTGTTTATTGTTTTCAACCTTAACCTGTTAATAACACTTAGAACACGTTTTTAACCAAAGGACTCAGGTAGCGGGTCAAATTTCCGGTTCACTGATCACCGTAACTATTCTGGGGTAACCAGGGCGTTACAAAACTCAAGTTGGCTTAATCCTCAACAGTCTTTCTCCAGCTTTCCTTCCATTCACCACCAAATATGTGTTGAATAAACTCAACTATGGTCTGACGCAGCTCATGAATGAGATTCAGACTTTTGAGTCTGTCATGGGTGGACCTAGTAAGGGAGGAGAAAAGAAGACAACTACTACTACTGCTGCTGATCCAGCTAAGGCTGAAGCTAAACAAGCTTTGTCTTCAAAAGCTGGAAACAAGAAGAAAGGTGGGCAAAACAACAACCCCAAGCCTGCAAAGGCTGCAAAGGCGAGTGCACAATTAAGTGCACAGACGCCTAAGGGGAAAAACAAGAAAAACAAGAAAGGTAAAGGTAAATGTTTTCACTACAAAGAGAAAGGGCATTGGAAATAAGATTGCCCCAAGTTTCTAGCAGATAAAAACAAAGGTAATGATTATAGTTCATTTATCTTGGAAACATGTGTTTTAGAGAATGATAACTCTGTTTGGATTATTGATTCTGGATCTACTAACCATGTTTGTAACTCTTTACAACTTCTTGAATTGTTGGAGGAAGTGAACGAAGGCGGCTTAAAGCTTAGAGTTGGGAACGGAGCGTTCGTTGCGATCCAAGCTAGAGGAAGAGCTCGTCTAAAGTTCGGAAACAAATTTTTAATTTTAAAAGATGTATTTTTTATTCCGGATTTTAGTAGAAATTTAATTTCAGTTTCCATGTTGCAATTAGAACGATTTGTTATGACTTTCACAAGTTTTAATATATCTATTTCTTTCAATGGATCACAATTGTGTATTGCATGTTTGGAAAATGGGCTTTATATTTTGCGACCTAACGAACCCCTCACTCTTAATAATGATTTATTCAAAGTAGCTAAACCTAGGACCAATAAACGTCAAAAGACTGATAACAATAATATGACGTATTTATGGCACTTGAGACTAGGTCACATTGGCTATGATAGGATTCAAAGACTTACAAAGGATGGACCTTTGAGGGAACTCACCTTAGGTGAATTACCTGTCTGTGAATCTTGTCTAGAAGGCAAACTGACCAAGCGTCCATTCTCTGCAAAGGGTGATAGGGCCAAAGAACCACTTGGTCTTGTGCATTCAGATGTTTGTGGACCTTTGAATGTACAAGCCAGGGGTGGTTTTGAGTATTTCGTCACTTTCATTGATGATTACTCTAGATACTCTTGTCTTTACCTAATGCATAGGAAATCAGAAACATTTTCAAAGTTTTAGGAATTCCTAGCAATGGCTCAGAACCAATTATGTAAAATGTTAAAGATCTTGCGATCTGATAGGGGTGGAGAATATTTGGATATGCAGTTCCAAGATCATTTAACTGAACTTGAGATTTTATCACAACTTACTGCCCCAGGTACTCCGCAACAAAATGGTGTAGCAGAACGCCGAAACAGAACTTTATTGGAAATGGTTAGATGCATGCTTAGTTACTCAACTCTACCAACTTCGTTCTGGGGACATGAAATTGAAACCGCGAATGACATTCTCAATGTCGTGCCGTCAAAATCAATCCCCAAAACACCTTTAGAACGCTGGAATGGTCATGAACCTAGTTTACGTCATTATAGAATCTGGGGGTGTCCCGCTCACGTCCTGAGGAAAAAGAAGGGAAAGCTAGAACCGTGAACTGAAGTTTGCATGTTTGTTGGCTATCCTAAAGGTACTCGGGGTGGACTTTTCTATAGTCATTAAGAAAAGAAAGTGTTTACTTCTACAAATGCTACTTTTTTGGAAAATGACTATGTCCAGAATTTGAAACCTCGCAGCAAAGTAGTTTTAGAGGAGATGGTTGAAAAATTGACTTCAACCAATGTTCCATCGTCATCAACGCGAGTTGATGATGAAATTCCCACTCTTCACGTCCAACCGACGCAAGTCGATTTAAATGAAGAAAGTACCATTGTTCCTGAGCAAACAGTCACGGAGCCTCATCGTAGTGGGAGGGTTTCTAGGAACCCAGTTCGCTATGGTTTGGATGGTGAAACCAATATGGTTGTTGGTTACACTAATGATGATGATTCGTTGTCTTTCAAACAGGCAATGGCTAGCCCTGAAAATGAACTATGGCTTGAAGCCATGAAACAGGAAATGAAGTCCATGTACTCAAATTCCGTCTGGGATCTTGTGGAAGCACCTAGTGACTTTAGGGCCATTGGGTGCAAGTGGATCTACAAGAAGAAATGAGGTGTTGGTGGAAATATCAAGATTTATAAAGCTCGATTAGTGGCAAAGGGTTATACCCAAAGAGAAGGCGTGGACTATGAGGAAACTTTTAGTCCGGTAGCCATGCTCAAATCCATTCGCATCCTCCTATCCATAGCAGCCGCTCTCGACTATGAGATCTGGAAAATGGACGTCAAGACAACTTTTCTTAATGGAAAGCTTGACGAAGTCATTTATATGGATCAGCCGGAAGGATTTAAAGTATCTGGACAAGAAGGAAAAGTTTGCAAGTTGAATAGGTCCATCTATGGACTTAAGCAAGCTTCTTGTTCCTGGAATCTTAGGTTTGATGAAATAATCAAAAACTATGGCTTTGAACAAAATATTGAGGAGCCCTGTGTTTACCAACTAAAGGCAAATCAAATAGCGGTATTCCTGGTTCTTTATGTAGATAATATCTTACTCATTGGAAATAATGCTAAGAAATTATCAGATGTGAAGAATTGGCTGAGCACTCAATTCCAGATGAAGGATTTGGGTGAAGCAAGTTATGTTCTAGGTATCCAGATTATCAGGGATAGAAAGAATAGACTCTTAGCTCTATCTCAAGCAGTTTACATAGATAAAGTGCTTGAACGTTTCTCAATGACAAATTCCAAGAAAGGGCGTCTACCGTCCCGCCATGGAATTCATCTTTCAAAGAAGCAGTCTCCCCAGACTCCTGAAGAGGAAGATGCAATGAGAAAAGATCCTTATGCATCTGCAGTTGGAAGTCTGACGTATGCCATGTTGTGTACTAGACCAGATATCTGCTATGCAGTGGGAGTAGTGAGCAGGTATCAGTCAAACCCAGGACTGGAACATTGGATAGCAGTTAAGCATATCCTGAAGTATATGAGACAGACTAGGGATTATATGTTAGTCTACAAGGGTGGTGTTCTGAACCCTGTAGGCTACACCGTTTCAGATTTTCAGACTGATGTCGATGACAGAAAGTCTACTTCTGGAATGGTGTTTACTCTTGGGGGTGGAGCTGTGATTTGGAGAAGTGTAAAGCAGTCTGCAATCTCAGATTCCACCATGGAGGCTGAGTACATAGCCGCGTCAGAAGCAGCTAAGGAAATAGTCTGGCTAAAGAAGTTATATTCAGATCTTGGTGTTATTCCAGAAATGGATAAATCGCTTGTGCTGCTTTGTGACAATACAGGAGCGATAGCCAACTCGAAAGAACCTCGAAGTCACAAGAGGAGTAAGCATATAGAAAGGAAGTATCACATTATTTGAGAATATGTGGCCAGGGGAGATGTGAAGGTTATGAAGATTGCAACTGAAGACAATCTTGCGGATCCGTTTATAAAGACACTACCAGAAGCTACATTTGATAAGCATATCAAGGAAATGAGATTAGTAGAATTAAGACATTAGTTTCAATTAGTGCAAGTGGGAGTTTTTTGGGGTTTTATGCCCTAATTAAAATTAGGGGTGCACATCGGGCGGGTTTGTCGGGTTTCAGGTGGAAGCATTTAATACCGAACCCACCCGAAAATAGGGTCGGGTTATGCGGGTTCGGATTCGGTCGAGTAGGGACTTTTCAGGTTCGGATGGGGTCGGGTTCGGGTGTGCAAAAAGTGAAACCGAACCCGTCCGAAAGGGGGGTCGGATTGGTCGGGTTCGGGTTACTCAAAAGACAACCCTACTAAAAACTCATATTATAGATTTGAATTTGATGATGTTCAACAAGTTTACTCAAAATTAGAATGAGCAACTACTTTTGCATTGCATTGTCTTACTTTAAAATTTAAATCCTTAAGCATGGACTAAAGGGGTTTTAAATTAATATCTAGAGAATTTCATTAATTTCTTCCCTTAGTTGTGTGGTTGGGATTAGTTGAAAAACACATATGTTTTGTTTTCTTCAATAGAAAAAAGAGTGAAAAAAGAAAAAGAGAATTTAAATTAATGAGTAGCTTATACGAAACATCCAAGTTTTAACCATAATTAGCCATAAATTCAAAAGTCCATAATTAAAATTTAAATGTCCATACCAAATTACCAATGCCATAGTCCAAATCCAAAAGTCAAAATTAAAATTTCAAAGTCCTTAACAAAAAGTTACTAAACTACTAAAACTTAAAAAGTCCACAAAATAACCAAAGTCTAAAGATGAGGTTCCCGTCTTCATTCAATCAGTTCCTTGTGCCGCTGATGAGGCTGTAGATGGAGTATTAATAGAACCAGAAGCTGAAATATTTTCACTACCACTAGCTCCAGCAGTTGTATCACTATCACCTGTGATCTCTACAATATTATACATTTCCATAAATATTATTTAATTTCAAACAATATTTAATTCCATAAATAAAATTCTAAATAAAAGTTTGTTTAACAACTTACTAGACTCCAGAATCTCTGATGTCTCTAGAACTTCATTTTCATCCATGTACTCTCGAACAATGATTGGTTGATGTGAACTGCTCCACCAATTTTTGAGACATATTAAACATTCAACCATTTTAGGACTTAGTCAGCTCCAAAAGGGATCTAAAATTCTACCACCAGTCGAAAAGGCAGCCTCAGAAGCAACTGTTGTAACTGGTATGACTAACACATCACGAGCAACGGATGACAAGATCTTGTACTTGGATGCATTTCCGGCCCACCATTTCAAAATGTCGAAGTTGACACCCTCAATCATAGGTTCAGCATCCTCAGTTAGATACCTATCAACCTCATTCTTTGTCTTACCACCATCTTCCTCTTTCCTTTGTTGTACAAACTCATCATGCAACGAAGCATACTTATTCAAACTAGAAGTAGTAGTGAATGAGGAAGAGGAAGATCCACTACACTGAGGCAGATAGTGAGACAGAGACTAGGTCATAGATGGTTGAAGTAATGTAGAGCCCCCACCATACAAATCAAACATTGATCGTAATGTTTGTTCTACCTCGTTAACCATCTGAGCGCATGTCAGCGGACCATAAAAAGCTTTGAAGCAATGGGTGAGATACTTGAGCTTGTATCTTGGGTCAAGAACCAAGGCAATTATAAGGGCCTCATTACATTCCTCAATCTTTCCCCAATATTTGTCATATTTCACCATCATGCTCTGTGCCATACTCGCTAACAACGGGTCATCCTCCTTAACTGCCATTCTATACAAAGTGCACTGCATATTACATATTTCAATAAAGTACTTGTCTACTGTAACATAGGTTGATCCACTAAACCTTAATGTAATCTCGTAGAAAGTCTCCAAAAACTTCACAAATACAGTTGCATTCTCCCAGTCCATTTTAGTAGGCGGCCCCTCCTTTTTCTTTCCATCTTTATCAACCTCCTCAAAATACTTCACAAAATTTGCATCTGACAGTAAACTTTCAAAAGCCTTTTGGAATCTTAATGCACAATTAAGCATAAGATATGTAGAGTTCCACCTCGTTTGGACATCTAAAGAGAGAAGTCCTTTGCATTCAATTTTTTCTTCTACAACAACTTCTTTAAACCTTTTGAGCCTAGCGGGAGAAGACCTAACATATCTGACAACATGTCTAATGCTAGCAATCGAATCATGCTTCTCTTTTAATCCTTCAGTGACAATCAAGTTTACAATATGAGCACAACATCTCATATGTAAAAACTTCCCATCTAAAATGAGACCATTTTCCTTTTCTCTAAACCGTCTCTTCAAAAACCGAATAGCAACATCATTTGAAGAAGCATTGTCCACCGTAACGGCAAACAATTTCATAATGCTCCAATTATCTAATCAAATCTCAATCTCTTTGCCAATAGTCTCCCCCTTGTGATCTACCACTTGACAAAAATTTATGATTCTTTTCTGATAGTTGAAATCAGAGTCAACCCAATGCGCTGTGATGACCATATAGTTCAAATTCTGAATAGAAGTCCATGTATCAGTGGTGATGGATACCCTCTCATGCTTTAAAATATTTTTTAATTTCTTTTTCTCTTCAGCATACAATTTCAACACATCCCGAGCAACAGTCATCCTGGAAGGGATATCAAACCTAGGCTGTATGGTTCTAACAAATTGTCGGAAACCCTCCCCCTCAACATGTCTAAAAGGTAACTCATCCAACACAATGTACTTTGATAATGCAAGCCTACATGCCTCTTTGTTATAAGCCATCGGAACTAAAGTTTTTCCCCCTCCTTCCCTCCTATCACTGACTCAAAACTTAAAATCTTTTGCTTTTTCTCATCAATCTTATATGGACTAAACTCACAAACATTCCTAAAGTGATTCCACAGATGACTAGTCCCATTCTTTCTACTATCACAGAAGAACTCACTCCCATAATAACAACGAATACATTTGGGTATCTCTTCTTTGTCGTTAGGATCAACTGGGGGAAATTTTTCAAAATGCTCCCAAATATTTGACCCTTTTGTTTTTTTTTGGACCCAAAGGAGGTTTCTCTCTTTTTTTACCCCTTCTTTTAGGTATACCCTGTGCTTGATCTGTAGGAGTTTCATCATTGGTAGGTGGAGATGGTGGTGGAGCTTCATCTACTTGATCTTGATCAAGATCCATAATCTATAGAGCACAAAGACATATATAATATAATGATTAACAACCGAGCATACTTAAAATCCACTAATCCCGTCCAATCCACTACAACTAAAATCCAACATTACAAACACCAAACCAAACCACATATACAAATTAACAAATACAATGAAGCAAAACAATCCAACATTCAAAATATCAAATATACATTAAACTAATAATTATAAAAATTTTAATTTTATATATACAATCAAGCAATTGAAAATTCTAAATATCCAATTCCAGATAACAATTTTAATTTTATCTTACTACAATTTTAAGTTTAGAACTTTATAATAAATCAAAACTCAAAATCCTATATCAAAATCAAAAATATAAATTCATCAAATGCAAACCAAACAAACATTACCATTATATTATATTCATCTAAATCAACTAATCATCACATATACATACTACATATATATAATTATATTATATAATCATATCATATCTCACAGACAATACAAAAATATAATATAAATTGTTATCCAAAAAACTGGCGTAGATGACGTGGCGAGTGATTCCTGGACACGTGGTTGACACTTGGAGGAACTCTGCTAGGATATCGACCAGAAGACAAATTATAAGCAGTAGGCGGCCTAGTCTTACCTGCGACCAGTCTGGTCGCGGGTTCCGCATACAACATGATGTTTCTATAAAGATCTTTGTAAATCCCGAAATTGACTCCCACAATCTCCTGAGTATTCGATTATTTAGGAGATTATATCTGTAACAAATTCATGTAACCCCCCCTTGAGCCTATAAATAGAAAAAGATAGCTCAAGGAAGGGACTTTTAGCTTTCGAATTATTTGAGACTAGAGTAATTCTATCTGAGATATTGTATTGTTCTTCAGAGGTTAGTGAAACTCATTGAACCCTAGTTCTTTGATCACTCCTTTGATTCTCACATCAATAACAATCTAAGTGGACGTAGGTTATTACCAGATCTTGGGGCCGAACCATTATAAAATCTTGTGTTCTTATTATTTTCGTCATCACATTCTTTTCAACGTATTCATCCACGTCAAGCGTATTTTGACTCCGTGTCAGTTGCCCAAAATCTGGGTCAACATAAATATATAATTAAATTTATATATATATTATATATATAACCTTACCTTGCCTTGGCTTTGCAGGGAAGAAGACTGAACCCAACCCAACCCACGGACGAAGAGTACAAACCGCGCCGCCGCCGAGCCTAGCTGCCGACCGAACCCACGGAGGAGACGAAAGGGGGAGGAGGGAGTGACGACTCTGGTCTGGCGTCAGCGTTTCACGTTTGAGGCTTGCTGCTGGTGGTGAGGCCCCGCCGAAGGGAAGGTTGCTTGCTTTGCTGCTGCTGGGTTGAGATGAGGGGGTCGGACTCAGGGGGGACTCAGGGGTCAAGGCTTGTTGCTGGTTTGGCTGGGGTTTGGCTTTTTTAGTTTAGGTTAGTTTTAGGTTATTTGATAAAACTAAAAAAAAAGGAAAATGAATATTACGGGCAGGTTCGGGTTTAACCCGAACCCGATATTTGCCTAAGTATCAAACCCGAAATCGACCCGATGAAGCTCGGGTTGAGCCCGAACCCGACCCGAAATGTGCGGGTTTTACGTTTCTCTCGGGTGCGGGTCGGGTCGGGTGGTTGGGTTTTCGGGTCAAAATGTGCACCCCTAATTAAAACCCAAATTCTTTGTAATCTCATTTTATTATCAATACAAATATAGAAATCATTTTTTGACTTGGTTAATCACTTTGCTCACATGTTTTATTTTCATGATTATTTGTTTAATATAAACTTCTATTAAATCCTGAGCATATATCTAATCTTATTTATAGTGACGTAATCACAGTGGAATATAAATATGATTATATGTTCAAAATAAGTTAGTCCTAAGATTAGTCAGTGCACAGGATTTACACTGACTTGCCAATCTACGATATGATCTACTTACACATTACAATGTTATGTTCTTTCCAGAAAATTAGCAAAGTATATAAGATTGGATGTATTTGTTACATCGGACAGGACCGATATTGATAGTTGATAAGATAAGTAAACATACCGTTATTATCTATTCTAGTCATATCATATAGTTGACCATAGGTCAATTCAATCTCAATTCTGAGTGGTTAGTATTCTAACTGATTGTATTATTTGAGTTATTTGACTTGTTCGTTACCAGCTTACCCTACGGACTAGCCCATACTTACATCTTGGGAACTCGATAGTATAATTGAGTGGGAGTGTTAATCATAGATATGAACATCTATAGCTTGTGATGAGCAAGTGAAAAGATGGTTTCCTTTTAGTTTGGTTCAAGGTGTTAAATGATAGAGATCTCATTTCAGTAATTAAATTAGTTTACTGAAATATCATTTACAAGGAACTAAGTGTTTTAAGGATAAAATACAAAGAGGGGTAAAACAATATTTTAGTCCTATCTCATTGTAGACCGTCTATAGAGGATTGAGTAACAATTATGGATGTAACAATTGATAATTAATAGCGTATCTATATTTGTTATAGAGCATTCTATGAATTCAAGAGTGCAATTCCAAGTCTATAGTGGAGTCACGAGGAATTAATAAGTTAGTAAATTTATTTGTTAGATTTATGATAACTTATTGGAGCTTGATTTCATAGGCCCATGGTCCCCATTGTACCTTGGATAAAATCATCTAGATAGTCTCAATTAATTGATTTAATTATCAATTAGAATTATCAAAGTTGACGAGGTCAATTTTGGATAGTTTCACAGAGTTGTGTAATTTTGAGAAGAAAAGAGAAATTATGGCAGATTTATTAATTAAGATAAATTGGTATCTAAATTAATAAATAAGTTTAAATCAAGGTTCAAATTATAAATAATTAATTTGATAAAGGATTTAAATAATTATTTAATTAATTAAATCAATAGAAAATAATACATGCCTTGATTTTAAGTCCAATGGGCTTATAATCAAATGAGAAATTTCACAGGCCTAAAGCCCATGATAATTTCAACCTAGGGCTTCAAAATGGCTATTATTTTATTAATTTTTCAATTAAATTAAATAGCCTAATTGAGTCTATAAAAGGAGTGCTTAGAGAGAAGTCAAAACATAAGTTTAATCACTGGTTTTCTCATAGTTTTAGATTCTCTCTAAACACAAGTCTTTCTAAGCCTCTTTGTTATTTTCTCTTCTTCTCTCTATATCTATCTCATGTGTTGAGAGTTTCCCACACTAGTCTAGGTGGTTCTAAGGATACATTGGAAGATTGTGAAGAAAATAGAAGACCGGTTTAGTTTCTTGATAATACTCTGCGACAGAGAGGATACAAGAGTTAGAGAAACTGAAGGAAGGAATCTTTAATTCCGTTGCGTATACTGTAAGTATTTTATTATTTGTTTCTCTTTGAATTCAATTTTAGAAACATGTTTTAGGCTATCTCGTATTAATTTGTTTAATATTAGATATACATGAAAATAAATAAAAATTATGTATAATTTTTCCTAACAGTTACAACTTTATAACAAAAGATACATATAAATATGGAAAATGGTAGAAGACGATAGTAATGAAAATACAACTCTATGACAAAATGATACAAATAAACTAAAAGTAGTAGGATGAAAGATATAGATGACATTACAACTCTAAAACAAAAGATACAAGTAGAAGAGTAAATAGAGAATATGAGAAGAAGATGAAAGCAATAGTAAAAGAAGAAAAGAACAAGAACAATGAACAAAGAACTCACTCTCACAACCAAAGTGAAGAGTGTTGGGGATCACCAAATTGAGGTTTGAAACCTTTGTCCAAAAGCTTATTTCCCCCTAACTCAAGCACTAAGGGAGCTCTCACAATTTTGGAAATAACTTTCTGGAATTATCAAGCCTCTAGGTATTTTCTAATCAAGTGCTATAATGGATAGAAAAAATTGTGTCTTACAAGTGAGCAATAGGCTCCTGTTTATAGAGTTTAGAGACACCCTTTGAATTTCAAATTCCATCAACCCCCATGGCTGTTATCAATGATTAATTACCAATGCTCCTGGCCACGACCACTAGCCAATTTCAGCACACAATTTTGTGTTTTTTTTTTTCCAAACGGTTCAAAATCATTCTCACTTGATTTTGTAACCACCAAACACATTATTGTGGTTAAAACCAAGTCTCCAACAACCATTTGACTTATGACTTTAAGAAATTCAACTCAAAATTGTGTAACAAATCTACACAATAATGGGCAATATTTGGGAGTTAGAAATTTGTAACACCAAATATGTTACATATTTGAATATTCACATATATCCAAATATTGTAACTCTCTTTTATATGTTACAATATATGACACTCTTTATCACATTTATTTAATCTAAAATATTATATTATAAAATAATATAACATATAAAGCTTTGAAGAGGTGATGTAGCATTCTATAATTTTTTAGAGCTATTTTATCTATTTTATTATAATTTAGGTGAATTTGAGTTTTATTTACATATGTTAAGTAATGATTTTCTTTGTCAAATTTCCACATGGTTTACAATGCTATAGTTGTAGGCTATAAATAAAATATTTTTTCATTCAATTTGATTTATTCAACAATTAGTTTTTTTATGGGTGATTGATTGATAAAATCTTGTCCAATTAATTAGAAAAAGTATTAGCATATTAAAAAATAATTGATTTATAGGACAATTTTAAGTGGTATTCTCATACATGTGAGTTTGTATATAAATATATATAAGGTGAATTATACAAAGATAGCATTAAAGAAAATCTATGTATATATATATATATAAGTCTAATCTATGAAGAGATGATGTTGTTAGAGGTCTTTTATCTATTTTTATATGATTTTTTTGGTAAATATGAGTTTTTTTTTTATGTATTTATTTGCATATGTTAATGTTATGAAAAATTGATAACACAAGTATATGTATTGCTACAAGTAATACAATGCATAAACACAAGTATCATCCCACGAAGATTGAATTAGTAAGTACCAATATTTAATTCCTAATCTCTATTTGGCTAACAAAAATTTGTTGAAAAGAGAAAACTAAAACATGAACATAAAAACTATGAAATTAAAACAATTAAAACTATAAACTCTAAAACAAATAACGATGAAAATAATTAATTAATGGATGAAAATGAGGGAATTTAATTTCATTATCTTTCCACTCTCTATTTCCTTAATGCAGTATTATCATAAGATTTTCTTCTAATTGAGATAGAAAGTTACAAAGTATTCTATATTCATGTTAAGATATATAAAACTCGACATATGTATGAATTTTCTATATTTCTATGATAAACTCAGCATATAGGAAACATTAGGCATAAGAATTTAGGGGGTGTTTGGTATGAGGTTTGGGTTTGGGGGAGTAGAGTTAGAGGGGGTTTAGATGAAGGGAATGTGAAACTCAAGTGTTTAAAGGAGTTAAGATTACCCTCAAATCAAGCTAAAAAATGGGACTCACTTGGAAGCACAAGCCCCCAAGCCATTAAAAATAAATTTACCAAATATGGGTTAGATTTGACATTTCCATTTCCATTCCCATTCCCACCAAACCAAACCCCCATACCAAACACCCCCTTATAAGCTACATAAACCATATTGATACTTTGGTTCGGTATTGAAATCTATGTCTAATCAATTATAGCATGTTTGAATCTCACCTTTCAGATTTTGAAATAAATTCATATATACCATGTAATAAATGGCCAATAAATCACAAGCATTAAGCATAAATTGAAAAGATCTCAAATAAGAAGAACAAAACATAAAATTTCATTAATTCATAGAAGAGTTTCAAGAGACTCAATTAAAAACCCTAAAACTAGATTTAGTTCATATTCATACTATTCAAATCCATAAAACTAACAATCAACATAAACTAAAGATGAAAAGAAAAATAAAGAAAAGAAAAACTTTAATTGGTCCAATGTTTCTCCAAAAGTCTCCAGCTATCTTCTCCTAGTTCCAATTAGGCATAATTAGGGTTTTACGTTGAAAATTGCATTAAAATACAAAACCCTACGATCTCCCCAGGTGAAATGACCAAATTGCCCTTCATTAAAAATATGCAGAAGTCCTCGCTTTCCAAACACCTAGCGCAGTCGGGGCACTGTGTAGCGCGATCGCGCTACTTGCTTCTAATCACCATTTTCGCCAGATTTTCGTCTTTTTATCGATTTTGACATCTTTTCGTTCCAAAGTGTCTCGAGTCCTTCAAAACATAAAAACAAACCATAACAAGCGTAAAATAGAACAAAATAAACCTAATTGACTAAAACACTACCTAAAAAGATACACTAAAATGAGTCTAAAACACATTTATCAGTTAAGTAATGATTTATTGTAAAAATCTCACATGGTTTACAAACATTGTAGGCATTATACTTGTAGTTTATAAATAAGGTATTCTTTTATTTACTTTTGATTTGTATAAAAATTAATATTTTTTTTTCTTATATAGGTGATTGATTAATCCAATATTGCTTAATTAGTTATAATTTTTGCCTTCATCAAATTTATATCAATATTTAATATATTATTTATATTTATAATATTTTTGTAATATATATTTTTAAAGTACTTAAATTAGCAAATTCTATATTGTATATTGAAAAAAAAAGTTATAATATATAATGTAACAAGAATGTATATATATATATTGTATCACCTAATTTTTAAAAAGTCATGTCACAATCTTTGAAGAAGCATATAAAAAATCATATAGATGCTTTATCATGTTAATAAATTTAAGATAATCAAGAAAATTAAGACACTATAATATAAATTTATTTTTGTTATGTTATCATTTATCTTTTCTACTAATCCTATAAGATAAAAGAGAAAAAAAGTGATATTATGTATAGTTCCTCATATGTTTTGTATAAGAATTAGAAAAAGTATTAGCAAATTGAAGGAAAGAAATGATTTTTGAGATAATTTTAAGTAATGAGTTAATATATATGTGTATGTATATATATAATTTTAGGTGAATTACACAAACATAGCATTAAAAATTTGAGAAATTACAAAATGTATATAAAAGTTATAACTTTTTATTATTAAAAAAATTATAATTTCTTCAATCATATTATATTCTTTTTCTAAAAAATTATAATTAACCAGATAAATATAAAAGTTCTTTAAATATATGTAGTTTTTTGTTATTATAAAATCGCAAGAAGCGCGACTGATGGATCCAACATGAGTATGTTTTAAATATTTATAACTCGCAACCGCACGAATCGTATATGAAATATAGTATTCGTATAAGCACGAGGTCGAACCCAAAAGAGTTGTCTAAAATAAAAAAGAAAACTATTTTAAAACAAAATTAATAAATTCTAACATAGCTCCAAAGATTGATGAGATTTAGTGTCATGAACATAAAATAAAAGATTTAAAGTAAAGCTATTTAAGAGGATAAAAATAAACCAATTATGATTTGAAAATACGTTGTAAAAGAAAGATTATTAAGATACTAGAATCCACAAAATGTAAGTTTAATAATACTTATTAGTATATTGATTCCCAAGTTTTAGTGATAGTTAAAATAAGTCAAACTATCATTTTTCAAATAGATTTATAATTTTAAGCACAAATTATTTCTAAAAAGATAGGATTTTTCTTCACTTTTCAAAAAAATATAATTTCAAAGTATTTAATGCGAATCAACCTAATGAAACAAAAAAAAAATCAAATAACATTATTTATAAGGCAAAACATAATATTTTTGTTCTAAGCATTGGATGTGTATAATTTAATGACACATCTTACATAAAGAATATTATGTTTTGCAAAATGAAGAACAAAGTGTAATATTATCTAACAATCCAAAATATGAGATATTAAAGATGAAAGACAAATATGAAGAAGAAAAATCCATAAACTTTGTTGCATTACAAGGGAAATCAACATACAACATAAATATTACCTAGTTACAAGTTGCTTCATCATGATCTTAATAATCTTATGAAAAAGATTAGAAGCACATAACTAGAATATAAATTACAAACAAAAAATTACAAACATAAATAGGAAAATTTGGAGGAGGAACCCCCAAAATTTTCCTCTAAAAACTCATAGAAAAAAATGATCAAAAAGAAGAAAAGATAAAGAGAATTGAGTTGTCTTGAAAGTGTAGAAATTTTGTAGTGTCAACCTCCTCTTAAAAAATGGTCTTCAAATTCCTTATTTATAGCAAAAAAAAGTGCTTAAAATAATCAATTTAAATTGATTAAATTAAATTTTAAATGAAGAATAATATGACATGTAAGGGTAAATTTTAGAGTGTAATGATGAATTTTGTAATAAAATGTGTAGAAAAGTTAGGTAAAAAAAGTGGCATTTTTGGACATAAGGGGACAATAAAACATTTGTTGAGCTCAAGAGAGCCAAAACAAGTGGTTGGTGGCTTTTGAGCCTGGTACTGTAGCATGAATAGTACCTGCGGTACTGTAGCTTGGGCTAGGCTGAAGCTTTTGTTTTTAGATTTGCCAGTTTTTCTTTCTTTTTCTTGAAAATGACACTTCTTTCTTCATTTTTCTTGCTTTTCAAGAGCAAAAATGCAACAAATTATCAACAAAATAAACATAAATTAAATTATAATTAAATATTTTCGATTATAAAATAAATCATATTAATTATTTGAAAATACTAATTAAAACTCAATTTAATTTCACATTTAAGATCAATAAAAATGCATTTTTTTACTTCTAACTTAACAACAATAAATGAAATAATTGAACTACAACAAAATAACTATAAAAACACACAAAAATATATAAAATCATGATAAGACTAAAAATTCAAAATTACTTAAAAATTTAATAAATTAATAAAAAACTTAAGAACTTAACACTAATTAGCTTATAAATAGTGGTAAAAGAACTCTATTTTGTAGAGTTATCACACCCCCATACTTAAAGTTTTGCTAGTCCTCAAGCAAAAGAAAATTAAAACATACAAATTTTCTTTTTGGACCCTCCATTTGGTCAACTGACATGGAGTCAAATGCTTGATGTGAATAAATATATTGAAATAGATCTAATGGAAAAAACAGTAAAGGACACAACAAATTATAGTGGTTCAGCCCCACGAAAGGGTAATGACCTACATCCACTTAAGCTATTATTGATATTAGCTCTCAAAGGAGTGATCAAAGAACTAGGGTTCTCTGAGTTTCACAGGCCTGAGAGAGATGAATAATACAATCATAAGATAATAGCTCTAATTATCTTGTAAGTATAAACTTAAATCAGCCAAAAGTCCATTCCTTGAGCTATTTCTCTCTATTTATAGGCTCAAGGAGGATTACACGAATTTGTTACAGATATTATTTCCTAAATAATCGGATACTCAGGAACTGTGGGAGATAATCTCAGATATCGTTATAATTGCATAAGATCTTCTCAAATCATACGGAGTATACGACCAAGCTGGTCGTATATAAGACCCAGATGCTACGTCAGGGGAACATCACTGGTCGACGGTCGAACAGAACTTCTGCCAGGTGTCAGGCACGTGTTAAAAATGTCTGCAATGTCATCCACGCCTATTCTTTGGATAACACTTTTATTGGTGACATCATAAGTATTTCCTCAAGAATTGCAAAAAGAAAATAGTTCTAAATTTTTTTGTGAATATAGATTAAGCTTATCAAATGATCAATCTTGATTTCTAAGAAGAATTGAGCAATATTATTTTTCATATAAACTTATAAGAAATAGAAGTGTTCTATTATGAAAAATATATATAAAAATAAAAAACTTAGAAAACTTGACCCAATAATTAAAAACAAACCTTAAAAACTATTCATATTCTTAAAGAACTACAATTAAACTTAGTTAAGGTTTTTAGTTGGACATGAAAACTATCACCAATTTTTTTTTTGACATTTTACAACAAACGAAAAACATGCATAAACACTAAGAAAAATACATAAACACAAAGAAAAAAAAACACATACACACTACCCCCAAACTTAAATGAAACATTGTCCTCAATGTTTAATAAATGGAAAAAATTAAGAATTACTCCCTTTGATGTATGCTTCCTTGATTTGACTATTTTGTCTTCTTCTCTTCTTTTCTTTTTGAGCAAGAAGTTTTCTTCAAACTTTTGAAAAAACATGAAACAAAACACACACAACAAAAGTGAAATATAAAATGAAACATTAAAGTATGGGTTGCCTCCCACAAATCGCTTTAGTTTATAGTCTTTAGCTCGACTATAAATATATTTCTTTTATCCTACACCCAATCGATGATGTAGAATTTCATTTGTAGGGTGAGTTATGACTTTGATGCAAATGCCATAAATAATAATTGATAACATCACACCTACAAGAAAATTATAAATATACAATTTTGATGGAATATCAATGAAATACGAAAATTGCATATCTAGATTAGACTCCTTTTTATTTTGAGTAAATATACACATTTGTTCAATTATGGGCTCTTGATATATAATTATATATTTTTCATTTTCCTCATGAGCCTCGAAAATTATTTCATC
The DNA here is from genome assembly GCF_963169125.1 of Humulus lupulus. Taxonomy (NCBI): domain Eukaryota; kingdom Viridiplantae; phylum Streptophyta; class Magnoliopsida; order Rosales; family Cannabaceae; genus Humulus; species Humulus lupulus. The sequence goes on along the minus strand of NC_084797.1, from coordinate 150,892,194 downwards.
AAACTCTTTTGTTTCATTAGGAGGTTGAATGTATATTACAAGTTTTCAACAACTTCATTCTCTTTTTCACTTTCGATTTGACTATTTGGATTGTGAATGGGTTGGTTGGGTTAAACTTGTTTTTCCAACTCTATAACAATTGCAAGTTGTCCTACTATTGTCTCAATTTTTGAGATTGACTGAGACTGAGCTTGTAAGATTTGGTAGGTTGATTGCATGAAATGTTGTAGGGTATCCTCTAAAGATGGGCTCGTTTCTTGTTGAATGGGTTATGATAGGTCGGATTGGGCATGGCTTTGATTATGCATGTTGAATTCATGCCCTTGATTTATTGGAGACTGGGTATGGCTCTATGAAAAATTTGGATTATAGGTGTGGGCAAATGAGATATCAAAGGATTCATGTATATCATACATATCATTATGTTTCTCCATAATTTAAATTTGAGCGCTCATAATACTTGTACTCATAATTCTAACTATAATTAAAAAGATCCATTTCAAGAGATTTTTTTTTATGAAATTAAGAATAGTACTAAACACAATAATTAAGGAAAAAAAAAGTAAAATTAAGATAACATAAACAATGAAAATAAGAGTTAGGAGGCACAAGTGCCAACAGCTAATAACAATACGACAAAAAAAAAAAAAACTAGGACGCACAAATTCCATCAACTAGCTAGGATGCAAAATTGCCATCAACTAGAAATTTGCACAAAAATATAACAACAAGATAAATAAAGAAAATTACAACAAATGTTAGGAGGCACAAGTGCCGTCAACTAACAAAGATATAAAAGAAATAAAAATTACAACAAAGTTACAACAAAATTAGGAGGCACAAGTGCCATCAACTATAAAACTTAAAAAGATAGAAAGGAGGCACAAATGACGTCAATTAAAAAAAATAAACATAAATATATAAGTAAGTTATTATTATTATTATTATTATTATTATTATTATTTTTTAATGGGTGGTAGAACCGTTCCAAATTTTCTTCTTATATATTTTTTAAGTTTTATATAAATATATATATTTTTATAATTTTGTAAGTGCAAAAAAATTAAATAACTAGTAGAAGAGTTCACTAACCTTGAGAAAAAATTTTGTTTCTTTTCTTGCAACTCCCCGACAACGGTGCCAAAAACTTGATGGACCCAACATGGGTATGTTTTAAATATTTATAACTCGCAACCGCACGAATCGTATATGAAATATAGTGTTCGTATAAGCACGAGGTCGAACCCAAAAGAGTTGTCTAAAATAAAAAAGAAAACTATTTTAAAACAAAATTAATAAATTCTAACATAGCTCCAAAGATTGATGAGATTTAGTGTCATGAACATAAAATAAAAGATTTAAAGTAAAGCTATTTAAGAGGATAAAAATAAACCAATTATGATTTGAAAATATGTTGTAAAAGAAAGATTATTAAGATACTAGAATCCACAAAATGTAAGTTTAATAATACTTATTAGTATATTGATTCCCAAGTTTTAGTGATAGTTAAAATAAGTCAAACTATCATTTTTCAAATAGATTTATAATTTTAAGCACAAATTATTTCTAAAAAGATAGGATTTTTCTTCACTTTTCAAAAAAATATAATTTCAAAGTATTTAATGCGAATCAACCTAATGAAACAAAAAAAAAAATCAAATAACATTATTTATAAGGCAAAACATAATATTTTTGTTCTAAGCATTGAATGTGTATAATTTAATGACACATCTTACATAAAGAATATTATGTTTTGCAAAATGAAGAACAAAGTGCAATATTATCTAACAATCCAAAATATGAGATATTAAAGATGAAAAACAAATATGAAGAAGAAAAATCCATAAACTTTGTTGCATTACAAGGGAAATCAACATACAACATAAATATTACCTAGTTACAAGTTGCTTCATCATGATCTTAATAATCTTATGAAAAAGATTAGAAGCACATAACTAGAATAGAAATTACAAACATAAATAGGAAAATTTGGAGGAGGAACCCCCCAAAATTTTCTCTAAGAACTCATAGAAAAAAATGACAAAAAAAAAAAAAAAAAAATGAAGAGAATGGAGTGGTCTTGAAAGTGTAGAAATTTTGTAGTCTCAACCTCCTCTTAAAAAAATGGTCTTCAAATCCCTTATTTATAGCCAAAAAGTACTTAAAATAATCAATTTAAATGAATTAAATTGATTAAATTAAATTTTAAATGAAGAATAATATGACATGTAGGGGTAAATTTTTTAGTGTGTAATGATAAATTTTGTAGTAAAATGTGTAGAGAAGTTGGGTAAAAAAAGTGATATTTTTGGACATAAGGGGACAATGGGACAATAAAACATTTGTTGGGCTCAAGAGAGCCAAAACAAGTGGTTGGTGGCTTTTGGGCCTGGTACTGCATCGGGAATAGTACCCGCGGTATTGTAGCTTGGGCTGGGCTGAAGCTTTTGTTTTTAGATTTGCCATTTGTTCTTTCTTTTCCTTGAAAATGCCACTTCTTTCTTTATTTTTCTTGTTTTTCAAGAGAAAAAATGCAACAATTTCTCTACAAAATAAACATAAATTAAATCATAATTAAATATTTTTAATTATAAAATAAATCATATTAATTCTTTGAAAATACTAATTAAAACTTAATTTAATTTCATATTTAAGATCAATAAAAATGCATTTTTTTTACTTCTAACTTAACAACAATAATTCAAATAATTGAACTATAACAAAATAATTATAAAAACACACAAAATTATATAAAATCATAATAAGACTAATAAATTCAAAATTACTTAAATACTTGATAAATTAATCAAAAACTTAAGAACTTAACACTAATGACTTTATAAATTGTGGTAAAATAACTCTATTTTGTAGAATTATCAGTGACTATATTCCTTAGTATCTTTATATTTATTTATATTATAAATGTGAGTTTAACAGAAATTGTTAGTTTCCGTTAGATTTAACACCATTAGTTTTACAAATGTGAGGTGCACAAATATCTTTATATTTATTTTTATTGTTTTCTAACACCGTTAGTTTTACAATCATCTAAATAAGGCAAATAAATTCAAAAAAACAATAATAAAGTCATCTAAATAAGATAAATAAATTAGAAATAAAAATAAAAAGTAATAAATGAGCTATAATAATTTCTCATCACATATTTTAAAATTTTATATTAAAGTATTTAAATTACTCTATCAATTATCTTTTCAAAACTATAACCGAAAAATATTTATGTGTTTAAATTTATTCTTTTCTTTCTTTTATTAATTATTTATTTTGTCATTTATTGTATTTTATTTATCCAAACATACATGTAATAGTGACATAAGACATAAATATACATATTTATCATTTTGTCGTTTAGTTTTTGTAATGAGAAATTACTTATTTTAATTGTTCTAGTCATTAATTATAATATATATATTTATATATAACTTTTTTTTACTTTTAAAAAAATTAAATTAAATAATTAAAATTTGATCAAATATACTTTTTAGATTCATAGTTTTAATTTAGAATTTTTTCTAAAAGAAAATTAGAAAAAAAGTATTTAATTTGAAAACTATCACCATGTATTATGTATAAATCAAAACATAAAAAATACCAAAATTTAAATTATTATGAACTGTAAATTTTGAACTAATAAACAACATCAGATAATTTACTTTAAAATTAGAATTGTAGCGCACCAAGTTTTTTTTTAGTTTAATTAATTTTGTGCTTTTATTTTTTTTTTATTGTTAAGTGTTTGAATTTTTTTTTATTGTTTGAATTGTTTGGTAGAAATTGTGTGAAATTATTTTGTTAATTTTTTTATTTAAATATTTTAATTTGTAAGTTCATGAATTTTGGTTGTATGTACCAAGGTGTATAGTTAGTAAAGATGCACTTGAGCACTTGTGTGTGTGCATGTGCATTGTTGCATGGTGAGTATGCACTAGTTATCTATGCATATTATTATTTTTTCTTTTATTTATTTATTGTTAAAATAAAAAGAGAAAATAAGAAAAAATATAAAGGGGTAGATTATTAGTTGATTTGAACCCATTTTTTATAGGTTGAAAAATTGGGGAATGAGGTGTGCAAAGGCCAACTATGGCCGAGTATGGAGAGAGAGAGAGTAGTGGTCGGCTAGGAGAGTGACAAAAGGAGGGATTTTATTCCCATTTAGTTTTCAAATTCAATAAATTAAAATTAGATGATTTTAGCTAAATTGGCTAAATAAATGGTTGGCATCTTTTAATTTATTATAATAATTCTTTTTAATTTAAGAAAATAAAAAAAGAAATAACATAAAGGAAAGTGGGATTTGGGACTTACATTTTCCCATTGCATTAGAATTAGACCATTAGGGTAAATAAAAGGAGAAGGGTGATGAGTTTGAAGGTTCATTTCTGTGGCTGCCGATTTTTAGAGAGAGAAGGAAAGGAGAAGTCGTGTGAGCTAGAGAGAGAAGGAGAGAAAGGAAGAAAGAAAGAGAGAAAGAGAGAGAGAGAGGGTGTAATTCCCTGGTTACCCCAGGATAGTTACTGTGAACGTTGAACCGTGAATTTAACTCGCTACCCGAGTTCTTTGGTTAAAAACGTGCTTCTAGGTGTTATCAACAGGTTAAGGTGGAAAACCAATAAAAAAGGAAAGGATATATTTTATTTAAAATATAAAACTGTCCATGGGCCCATCAAAACATTTACAAGTTATTTACAACTCAAAATAGTCATTACAGTTTAAATTTACAACCCGCCGACCTAAGCGGCAAAAATAGGGTAAACCCCCTAGTTCCTCTGAGAACTCCTTGGCTGTGGTGGTCAAGCGGCCACATATGTACACATCACCACCTAAGCTCTCAACTCAAGGTTGGGTGAGCTTTTCTTGCCCTTTACCTGCACCACATAGCACCCATGAGCCAAAGCTCAGCAAGAAAACACAATATCGCATGAATATTGTAACGACCCAAAATCACTAATATGGCTTAAGGGCCTTGATTAGTGTGCCAGGAGGGCATAATTGGCTTATGCGTGAATTTATTGATTTAATGCATGATTACATGATAATCATGCTTGCATGATTATATGAATATACATGTGATTAAATGTTATACTTGTGAGAACCACATTATTATGTGGGTAAATCTGTAGCAGACGACTTGAGGCGATCCTAGGGAGCTAGATAGCGGGAAAGTCGCAACGGGGCTTAATGCTTGACTTTGGACAAGTCAAGGGGTATTTCAGGTATCGGGTGGTTATTTAGATTACCGGGTTATGAAAATTAATAATTGAAGATATGTTCGAGGTTAGGAAGTCTAGGTGGGAATATTGGGGAATTTTACCATTTTGCCCTCAGGGACGTTTCCGGTACCCTGAGCCTTGGGATTAACTTGATTGCTTAAGGATAGACTTAAGAAGATTTCAGAAAATAGTAGAACAAAATAAGACCGACTCTTTTCTCAGCGCTTCTCTCTCTCTCCACTCTCAAGGAAAAACACTGAGTATTTTGGAGAAATTGCTGGAATTTGTGCTGGGATTTAAGAGGAATTCAGAGGGGAAATTAAAGGCTAGCTCAAGGATTATCTAGGGAACATTTAATCAAAACTAAGGTAAGAATTAAACTGTGTTTTGAAGTTAGAAACTTTGAACTTTTGGCTGAGTAATGACGTGATTGTAATTTTGATGTTAAGGGTAGAATTAAGGTGGAAAAGCTTGGGAATTGACTTGGATTCTCCTTAGAGAAGTAGTTTTGTAGCTGAGGTAAGCTCTAATCTAAGGTTTAATGGCTGAGTTATAGTGTTTTCATGGTTGGGTTTTGTGTTTTTAATTTAGAAAGTTTTAGTAATTGAAATGGGTTTTTGATGGGTTTCTAGCCTAGGTTTCAGCTGGGTTGTGTTGTTGGAATCTTGTGGGAAGTTTTTGGATAATTGAGTTGTGGATTTGGGGTGGTTTTGAGTGAGTTTGCATGAGGTTTGAGAGTTAAAAATGGAGGTTTTTCTGGGTTCGAAGGGGTCGGGTCGCGGCATAGTTCTTGGTGAGCCGCGGCCCTTCGAAGCTGATGGGTGCTGAGGAAGGAGGGCGGGCTGCGACATGGTCTAAGTAGGGCCGCGGCCCTGACCTATTTTTGTGCTTTGGGAGGCCTCTGGTTGGGGCCATGCCGTGGCATGGATGGCTAATGCCGCGGCCCTTTAGGGATTTTGGGATTTTGAGATTCTAGGCATGGGAATTTAACCTAGGGTGCTCGGGATTGAATCTTTTACCATGTTTGGTGAAGTTCAATGTTCCGGAGATTAGAACTTTTTCTAGAAGCTCATTTAAGTTTTTTGATGGTATCCTTCACCTTGGTTGTGACTAGGTGATAAAAGCTAAGGCTCGGGAACGGATCGTGCTTGAGGAGCGTTGCTCATAATCAGTAACCGCAAAGATTAAAGGTAAGAAAACTGCACCTGGTTGAATATCTGTAATGGGACTAAGGGTTCCCTATTGTGTATGGTTGAAAAGATGGTATTATGCCATGCAAGCTAATTAGTGAACCAACGACCTAAGGGTGCCAAGGGTTACACTAGCGCACAGGACGCGACTTGGCCACTGGTAGCCGAGGACAGCTTAATATGCACTGAGCTTGGTTTAAGAGGGTCGAAGTCAGTGGGGTAAACAGAGTGTGCATCCTAAGTTGTCGACCCTGATTATTATGTGATATGAATGTTATAAGTGATTGATTGCATCCATGATTCTGAATATATGCTGAATGATTAATGTGGATTATTTGATGAGAGTTCATGATTAGTAAATTTACTATCTGTTATTATTGTTGGGTTGCACATCATGTTTTCTTGCCGGGCCTTTGCTCACGGGTGCTACGTGGTGCAGGTAAAGGCAAGGGCAAACTTGATCATCCTTAATTTGGAGAGCTCTGTGAGCAGAATGTACATGGCTAGCTGTTCAGCCGCCACGGTTGAAGTTTAGGCAGGGACGCGAGACCCAGAAATTGTTCATTTTGCCTTAGTATGGCTGACAGTTGTCTGTATTTTTGGGAGTCTGTAATCCAACTTTTAAACTCTATTTCTTTTGGGATCCCATGTATATAACCACTTAATTATATGAAATGAAACTTTTGAGACCAAAACCTTTTTAACCCTAGCTCATACATGTTTAGTGACACGTTTTTAAATTAATGACTTGATTAGCAAGTTTCTGCACCTTTATAAGTACACAGTGTAGTGGTCTTGGCTATCCAGGGCGTTACAAATATAATATCAACATTGATCATAATAATCATTTAGGACTTTTAGTCCAAAATAGAGGAGTGACAGTTGGAAAAGTCACTAAAGTGGGTTCTGTTCCCATTAGCCATGTGACGATAGGGTCACCTAGGCTTTACAAATAAGTGATCCTTTCACTAGCTTATCAAGATAGGTGTTCAATGAACTAGTCACCAATATAACCTATCGCATGACCATAGAGTCACAACCATGGGATTCCGCTCCCTAGCCACATGACAAGCAGTCACCTAGGCCTTTGGCCCTGACTCTGAGTAACTAGTCCTAGACTAGTCAAGCGCTTATAATTTTCATCGACCTTAGGGTCGGTCCAGCATTAATGCTCCTAGAGTCATTCAACACTGATGTCGATTAGATCTAATCTTTTATCGTCACGACGCTTATGCCATTTCTGACTCTCAGGTCAGTAATACGCGACCAAAGCCGATTCTGAATAGTCAGTACCATACACAGGATAATACATCTGATAGCATTTAATATGCAATCCATGTCCACATTTAAACACTCAACATGCCTCAATAATAACCATGCATGTCATACACAGGGTGCAGTTTTCTTACCTTTGGTTCGAGCAAGAATGAATAAAGGAACGACCCTTGAGAATGATCTGACTTTAAGTCCTTTAGCGCTCACCTAGTCATAACCAAATATAATCTCTATTAATGAAAATCAACAATGAAAGTATAATGCCTCGAAATCCCTAATGCAGTTTAATGGCTGGATTAGTAGGCCGAGAGGGCCATAACTGTTTAATTATGCCATTAACTGATTATATGCATGTTTATGTGAATTATATTATAATATGATGTTATATGCATGCATGTGGGTCCACATTCGAATATTAGGCTATTTTGGAAATTTGGCCCGTTGAGGGCATATTTGTGTATTTTGGTGCATATTGTGATTTGTGAATGAGATTCCATTATTATGGAGATATATTCGAGCTATTCGGCATGAGACGGTCTTATATTTCAAATTAGCAGTTTTGTCATAACGGGGGTCTTTTATTGGGATAGTGAGTGATGAGAATGTTATTTGATGATAAATTGGGAGTTATTGAGATCAGGAGGAAATTCTGGAAGTTTTGACTATAATGTCCCCGGGGGTGTTTTCGGGACCCCGAGCCTTAGGTTTTATTTGAGGTTACTTAAGCTTGAAGTAGCTTGTCAGATAGAACCGTACGTTAGTAAACCCTTGCTCTTTTCCTGTTGGTTCATTTTACCGTTCGAGGCATTTTCGAAGGAATCTCAAGTTCTAGGAGTCGGAATCAAGTGAGGATCGAGGCATAGCAATCCTAGGAAAGATTAGAAGCTTCTTGACCGAAGTATTTGACGAGAAACAACGTAATCAAACGTAATCTAAGTTTTAAGTTTTGAGTTTTTAGAGTTTCTAAGCTTTGAATTGGATTTTGTGAATCGTTGAGTTTTTGGTTCGTTTGATCCTCGAGATTTGATGGTTGTGGATCATTGGGAAGCTTGGGAACTTTGATTTTTGGATTTGGAAGTGTTTAGGTATGTTTTTGGAGGGTTTGGGATGAAGGAGATCGAGTTGTGGCTAGTTCTGGGTTGGGGGCTGCGGCCCTGTTCTTGGGCGCCGCGGCCCTAGCTCGAAGAAGCAGCTAGGGAGATTTTGGCCTTGCTGGGCACTGCGGCCCTGGGTATGGGGCGCCGCGACCCTTGCTCTTGGTGTGTCTGGGGGCCGCGATCCAAGGTGTTAGTGCCGCGGCTCTTGAGTGGTTTTAAGCCCGTTTGAGTGTTTTGGCCTTGGGAACTTGGTTTTAGGCCTCGGGATGGTTCCTACTACCCGGATTAGTGGGGATTGATGTCCCGGAGGCTAGATCTTGGTTTGGGAACCTTTGATGTTCATTTTATTGATGGTGTCCCATATTTGGTTATGACTAGGTGACTGCTAAAGGGCTCAAAGTCAGATCGTTCTCAAGGGTCGTTCTTTTATTCATTCTTGTTCGAATCAAAGGTAAGAAAATTGCACCCCATACGTGGCATGCATGGTTATTCATGAGGCATGTTGAATGTTTAAATGTGGATATGGATTGATTATTGAATGCTTAGCAAATCTTGCTCACTTGTGCATGGTACTGACTAATTAGTCAGATTTGGCAAAGGTGTTAGTATCAACTGTGAAGCTGGGACTTATTAGTCAAGTTCGGCAGTGGTACTGGGCACTGGTCACACAGTGCTGACTCATAAGTCAGGATGGCCTTAGCGTGTTCAACGCAAGCCAATAAAGATTAGATCTAATCGACATCTACATTAAATGACTCAGAAGAGCGTTAATGCCGGACCGACCTCAAGTTCGATGAATACTATAAGCGCTTGTCTTGCCAAAGGCTAGTCACTTAGAGCCATAGTGACTATTTAGTCACATGGCTGTGGGTGTTGATCTTGTGAGACTTACTCATCAGTCTCTCATCTGTTAAGTTAGAGACTTACTCATCAGTCTCTCATCTGTTTAAGCTAGTGACTTACCCATCAGTGACTCATCTGTTAAGGCTAGTGACTTACCCAGCAGTCACTCATATGTTTAAGTTAGTGACTTGCTTGTCAGTCACTCAGTATGGTTTACCAAAACCTCAAGTGTTGAATCACTCATCTGTTTAAGTTCCATAAGCTCTGTGTGATTATAATAATAATCAGTTGTTAATATCTATATGCATTATTGTGTTTTCTTGTTTGGCCTTGGCTCATGGGTGCTATGTGGTTCAGGTAAAGGGAAAGAAAAGCTCACCCAGCCTTGAGTGGAGAGCTTAGGTGGTGATGTGTACATATGCGGCCGCTTGACCACCACGGCCAAGGAATTCTCAGAGGAACTAAAGGGTTTAACCTATTTTGCTGCTTAGGTCGGCGGTTTTGTAAATTTGAAACAGTAATGACCATTTTGAGTTGTAAATAATTCGTAAAATGTTTTTGATGGGCCCATGAACAGTTTTATGTCTTAAATAAAATATATAATTTCTTTTTTATTGGTTTTCCACCTTAGCCTGTTAATAACACTTAGATGCACATTTTTAACCAAAGGACTCGGTCAGCGAGTCAAATTTCTGTATCACTATAAATGCTTAGAGGTAACCAGGGCGTTACAGAAAGGGTCTTGACCTATACCCCACTCTTGGGACCCCGAAACGTACCCACACGGTGAGTAGATTTGATCCTGGGCCTTAAGGATTGAAACCCTGAACCAAAACCCCTTAAAAACACTCAAATGGGATTCTGAAGGAACAGAGTAGTGCCCTAGCGCTGCTCACTAGCGCTCCAACGCTCATCTCAGAACCAAAACGCCCAAAACCAAACCCTGGGTAGCGCTCCCTTGTGGGCGCTGTAGCGCTGCACCCAGCCAGATTTTCCCCTGAATCTTCTCCCTTCGACTCCCCCATTTACAACTTGATTCCAATGCTTCCAAACCTCAAATTAAGTGCCAAATGAACCCAAGAACCACCCCCACAAGTCCCAAGCATCACAACCACAAGAACCCTAGCCAAAAACTCCCAGCAAAACCAATCAACCAACCTAGAAATCTCAACTGAATTCTATAACTAAAACAGAGCAAACCAGGAATTTAATGGCTAGAAACTTACCTCAAGTTCAGATTATGATGCTCTTCAATGGTGGAACACCCTCCCAAGCCCTCAAGACTTATTTCCCAAGCTTGGTTCCTCAACTTAAGCTCAAAAATCCAAGAAGAGAAAGAGAGAAAATAGGTATGGGAGAAGGTGCTTTCTATGCTCTGTTTTTCCCTTCCTTGTACAGCCTTCAATGGCTTAATTCTATCCTAGGGGTGAAAAGACTAAAATACCCCTAGGTCAAATAAAGGTTTCTAAAGACTCCCAAGGGAAAAATTGACCTTTTCCACTGATTTCGTTAATCATAATTAACACCCTCCGATTCCCGGTATTCTCGATATTCTCAAACACCAATAATTCATATCCCTTTACCATTTAATTCCCGGCAACGCTCTAATTATTAAAATTACCCTGAGACTCACCCCGAGCCCCAAACTTAAACCTGCTATGACCAAACTGACAGTTTATATTCAAAGATCGTCTCATGTTGAATAGCTCGAACAAATCCACATTTTAATGCGACCTCAACAATTAATCGTAACATGCACCAAATTATACAAATATGCCCTCAACTGGCCAAATTACCAAAATGCCCTAATAATCAAATGTGGACCCACATGCATGCATTTAACATCATATTATAATATAATTCACATAAACATGCATTTAATCATTTAATGGCATAATAAAACAATTATGGCCCTCCTGGCCTACTAATCCAGCCATTAAACCACATTAGGGATTTCGGGGCATTACAACCATCCCCTCCTTACAGAAATTTCATCCTCGAAATTTACTAGAACAACTCGGGATACTGACTCTACATATCTGACTCCAGCTCCCAGGTCGTTTCCTTGACTTTGTTGTTCCTCAACAACACCTTAACCAAAGGTATCGTCTTATTCCTGAGGACCTTGTCCTTTCTGTCAAGTATCTGGACTGGCTGTTCTTCAAAGGAGAGATCTGCCTCAAGCTCCAGATCTTCATAGCTCAAAATATGATTCACATCAGATACATACCTTCGAAGAGCTAAAACATGAAACACGTTATGCACGGCTGACAACACCGGAGGCAAGGCCAATTTGTAAGCCACTTGACCAATCCTCTCCAGGATCTCAAATGGACCTACAAATCTAGGGCTCAACTTACCCTTCTTCCCAAACCTTCTCACCCCTTTCCATGGCGAGAATCTGAGGAAGACATAGTATCCCACTTGGAACTCTACGTTCTTGCGCTTGGGATCAGCATAACTTTTCTACCTACTCTGAAAAGCGAGCATCCGAGCTCTAATCTTCTCAATGGCCTCACTGGTCTTCTAAACTGCCTCAGGACCTAAGTATCTCCTTTCACCTGTCTCATCCCAATGAATGGGAGATCTGCACTTCCTACCATACAACATCTCATAAGTTGCAACTCCAATGGTAGACTGATAACTGTTGTTGTAGGAAAACTCTATCAAAGGTAGATACTTACTCCAAGATCCACCAAAGTCCAGCATACATGCTCGCAGCATGTCTTCCAATATCTAGATTGTCCTCTTAGATTGCCCATATGTCTGAGGATGATAAGCAGTATTGAACTTCAATTGCGTCCCCATGGCCTTCTATAAACTCCCCCATAACTTGGGAGTAAAAGTGGGGTAACGATATGACATGATCGACCTCGGCGCTCCGTGGAGGCGCACGATCTCTCTCACATAGAGATCTGCATACTGGTCAACTGTATCTGTAGTCCTCACTGGCAAGAAGCTCGCTGACTTGGTATATCGATCCACTATCACCCAAATAGAAACATGCTGACCAACAGTCCTGGGTAACCCCACCACGAAATCCATCATGATGTCCTCCCATTTCCACTCCGGGATATCCAGAGGCTGCAATAACCCTGCCAGCCTCTGATGCTCAGCCTTGACCTGCTGACATGTCAAGCACTTAGTCACATATTCCACTACATCTCTCTTCATCCTAGGCCACCAATACAACGATCTCACATCCTGATACATCTTCGTGGTGCCTGGATGCAAAGAGTAAGGTGTAGTATGAGATTCATCCAGAATCTCTCGCCTCAAAGCAGTGTCTAATGGAACACATATCCGCCCCTTGTATCTCAACAAGCCCAAATCAAACACTGAATAATCTCTGGATTCTCCAACCAAAACATCCTCTCTGATCTTGATCACTTGTGGATCACCCAACAGACCCTCCTTAATTCTCTCCAATAGTGTAGACTGTAGCGTAATATTAGCCAACTGGCCCACCAGTAACTCTATACCAGCTCTGGTCATATCATCTGCTAACTCTCTGGCTATCAGCCTCGTACTATAAATCTGCCCCGGACCCTTCCGGCTTAAAGCATCAGCTACCACGTTGGCTTTTCCTGGATGGTAAAAAATCTCACACTCATAATCTTTCCCTAACTCCAGCCAACGCCTTTGTCTCATATTCAAGTCCTTTTGCGTGAAGAAGTATTTCAGGCTCTTGTGGTCTGTATAGATCTCACACTTCTCTCCATAAAGATAATGCCTCCATATCTTTAAATCAAAGACCACAGCTGCCAACTCTAAATCATGAGTGGGATATCTCTTTTCATACTCCTTCAACTGACGAGAGGCATAAGCAATTACCTTCTCTGACAGCATCAAAACACAGCCCAAACCCTGATGAGAAGCATCACAATAAATCACAAATTTCTCCTGATCTGTTGGAAGACTCAGAATCGGAGCTGTAATCAATCTCTACTTCAGTTCCTGGAAGCTGTTCTCACATTTATCTGACCACACAAATTTCTGATTCTTGCATGTCAGCTCAGTCAATGCAGTAGCAATCTTTAAGAACCCTTCCACGAAACGCCTACAATAACCTGCCAATCCAAGGAAACTTCTAACCTCAAAAGCATTCTTTGGCCTTGGCCAATCTCTGATCGCCTCAATCTTCGCTGGATCTACCTTTATCCCCTCCTTACTGACAATGTGCCCAAGAAAAGGTACCTAAGATAATCAGAACTCACATTTCTTGAATTTTGCAAACAATCTGTGTTCCCTCAGTCTCTATAGAACCAACCTCAGATGCTGCTCATGCTCTGACTCAGACTGAGAATATACCAGGATATAATCGATGAAGACGATCACAAACTGGTCCAGATAATCTTGAACACTCTATTCATCATATCCATAAAAGTAGCAGGGGAATTAGTCAATCCAAATGACATAACTAAGAACTCATAATGCCCATACCTGGTACGAAAAGCAGTCTTCGGTATGTCTCCCTCCTTGACCCTCAACTGATGATAACCAGAACGAAGGTCGATCTTTGAGAATACCTTCTTACCTTGCAACTGATCGAACAGATCATCTATCATTGGCAAAGGATACTTGTTCTTGATTGTTAGCTTATTCAGTTCTCTGTAATCAATGCACATCCTCAGAGAACCATCCTTTTTCTTTACAAACAGAACTGGTGCATCCCAAGGTGAGAAACTAGGTCTGATAAAACCCAAATCTAACAGTTCTTACAACTGTACATTTAATTCTTTCAACTTAGCTGGGGCCATTCTGTAAGTTGCTCTAGACACTGGCTCCGCCCCTGGTGCCAGTTCTATCACGAACTCTATCTCTCTGTGTGGTGGCAACCCTGGAAAATCTTCTGGAAACACATCCATAAATTCACAAACTAATCTGGTATCTTCTGGTCTCACTGGCACAACCTAAGTGGTGTCAACCTCACTGGTTAAGAATCCAACGCAACCTCCTTGCTATAGATCTTTAGCCCTTAAAAGAGAAATCATAGGTATGCGAGGTCCATGCACAGTACCAACAAACATAAAATGATCCTCAACTTTAGGCTCAAATGTGACCATCTTCCTTCTCCAATCAATGGTTGCCCAACACTTCACCAACTAGTCCATACCTAATATCACATCGAAGTCAGTCATAACCAACTCTATCAAATCCACTGACAACTCTCTGCCCTCCACTGTCGCTGGCAAAGATCTGACCCATCTGCTGGATACCACTAATTCCCCAGTGGGTAACAAAGTTCCAAACCCAACAACATAAAAATCACAAGGTCTACACAGTCTATCAATAATTCTACTAGCAACAAAAGAATGTGTAGCACCAGAATCAATCAATACATTATAAGGGGTTCCAGCACTAAGAAGCTAACCTGTAACTACTGAGGGAGAAGCCTCAGCTTCTGCTTGTGCCAATGCGAACACTTGAACTGGGGCCGAGCTGTCCGCTTTCCTGGGTTCTTCTTTTCTGGCCTTAGGGCAATCCTTCTTAAGATGACCCACTGCTCCACACGAAAAGCAGGCCCTTGCCCTATACTCTCCCAAATGACGCTTCTTGCATCTAGGGCATTCAGGATAAGACTTCAAGGCTTCATTACCACCTGGACGACCCATTGAAACACCACGGGGCCACTTATCAAGACTTGGAACTGAGAGGGTGTCAGGAACCTTCCTCTTCTGATCACTGGGGCCTCCACCCCTACCAGAACCCATAAATGGAGGACCTGTCCTCCCGAACTCCTTTATGACTGCACTATCTCGCCAGATCTTGTTCTCTGGACTCTCAGCTGTGAGTGCCTTCTCGACCACCTGTGCATAGGTAGTAACCCCTGCCACAGTGGTAATACGAACATCACGGGCTAATCTTGGCTGTAGTCCTTGGAGAAATCTCTCCCTCTGGGTCCCATCAGTGGGCACCAGCTCCATGGCAAACTTTGCCAAACGATCAAACTTCAAGGCACACTCAGTCACTGACAAACCTCCCTGAAGTAGCCTAATAAATTCCTCAACCTTTGCCGCCCTAATAGCATCATTATAATATTTCTCGTGAAATAGAGTCTGAAACTCTTCCCAACTCAAGGCATTAACGTTTCTGGTTTGGGTAATAACCTCCCACCAAATTCGGGCATCCTCCCAAAACATATAAGTGGCACAAGCCACCCTCTCATTACTAGTCACCCTCATGAAGTCCAGGATGGTGGTAATCATACTCATCCATTACTCTGCCTTGGCATGATCTGCACTGCCTTCAAAAACTGGAGGTTGCTGCTTCCTGAACCTTTCATAGAGAGGCTCCCATTTATTACCAACCTCAGGCAGCTGCTCAGATGCTGGCACCGACACAGGAGGTGCCTCTGATACACTAGCTACTACAGGTGCTTGCTGTTGTCTCAGGAGGCGAAGTTCTTCTCCCTGTCTCAACACTATAGCCTGCAGATCGTTAAATAACTGTTGCCAATTTGCAGGAGCTGGCTGTAGAATCTGTCTCTGGTCATTCTCTTGACCCTGATTATTATTATTATTTTGGCCTTGATCACTCTGGCCAGCTAATGTATCTGTCTGCCCTGAATTCATTCTTATCAACTTATACCTTGCTGAAACAATAGTCAATACGGCCAGTCAAGTAGTAATAACTAAACCTCTTGTCGCCTTATGATCCAAGAACAAGCAGATAATTATCATATTCCACAATCATATAGATATACAAATAGATACATGATTATATCATTTAGCACTTAGCATGTATCACATAATAGTTCACAATCAACAATACTAATAAGTATGTTCCAGAAATTTCAGTACTATTTAGCACACGGTTGCTAAGGATGTTTTATTCAGGGCACAGGTTTAACTTGGTGTCTCATGTATACAGGTAAAGAATTTATACTATATTTAAGCAGTTATACATATAACTACATAAATAGTTACCAAACCATGAGTCGAGCTTGTCTTCAGTGGTGAGTGTACATGCACAGCCAGTCTACAGGAACCCTAACCTTGGCACGCTCTGATACTTTGTAATGCCCTGGTTACCCCAGGACAGTTACTGTGAACGTTGAACCGTGAATTTAACTCGCTACCCGAGTTCTTTGGTTAAAAACGTGCTTCTAGGTGTTATTAACAGGTTAAGGTGGAAAAACAGTAAAAAAGGAAAGGATATATTTTATTTAAAACATAAAACTGTTCATGGGCCCATCAAAACATTTACTATTAATTTACAACTCAAAATGGTCATTACAGTATAAATTTACAACCCGCCGACCTAAGCGGCAAAAATAGGGTAAACCCCCTAGTTCCTCTGAGAACTCCTTGGCCGTGGTGGTCAAGTGACCACATATGTACACATCACCACCTAAGCTCTCCACTCAAGGCTAGGTGAGATTTTCTTTCCCTTTACCTGCACCACATAGCATCCATGAGCCAAAGCCCAGTAAGAAAACACAATATCGCATGAATATAATATCAACAATGATCATAATAATCATTCAGGACTTTCAGTCCAAAATAGAGGAGTGACAGTTGGAAAAGTCACTAAAGTATGTTCTGTTCCCATTAGCCATGTGATGATAGGGTCACATGGGCTTTATAAATAAGTGATCCTTTCACTAGCTTATCAAGATAGGTGTTCGATGAACTAGTCACCAATATAACCTATCGCATGACCATAGAGTCACAACCATGGGATTCTGCTCCCTAGCCACGTGACAAGCAGTCACTTAGGCCTTTGGCCCTGGCTCTGAGTAACTAGTCCTAGACTAGTCAAGCGCTTATAATTTTCATCGACCTTATGGTCGGTCCAGCATTAATGCTCCTAGAGTCATTCAACGCTGATGTTGACTAGATCTAATCTTTTATCGGCTCTGTGTTCACGACGCTTATGCCGTTTCTGACTCTTAGGTCAGTAATACGCAACCAATGCCAATTCTGAATAGTCAGTACCATACACAGGTAAGCTACATCTGCTAGCATTTAATATGCAATCCATGTACACATTTAAACACTCAACATGCCTCAATAATAACCATGCATGTCATACACAGGGTGCAGTTTTCTTACCTCTGGTTTGAGCGAGAATGAATAAAGGTACGACCCTTGAGAACGATCTGACTTTAAGTCCTTTAGCGGTCACCTAGTCATAACCAAATATAATCTCCATTAATGAAAATCAACAATGAAAGGGTCTTGACGTAAACCCTACTCTCTGGACCCTGAAACGTACCCACACGGTGAGTAGATTTGATCCGGGCCTTAAGGATTGAAACCTCGAGCCAAAACCCCTTAAAAACACTCAAAATGGGATTACGAAGGAATAGAGTAGTGCCCCAGTGCTGCTCACTAGAGCCCCAGCGCTCAGCTCAGAACCAAAACGCCCAAAACCAAACCTTGGGTAGCGCTGTAGCGCTCCCTTGTGGGCGCTGTAGCGCTGCACCTAGCCAAATTTTCCCCTGAATCTTCTCCCTTCGACTCCTCCATTTCCAACTTGATTCCAATGCTTCCAAACCTCAAATTAAGTGCCAAATGAACCAAAAAACCATCCCCACAAGTCCCAAGCATCACAACCACAAAAACCCTAGCCAAAAACTCCCAACAAAACCAATCAACCA
Source organism: Humulus lupulus (assembly GCF_963169125.1). NCBI lineage: Eukaryota > Viridiplantae > Streptophyta > Magnoliopsida > Rosales > Cannabaceae > Humulus > Humulus lupulus. The sequence continues at coordinate 150,873,953 of NC_084797.1, read as the reverse complement.
ACCTAGAAATCTCAACTGAATTCTATAACTAAAACAGAGCAAACCAGGAATTTAATGGCTAGAAACTTACCTCAAGTTCAGATTATGATGCTCTTCAATGGTGGAACACACTCCCAAGCCCTCAAGACTTATTTCCCAAGCTTGGTTCCTCAACTTAAGCTCAAAAATCCAAGAAGAAAAAGAGAGAAAATAGGTATGGGAGAAGGTGCTTTCTATGCTCTGTTTTTCCCTTCCTTGTACAACCTTCAATGGCTTAATTCTATCCTAGGGGTGAAAAGACTAAAATACCCCTAGGTCAAATAAAGGTTTCTAAAGACTCCTAAGGGAAAAATTGACCTTTTCCACCGATTTCGTTAATCATAATTAACACCCTCTGATTCCCGGTATTCTCGATATTCTCAAACACCAATAATTCATATCCCGTTACCCTTTAATTCCCGGCAACACTCTAATCATTAAAATTACCCTGAGACTCACCTCGAGCTCCGAACTTAAACCTGTTATGACCAAATTGACAGTTTATATTCAAAGATCATCTCATGCCGAATAGCTCGAACAAATCCACATTATAATGCGGTCTCAACAATTAATCGCAACATGCACCAAAATATAAAAATATGCCCCCAATGGGCCAAATTACCAAAATGCCCTAATAATCAAATGTGGACTCACATGCATGCATTTAACATCATATTATAATATAATTCACATAAACATGCATTTAATCATTTAATGGCATAATAAAACAATTATGGCCCTCCTGGCCTACTAATCCAGCCATTAAACCGCATTAGGGATTTCGGGGCATTACAGAGGGATCATGAAGAAAGGAACAAGGAAGAAGAAGAAGAAGAGGGAATTCAAAAATTCCTAGGGGGTAAGCCATAGTCATAATGATTCTTGTATTGTTCTTCTTCTTCTTCATAAATCTAAGAACATATTTGTTGATTTTCTTCTCTTTCTTGATGTGGGTTTCGAAACCCTAGGGTAATCAAAAGTGGTGGCTAATTTTTTTTGAGTCCTTGATTTCTACCAATGAAGGTAATGCATTTCTCTCTATCTATGTTGTTGGATGAATTTATTTTTGGTTGTGGCTTTGTAATATTTGATGGATTGGTCAGTATAAGTTGATGATGAAAAGTTGTTTTGGTTAGAAGATGGTCATTGATGATGTTGTTGTATCTTAGTTGATCTTGTTCTTGGAAAGCATGTTAGGATTATTTGATGTTGAATTTTATTTGATGTGTGTTCAGCCTAGGGGTCCTTTGTATGTTGAATTATTTTTTATATTTTATGTTGGCTATTAAAATTTCATGTTGTCATTGGTGATCATAGGGGAATGCTAGGGTTTTGGTTTAGGTCTACCAATATATGTTGATGATTGTCTTTTATATTTTAAAATGAAAAAATTAGTTGATTTTGGGCTATGTAGGTTTCAGCCTAGGGTCATTTTTGTAAGCATGTTTGGTTTTTTTTTTTTTTTTTTTTTTTGTCCCTTATAATCTTAGAAACTTGTTAGACTATTTTTTTAAAAAAAAAAAAAAAGACTTAAAATTGATATTAAGTTCCTTACAAATGTTGATTTGGTTTTGTGTATTTAGTTTTGGTTCTAACTTTTGTCTTTGGAATGCATGAGATGGTAGAAACATGCTAGGGAATGGTGCAAACATGATTAAGATGAATTGTTAAATGAGTATTACTTGCTATTTTTTTTATTATTTCATGATTGTGTAATCAATTTAGGAATTTAAAATATACAAGCACTGTCCAAATTAATATTTTAAAAACAAGTGTGTTCAAAAGATAATTTCTCTATAGTTTTAATGGGACTTTTAAACTAATTAAAACATGCAGTTTTTTTTTTTTTGTATTTTATGAAAGAAAATTATGGTGGATAATTCAATTTTGTGATTTTAAACAAATAATATGTATGTTGGAAATTTTGGTTTATTAAGAGAAAATGTCTTTTAAATTGAGATAAGTAAGTCATACACTCCAATAAATTAAGTCTTAGATTTTATATATGATAATTGTGATTTTTCTACACTTTAAATTTGTATTTTCTCATTTATAATTATGTAGTTTTTTTATGATAAGTAAAATTATTTTATAAAGGTGATTGAAATTCATTTAGTAATTATAAGTAACTACAAATTTTGTCACATTCTTTTAATTATTATTTAATAAAAAATGAGATTATTATTTTATGAGAAATTAAAAGCTAATGAATTATTTTGGTAAATTAAATTTTTGTAATAAAGTTTATGAATGACAAATATGTGATCAAAAGGAATGATGAAATAATAATTAAGTGGTAAATTATTTATGTTTGCTGAATTTTAAGAAAAATGCAAAGAAATGAGCATGTAGAAATTGATCAACTTTAAACGTTAATTTTAAGAACACTCTCACGTATGCATGTTACATGCAAATGTATTTTTACATTTAAAAATACGCCTATTATTCAAACATGTGATTTTTATGTTATAACCATGAATGATTGATGGGTAGAAATAACATTATTCTTTTATGATTTTATATGGAATTCTTGTATGTTTGTAATTGTAGTGCAACTTGTGTCATGTGTGCATGACCCATGCACACGTGGGGTATGTATGTTGGGCATGAGTATTCTTACGTGATTTTAAAGACAAACGCTTGATTATGATTATAGGCTCGTTGTGACATTTTCACACTTTACTTTGCTTGGACCTGAGGTAAGGAAGTTAGATAGAATTCTTCTATGTTTTATTCCACGAAAAGTATGATTGGTTATATACAAGAAATAAAGTGCTATGGAAATGGAAGTTTTATGTTTTGATATGTCATGTTTAGCCAAGTGTTATGAAAAGTGAAATTCCATGTTGATATGTTATGTTAATTCACATATGAAACATGTAATTTCTATGCTTTGATGTGGACGATGTTACATGTTCTTGTATGATGAATGAAAAAAAAAGATTGCTAGCGTGCTGAGCGCAATGCAACAAAGGGGTTACTAAGGATATGACGTAACTCAAAGGGTAGACGCGACGAAGTTATTCAAGGACCTGAGATCTTGTTTACCTCATAGAGGAGGTCTTAGCAGCCTATGTTTTTACTGGTTACCTTAAGATGTGACATGGACAATAGAGGTGCCATGATCACAAAGAGTATGTTTATGATGTGTGATTGTGATGTATGACTATGATTACGTTTATGATTATAAACTATGAGTATGAAGATGATATGTTTTGCTCTGATTTACGATACATGTTCTTCTTGTGTTTTCTTTGACATTGTTGTATTGTTGTACTTACTTACTGGGATTTTAGCTCAACCCCTTACTTTCCCCCCTTTCAGGTAAACAATAGGGTTTCTCCTTGGCACGCACAGTGATGTGAGGAGTTCCAACGTCTGAGTATGTAGGGCGTGGGGTGTTCTATGAACGTACAACGATCAATGTGAGCACCAAGAATAAAAGAACCTATCTTATGATTTTTTTTTCAATTATGTCAGTGGGACTTTAAATTTTTATTTTATTTATGAATATTGCATAAAGACACATTATTTTACTCTTTCAACTATCAGGCCCAATATGCATGTAGCGTCCCAAATTTGCTAATAAGACTTATTGCCTTGATTAGCGTGCCAGGAGGCAATAATTGATTTAATTATGTTAATATGTGAATTAAATGATTATGTGATTAGAAATGCATGTTTAGGTGAATTAAATATGTATGTGGGCCCATTTTGGTTAGTAAGGACATAATTGTAATTTTGGCCCATTGAGGGTATAAATGTGAATTATATGTGTGTTGTGCTTTATACCATAAGACTCTGGTGATATATTTGGGATGTGTGATCCGAGATGGTCCTAGGGAGCAAAATAGCTAAATAGTCACAATGGGGTCGAGTACTCGGCTCGGGGGGAGCTTAGGGTTATTTTGGGGATATGATATGTGTTTGGGATTACTGGGTAACGAGTAGTGATTTAATAATTTTTTTAAGTATGTCGAGATTAAATGGGAGTTTATAGGACTATTCAAGGAATTAACGGGAATATGGCAAAAGACAATTTTGCCCTTGTTGGTGTTAGAAAGGGTAAGGATAAGTTGGGGGTATTTTTGTCTTTTGTACTATGGGATAGACTTAGCTTAGGCCTTGGGGATTCTATAGAATGAACCATAAATTAGAAAGAAACAATCCTCTTAGCCCATCTCTTCTCTCTCTCTCTTGGCTCCCTCACCCTCTCTTGGTGCTTGAGAAGCTTGGTGAAATTTTGAGAAAAACTCTTTGGAAAGTTGGCTGAAGCTTGGAGAAATTTTAAGCGTGTGGAGATTGGAGTTAGCCAAGGTAGAAATTATCACAAAGGTAAGGGTTTATACTGATTATGATCTAGTTTCAGGCTGTAGTTAGGAGTTTGTTCTTAAGGTTTGAGTTTGGTTTGGTTGTTTGAGTTTTGATGGGTTAAGAGCTAATAATTTGGGGTGATTTTATTAGTTATGCTGCTGTGAAATGAACTGTAGGTTGAATTTTGAGTATAAGGGTTGAATTGGGTGAGAATTTATAGGTTTGGCTGGGGAAAAACGCTGAGAAATGCATGGATTTATGGGTTTTTGGGGCTCGCATCATGACCTTGTTCTTCAGGCGCCGCGACCCGTGTGTGCGAAGAGGCCTGGGAAGCCCTTGAGTTTGCAGAGGCGTTGCGGCGCGCCATGGCCAGTGTCCTCCAGCAGAGAGAGCTATCCTCTCTGACTTGTAGCGGGTTGCGGCTAAAATTAGGGGAAAAGGCCAAATGAAGGTTTTAAGGCCGGGAACCCAAATGTTAAGGCTTGGGAAGGATTCTACTACCCAGTTTAGTAGGATTCGAGGTCCCGAAGATTAGTTTTTTAATCTAAAGTTCTTAATTGGTTAAGAATTGATGGATACCTATTTATTATGGCGTTGTGACTAGGTTTTACGTCAAAGCTCGAGTTTAGGGGATCGTGCTCAGGATCGCGTTAATCTGTCAGCTTGAGACGCAGGTAAGAAAACGTTTTGTGCCTGTAGAGCAGGGCATGACCCTATTATTTGTGTTTCAGGGCATGACTCTATTATTTGTGTTTAATATATGTGTGAATATATGTGAATGCTATGTTGTGTTGTGCATGCTTATGAACGAACGGCGAAGGCCGATAACGGCAAAGGTCGGGAATGGCAAAGGCCGGGAACTACGAAGGTCGGGTACGGCAAGGGTCGGAATCAACGTTATGCATGCTGAGTGCAGGCCGCTAAGGCGAGACCCTCCAAGGGTGCTGTATCCACCTGCTCAGTGAAGACCTCGAACCTAGGGCCTGGTAAAGCACTTGGGTCGGCGTAGGCTGCTATGTGTTTAGTCTGTTGACTGTTTTGTTGTATATTGTTGGATTGATATGTGATTTGTTATGCGTTGAGCTTTTTTGTTGGGCTTCGGCCCACGGGTGCTCTATGGTGCAGGTAAGGGCAAGGGAAAAGTCGACCAATCATGAGTTGGAGAGTGTGGAGCGACGTGTACATGTTTGACCTACCTGGCTGCCACGACTAGGGTTATTTTGGGGATTATGTTGTAATAATTTGCTTTGTTGCTTAGATCAACTGTATCTACATTTTGAGTTGTAATACAATTTTGGAAACAGTATTTTGGGATCCCAAATGGATAACTTTTATGATTTTAATGAATGTCCAAATGTTTTATAATTAATGTTGTCAAATGAGTTTTTATTTCAATTTAATCACACTTTTCAACATAAAACCTCAATTAGCGAGCTAATGACACATTTATAAATCACATGGTAACAACTCTAAGGTAGTAGGGCGTTACAATGCACGTTTTACCAAGGCCCCCCCTGAGTTTTTCCTTAAAGTGGTATTTTCTATTAACTATGAGTTGAGCGATATTTTTATAAGAGAATAGAATTAGGGCGTGCTTGACAAGAATGCACTATATTTTTACATGTAAAAAGTACGTCTCTAATGAATTCTTGATTTAACGATTTTAAAAAAGAAAACCATATTATTTATTTTTTAAATCTATAATATTATCATATTATTTATACCATTCTTTTATAATATATGATATTGTTTATTTATTAAAATTTTAAATAAAAATTAAAAAATATAATAAAAATAATTTAAAACATCTATATCTATCTATCTACTTATATAAATGAGAGTTATATGGAGGTGATGTAACTTCCTATAATCAATAATATATGCTTTATCTATTTTCTTATAATTTGTGGTTTTTCTAATTTTTTATTTAATAAATGAATTGATTAACAATTTTAAAAATCCCTATAGTCCCACATGGTTTACAAACCATTGTGGGATTATACTTTTAGACTATAAATAAACCATTCATTGACTTTGATTTGTAATTTGTCCAAATATTAATATTTTTTTTCTTATGATGATTGATTTCACTCAATCTTGTCTAATAGATATTTTTTTTTGAGTTTATTAAATTTATATTAATATTTAACATACTATTTACATTTCTATATTTAATTTTATAGTATATATTTTTATATATTATATATTGAAAAAATGATAAATATATTGTAACAAAAATGTATATATAGATTTTATCACCTATTTTTTTTTTAAAAAGTCACGTTCACAATCTTTGAAGTGGTATATAAAAGATTATATGTTGTGGTGATATTGAATTCATTTGGAAAAAAAATAGACACTCTGTTATGTTAATATTTTCAAGATACTTAAGGAAATTAAGATCCTATATAATATTGATTTTTTTGTGCTATGATTTATCTTTTGTGCTAATCATATAAGATAAAAGAGAAAAAAAAAAGAAGAAATTATGATATAGTTCTTCATTTTTTTTATACAAGATTAGAAAAAATATTAGCAAATTGAAAAAAAAAAATCGATTTATGAGACAGTTTTAAGTGATGATCTAATATATGTGTATGTATATATATAATTTCGGGTGAATTACACAAACATATGTAACATTAAAGAAAAGTAGAAGAATTACTAAATGTATACAAAAATTATAATTTTCTATCATTGTAAAAAAATTATAATTTCCTTACTTATATTATATTCTTTTTTTTAAAATATTATAAATCTATATATTTATATAAATGAGAGCCCCAAAGAGATAATGTGACACTATAAAATTACTCTAGATCACTCTATCTATTTTCTTAGATTTTCTCATTTTTTTATTCAAATTTTTCTAAAAACAATATATTTTTATTCTACTTTTTTCTAAAAAAAATATAATAATAGTAATTAACTATATTTTATTTTATTTTAGTTTCTAAATATCTATCTATATATAATGTTGACGCGATTTTTTCGCTAATAGTGGATTAAGGAATCCGAAAATATAGATATTAGGCTTTTTCTAAACCGTAATTGGACAAATAAGAAATATCAAGAACACTCTCACAGTTTTTACGTGGTTCAGTAGTTAAAAATCCACATAGTCCATGAGTCACTCTTATTAATCTGTTTTGTTCTCACTATGACATTGTTTGTGACAATTTCACCAGAGTTTCAGTACACAAAAAAGTCGATCCTCTTTTCTGTCCATTCTCCCCTATATTTATAGGGAATTCTGGCAGGACAATTTTGGGTAACCATGCATAAATATGGTGGCATACATTTTTGGATAACATCCCATTTACTTAAATACATTAATGCATTGATTCTATGCCCACAATATCGGGTAATAAATACAAAATAATATCTGAGCATTAATGAGGGTATAAAGAATCTCCGAGTCTTTTGGGATCCTTCACTATGCGTCATGATCAGGCTTCCGCGAGCTGAACACTTCCTTCGAGTTGGGTGTCGAATAACTAATTTGAACTAACACGGATCATGTTCAGAGTTTCACGAACGCGATCTAGCTCACACGCATCTCGAACTAAGTTGATGGCGTAAGAGGCGATCTGGAGACTATCTGGTTGTCGTAAGTTGTCAAGTTTGACTCGAGCTGCTCACTCAAGAGCTAGCTAGATGCTTTATCTGTACGCTTTCTTCATACGCTTGTCTGATAGCTGTACCCCATGCCGAGTAATTTAGCTCGTATTTTTGGGGTGCAACATTTGCCCCCAAGCTCCTGCTCGTCGCTTCTGACACACACAGTAGGGGCTTTTTGGCTTCTGTCATGTTAAATTGTGCCTACCCACTCACTCGAGTACGGGCACATGTCAGTCTGTAATAGACACCTATTTGGGTTTCGAGTAATGCGACAACTAGCTTGTTAACTTTTTTCCGCTGTTTGATTTATTTAATCCAGGCCCTTGGATCTCGAATTGATTCAATCGTGCGGCCTAAATCAGTTCCCGAAGTTTACATATAAATAGGAGAACCAGACCGTAATCTTACCACATTTGCATTAAAAAAATTTCCTCTTTTTTCTTCTCAAAATACTTTCAGAGCTTTCTGCGTTCCCTCATTTTCCAGAAGCTTTTAGGTTATTACCTTTGGTGCTGCTATAATTTCCTCGACCAAAAAATCAAACTGTAAGTATCTTTATATCCGATTTAAATTTCATCTTCTTATTTTTCAATAAGTTTTATGAAATTTTCCAATATGTTTTCTTACTTTGGTCATGTTTGAGTTTAGTGTGGGTTTTTGTTAGGCCAAAAACAATAGCACTAGACTCAATTAGAAATAATGCACAAAAATGGGTAATTTTATGGGTTTTCTAGGTTTGAAAGAGGAACATCTGAATACATGAACTTGAATATTTTAGGGATTCTTTTTTAGGTTTAGTTCTAGGTAGCTTAAGGGTTACTGTTTCTCCAATGGTTTTGCTTTAAACCGCTTTCCAAAAAGGTATTGGGTATGACACGCGAATCTCGAAGTATCATGGGTTTCCCAAGGTTATGGCGTGTGGTTTTTGACTGCATGTGAACCCACGTATTAGCATTAGGTGAGAATCTAGCTCGTAAGTACCTTAGGTTGAGTAAACTGAACTTAAAACTCTAGCTTTCCCTCACTTCTAGTGTCACAGTGAAGTTACATCTTAGGTCGCCTCTAATATGCCGTTCTGTTGCCAAGCGAACTTAATTATGGCCAACCAGAAGAAAAAAACAGTGGAGAACTCCTTCTCTTAAAGCCAAAATAAAGATAAGGAGGTCGTCTTCGAGACCCCTATTCCTCACTGCGGCCCAATGATGGATAGGCAGATTGTGGTTGACGCCAACGCCTTCTTTGAGGCCGAGCATATCGAATCTTGGATAAAGACTCAGGGTAAGGTTAACAAAATCTTATTGAGTCACGGGATCAAGATAGGCTCCAAAGTACTTATTGCCCGCTTTCTGTTGGACGGAGAGCAGAGCTGTACTGCGATCCAAGACAAATTTGGGGCATGGAGTGATGAGCACTTGAAGGCAGGTACCTTTCTTCCCTTGGACCAGTACTTCGTAGATTTTTTAAACTACGTGGAACTGGCACCGTTCCAGCTCCCCATAACTCGTATCGACTTCTGGTGGGGTTGAAGTATTTATTTTTGAAGGATGAGTGGGACATCCCCGCCGATATTATGTATTTATTTTTCCTCAAGGCCAATTCAGAGTAAAAGGGGCAAGGTGATGGCTTCTACTACCTCACCAGGTTTCCTAGCACAACCTCTATCATCGACCTCCCCACCCAAATGATTATAAGGATCAATTCTTCATGTCAAACTGGTTTAAGAACTGCAATCATCAATACTTCAACCATCCTCGTAAGTTTCTCATCTTCTCGAACTTTGCATTTGAATTCTTTCTTAACCAAGTTAAAACTTATTCTGAACGAGTTGTTACTTTGTGAAGCTATATATAAGAGAACGAAGTGGTCAAAGACCCTCGGAGGTCAATACGAGACTCTATCCCATGCTCCTACGAAGGAGAAAGAGTTTCAGATGGTGGTAAATGATGCCACCATGGTTGCTTGCAAGCTGGTCCGCGAGGATCAGACACTGGCCATTAGGGTTTTAGGCCCTCTCCCCGAGCTCCCTCCTCCCCAACAACTCTTCCTAGCCGATGAAGAGGTTGATGAAGAAGAGGAGGTCGCACAGTTGGTGAGCAAAAGAAAGGTTCCTAAGGATGGACAAGATCCTAACCAAGGCCCAGCTAAATTGGGGGCAGCAGCCGGCACCTTCGGCCAAGGTAACCCATATAGAGAAATGAATCGAGCAGCTGCCATTTTTAGGCTAGTCCGATTCAACCCAAGGCAGCTCGTGAGTTGACCCGGTTGATCTGGACTTGAATGTGATCCTCCTTTAGTGTGTGGACCAATTAGTTGTACGCCACGATCATAGCTACCCCAAATGTACCGTAGTGGTAGATAACACCTTACACTTTAGGTCCACTATATTTGAAAAATACGGTACAAACCTTTTATCATGGCCTTCCTTGTGTCATGGTGTTTTTACCCCGGATATTAGGCAGGCCGAGCCCGAGTCTAGTCCAGACGAGGAGCTTGAACCCCGTAGGTCTCACAATGTAATAATACTAGAGTCTCCCCCTCCTTCGATAATCCAAGAGGTAAAGGTTTTACCTAGCCCAGTTCATAATCCAGAGTTGATCATAGTAATTTCCTCCTCTAGTTCAGAGGGTAGGGTTCTTATACTGTTACTCTTTGCTTTATGTTATCTTGACTAATTGTTTCTTGGACCTGATTCTTCTGCTTGCCCTTTTTTAGATGAATAAATGAATCTAAAGGAGGCCCTCAAGACCAAACCACATGTAAAGAGGCTGAGGGTTTCAAAGAAAATAGCTCCAGGAGTTGGAACCGCCACCGGGTCTCCTACAAAAGACAAGGGTGCCAGCTTCACCCAGAAGAAGCAGCAGCCTTAGCCCACCGTATTCACGACTCTGCTTGTTCCTCCACCAGCTCTTCGCGACCCCACTTTTATCCCGCAAGTCATCCAAACCGAAGCCTCAACAGTCACCATCCCAGCTCCCCTGCGCAGCTCATATTAGGAGATTGTGAGCCACATGATGAAGCACGCGAGCGTGGTCAACGTTAAAGAGTTGTTGGCTATTGAGTCACGACAATCAACGACCATCCTTGACTCTACGTTAGGGATGACTTTGACGGTAAATACTATACTGATCTTCTTCTTCTAGCCCCACACCTTCAAAAACTAACCCTTCTTTATCCTTTGTTTGCAATCCTGCTTGGCTTAGATCCGTGGCATCGCCTGGGTCTGAGCCAAGGTTAATGAGGCCAAGACCGCCTTGGGGGAGGTGTAGGTCACCTTGGAGGAAGCCAACGCCACGAAGGCAGCCCTGGATGAGGCCAACAATGCCCTGAAGATATCGCAAGAGAATGAGCGAGTTGCCAAAGCTCAAGCCTTGGAGGTGATTCAACAGCGGGACCAGCTTCAGCTTGAGGTTAATGATCTTAAGCAGAAGCTTGCGGAGGTCGACAATCTAAAGCAAAGGCTTGTGGAGGTCAAGGCCAAAGCAAAGGAGGACGTTGCTGAAGCGGAGAGCTCTTTAGAAGAAATGTTCTATCAGGTCTGGGTGTATAACCAGGAATGGGACTTCTCATTCCTGGATGCGGAAGTTTGGGGGAGCTACCTTGCCAAGTTCTAGGACAAATTATAAAAGGAGCTTGCGGATACAGCCGAGGCTTTCGGAGCTGCGGCAGAGGTCGAGAAGGAAGAGGTGTCATCCCAGAGGCAAGTCACCGGAGCTCAGGGATGAAGGGGGACCTCTCTTATAGATGTATATATATATATTTTAGGCTTGGAGATTTTTGTATATAGGCCTTTTAGGCCGAGACAATTTCTCCTTGAGTTATTCATATAATTATGTTAGTACATGTTCATTAATTTCTAATTTATTTTTGTTCCCCTTCACCTATTATCCTATCATGTTTATGAACTTTAAGTCTTTGTATATTTGCATAGTCATAGGGGTTAACTTTAGATCGAGATGAGTGTCTGATGACTCGACCAGTTAATTCTGGTCAATGACCTAGTTATAACCAGGAGTTTGCTCGCCTAATAGTATTATACCTGTTAGGAATCAGGCCTCAGACCTGGTTATATCCAGGAGTTTGTTCGCCCAATAGCATTGTACCTGTTAGGAATCAGGCCATGGACCTGGTTATATCTAGGCGTTTGCTCGCCCAATAGCATTGCAACTATTAGGAATTAGGCATTGCCCCTGGTTATATCTAGGATTTCCTAGTTGAATTCTAGGTTTTGTTTCTTTTAATTTTCTTAACTAAGTTCGTATTCAGAATTTCTTTGAAAATTTGAGCTTTAAAAAGCCGTAGAATAATCAATTTTCTACATTCTAAGTTTTGTAAATTTCATCCAAAATTTTTAAATACTTTAAAGACTCTTTTAGGGTTATATGCCCCCCAAGTAATCAGAACTTATGAATATTCTAGGTCGCTTTTACAAAATGAGCACATACATTACAAGAATAAGATAAAATATTGATTCTACATTTAAATTACGTAGTAGTCCAGTGTTATTAAAATAGAATGACTTTTATAAATAAGCCTTACACGAAAAAATACTAAAAGCATTAAAAACTAACAAAGTCATCCTATTACTGATAGTATTTTTTGAGATGTAGAGCATTCCAGGTTTATGGGACCAACTCTCCACTTAACTGAGCTAATTTGAAGGTTCCTTCACGAAAGATTTCCACGATCTGGTATGGTCCTTCCCGGTTCGGTCCCAATACACCATCTTTAGGATCTTTATTTGCCAAAAACACCCTTTGGAGCACTAAGTCACCCAGTTCGAGTCTACGCCCTTTTACCTTTGAGTTAAAGTAATGAGTAATCCTCTGTTGATAATGGGTTAGCTGTAATTATGACTCCTCCCATTTTTCCTCGATCAGGTCCAAAGATGCGTTGAACAAGTCTTGGTTTCGATCTTGGTCAAAGGTTTTCTGCCTATGTGATGTCACTAGTGTCTCAATTGGGAGCATAGCCTTACTTCCAAATATTAAAGAGAAATGAGTGTGCCATGTGGAGGTGCGATGTGAGGTCCTATAGGCCCAAAGTACTTGCGGGAGCTACTCGGGCCATAATCCCTTAGCTTCATGTAGTCATTTCTTTAAGCTCACCTTTAGGGTTTTATTTATAGACTCGACCTGCCCATTAGCTTGCGGATACTCCACTGAAGAAAAACTCTTGGTTATGTTGTACTTCTCACAAAAGTTCGTGAAAAGATCACTATCGATCTGAGTTCCATTGTCAGACATGGTCTTCTTTGGGATCCCAAAATGGCATATGATGTTATTTATGATGAAATCCAAGACTCTCTTCGAGGTTATGGTTGCCAAAGGCTCGGTCTCGACCCACTTTGTAAAGTAGTCGATGGCGACAAATACATAGCAAACTCCTCCTTTTCCAACTGGTAGTGAACCAATCAGGTCGATCCCCCATACTACGAATGGCCAGGGTGATGAAATCATGGTTAACTCCATGGGTACTGCTCGAGCGATTGTGGAAAAGCGTTGGCACTTATCACACTTTTGGACGTATGAGGCCGAGTCCTTTTTGAGCGTAGGCCAAAAATGAACCCTGCCTCAATATCTTTAGAGCCAGGTTTTGCCCCCAAGTGTGGTCTCCGCATAATCCTTCATGTATCTCATGTAGGATAGTCTGTGCTTCCTCGGGGAGAACACATCGTAGGAGGGGGAGCAAATGCCCTCTTCGATAGAGAATTCCCTCAACCAGAACATACGTGAAACTTGATATAACAATTTTCTTGTCTCCTTTCGGTCATTTGGTAGCTTACCAGTTGTGAGGTATTCTACTATGGGGGTTATCCAGGTTGCTTTTGTGTCAATCACTCTGACCTCAATCTGTTCTTTCGTTATGCTTGGTTGTTCTAAGAAATCCACTGGGACTACATTTAACGTATCCGCCTTTTTGGTGGTGGAAAGTCGGGCTAACACATCATCAGTCGAATTTTGCTCACGGGGTACTTGCTCAATGGAGCAGAACTCAAACTCAGACAACTCATCTTTAACCTTAGCTAGATAAGCTTCCATTTTGATACCTCGAGCTTGATACTCCCCCAATATCTGATTAACCATGAGATGAGAATCACTGTAACATTGAATCACCTTTGCTTTAAGTTTTTTTTGCCACTCGCATTCCCGCTAATAGAGCCTCGTACTCTGCTTCATTGTTGGATGCTTCAAAACCGAACCTCAGGGTTGTATGGAATCGATGTCCCTCAGGCAAGATTAGAACTATCCCATCTCTGGATCCGTTCTTGTTAGTGTTGGTATTAAATGATCAAATCAAAGATATGCAACGAAATATATAAACCCATTTTAATAAATATTAATACCAGCCAGGATCATACACATATATAAAAATTAAATCACATACAAAATAGATCAAGGATTACCTCTTGTAGCCTATCAAGTGTCCTCGAATCTTTTTGTATAAAATTAACAATCATCTTATCCAACAATCTAAAAGCTCACACCCTGATCTTCCAGACCAATCCTTAAACATACAAGGACGTGTGTGGGCACGTAGGATTAAAAATGTTGATTCATGTGACTCTCTAGATGTACTCAACACATGACATCTAGAGAGGTTTGACAAAGAGAAGGTTTAGAATAGTTTTCAGGTTTTGAGAAAACTATCGCTTTAGAGAGAGAGAGAGAGTGAGTCTATATTTTTATTCTAAAATATAATAATAAAGTTTATTCTTAAAGTCACATACTATCATACTTATATAAAGATATTTGATCTAATTAAATAATCTTTATTTTATTAAAAATATAATTCAAATTAAAACTAATAAGATATTTATATTGAATTATTTATTTAAATCATATTTAAAAAGAATAATTAAATAACTAATTAAAAAAAATTATTTGAAATTCAAAATTCAAACCTCAGGGATAAAAATCCCTGAGTTAGGCGCCACACACTATGTTGCAGAGTGTCTGTCTCCCAACCTAATTAAGATTTCTTTGATTTTCTCATTTGTTTGTTTAATCAATCTTTACGACAATATATTTATTCCAACATAAATATCAGTTAATTTAAAATTAACTTTATCTTAAACTATCAGTTTTAAATTAAATAAATAAATATTATATTGTAAATAAGATATTTATTATTCTCTCTTCATATTAATCCAAACAAGATTAATTATAATTTTAACCTATAGTTTTTCAAAATAAAAACTATATAGTTAATTAATTAATTAATTCACAATTAATCAATTACCCATAATTATCACATAATTATTTCCTTGCCTTGGAAAATTAATTCCTTTGCAATTTAGTCATTTCTCTTTACAAATATTTCTTTTGACATCCTTACTCTTGACAGTGTAGGACAGAGGTGATCTGGGGACCATGGACCTATAATACGAAGCTCCAATAAACAAGATTATTAATGAAACTCTTTAATCTAATAGTCTTATTTATTAATTCTATGATTACTCCACTATAAATATGGAGTTTTACTCTAAGTATTTATAGAATTACATTTACAAAGTTTTCTCTTGTAGTCCATTGATATAATCAATATATGTAGTTCTGTCCTCCATTATTGGTTCGTTAATTAGAGCTGGTCAAAATTACCATTTTACCCTTCTAATTACCTATTGATCCTTAATTACCGTTAATTCATTAGCGAATAATTAATCTATAATCTAATTATAGATTTGAGCTCAATAGCTATTCAGTTCCAGAGTGAACCCTTAATGGAACAAATATTCAATCCGTTAGGAAAGCATGAATTCCATTATTGTAATTCATGTTCCCAGCCATTCATGATACTGAATCTCCAAAACAAAAGTCATTAGTCTCATTATTCTAAGAGACCTTAATGAGTGAATCAAAAGATCCAATAAATATAAACAGGAGTTCATGAATACTCAGGATTTAGACTGATCTACAAATGATCATCTATTATGATAAGAATGAAATCTTTACGTCAAACGACAACTCTATAAAGATAATTAATTCTCATCGGTCCTGTCATATATAATCTTTATTATATACAACACCTTTACTAAGATGTCTATCAACACCAGTAATTCGAATCTAGATTACTCGCATCTCGTATGCTTAGCAAACGTACTAGTAAACATTCATTAAAGATTCCATAATTTAATATGTTACTGGCTATTTTATTCATTATATATGATCTTAATTCTCTTGTACTAATACAAGATCATATTCTCGTAAATGAATAGGGAATTTTCTTGATATTATTATATAATTAATTCAAACAATAATTATAACATTCAAATATAATAAAATTGTACTTTTATTTAAAACCAATAAAATGTCTTTACATGCTTTTAGGGCATCAATCCTAACAATCTCCCACTTGCCCTCAAAGCAAGTGAGGCATCTCCCTTAATCCCATATTGCGTACGTGACCCATGAACGACTTTGCAGGAAGTGTCTTGGTAAACGGGCCAGCCAGGTTTTATTCCGACACTATCTTCATAACAATCACATCACCTCGGTGTATAATCACTTTTACCAGATGGTATTTCCTTTTTATATGCTTTCCTTTCTTGTGGCTTCTCGGTTCTTTGGAATTAGCTACTGCTCCACTGTTGTCAGAGTACAAGATTAGTGGCTTATGTCTTGAACACTTGTCAGTGGATTTTGAAATGAAGCAGTTTAGGGCCGTCACTTTTCCAATTAAGCTTTGTACTTCTTTAGGTGGCCTAGGCGAAGACATTTCTAGTAACGACCTGATCTTCTTTGGGTTTGCATCTATCCTCCTTGTGTTGACTATGAAGCCCAAAAAAATTTATGAGGAAACCCCAAAGGTGTACTTCTAGGATTTAGCTTCATGTCATATTTCCTTAGCATGCCCAAACATTCTTCTAGGTAAGATACATGGTTGCTGGCAGTCTTTGATTTAACGAGCATATCATCAATGTACACTTCCATGTTTTTCCCAATCTGGTTAACAAACATTTTGTTGACCAGTCGTTGGTACATTGCACCAGCATTTTTCAGCTCGAATGACATAACCTTGTAGCAGTATACGTTATGCTCAGTCATGAAGCTAGTGTGCTCTTGGTCTGCAGGGTTTATTGCGATCTAGTTATATCCAGAATATGCGTCCATGAAAGACATGAGCTCGTGACCGACTGTTGTGTCTACCAACTGATCGATTCGAGGTAGTGGAAAACAATCCTTAGGACAAGCCTTATTGAGGTCAAAGAAATCAATGCAAGCTCTCCACTTTCCATTGGGCTTTGGGACCAAAACAGAGTTAGTAATCCAGGTTGGATATTTTGCTTCCCTTATGAATCCACACTTAAGTAAGTGAGATAATTCTTCTTCTAAAACTTATGATCATTCCTTCCAAAAAAAAAAATCATTTTTGCACCTTTGCAGGTACATTCCTATCCAGATTCAGAGTATGCATCATAACATTTGGATTGATTCCCACCATATCTTCATGTGACCAAGCGAAAACGTCCAGGTTATTTCTCAAAAACTCGACCAACTCCTTCTTCCTTTCAGTTCCAAGATTCTTTCCCACCATTACGACCCTGAAGGTATCTCTGGGTCAATATTGATTTCCTCGAGCTCCTCCATTGCTTGGAGCTTAGACTTGTCTTCACCTAATATCGGATCAATGCCATCCTGTTGGGCGACCTTGTTATCTCTTTCTTGAGGTTCTTTCGCCCCATGAGCAATTTCCATTACCAGAGGCTCCTCATTCCCTTCAATGATGACAATCGCTTGCTGCCTGAGTTGTGATTTTCCTTTCATAGCAATGCTATAGCATTATCTAGCTGTGAGCTTATCCCCTTTTACAGTAATATACCTGAGGTCGAAGGGAACTTCATTGTTAAATGTCGGATTGAGGTGATAGCTTCAGAAGTCATCAGCGCGGGTCATCCCAAAATTGCGTTGTATGCAGCTGGACAATCGATTACGACGAACTTGAGCATTTTAGCAATAGTTTGCATATCATCTCCCCGTGTCACTACAAGCCCGATCGTCCCTATAGCTGCTGTTTCTTCTCTCGAGAGTCCGTATAGGGTCATCGAGGTTGCCTTAAGATCAGCTACAGATAACCCCATCTTTTTCTAGGGTGGACCTGAATAGCATGTTTACAGAGCTCTCATTATCAGTTAGTATTCTCTGTACTCTTCGATTGGTGAGCTGAATGGTTATCACCAGTGAATCATTATGCGAGAACTGGACATGGCTAGTGTCCTCTTCCGTGAAAATGATTGGTTGTTTTTCCAACCGCTGTTGTTTTGATAACCTTTTCTCCAGAATGAACTCAGTGCCATTGTGGGTTTTTAGCTCCTGTATGTACCTCTTCTGGGCCCTATTACTCGTGCTCGGCAGATGAGGTCCTCCAGAAATAGTGGCTATGTCCCTCCCTTCTATTGGAGGAGGGACGATCTGATTCCCCTGGCCTGGTTGAGCCTGGGGTTGATTGACAAGATTTTCCTGAGCTGGTTGAATATTTTACCATGCTGACTGATTGGGAACTACTCTGTTTCAGGCATATTGGGCTAACGTTCCAGCTCGGATGAGAGTCTCGATCTCTTCTTTTAGCTGACTGCAATCATCAGGGTTATGGCTGATGTCGTTGTTATATCGACAGAATTTGGCTGGGTCTCTCTTCATCCTCTGGTGCCTCAGAGGCTCCAGTTCTTCCATGGAAGGCGATTAGAGTTTGCCAAGAAGATATGCTCTCGTGTATCTGTCAGGTCGGTATAGGCGATGTAGATGGACTTGTAATTTTCACTGAGTTTATTCTTTTTAGTGCCATTGTGGTCGCCCTCACCAATCCCCTTCTGATTATTACTCCCTGCCTAGTTATTCTGGGTAGCAGGCTGAGTTGTAGCTGCAACATCTGTTACTGCTCCAACGGGATGAATAGGGGTCTGGCTGGTTCCCGCGATAGCAGATTGTGCTTCTTCTAGATTTATCCATTTCTGAGCGCGAGCTAAGAATTCATCTATACTCCTAACTCCTTTCCGCTGGAGTTCTTTCCATAAATCACCTCCTACTGTGATCCCTGTCCTCATAGCCATGACCTTGGAGTTGTCATCAGCATATCTAGCTCGTGTTGCCGCATTGGTAAACCAATTCAGATATGCCTTCAGGGATTCACCGGGCTGCTGTTTGATGTTCGCCAATGAATCGACTTCAACGCGAAGTTCCTTCGCAGTTCTGAACTGCCTCTTAAATTCAGAAGATAGTTTCTTCCATGAAGTGATTAAATGTTTCTAGTACTTATTGAACCATAACTTGGCTAACCCAGTCAATGTTGCTAGGAATAGGATACATCTTAGGTCAAATCATTGTGGGCCATCATTAAGGTATTGAAGGTCCCAATGTGATTGAACGGGTCGGAGTTTCCATCATATGTGGTCATGGTCGGCATCCTCAAGCTAATAGGATACGGAGCTGTCACATTGTTAGGAGCAAAAGGCTCAAGATCCTCATTGGCATCACAATCGTCGACTCATTTCCCAAATAGGAGTTTCTTCATCTATTCTTCCATTAGGGTTAGCTGCTTGAGGGTTGAATCCTTGGCATCTAGGTTATTCAGGAGTTAATTATCAGCCCCCATCCTGTTGTATGCTTTAGATGGATTATAGCAACGCCCTACTACTCAGGGACCGTTACACTGTGTATTTTAAATAACGCTAAACTTGCTAAACAAGTCATTTTGCCATAATTGTGTAACTAAACGAGATTAACAGTTTTGGGTTAAATTTTTTGGAGAAAGGTACCATTATTTCATCAAAGCGTTTACCTCATACATGGGATCCCAAAATACATTTAAAAGGTTAATTACAATGGAAAAGTTACAACCAGCCGATCAAAGCGGCAAAATAGGGTTTGACCCTAGTTCCTTTTTAAACCCTCGGCTGTGGCGGTCGAGCAGCCGCATATGTACACATCGTCACCTAAGCTCTCCAACTCAAGGATGGTCCAACTTTCTTTTCCCTTTACCTGCACCATATAGCATCCGTGAGTCAAGGCTCAACAATAAAACTTAAATATGCTCATAAGCAATTAATAACATATATCTAAATCATAATAAGCATGTCTAGCAGTAATAACCCTACTCGTGCATGCATACCATCATATAAATGACTACATGGTCATATGGGCCAATAGCCCAAGATCACCATCAATGAATCATATCGGGGTCCAATGCCAAAAATACATGATTATGGAATCATACTAGGGCTCAGCACCCAAACACATGATTAATAAATCATATCGGCTCAACGCTTTAGAATATGGGACTAATGAGTCAACCCGGGGCCCTTTGCCCTGTCCTTTGTATAACCATCCTTAGAGTTGGCCCAGCGTACCTGGCACTGAGTTTTCCCCGAACAATAGGTCGGTCAAGCTATGATTCGCTTCTGGTTATACATAACCATATCGACCATCGCTCAATGCGCTGTTGCCGTTCTTGACTCATAAGTCAATGCTTTTCGACCAACACTCAACGTGCTAAGACCGCCCTTGACTAATAAGTCAAAGCTTTACGACCAGCACTCAATGTGCTAAGGCCGTCCTTGACTAATAAGTCAATGCTTTATGACCATTACTCAACGTGTTAAGGCCGTTCTTGACTAATAAGTCAATGCTTTACGACCAATACTCAACGTGCTAATGCCGTCCTTGACTAATAAGTCAATGCTTTACGACCATCACTCAACGTGCTAAGGCCGTCCTTGACTAATAAGTCAATGATTTACGACCAACACTCAACGTGATAAGGTCGTCCTTGACTAATAAGTCAATGCTGGGCCAAACCCTAGGATATGGGACTAATAAGTCACCCCACAACCCATCGCCCTATCTCATGTATAACCAGCCTTGGAGCTAGCCCAGCGTACCTGGCATTGAGTTTTCCACGACCATTGGGTCAAACAAGCGTATGATGCGCTCCTGGTTAACTTAACCAAACCGAATAGTGCTCAATGTGCTATTTCCACCCTTGACTAATAAGTCAATTCTTTTCGACCAGTGCTCGACGCTATTTTCGTCCTTGACTAATAAGTCAAGCCTTTCTCAATTAGATAATGCAAACCGGCATATATCATATATCAAATATCCAAGTATAAAGCATTCAACAAGCTTAATCAACAATCACAAGCATAACCATAATCATGCACATTCTCAGGCATTCATGCCCTATTCATATCCCTGTTCAGTAATTCGGGCCAAGCCATAATCACATGTATCACAAACTGGGTGCAATTTTCTTACCTTTAGTCCAAGCACAAGTTACCAATGAACGACCCTCGAGCACGATCCCGGTTCTGAGCCCCTAGAGATTACCTTGTCACAACCATAATATAGAATCCCATCAATAATGAGTAAACACAGGATTTTGACTGAGTCCTAGCCTCCGGGACATCGAATCCTACTAAATCGGGTAGTAGGATCGATCCCGAGGCCTTAGGTTTGAGTTCCCGCACTCAAACCTCCCCAAGGCAAAAAATCCCTTAAGCGCCGCGACCCATTCAAGTCAGAGGCCCGAGCCTCTTCTTTATCAGCACCAACGCCGCGGTGCCAATAGACCTTTGGCACCTGCTTCTCCTTCGACCGATTTGAGCCGCGACGCCCCAAGAACAGGGCCGCGACTAGACATGAAATCCCAAATTTTCATCCATTTTCCCTTGCCAAATCCCTCCATAAAATTATCCAAGCATAGCCAAATCTCATGAACAAAATTCCCAAAGAACTCAGCAGCCCAAAACCATCGAAACCTAAGTTACAATTCAATCAAAAACTCATCAAAACACAAAAATCCAATCAAACTTAAGAAACTCAAAACTCAGAACTTAAAGCTTGGATTACCCCTGATTACATAGTTTCCCAGCTAAATCCTCCGACTATCAAGCTTCTAATCTCCCTTGGAGTAACTATGACTCTAACCTTGCTTGAATCTGAGCCCTAAAACTAGAGTTTCCTTCAAAAACACTAACGGGCGTCAAATGAGCAAACATGAGAGAGAGAATACTGAACGTATTTTTTTGTTCCTGTCAGGTTACTTCAAGCTTAAGTAACCTTAAGCAAATCCCAAAACTCATGGTACCCAAAAACGTCCCTGGGCCAAATAGTCAAAATTCTTAGAATTCCCTCATGATCTCACTAACTCCCAATATATCATCAAATAATCATTCCCATTACCCAATATCCTGGTAATGTACTAAATACCCAATATACCCCTTGACTCACTCCGAGTCAAGTATGGGTCCCGTTGTAACTTTCCCACTAGCTTGCTCCCTAGGATCGCCTCGTGCCAAGTAACCCAAATATATCCACATAATGATGTGTCTCACACATATATCACATATATGCCAAATATACCCATAACGGGCAAAATTACAAAAATTTCCCTTTTAATCAGAAATGGACCCACATGCATATTTAATACACCTAAACATGCATATAAAGTCATATGATAATATAACTCACATAATCATATAATGATACACATATATATCACATAATTTCCATAGTTTGCCATTCTGGCCCCTAATCAAGGCCCTAAGCCTTATTAGGTGATTTGGGACGTTACAACTATCCCCTCCTTACAGGAATTTCGTCCTCAAAATTTTACTTGAACAACTTGAGATATAGATCCCGCATATTTGATTCCAGTACCCAGGTCGTTACCTCGACCTTACTGTTTCTATATAATAACTTATCCAAATGTATAGTTTTGTTCCTCAGAACCTTATCCTTTATGTCTCATATCTGGATTGACTATTCCTCATAGGATAACTCAGCCTCCAGTTCCAGACCTCATAACACATGAGTGTCATCTAATACATGTTCCCTCAACATGGGAATATGAAATACATTGTGTAAGACCGACAATGCCGAAGATAAGGCCAATTCATAGGCCACCTGACCGATCCTCTCTAGGATATCAAACGAACTTACAAATCTAGGGCTCAACTTGCCCTTATCTCCTCACCCCTTTCCATGGTGATACTCTAAGGAAGACATAGTCTTCCACTTGGAACTCCACGTTCCTGCATTTTAAATTAACATAACTTTTCTATCTACTCTGAGAAGCAAGTATCCGAGATCTAATCTTTTCAATAGCCTCAATGGTTCTCTGAACTACCTCAGGACCTATATATTTCATCTCACCCATCTCATCCCAGTGAATGGGTGATCTAGACTTCCTACCATACATCATCTCATAAGATGCCACTCCAATAATCAACTGATAGATATCATTATAGGAAGACTCTATTAGAGGCAAATATTTATTCCAAGACATTTCAAAGTCCAATACACATGCTCTCAGCATGTCCTCTAATATCTGGATAATCCTCTCCGATTTACCATCAGTCTGAGGATGATAAACTGTACTGCACTCCAGTTGTATACTCATCGCCTCCTGTAACCATCCCCAAAACTTGGAAGTAAAGATAGGATCCTTATCCATCAGGATAGATCTCAAAGGCCCAAGAACACTACAAGAAAAAAGTTTTTTAGCTATAAAGAAATTGGTAGCAAATGATATATATTTAGAAGCTAATACATTTTTAGCTACCAAATTTTTTTGGTAGCAACTTTGTAGCTAAAACCCCGTCGCTAAAAGTATTTTGCTACCAAATTTTTTTGTAGCTAATAGTTTTTGTTTGCTACTAAATTTTTAGTAGCAAAATAATTAGTTTTTGAGACTATTAAAATTGTTTTGCTACTACAATTTGGTAGCAAATTTCTCTTAAACTGGTAGCCAATGCAATTGTCATTAAAATTTTAAAATGAGAAACGTGTGAAACAAAACTAATTAATATGTATTGGACAATAATACAAATGTCCTTTGACAAAAATTTAAAAAACAAACCTGCTATATATATGCATATTCTATTTTTTTAATAACAAAAAACTACTAAACTTAACTATAACCACACATTTAGGAAATAACAATCATTAATTATAAAATAATAAATTTAGTTTTAATTTATCATAAGAGTGTAAAGAAGCAAATCATAAAAATTAATTATAAAAATACAATTTAATATTTTAAAATTTGTATTTCATAAAAGATACATATCTATATACATATAATTAAGCACAAATGTAGGAAATACAAGTATTAATTAAAAAAAATAGAAATAACTAATTTGAATTTTAAATTTGAATTTCTGAAAATTAATATATATATACACATCTCTTCTATATATATACAATATTTTTGTTTCAAATTGTTTTAAAATAATAAATAATATTCAATTGCGGTAATTGAGGAATTGAAAATCTAAAGGTTAATTTTTTTATTAAAACTTTCAAACTTACTTTAACCTTGATTTTTTTATTTAAACTTTCAAACTTGCTTCAACATTTTTAAATGAATTCAATAAAAAAATTGATCAATGCCTTTACATGGTTTTTTGTTAATGTGAATGATAAAAATATCAAACTTGATATTTATGTTTCAAATTTCTATGCATTAATAAATAATATTCAATTACACTGATTGTCAAATTTGAAATCTAGGCCTTTATTTTGGTATTTAAAATTTGTTTTATTTGAATAAACTGTGACTAAATAAATAATCAAATCATTCAGAATAAATAATCTCAAAATTTATTCCATTCTGTTGAGATCTTTTCAAACAATATTAAGTTTAAATTAATTTTAAAATAATATCTAAAATTTAACATCGCAATCACATTCTTATATAAGAGTTATCATATCAATTATTTTTATCAGCATAGAATTTTTCTCTCCAACCAATATCAAGTATGAGAGTACATCATAATTACATCTAACTCAATTTCTTTATAATCATAAATCATTGATGGCTGTATTATTTAAATTGATTTACAACTCTTTTTTTTTTCTCTTAAATCAGGTGTTCAATCTATGCAAAGTTCCAAGGTAAATCTTTATTGTCACATAAAAATATTGCAAATTCAATTTTTTTTAAAGAAATTATACTATTCATCTTATACAGAATCAGTTTTTATCTCAAATCAAGTAGTGTCACAAAAATCACAAGGTACAATTTATACAAATTCAGTTATAAATAAACATATTCATCTTTTACCAATTCAATTATAAATTAATATATTCATCTTATAGAAATTCGATTTTTATCTCTAAACAGGTAGTGAATCACAAATAAGTGAAGTCGGTTCATATAATATAAAGTTCAACGAAACACGAATCATAAGGTACATCTTATACAAATTTAGTTATGATTTTCTCTATTCATCTTATACGAATTCTTGAAAAAACCATGAGTAGAGTTTATCAAAATTAAGTTTTACTCAATTTCTTTATAATCATACATCATTGATTGTTGTATTATTTAAATTGATTTAGCACATTTTTCTTCTTCTCAAATGAGGTGGTCAATCTACGCAAAGTTCCAAGGTTAATCATTATTGCCACACAAAAATATTGCAAAATTATCTTATACAAAATCAAATAGTGAGTGAATCAGCACGAATCACAAGGTACCATCTCATTTCCCATACAAATTCAATTATAAATTACCATAGTTATCTTATAGAAATTCATTTTTATCTCAAATTATATAGTGTTTAGGTACCATCATATACAAATTCATTTATAACCTATAAACCTACACTTGCCTCTGAAAATTATATTTAATAAATCCTAAATAATATATTTAATATAGTAACATATAAAAAAATATTAGCATATAAATATAGCAAAAACCACATAAATAAATAGTTAATAAATATAGTAACCAAATAACATATTAAAAAACATGCAATATTCAAACAAATTTCAGAATATAGTAATGAAATAAGATATTCAAAACACATGCAATATTCAAATAAATTTAAGAAAGAATAGCTTTATAGTAAGAAAATTACCTAAAATTTAAAAGATTGGTGCCTCAGAATGCTATCAATAAAGGTCAGTCTTTGACCCAAACCAAGCTACTACCATTTTGGAATATGATTAGAAGACTTGTCCTGTTTTTCAGCCTCCCTAGGTCTTGTCTCTACCACAACAAAACAATAAGTTTACAACCAGAGAACAAAAACAACAAAGTATAAAAAAAATTATAAACGAACAGAACAAAAACTACTAGAAAATTTGAAATTCAACGCCAAAGATTACACAAACCTGCAACCCCAAAAAAGCTAATATTAGAAACTATTTATTGCCTAATAATATGTTTGGATGAAACTTTGTTAAAGACAAACCATAATAGAAGTACTAACATCAACAAAAGGGACTATTACCTTCCACAAAATTCCCAAGAAGACAAAATATGTATCCTAATTTCTTGGTCTCTAATAATTGAAATACATTATTACCTCTTGTTTGAGCTCTTTGTTGTCCTTTCCCAGTCGTTCCAAGACCAACCTATATATATACATAAACATGAAAATTGATTTTCCAGTAATTGAAAAATACACACATATATATATATATATATAAAGAGAGAGAGGAAACTAACCATAGCTCGTGGAAGACATGGCCGCAAATGGATACAGCTTGAAGATCTTCAATAATGCCCTTGAGATCTTTGTAGCAGATTGAGCAAATGGTTTTCTCAAAGGCGTTGTTGCCATTGACCATCTCTGTTAGGGTAAAATATATATACATGTGAAAAGAAGAGAAGAGAGGCAGAAATCACTCCTGGTCTGGTCGTGGTTTGGTGTGAAAACAGGCGAGGTGAGGTGGCGCAAGGGTGGTCAAATGGTGGTGAGGGCTAAGTTGGGGTCGCATCTGGGTTTGGGTCACCTGGCTTCGGGGTCACGCACGAGGGAGGCTGAGATGGGCCTGGGTGATTCAGACACTTGCACTTGGGTCCTCACGACCCGAGTAGGACCGTTGAGGTCGGAGATGGTGAGGGAGGGACGACGGGGTCTGGCTATTTTTGGGTGAGGGGAGATGGAGCTAACGAAGATGATGGTGGTGGTATGAGGGAAAGAAACATAGGGTATGAGGAGAGGAAAGAAAGAAAGAGGGGCGGCTGATGAGTTTGGCTAGCTAAGAATAATGTGGAGAGAGAATAGGGTTTCAACTTTTAAAATAATAATAATAATAATAATATATTATAATTATATTTAGGGGAAAGAAACATAGGTCTAAATTCTGGTTTCTTTTTATTATTACATTTAACGTCTCTGTTTTTTTTTATTACTATAAATTACATATAGGTCCAAAATGCCACCTAGTCTACTTGCAAATACTCCATTAATTTTTAATCACTTACAATTCTAATCATTAAATTTTTTTTTAATGTACTTAGTGTAAGACATCCTAAGGAGTCAATAAATATAAAAATTATTGTATTGAATTAAACACATTAGAATTAACACACCAACAATTTAGAGCCAAAGAAAATACACAAAGTAAGTAATTTAAAAATAATATTATTTATATCTATTTTTTACTTCTTTTGGTTGAAAATAAAAATTATATATTTAAAAATAATATTGAACTCCATCATTATCTTTGTCAAAATGTAAGGTGTTTGGATTTACATTTCAATTTTATTCATAATCATTTAATTGCTTTCGGTCAACTCTCTCAAATATTTATTTTCTCTATTTTTGAGGTAAGTCTTTAATTATAGCTTTCATTTTTTATTTTGGCTTGTCGATTGTTGTAATTTATTAATATATTTTTAAAGAGAAATTTGTAGAAAAAACATCATTTTTTGTAGTACTTAAATACCCCAATTTTTATTTTCTTGATAGTCGTAGGTTCAACTTATTTTTTTTTGGGTTTAACCCAATAATATATAATTTTTACCCCAATAATCTTAAAATCTATCCAAAGTTTATACTACAAAATATTAATAACTAAAAATTTATGCCTAAAATTTATAACTTAGTTAAAAAAATATTTATATATATTAAAATTAATAAAAATTAAATAAGCTAGGTAGACAAAATTTGGAAGATATTATTATCATCATATAATATTAATAATTAAGTTATTTTGGATAACAAATTGGATATATATTAATAAATATATAAATATTATTGTTATTAATTTCCATATATATATAACATAGTTTGGTGGATTAACATATTTTTATATAAAAAAATATAACTACATTAAAAATTTAACTTTATTATTATTATTATAACTTTATTTTCAGGATTACACCCATCACTATTCACCTTCATTACTTTGAGTGCTACCAGGTTAGTAGTAAAATATTAATTATTTATTATTACATAAATAATTGGAAGTTGCTTGGAATATGAAAATTTAGTTAATTAGTATATTTAAAACATATTTTATCATTTAATTATTTAAATACAAAATCAACATGCAAATAGGTTGATTTAGTATATATGTCATATTTTATGCATTGCAATTTTATTTTTAATAAGTAACGTGCAATTTTATTAATAATAGTAGTGTTTAAATGTTTATAATAATAGTAGGGTTTTGGGTTTTGAGTTTAATATTAATGTGATCTTATAATTTATCCAAAATTTATACTACAAAATATTAATAACTAAAAATTTATACCCAAAATTTTTAACTTAGATAAACAAAATTTTTATTTATATATATTTAAATTAATTAAAATTAAATAAGTTAGGTGGACAAAATTTGAAAGATATTATTATCATCATATAATATTAATAATTAAGTTATTTTGGATAACAAATTGGATATATATTAATAATAATTTTTATTTTCTTTATAGTTGTAAGTTCCTGGTTGTTAAGTGTGAAATAGACACATATGTGGTCGTCTTTGATTGGTCCATGTCATTATTTTTATTTTTTATTTAAAAATTCATTTTAATATTAAAAAATTATTTTAGAAATAGAAAATGAAGATTTGATTTAAATGTATGTTCAGTTTATTATTTAGGTTTTATTTTCATTTAACTTTAGAGTTTTATATATTAAATTATTTTAAATTAGAACTTAAGCTAAGATTTTCTAAAGTTTTTTCATTTTACTATTTTAATTAAATTTATAAATGAATAATAATATTAGTATGTAAAATAATTTCTCCTTCAAAAAGAATATTTAAAGTATTTTTTTTAAATGTTTTTGAATTTTTTATTAGATTTTAAATAATTTTTTAATATTTGAATGAAATTTTTAAATAAAACATTAATAATAATGGCATGTACCAATCAAAGACTTCCACATGTGTCTATCTGACACTTAAATTAAATGTATTTATAAATATATATGTAAAATAATTATAAAAAAATATGCATGTAATCGAGTAGGATAGGAAACACTTATACTCGTATCCTACCCTATACTCGCATCGGATACATATTTTTTTTGTACCATAACCATATCATACCCATAACTATAATTCAATAGCTAATTAAGTGTTTTATTTTTGTCAATGTAGTATAATTCATCATCTACTTGTTCGAAAGATAATAGAGAAATGATGGATAAAAATTGGATTTTCCAAAAGAATAGATTATCCGTAGAATATTTTGATGGACTTAAGAGTTTTATTAAATTATCAATGCTTCACTTAAATGGTGAAAATAAAATTTGATGTCCATGTGTTTCATGTATGAACTTATATTACCATGACTTTGAGACAATTGAGAGTCATATATTCGTAAAGAGATTTTATAGTATATATGTTACGTGGGAGTATCATGGGGAAGATATCATAGAAGTAAATGAAGACCGAGAGGAACTAGAAACAAATAGTGAAGAAGACAAAATATCATGTGATAGTGATAATGAAGACGATGATGATATGATACCAGCATTAGAAGATTTAGCTAATCAATATCATCAGAATAGTGATTTTGTGAACCTTGGAGATTCAAATGACCACAACAATGAAATGAATACATTGGCTGAATTATTTGCTAAAGTAGAAAAAGAGTTGTATTTTGGATGCACAACATTCTCACTCTTAACATTTATTGTTAATTTAATGCACATTAAAGTTATGTGTGGTTGGACCAACAAATCATTTGACTTGTTGCTTGACTTACTTTGGAAAGCATTTCCCAAAGACAATAAGATTTCACGGTCTTATTATGAGGCTAAGAAAATGTTGTGTGATCTTGGTTTAGGGTATGAAACTATTCTTGTATGTGAGTTTGATTGTGCTTTATACTGGAAAGAAAATAAAAATGTTGAAAGATGTCCTATATGTGGTCATGAATGATACAAATTCCAAGGAACTAAAGGTAAGAAGATCCCGAACAAAAAGATGTAATATTTTCCTATAACTCCACGTTTGCAATGACTTTTTATGTCTCGCCATACATCATCTGATATGAGGTGGCATATGGAAGAACGTGTTGATACCGAAGGTGTACTTAGACACCCAATAGATGCAGAGATTTGGAAGAATTTTGATACACAATATCCTGATTTTGCAAAAGAATCTAGAAATGTTAGGTTAGGAATTGCAACAAATGGGTTCAATCCATTTGGTGATTTATCAAACTCGTATAGCATGTGGCCAGTGTTGCTAATGCCATATAACATGCCACCATGGAGATGTATGAAACGAGAATTCTTAATGATGGCATTACTAATTCCAGGACGTCGTGCTCCAGGTAAAGACATATATGTCTATTTAGAACCTTTGATCGATGAGCTTAAGGAACTATGGGAAAATGGTGTACGTACTTTATATATTATCAATAAAGAATATTTTACCATGCGTGCTGCGGTATTGTGGACGATAAATGATTTTCCAGCATATGGTACTGTATCTGGGTATAGCACTCAAGGGTATAAGGCTTGTCCTGTTTGTTAGGATGACACATCTTCATTTCGAATAATAAGAAAAATATGTTTTATGGATCATCGTCGATATTTGTGTCCGAATCATGAATGACGCAATGATAGAGAGTATGATGGTACAACTGAAAGACATCTGCCTCCAATAATTTTAACAGAAGATGAAATCTTAGTTAAATTAAAAGGTGTGTGGAAATGTAGGCTAAGTAAAAATGATAAGATCATTAAGGACGATAAGCAACAAATGAATGATGCATGTTATGAAAACAAAACGAACTGGAAGCGAAAAAGTATATTTTGGGAGTTAGAATATTGGCCTAAATTAAAACTAAGACATAACTTGGATGTGATGCATATTGAGAAAAATATATGTGATAGTGTGGTTGGTACAATATTTAGTATTGATGGGAAGTCTAAAGATACTGAAAATGCAAGACTTGATTTACAAGACTTAAATATTCGTAAGCATCTACACATGAAAAAGAAGGGGAATAATTGGTTGAAACCAGTAGCATGTTATACGTTATCAGCGAAGGAACGACAAGAATTTTGTATGTTTATAAAGTCTGTAAAATTTCCTGATGGATATGTAGGAAATATTTCTCGAAATGTTAACATGAAGGATTGGAAATTATTTGGGTTGAAAAGTCATGATTGCCATATCTTATTACAGAGGTTGTTACCTATTGGACTAAGGCCATATTTGAAAAAGAAAGTGATGGATGTAATTGTTGAGTTGTCATTGTTCTTCAAAAAGCTATGTGTGAGGACATTTTATGTGAAAGACTTAGATGAATTGGAAGAGGGAATTGTGTTCACGCTATGTAAATTAGAAAGTATTTTTCCTCCTGCTTTCTTCGATGTGATGATACATCTTGCGGTGCACCTGCCATTAGAAGCTAAGTTAGGCAGTCCAGTACAAATGAGATGGATGTATTCGATCGAAAGGTAATATAAATTACAACTTAAATTATTTTATAATCATTGAAGACAATATTTTTATTACTATTTATTAAGAACATAATAATTTTCAGGGAATTAGGTCATTTGAAAAAATATGTAAAGAACAAAGCCCGACTTGAAGGTTCCATTGCTGAAGGATACGTTATTACTGAGGCATTAAATTTTTGTTCAATGTATCTTCGTGGAATAGAAACACGCTTTAATCTTCCGGATCGTAATCCTGAACACCTTGGAATTAGAAAACAATCTACCCAATCTATATTCAACGTGCCTACAAGACCATTTGGAAGACAATCATCTATCACATTGATTCAAGATCAACGAAACCAAGTACAATGGTACATTTTAAATAATTGTCCTGAGTTAGAACCATACTTAACGTAAGTTTATATTGCTTTTTATTTTCCTAATTCTAACACATTTATGTTTTAGCATAAAATTAATCTTTCAAGTGCTTATTATGAAAACAGTGAACATAGATTATTCTTACAATCAAAAGGAATTTTGGATATTGATCAAGTGAAAAAAAATGAATTTTCAACTTGGTTTGAAAATAAAGTAAGTTTAAAATATCTCTGTTTGATATTTTAAATTTATTATGCGCCTTCATTTTACATTTACAATATGTTATTGTGATCACAGATAAAAAAAATGAATGAAACATCATCCGGTGAAGCACAAGAAGATTTGTATGCAATTGCAATGCAACTAGATTATTTGATTTGTACATATACTGGTTGTATTGTTAATGGAGTTCGATACCATACAAAAATTCGAGATGAAAAACATTTAACTCAAAACTATGGTATTAAGGTTGAAGCTGAATATGATGGAAAAATATGTGATTTTTACGGTGTCATCGATGAAATTTGGGGAGTGCATTACATATATTGGAACAAAGTTATATTGTTCAAATGTTTTTGGTACAATACCAACGAAAGTGAAAATAGAATGTACACCGAATATCATTTTACTAGTATAAACACCAGCTCAAAATGGTTTGAAGATGAACCATTTGTTATTGCCAATCAAGTAAGTTCAGTTTTTTATTTGGACGACCTTAAAAAAAATAAAGATTGGAAAGTGGTGCAGAAAGTAAATCATCGGCACACCTGGGACATACCATCAAAGCCAGAGGATGGTGAGGTTGATGATGAAGATCCCACTATCATCAATTCCGAAGCATATCAAGAAGAATCGTCGAATGACATTGACGTAAATTTTGATTCAATGACAAGTGATACTAATCTTATTCGAGGTGATATTGCAGATATAGAATGTGATGGTGGATTGTTCAATGATCTTCTAATAGATCATAATGATCAAGTTCAAAACAAAATAAACAATGATGACACTAGTGAAGAAGCTTTACTTAATGATTCCGAAGAAATAATTTTGAGTGATGAAAGTGATTAATCATAAAGTGTGTTATTATTATTATTTTTTTGTAAATTTTTTATTATGCAAAATTATTATGTGCTAATACTAATTACATATTCTCAGTTCTTTAATCATGTCAGATAAGAAGTCTCTCGATCCACCATTAACAAGTAGAAGGTTGTTTGGTCGTAAGAGGACACATATTAACTCTTCATCATCTACACAATCTCCTTCTCCTTTGTCATGTTCTCTAAATGATGAATCAACAATACTACTAAATGATGAAACACATGAATTGTAACGACCCAAATTTGCTATTAAGGCTTAAGGGCCTTGATTGGTGTGCCGGGAGGGCATAACTGGGATTAGAATGAATGTTATTGATTTAAATGCGTAAATGTATGATTAATAGTGTGTTTACGATAATTAGTGATATTATATGATGATATGATATATATGTTTGAGATATGTGTGAGAACCACATTATGATGTGGATAATTCTGCAGCCGGCGACTCGAGGCGATCCTAGGGCTAGATAGCAGGAAAAGTCACAACGGGGCATTATAATTGACTTTGGACAAGTCAGGGGTATTTTAGGTATCGGGTAGTGATTTAGACTATCAGGTGATAAAAATAAATAATTGGAGATATATCTGAGGTTAGGATGTCTAGGCGGGATTACTGGGGGATTTTACCGTTTTGGCCTCGGGGATGTTTCCGGCACCCCGAGCTTTGGGATTAGTCTAGTAATCTAAGGGTATACTTGGAAGACTTAGGAAAATACTAGATAGAAAAGTGTAAACCGACCCTATCTCTATTTCTCTTCCTTCTCTCTCTTAGCAAAGGAAAACTACTGAAACTTGAGAGGGAATTGCTGGATTTAAGCTGTGTCTTAGGGAATTGAAGGGAATAATCTGGAGGGTTAGCTCAGGAACTGATCAAGGTCTGAGATAGAGCTAAGGTAAGTTCTGATTTTTCGTTTCTAAGGTTAGGAATTTAAAGAAAATGGCTGAGTTTTAAATATCTGTGGTTTTGGAATTTAAGGTGGGATTGAGGCTTGAAACTTTGAAGATAGGTCAGGGGACTCTTGGAGAATCGATTCTACAGCCGAGGTAAGGTTTAATTTATAGTTTGATGGTCGAATTTGAGAGTTTTCATGGCTGGTTTTGAGTTCTATGGGTTGAAATTTCAGAAGTTGGAATTGGGGTTTTGGTGAGTCTTAGGTTGGATTTTTTGTTGGATTGTGTTGTCTAAGTCATTCTAATGTTGTTATTATTAATTGGTTTTGAGTTGGGGGCTTTGGGATGGTTTAAGGTGAGGTTTAGAGTTTGAAAATGGTGGTTTCTTCTGGGTTCGAAGGGTCGGGCCGCGGCCCTTCGAAGATGTTGCATGCTGAAGAAGAAGGGCGGGCCGCGGCATGGCCCAAGCAATGCCGCGGCCCTTACCTGTTTTTGAGCCTTTGGGGGTTCTGTTTGGGGGCCATGCCGCGACATGGGTGGCCTATGCTGCGGCGCTTAAGGGATTTTGGGATTTTGAGATTTTAGGCTTGAGAATTTAACTTAAGGTGCTCGGGGTTGAGTCTTTTACCATACTTGGTGAAGTTCAATGTTACGGGTACTAGAACTTGGCTTGGGAACTCATTTGAGATTGTTAATGGTATTCTTTATCATGGTTGTGACTAGGTGTTAAGCTAGGGCTTGAGGATCGGATCGCGCTCAAGGGGTATCGTCCGTAACTAATTCATCTGAAAGCTAAAGGTAAGAAAACTGCACCCGGTTATATGTTTGTGATGGGACTAAGTGCTCCCGAGAATTGCATCGTGTCAATGTTGGTATTACGCCATGGGACATGTAAAAGCGGCCTAAGGGTGTCGTACATACTATTAGCGCACAGAGCGCGATTTGGCCACTGGGAGCCATGAACACTGGGATAACGGAGGGAGCAGCCTGTGAGCGCTAGCCCTGGTTATCGTTTATAAACTGTACATGTTATGAGTTGATATGCCTAGTGTGTGGAATACTTGACTATATTGAATGGTTATTTGAATGAGGCTATGTGATGCAACGTGAGATATTGACTTGTCTGATAATTGCTTATGCTCTGTTGATATTGTGTTTTCTTGCTGGGCCTTGGCTCACGGGTGCTACGTGGTGCAGGTAAGGGCAAGGGCAAGCTGGACCAAGCCTGAGGTGGAGAGCTCCAAGGTGGAATGTACATAGCCAGCCATTCGATCACCACGATCGAGGAGTGGACCAGGACAGGGACTACCTAACTGCTTGTTTTGCCTCAGTATGGCTGGTTACTGTATCTGAGTCTTACAACTTCTATAAACGGTCTTAAAACTTGTATTTTTGGGATCCCGTGTAATCAGATAATGTTTCTTAATGAAAAATGTGGCTTTTGAGACCAAAACGCTTTTAACCCTAGCTCCTTTGTAGCTTCTGCAACACGATTTTAATTAAATGACTTGATTAGCAAGTCTGGCACTTTATAAACACATAGTGTAACGGTCTTGGCTATCCAGGGCGTTACATGAATCCTTAGAAGGCACAAAGTGTTCATGTATGACTTATGATAATATATACATTAAAAATTTATGAAAATAGTTTTGATTATAAATAATATTATAATTATAGTACAGAATCAAAGAAGAGAACTCGTGGCCCTACTCGTGGGGATGGTGTCAGACGTTTATTAAAGGATGATACAAGTAAGTAAGTTAAAGATTTACTATAAAAAAGGTGAACTTCGAGTTCATGGGACACATGCCAGTACATTTGCGAACACTGTTGGTGTAAAAGTACGCCATCATGCTCCACTTCAGTATAGTGGCTGGGCCGAAATTCCCCCGGAAGATAAGAAAGCTGTATATGCTCGTATCATGGTATGTTTATGTTTGTACATGTATTTTATAATATTATTTTTACATAAAAACAATTTATTTTATAATTTTTAATAATTTATTTATTTTCTTAAATTATTTTTGTAGGACGTATTCGAAATAGATTTTAAAAAAGATCCATATCTAGAAACTATATGCAATTACTATTGTTGAGAGCGCTATAAAGACTATCATAACAAATGTCATACACAATACAACAATATCATCAAAGAAGGTAAAAATCCTTCAGAAAATCGTCCTGTGAAGTTGGTGCTAAGAGACGACGATTGAGAATGGATGTGCAATGAATAGTTCTCTAATGAAAAATGGAAGGTATTATATCTTTCTTGAATTTGTACACATTTCATAATTTTTAATTCTTAAAACTCACATGAAAAGTACTTTGTAGAAAAATTCAATTGCAGGGTCAAAAAATAGATCAAGTGTTTCTTTTATGCATTCTGGTGGAACTAAGTTATTTATTCAGTATTTACATGAGGAGGTAAACATATTTTTGACACAATATCATTGTAATTTTATTATATTTAATGTTATTAATTATTTAAATGCATTACAGAAATTAAAACAAACAATGGATGACAAAGTACAACAAGAAACAATGAAGTTTGGAGAGATTGAAATGTTTCAAAAAACTCATTGTACAATTAAGAATGAGTGGACCCACAGAATAGCCGAGGACAAATATGCATGTTCGACTTTTAAAAATTATGAATTTTCACCTTCTAACTTTTGTAAAACTATTACACTATTATTTTGTTGTTATTGTAGAAGGAAATGGTAGAGTTACGAAAAGAGAAACTCATTCAATTTGAAGATGGATTGTTACTAGTAGTGGATGAGGCTCCTATATACAGGCAAGTTATAGGCGAAAAAAAATATGGTTGGTTACGAGGTTTTGGTCCTGTACCCGAAAAGAAGATGTCAACCCAGTTATCATCCAAACGTGAAGAGATTGAAGATGAATGTTTGAAGAAATTAGAGAAAATCGTTGAAGATCTTAAAAACGAACAAAATAACAACATTGCAAGAATTGTTCAAGAGAATATGGAGAAGTTCTACGAATCACAACAAAGTCAATTATTAGAACAAAGAGAATTAGAGTCACAAATCACACCTCCTCCATCAATGGTTTCATTAAATTTTAAATTTTAATCCAATATTACATATAATTTATGATGTTTTTTCTATTCAATTATTAATTTTATCTTTTGTTTCAGAATAAACAACACAGCCTTTCACCGCAACTGGAGCCATGTAAAGGAAAAGATCAACCTTCTTCTTCACAAATTCTCAGTACATCCTCCATAAGTTTAAAGGAAGTGCAAAAATCTCCAATTCAATTTGAGATGCCCAAGGATGCTCCAAAGAGTGTAAAAGCTGTATTACTAGCTGTTCGACTTTATGAACCTTCACACACATTTCGTATTGCCATGGACCCAGAAATTTTGGATAGTGATCAATACTTATTTATTTCGCCTGAAGATGTGATTCACCTTGGCACCATGA
This sequence comes from Humulus lupulus, assembly GCF_963169125.1. Lineage (NCBI taxonomy): Eukaryota > Viridiplantae > Streptophyta > Magnoliopsida > Rosales > Cannabaceae > Humulus > Humulus lupulus. The sequence goes on along the minus strand of NC_084797.1, from coordinate 150,836,541 downwards.
CAGAGATTGGAGCTCCTTGTATAACATTTTGGATCAGGTAAAAAAGAAATACCTTTCACATAATTCTCATGCACAAAATAACATTATTTGTCTTACAAATTCAATTGTAATATTTAGGATCTTACATCGAAAGTTGGAAAAAGCAAATCGAGCACAATATTTTCATTTCTTTCATCCAACTTTGGATTTGGATTCGTGTCAAACACAAAATGCAATATCAATGGAAAATCACTTGGAAGACACAGACGCAAGACAATTTTGGTTGCTCCCTATTCATATTTAGTAAGATTTATTTATTTAACTAATTAAATTATCAATAAATTAATTTATATACAATATCGTATTTTATGGTCAGCAGATATCATTGGATGCTAGTAATAATTGATCCATTGCGTGATACATGTTATTGGCTTGATCCAATTAGACTACCCCCACGTAACGAAATTAAAAGTCTAATGGCAATGTAAGTTAAATAGTGCTATAGATTAGTCTTATTTAATTTTTACTTTAAATTGATTATTAAATATTTTATTTTTTATTAGGGCTTTTGATTACTATAATATCTCCAAAAATAGGCAACCAAAAGAGTCTGGTATTACATGAAAATCTATAAAGGTAAGTTATAAAATAATATCACATAATATATATATTACATTTGATAATTACTTTAAAATATTACAATATAATATTGTATTGAAAATTTAAATTATTAAAGTCTTTTTATCTTGTTATTTACATTTTTTGAATTTGTGCTGTGTCCTCAACAACCATCAAATATTGAGTGTGGATATTATGTAATGAGATATATGCGTGACTTTTGCATGGATTCTAGACCTATCAATTGGTTAACTACTCATGTAAGATGTATATATATACTATTGAAATAGAATATTTTGTTATTATATTATACAATTGACTAATATTCATTATTACTTACATTTATTTATTATAGTGCAATGAGAAGATGAAAGATTACACAAAACAAAATATTGATCAAATTCGAGTGGAGTGGGCTGACGAATTCATAGAATTGGTTGACTAATTCCAATGAGCAATACTATAGTTCCTTCTCCAATTGTTTCATTTTCAAAAGTAGTATCCAAAGAGTTTTGTGGTTCTGTTTTTTTTATTTTTTTTTATTTTGAATAGTTTTATAGTCACTATGCTCTTTTTTTCCCAAGAGGCGTTTTCCCATTTTGCGTTTTTTTACTGAGGCTTGTCATAGGTTCAATGCAATATCTTTGTTTTAGGAAAGTTATATGCATCCCTATACATGACTTAGTTTCTTACTTTTATTTTCCTTCGAGTTTGTTATTGTACTTATGATATTTTTAATTTTATCTTTTTATTTTGTCCATATACATTTAGTTGGTTTTATTTACCTTGATCTTATTTTTTAAAAAATAAAATTATTTTAAGAATTAAAATATTATTAATTTGTTGAGCGTCCATAACACAAATCTAGATTTAATTACTTTATGTTTGGTATTCTTATATATTTTTTATATTATAATTTTTATTGTGTACTTTCTCTACCAATACTTTTGTAGCAAAAATACTACTACAAGAAATATTTTATTTGCTAGTGCCAATATATGATATAATTTAGTAGCAATAAATTTATTTCTACTACCAAAGAATTGATCACTAAATGGGAAAAAAACAAAGATAAAATCATATAAAATACATCAATTTATATTTGGTGCTAATATTTAATTTTAGCTACAAAAAAATATTGGTAGCTGACAATATAAATATGCTACCAAATATTTTGGTAGCAGACGTATTTGATATCATTTAATTATAATTTTCCACTAAATCATTTTGCTACCAAAATTTAGTAGCAAATTCATTCATTGGCGCTAACAATATTAGCTACCAAAGAACATTGATAGCTGAAAATATAAATATGCTACCAAAATATTTGGTAGCAGTAATATTTGGTATTGTATGATTAGAATTTACTACTAAATCATTTTGCTACCAAAATTTAGTAGCAAATGCTAATTAACTGCTACCAAAAATATTTGGTAGCTAAAACTTTTGTAGCTAAAAACCTGATTTCTTGTAGTGGAAGGCGTATTATCTATCTTCCATAGACATCTACATAATTGTCAACTGTATCATTCATCCTCATTGGTAAAAGTAAGTTGAATTTGTATACCGGTCTATAGTGACCCAGACTGAATCATACTTGCCCACTACCTGGGCAAACCCATCACAAAATCCATCGTGATGTCCTCCCACTTCCACTTTGGGATACACAAAGGCTATAATTGGCCTTACTGGTTTCTGATACTCTGCCCTGACCTGCTAACAGGTTTGGCACTTTGCCACGTACTTAGTTACGTCCCTCTACATCTTAGGCCACCAATATAAAACTCTTAAATCCTTGTACATTTTCATGGTGCCTGAATGTAGAGAATAAGGGGTAGTATGAGATTCATCCAGAATCTCCCTTCTGATCCCAGTGTCCATCGAAATACTCATCCGATCTTTATATCTCAATAAACTCGTACCTGGCACTGTATAGTCCTTAACTATTCCGGTCAAGACATTTCCCCCCAATCCTTCCCATCTGTGGGTCACTCAACTATTTTCCTTTGATCCTCTCTAAAAGAGTAAACTCAAGCGTAATGTTGGCCAACTGGCCCACCAGTAGCTCTACTCTAGCTCTAGTCATATCCTTCAACTAATGTGATGCATAGGCAATCACATTTGTGTCAATGAAGTACCAATTCTTGAAAACTCTCCCACAAAATAGATGTAATACCCTGCCAATCTAAGGAAACTCTTGACCTCTGAGGCGTTCCTTGGCCTTGGCCAATATTTAACTGAGAGTATACCACAATATCATCGATAGAGACAATCACAAATCGATTCAAATAATCTTTGAACACTCTGTTCATCTGATTCATTAAAACAATTGGGGCATTAGTCAAACCCAAAAGACATGACTCAGAACTCCTAGTGCCCATATCTAATATAAAAGGAAGTCTTCTGCTTATCCTTCTCCCCGATCCTCTGCTGGTAATAACCAGATCAAAGAACCCTCGTGGAGAATACCATCTTACTCAATAACTGAACCTTTAGTTCCTACAGCTCTGCTGAAGCCATTAAATATAGTGCCCTAGACCTAGTTCCGTCCCTTGCACCAACATAATAAATTTTTTATCTCTTTGTGTAGAGGTAACCCTGACAAATCCCTGTAAACATATCCAGAAACTCCCAGACTAATCTAGTCTGTCCTGGTCCCACTGGCATGACCTCAGTGGTATCCATCACACTAGCTAAGAGTCCTATGCATCCTCCTGCAATAGGGCTCTAGCTCTAAGTACAAATGTCATAAGTATATGGGGTCCATGCATAGTGCCAACAAATACAAGGGTTTCTCACCCTCAAGCCCAAGGGTTATCATCTTTTCCTTACAATCTATCATTGCCCCATACTTGGCTAACCGATCCATATCCAAGATCATATCAAAGTCGGTCATAACCAACTCTATCAAGTCAATTGATGAGTCCTTTCCCACAATAATCTAACCCATTTCTTAAAATTACCAATAAGGTACCAAATTCTCATCACACCATAACCACATACCAAGTATGTGCCTTTACCAAAAGCAACAAAATAAAGAACAACATGGCACCAAAACCAATCAGCATAATACAAGAATCAAAACTAGGAAGCCGACCTACCACTACTAAGGGACCAACCTCAGTCTTAATCTCTGACTCTGACTGCGTCAGAGCAAACACTCGAGCTGGAGTCGAGCAGTTTGCCCCCTTTGGTTCATCCTTTCTTAGCCCTGGGCAATCCCTCCTGAGGTTCCCAACTATCCCACATAAGAAACATGCCTTTGCTCGACATTCCCCGAGATGGTGTCTCCTGCACCCAGTACATTCATGGTAGAGTTTCCAATCCTCATCCTCGCCCTGATGCCCTATCTGAGCACTTCGAAACCCCTTTTCTAATCCAGAGGTACCAAATACATTAATAACTTTTCTTTCCTAATCACTGGGGCCTCTGCCCCTGCCTGATCCAATAAACAGAGGTATCACTGCTTGAGCTCCGCGCTCTTCGACACTCTCCCTCCAAATCTCATTTCCTGTGCCCTCAACAACAAGGGCCCTCCCTACCACCTGAGCGTAGGTAAAGATATCATGTACTGGGGCGATTCTAATGCCCTAGGCTATCCCAGCATTCAATCCTTGGATAAATCACTCTTTCTGAGCCACATCCGTGGGTACCATATCAAAAGCAAACTTGGCCAACCCATCGAATTTGTTAACATACTGTTGTATTTCCCTGAACTAGGTTCAGAATTTCATTTGTCTTAGTAGTCTTAATTGTATCACAGTAATATCTTTCATTAAACAACTGCCTAAATTCTTTCCAGTTCATTGTAGTTGTATCTCGTGTCTGGGATACAACTTCCCACCACGTTCGGGCATCTTCCCGCAACACATATATAACATAGATCACCCTATCATGACCTACCACCCCCACACTATTGAGGATGGAACTGATCATGCCCATCCATTGTTCACCTCTGAATGGATCTAGGCCTCCCTAAAAAAACTAGAGGGTAATATTCCTGAAATCTCTCATATAGAAATTCCCACCTGTTCTCAAACCTAGGCTGAGCTAAAACTGATGCCACTCCTGGCATAACAAAGGAAGACGTGTTCCCTGAAAGAACCTGCTATTTTAAACACATGATCTCTTCATCTTGCCTCTGCAATCTTAATTACATATTTGTAAACACCTACTACCAATTCTAAGGGGCAGGCAAAGGGCTTAGGCCATGGCTGTAATTCCCAACCTCAGTATAAACACCACCGGGTCCCATTAACTGCCTTGGGTACATAACCTCTCATTTAGTCAGCAGTCAATAACTTGACCCATTAGGCATGATGAACACTTTAAAAAGCCTTCCCCACGAGAACAATCACACAACACCACATTCACATACCACTGTAGTACTAAAATACAAGCCCATAACATCCATGCATAAATCAATAACCCTTGCTCTTTCCAACATACACATCATGCTCTTAGCTCCAGCATTCAGATAACATATTCATATATTCACTGAGCAGGTAATCACATAATCATATCAACAGTCAAGGGCCAGGACCAATCAGAATCTTATGCTTCCTAATAAGGCATGCAGGTAAAGCATTTATATCTTATTTAAGAAGTTAGACACATAACCACATAAATAGTCACCATACCCTGAGTGGAGTTTGTCTTTAGTGATGAGTGTACATGCTCAACTTGTCTTCAGGAACCCTTAACCTTGGCACACTTTGATACCAAGTGGTAATGCCCTGCTACTCAAGGACCGTTACAATGAGTAATTTAAATAGTGCTAAACTCACTAAATGAGTCATTTGGCCATAACTGTGTAACTAAACGTGATTAATAGTTTAGGGTTAAATTTTTTGGTGAAAGGTACCATGGTTTATCAAAATGTTTACCTCATACATGGGATCCCAAAATACATTTAAAAGGTTAATTACAATGGAAAAGTTACAATCAACCAACCTAAGCGCAAAATAGGGTTTGACCCTAGTTCTTCTTTAAACCCTCGGCCGTGGTGGTCGAGCAGTCTCATATGTACACATTGTCACCTAAGCTCTCCATCTCAAGGATGGTCCAGCTTTATTATCCCTTTACCTGCACCATATAGCACCCGTGAGCCAAGGCTCAGCAAGAAAACTTAAACATGATCATAAGCAATTAATAACATATATCTAAATCATAATAAGCATCCTACTCATGCATGCATACCATTCATATAAATGACTACAACGTCATATGGGCCAATAGCCCAAGATAACTGTGAACACCGCAGATTGGACATGATCCTGAAAGACCCAGGCCTCACACAAGGCCCTCGCGAGATTGACCTGTCTCACCCCACACGAGGGCACAAGCTCACTTCACCTTGTTTACCTCGCTGAAGGTCCTATGGACCCATGCCTAGGTGTCGTGCACCCAGGCACCTCACGCCATTAGCCGCACGCCCAGGCGCCTCGCACCACCAGCCGCGTGCCCAGGTGCCTCGCTCCATCAGCCGCGCACCCAGGCACCTCGCGCCAGAAATGGACACCGCATCATCTCGCGAGGCCACACCTCGTAGGCCTCGTCCAGGTGCCCAGTACAGACGAGACAGGCGCACTGTCTTGCGAGGCCACACCTCGCAGGCCTCGCCTAGGTGCCCAGTACAGACAAGACAGGCGCACTGTCTCGCGAGCCACACCTCGCCCAGGTGCCCAAGAGTGCGCACCACACTGTCTCGCAAGGCCATGCCTTGCAGGCATCGCTCAGGTGCCTAGGAATGCACACTGCCCCATCTCGTGAGGCCACGCCTCGCAGGCCTCGACCAGGTGCCCAAGGACGCGCATCGCATCGTTTCGTGAGGCCACGCCTCGCCTAGGTGCCCAGGAGCACGCACCGCACTGTCTCGCGAGGTCACACCTCGCAGGCCTCGCCCAGGTGCCCAGGAACGCTCACCGTCTCGTGAGGCCATGCCTCGTAGACCTCGCCCAAGTTCCTAGGAATGCGCACCATCTCATGAGGCCATGCCTCACAGGCCTCGCCCAGGTGCCCAAGAACACGCACCGTCCCATCTTGTGAGGCCATGCCTCTATGACATGAGCATATGCCCCGCTGATGAGGCCCTTCTCTATTTTCTAAGGAAGGTGTCACCAGCGGGGTGCGAATCCCACATGCTTATCTCACTCAAGGGAGCAAGTCCTCTTATACTTAACAAAAAAAAAAAGGGGCTTGGAGCAAGGGTGTATCTTGGATATACAAGAGAAACCTTCAGGTACAAGGCACGAATACGGGAACAGGCTGTACGACCATGAGGAGCATAGAGGCGTGACTCTGACGTCCTTACTAGACACGTAGTGATGGTACAAGTTAGTACCAATGGTGGAGGCACTACCTGCACATCTCTGACCATGAATCAAGTCGACACTACAACCACCTGTGCCACTACGTCTGGTGCCACTTCTCTGACACTCATACTAAATAAGTAGTGGAAGCAATCCCACAGACCCTGACTATGTACCAGAGCCGATACCACAACCTTCTGCACCACTACTGTAATGCCCTAATTTCTCATAGATTACCGAAAACACAGCGTTGGGTCATAATCGTAAATATTGCTCTTTTATTTAATAAAAACTTAAAAATAAATACATGGATCCATGGTTTTATAAAAATAAAATACTTGTCTTTAACATAAAAATAAGCAACATTTAAATAAAACAAACTTTAATAAATAAATAAATAAATAAATAATTTGTCCCGCTTGATCTTGCTCGACTATATGGTCCCCAACGAATACATCATGAAGCTCTTAGGTCCCACTCGCCTACGGCATTTCTATCCTTAATTTCCTGAAATAACAACATCATAAGGAGTGAGCTTCTAAGCCCAGTAAGGAAAATACAAACAAGGGTTAGTCATATAATCAAACATAACATATATTCACCAAAGTCATACAAACACAACATCTAGATCATATCATATCTTAAGTCATAATTCTAAATCATAATCTAAGCCATAAATCATAAATCATACTCTAAGTCATAAGTCATAGGTCATAAGTCATAAATCATAAATCATAACTATAGGTCATATATCATAATCATAACTAAAAAATAACAAATTAGATATAATAAAAAGATAAGTGCTTATACAGGGGTGGCAATTAAGCCCCGGACAAAAGTCCGTCATACACCGGACATAGGTCCGTCATAAAGTTTTGGCAACCGAGCCTACCGGACATAGTCCGTCATACATCATTGGACACCTTAGGTCCAGACACACTTACCCCTTTATTGTACTTGAAATGTTAGGTCATACAAACATAAACTATATCATACATTACATAAACTAGATTATAATACTAAACTATCTAATTTTCCTTACCAACACTGGGATAATTGAGAACAAATGCGGAACTTGGAACACTCTTAAAACCAGCAATAAAAATAGTGAGTATTTCTAAAGGACAGAGATGAAAGGAATAGAACTAAACCACCAAAGGAAACTTACCGAAAAGACACCTTAAGTTCAAAGAACTTAAAATCCTAACCACAAAACCATAACAAAAGTTAGAACTTGAATGAAAACTAAAGAAACTAAGGAATCAAACATAATGAAACTTAAGAATAAGGGTACCTCAGTTGACCTTATGGATTAGTCTAACTCCAATACCGAAACACTCTAACCTCACTTCCCAAAGTGTTTTATAAAGCTTAAGAATAGAAAAGCTTTTTCCCAACTCAAGTGTTGATCACTCTTATGGTCTCACAAGCACCTTGGAGTCTGATCACAGCTGAAGAGTAAGTGAAAGGGGGTCCTAAGTCCTATTTATAGAGTTCTAGGAATAAAAATCTTATTTTTGGCTTGAATACAAATAATGAATTTTATTGAAGATATTTGAATATTTGTCAATCAGAGGCTGAAGACTCGGTCAAAACTATCAGAGGTTGGTCTAAGGAGTCAAAATTGGTTTTTAAAAATAATAAAAATAAATAATAAAAAAAAACAGAATCCTAACTTCTAACTTCCTAAATCTCGTAACTCTAAAATGACCTATAGTAAAATTAACATAACGGGATCTATAGAACTGAGATTTAGACCATCTTTATACTGTTAGAAAGATAATTCAATTATCTACAACTTTCTAGAAATATTATTTTTCGAAATTCATAACATAACTGGGTCAAAAATAGGTCATAAGTTACAGTACCCTAAAGTTACGGGAAAATCTATTTAATAATCTAAATAACAACCTAATCCACAATTAAATAAAATCGTGACAAATGTCATGCTCCTAACAGATTCTGGTGAAGACTAAGTCTTATATTTCCCATTAAAATAATAATTCCTTAATAATCATGCATATGACAAGTGTCATAATCCTATTGGCTCTATCTAAACCTTAGGAATAACCATGCTCATGACAAGTGTCATATTCTTATTGGCTCTATCTAAACCTTAGGTTATAATAATTATCATATTAATAACCAATAATATTAATCAAACCTTCTGTTATAATTAATATTCTTAAACTATAGGTTAAACTTATAAAATCCATAACTATTACTAGGAGTTTCCAACTAAGTCCCGGTTTGAACCAAAATCCACGGAATCTAAAATACTACAACTACTACTATCTAGCTAACTAAGTAAAATTCTGGGACACTACAATTCTCCCCTACTTAAAAGAATTTCTTCCTCGAAATTTACTTACCAAACATCTCGGGATACCGCTCCTTTACACATTCCTCCAATTCCCATGTGGCCTCTCTTTCTGTGCTATTGCTCCACAAGATTTTAACCATAGGAACACTTTTGGAACTTAACTCCTTAGTTCACCGTTCTAGAACGCGTACTGGCCGTTCTTCATAACTAAAATCTTGTTTTAACTCTAGAACCTGGTAATCGAGCACATGGGATGGATCTAATATGTATTTTGTCAACATCGATACATGAAAAACGTTACGCGTTTCAACTAATGATGGCGGTAAAGCCAACCGATATGCTACATGCCCTACTTTGTCCAATATCTCAAAAGGACTTGTAAACCTTGGGCTTAACTTTCCTTTCTTTCCGAAACACATAATCCCCTTCATCAGAGAAATTTTGAGAAAGACTTGGTCGCCTACTGGAAACTCAACATTTCGTTTCTTCGCGTTGGCATAGCATTTCTGGCGACTTTGAGCGGCAACCATTCGTTGTCTTATCTTTTCTACTGCCTCTGTTGCTTTTCTTACATCCTCGGGTCCTAAGTATCGTCATTCACCCACCTTATCCCAATGAAGTGGTGATCGGCACTTCCGTCCATATAGCATCTCATAAGGTGCCATGCCTATCGTCACTTGATAACTATTGTTGTAAGAGAATTATGTTAATGGAAGATACTTGCTCCATGATCCTGAGAACTCTAGAGCACATGCTCTCAGCATATATTCTAATATTCGTATGGTGCGTTCTGACTGACCATTGGTTTGAGGGTGAAATGCCGAACTTAATTTTAATTTAGTGCCCATTGCATAATGTAAACCTTCCCAGAACTTTGATGTGAAAACCGATCCTCTATCAGAGACTATCTTCTTTGGAACTCCATGCAGTCTCACTATCTCCGCCACGTAAAGCTCTGCGTACTACTCAACATTATAAACTGTTCTTATTGGTAAGATGTGAGCAGATTTTGTGAGTCTATCTACTATCACCCAAACAGAGTCATGCTGCTTGGTGGTCCTTGGTAATCCCGTCATGAAGTCCATCGCTATATCTTCCCATTTCCATTTGGGAATCTCCAATGGTTGCAAAGTTCCAGCGGGTCTTTGATGTTCGTCTTTAACTTGTTGACATGTAAGGCATTTCGCTACAAATTCTGCTATGCCTTTCTTCATCCTCGGCCACCAGTACACTGTCTTGACATTGTTGTACATCTTGGTTGATCCTGGGTGAAGTGAATATGGAGTAGTGTGCGCTTCCTTCATAATACTTTCTCTTAATTCACCATTATCGGGCACACATATCTGATTCCTATATCGTAGCATGCCTTCTCTTGTCAAGGAGAAATCAACATTCTCTGAGCTTTGTAGTGCTGCCTTCATCTTAAGAAGAAACTCGTCTTCTTGTTGTTTCTTCTTTATTTCCTCCATTAGAGTTGACTTGATTGTGAGGTCAGCTAGTTGTGCAATTATTAGCTCAATTCTAGACCTCTTAATATCATCTTGTAAGTGTTGAGCTATTGTTGACAAGCTTCCGTAACTCCGCCTACTAAGTGCGTCTGCCACGACGTTAGCCTTTCCCGGATGATATAAGATCTCACAATCATAGTCCATTACTAACTCCAGCCACTTTCGTTGCCTCATATTAAGCTCCTTCTGCGTAAAGAAGTACTTTAGACTTTTGTGATCCGTATAGATTTCACACTTTTCTCCATACAGATAGTGCCTCCAAATCTTTAAAGTGAAAACTACCGCTGCTAACTCTAAGTCATGGGTTGGATACCGATGCTCATACTCCTTTAATTGTCTTGAGGCATAGGCAACCACTCTTTCGTCCTGCATCAAAACATATCCAAGTCCTTGCTTCGACGCGTCGCAATATACTACAAACTTTCCCTTATCGTTTGGGACGCATAGAACTGGGGCTGATATAAGCTTGTCCTTTAACGTTTGGAAGCTTTCTTCGCATTTCTCCGTCCATACAAATTTCTGTTGCTTCCGTGTCAAATTTGTTAAGGGTGTAGCTATTCTGGAGAACCCTTCAACAAATCACCTATAGTATCCTGCCAATCCCAGAAAACTTCTCACTTCCGTGGCAGTCTTGGGTTTGGGCCAATCCTTCACTGCTTCGATCTTGGATGGATCTACTTCCACACCATTTTTAGACACAATGTGTCCTAGAAATGCCACCTTCTCTAACTAGAATTCGCATTTCTTAAACTTAGCGTATAATTGATGACCTTTGAGTCGTCCCAACGTCAGTCGCAGGTGCTCTTCATGCTCAGCTTTTGTTTTTGAGTAGATCAATATGTCATCTATAAACACCACAATGAACTTATCCAGGTAGTCCTTAAATACACGGTTCATAAGATCCATGAACACTGCTGGTGCGTTTGTTAAGCCAAAAGACATTACTAGAAACTCGTAGTGTCCATATCTAGTCCGAAAAGCCGTCTTTGGGATATCTTCTTTTCATACTCTTAGCTGATGATACCTTGACCTCAAATCTATCTTCGAGAATAATTTAGATCCTTGTAGTTGATCAAAAAGATCATCTATTCGAGGTAAAGGGTATTTGTCCTTGATCGTCACTTTATTAAGTTCTCGATAGTCGATGCACATCCTCATACTCCCGTCCTTCTTTTTGACAAAAAGCACTGGTACTCCCCAAGGCGAATAGCTCGGTCGGATGAAACCCTTGTCTAAAAGCTCCTGCAGTTGTATCTTTAACTCCTTTAGCTTAGTAGGAACCATTCTATAGGGAGCTTTCGAGATTGGTGCTGTCTTAGGTGCCAATTCTATTTCAAACTCGATTTCCCTACTCGGAGGTAATCCTGGTAGATCTTCTGGAAACACCTCGGGAAATTCGCATACAATAGGTACATCCTTTGGTTCGAGCTGTGTCTCTCGTGACTTGTCCACCACACTAGCTAGAAATGCCTGGCAACCATTATTGATTAATCGCTGAGCTTTGAGAGCTGAGACTATCGGTATACGAGTTTGAGAAACTTCTCCTTTGAAAGTGAACTGCTCTCCGCCTTCTGGTTGAAAGTTAACTGTCTTACCCTTATAGTCTATTGTTGCCCCATGTTTTGCTAACCAATCCATGCCTAAAATTACATCATAATCCTTAAGGTCTAACTCGATCAAATCTACTGGTAATTCTTTTCCTTCGATTCTAACTACAACGTTACGCACCCCTCTACTAGATAGCATTCTTTCCCCGAGGGTAACTTCGTGACAAACTTATCTCTAAAAAGTTCGTATGGTCTATCTAAGTTATCGATCATATTTATAGAGACAAAAGAATGTGTGGCTCCTGAATCGAATAATACATTGCATAGTTTACCAAAGATAGTGACTGTAACGACCCGAATTTGCTAATCAGGCTTAGGGCCTTGATTAGTGTGCCTGGAGGGCAATAAGTGGTTTAAATATGCTTGAATGTGAATCTATGTGCTTATATGATTATGGTGCATGTTTAATTGAGTTAAATGTGATAAATGGAATATATGTGGTATATATGTGATATGTCTGTACAGCACGATCCGAGACAGTCCTGGGGAGCAGTTAGCCCGAGAGTCACAACGGGGTTGAGATTTGGACTCGGGGCGAGTCGAGGGGTAATTCTGGTATTAGTTGAGTTACGGGGTTATCGGGACATAGGAATAAATATTTGGAGATATATTCGAGGATAGAATGTCTAGGTGGGAATATTTGGGGAAATTTACCATTTTGCCCTCGGGGACGTTTTGGTACCCCGAGCCTTGAGGTAACCTTTAGAATTAAGTCATATAAAACAAATAAATGTGTGGAACTGTTTAGAAACCTTGAGAAACCGACCATATTCCTCCTTGAACTGAGAATTAGTTTCTGTCTTTCACTTTCACACTCTCTAAGACAAAACTTGAAGAAACTTAGAGGAATTGCTTAGGAAATTGGAGGGATTCAGCTGGGAAACTCTAGGGGCTTAAAGCTTTGGAGATTGAGGATCATAGTTCTGGGATTAAACTTAGCAAGGTAAGCTTTAAAGTCTTTCATTTTTCTGTTGGTTTAGAGGTTTGCATGTGGATATGCTAGCTTGATCTTTGTGTGTTTTAGCTAAGTTATGGAGCATGCTTTGATGAGGTTTTGAGATGTTGTTTCTGTACTGGAGTAATTGTGTTGGGTATCTAGGAGTTTTGGGTTGGTTTTGGTGGTAATTGGCTTGAAGAAGGGATGAAAAGTTGATGGAAATTCTGGGTTTGCTGTTAGTGTCGCGGCCCTAGGAGGGGTGTGCCGCGGCCCGCATGCGCGCACAGCCTCAGAAGGCTGAAGAAACTCGAGCGCGCCGCGGCGCTTGCAGGGAGCGCCGCGGCCCGCGTGTTGGTCAGTGGGAAGCTAGCCTCTGTTTTGAGGCTAGCCGCGGCTCTAGGGGGAGGGGCCGCGGCCCTTAGTGACAGTAGGGATTTTCATGATATTTTTGATCTAAGAACTTAAAGGGGAAGGCTCGGGATGGATTTTATCACCCGGAGTGATAGAACTCAAGATCCCAGAGGCTAGGGTTACGATTTGAGGTTGTTTGTTAGGTTGGAGTTTAATGGTCGAATATTGTTATGTGTTGTGACTAGGTCTTCGGCGAGGCTCACGGTAGTGGACTGTGCTAGGGGCATCGGTGCTCAAGAAGCTCGGAACTCAGGTAAGAAAACCCCTGTTTCCATGGAGCTTGTGTGCAGGGCTGAGCCCAATGTGTTGAATTGAAATGATATGCAGGGCCGAGCCCTATATGCTGGAATTGTAGAGTGTAGTTCTTTATCTGTTTGTGCTTGAATACTTTACTTGTTGACATATCATGTTTGTTAGTATGTGGATGAACGGCGTGGGGCCGGGAACGGCACCAGGCACGTTGAGTGCAAGGCCGAGAACGGCAAAGGGCCGAGAGCACCGTTGAGCACGAGGGGTGCGAGTTGCCAGGGTGAGTCCCTAAAAGGATACCTGGGATATCCTCACGGCGTGATCCGCGAACCCGGGGGCTTGGTAAACGCCTGGGACGGCTAGGCCGTATGTGTTTAGCTGTTGGTGGCCTGCTTGTGTGTTTGATCCATGTATTGCGTATGTTATCTGTTTTGGGTTTTCTTGCTGGGCCTCGGCTCACAGATGCTCTGTGGTGCAGGTAAGGGTAAAGAGAAGATCAACCAACCATGAGCACAACTGGCGTGAGGCGGCGTGTACATGTCCGGCCAGCCTGGCTGCCACAGCTAGGGGATTTTGGGAGATGTTTGTCAGGGAACCTAGGTTTTGTCGTCTAGTCGACTCTGATCAGTTTTGTGTTATAAATATTTTCTAAACTTTGTTTTGGGATCCCAAGTGTAAACCTTTATGACTAGCAAAGAAATCTATTTTCTCTAATGTTTTCTTTTAATTATGGCTTAGTTACACGTTTTTGATTTAAAACCTCGATTAGCGAGTTGAGGCACGATTTTAAACACACTTGGTAACGGCTCTAAGCCAGTAGAGCGTTACAACTTGGTATCAGAGCGAGCCAAGGTTATTGGTTCTGGAGATTGACCGAACATGTACACACGCAGTCAGTGACAGGCTTAACTCAGGGTTGGTTGGTAAGATTGGTTGGTATGCTTGAATACGTGTTTAAATGCCCTGTATGTCTGTATGTTTTGTATAGAGCATGATGAATTAGTTAACATATGCATGATGCTAGGGCATGGCCCGCTGTGTGTTATATGCTATATGAGCTGCTTTGTGTGGATTACTGATGTGCCTGGGAGGTGGTTTGGATGTTGTTATTTTGCCTAATGAGCGGCGTCGTTGGTTGCAGGCATATTCGTTGAGATGCCTCGTCAATCAGCTAGAATCCGCGGCAGTAGGGCCGAGGATGAGACCCAGGGTCAGGACCCTCCACCTGCCCCACAGAACTGGCAACAGATATTGGCTGGGATGGAAGCCAGACTGCAGAGAACAAAAGAAGAGCTGCGACAGATGAGGCAGCAGGCCCCGCCTCAGGTCACTGGGCTGCCAATGCAGCAGGCTGTAGTGCCTGTTCAGTCTACTCTGGAGAATAGGTTGGAACCATTGTATGAAAGGTTTAGGAAGCAGCAACCTCCTACTTTTGAGGGTGGTTCGGACCCATTGCTGGCAGAGCAGTGGATGAACTTGATCTCTGTGGTTTTGGATTTTATGAGGATTGAAGGACATGACAGGGTTGACTGTGCAAGCTATATGCTCAGGGCTGATGCTCGCATCTGGTGGGATGTGGTGAGCCAGCGGAGGGATGTTGCGGTTATGACATGGGAGGAGTTTAAAAGTGTTTTTAATGAGAAATATTACAGTGTGGCAGTGCGAGCTGCGAAGGTTGATGAGTTTGTCAACCTAACTCAGAATCGATTGACAGTAACAGAGTATGCAATCAAGTTTGATAGATTGGCGAAGTTTGCGCCAGATTTAGTGCCGACAGATGCGGCTAGGAGGGATAGGTTTGTGCGGGGGTTGAATGTTATGATTGCCCGCGATGTGAACATTACCTTGGATCCAGCGACTACCACTTATGGCCAAGCGGTGGATAAGGCCCTTATTGCTGAAAGGGCTGAGGATCAAATATGGAGGGATAGCGCTGTTAGGTGCGATGCCAGGAGGACAGTGCCTCCTTTTGTTGGGACCAGTCGGGGCAGTGGCCCCAGTGAGCAGAAAAGGAGAGTTCCAGATTCACTTACTTCTCCTGGTTCTGATAGGAGAGTGTGGGGTGCTACCACCGGCCGTCAGGGTGGCAGTGATAGTTGGAGGAGTTTTCCTATGTGTCCACGGTGCAGGCGTCGACACCAGGGTGAGTGCAGGATCAGGGCCTGCTTTGTTTGTGGAAGTGCTAGTCATTTGAAGAGGGATTGCCCTCAAGTAAAGAAGGAGGCGCAGAAGCAGAGTGATAGTCTAGCTCCTGCCAGGGTGTTCACTTTGACACAGACTGAGGCAGAGGCTAGCCCCTCAGTGGTGACAGGTCAGATCTCTAGTGCTGGTTCTTTGTATTCTGCATTGTTTGATTCTGGGGCTACCCATTCGTTTGTATCTGCTAGGGTGATAGATCAGCTTTGTAGACCTAGTGGTGTGTATGCTAGAGGATTCCAGACTTTGTTGCCAACAGGGGAGTTGGTAGTCTCTAGGAAGTGGATTAGGGCATTGCCTGTGGAGGTAGATGGTAGGGAGTTGTTTGTTTATTTGATTGAGTTAGAGATGGATGATTTTGACATGATCTTGGGAATGGATTGGCTATCCAGGTATAGGGCAACGATAGACTGCAGGCGCAGGATGGTGACTTTTGAACCGGAAGGGGAGGTACCCTTTGTGTTTGTGGGGACAGTTAGTGGACCGCGTGTACCAATGATTTCAGCCCTACGGGCTAGGAACCTGATGCAGGAAGGTTGCCGCCTCAGAGGGAGATTGACTTTGTTATAGAATTGATACAAGGAGCAGAGCCAGTATCCAGGACACCTTATAGAATGGCTCCAGCGGAGTTAAAGGAGTTGAAGATTCAGTTGCAGGAGTTACTTGATTTAGGATTCATTAGACCGAGTTTCTCGCCATGGGGTGCTCCGGTATTGTTCGTTAAGAAGAAGGATGGATCCCTCAGGATGTGTATTGATTACAGAGAACTGAATAAGTTAACCATCAAGAATAAGTACCCATTGCCTAGGATTGACGATTTGTTTGATTAGCTACAGGGTAGAACAGTGTTCTCCAAGATAGATCTCCGATCAGGTTATCATCAGCTAAGGATTAAAGAAGAGGACATACCAAAGACTGCTTTCCGAACGAGGTATGGACACTATGAATTCCTGGTTATGTCCTTTGGATTAACCAATGCCCGTGCAGCTTTTATGGACATGATGAATAGGGTTTTCAAGGACTATCTGGACAAGTTTGTGATTGTGTTCATTGACGATATCTTGGTGTACTCACAGACAGAGATGGAACATGAGCAGCATTTGCGATTAGTACTACAGCGACTGAGGGACCATAAGTTGTACGCTAAGTTCAGTAAGTGTGAGTTTTGGTTGCCACAAGTTACATTTCTGGGCCATATCGTTAGTAAGGAGGGGATTCTAGTTGACCCAAGCAAGATTGAGGCAGTCAGAGATTGGCCTAGACCGAGTAATGTTCCTGAGGTGAGAAGTTTTCTGGGTTTGGCAGGGTATTATCGGCGATTTGTTGAGGGGTTCTCCAGAATAGCTACGCCATTGACAGAGTTGACAAAGAAGAAGACCAGGTATGTGTGGACGGACAGATGTGAGAACAGTTTTAAGGAACTTAAGCGGTGATTGATTACTGCGCCAGTACTTATCTTGCCGACAGAGAATGAAAAGTTTGTGGTTTATTGTGATGCGTCTAGGCAGGGTTTGGGGTGTGTGTTGATGCAAGCTAGCAAGGTGATAGCCTATGCATCAAGGCAATTAAAGGAGTATGAGCAGAGGTATCCTACACATGACCTAGAGTTGGCAGCAGTGGTGTTTGCACTTAAGATTTGGAGACACTATCTTTATGGTGAGAAGTGTGAGATTTACACCGACCATAAGAGCCTAAAGTATTTCTTTACTCAGAAGGACTTGAATATGCGTCAGAGGCGGTGGCTGGAGTTAGTTAAGGATTATGATTGTGATATCCTTTACCATCCTGGGAAGGCTAATGTTGTGGCAGACGCATTGAGTCGGAGAGGCCCAGGACAATTGTTTAACTTGAGGAAGATGTCTGGTAAGTTAGCTGAGGAGATGACCAGAGCGGGTATAGAGTTGGTGGTTGGTCAGTTAGCCAACATCACTCTTCAGTCTACACTCCTTGAGAGAATCAAGGAAGCGCAGGAGAAGGATTCTCTGTTGCGTGGTCATAGAGAAGGTGCTTTAGTCGGAGCGACAAAGGATTTCTCCATTTCAGAGATGGGATTACTGAAGTATAAGGGTCGGATCTGTGTTCCGATGGATTCTGATCTTCGCCGAGAGATCTTGGATGAATCGCATACCACTCCCTATTCTTTGCATCCGGGTACGACGAAGATGTACCAGGACCTGAAAGTTTTATATTGGTGGTCAGGTATGAAGAGGGACGTGGTAGACTATGTGGCTTAGTGCTTAACTTGTCAGCAGGTCAAGGCTGAGCACCAGAGGCCAGCGGGGTTGTTGCAGCCTTTGGGGATCCCGGAGTGGAAGTGGGAAGATATTACTATGGATTTTGTGGTTGGTTTACCGAGAACCGTGGGACAACATGACTCTGTGTGGGTGATTGTGGATAGGTATACTAAATCTGCCCACTTCTTGCCTGTTAGGACAACTTATACTGTGGAGCAGTATGCTGAGTTGTACGTCAAGGAGATTGTTCGACTTCATGGGGCTCCGAGGTCTATAGTATCGGACAGAGACCCCACCTTCACTTCCAAGTTTTGGGAGAGTTTGCAGAAAGCCATGGGCACGCATTTACGGTTTAGTACCGCCTATCATCCTCAGACGGATGGGCAGTCTGAGAGGACGATTCAGATATTGGAGGATCTGCTGCGGGCCTGTGTGCTTGACTTTGGGGGATCGTGGAGTAGATATCTTCCTTTAATCGAGTTCTCGTACAACAATAGTTATCAGGCAACCATTGGTGTGGCTCCGTACGGGATGCTTTACGGAAGAAAGTGTCGATCACCTATTCATTGGGAAGAAACAGGTGAGAGAAGGTATTTAGGTCCAGAGATGGTTCAAAGGACCAATGAGGCAGTTGAAAAGATTAGGGCACGTATGCTTGCCTCTCAGAGTCGACAGAAAAGTTATTCAGACCTGAAACGCAGGAGCGTGGAGTTTCAGGTGGGTGATCATGTGTTCCTTAGGGTTTCACCCATGAGGGGTGTGAAACGATTTGGCGTTCGGGGTAAGTTGAGCCCCAGGTTTGTTGGGCCCTTCGAGATACTGGAACGAGTTGGTGAGGTGGCTTACAGATTAGCGATGCCTCCAGCTCTATCGGGGGTTCATGATGTATTTCACATATCTATGCTTCGGAAGTATATGTCAGATTCAACACATGTCTTAAGTTTTGAGAATTTGGAGCTTGATCAGGATTTATCCTACGAAGAGAAGCCGGTTCAGATTCTTGACCGAAAAGATAAGGTCTTGAGGAACAAGACCATCGCCTTAGTGAAAGTGCTGTGGAGGAACAACAAAGTTGACGAGGCGACGTGGGACCTTGAGTCAGAGATGAGGGAACGGTACCCCGAATTGTTCAGGTAATTTCGAGGGTGAAATTTCTGTAAGGAGGGGATAGTTGTAACGACCCGAATTCGCTAATCAGGCTTAGGGCCTTGATTAGTGTGCCTGGAGGGCAATAAGTGGTTTAAATATGCTTGAATGTGAATCTATGTGCTTATATGATTATGGTGCATGTTTAATTGAGTTAAATGTGATAAATGGAATATATGTGGTATATATGTGATATGTCTGTACAGCACGATCCGAGACAGTCCTGGGGAGCAGTTAGCCCGAGAGTCACAACGGGGTTGAGATTTGGACTCGGGGCGAGTCGAGGGGTAATTCTGGTATTAGTTGAGTTACGGGGTTATCGGGACATAGGAATAAATATTTGGAGATATATTCGAGGATAGAATGTCTAGGTGGGAATATTTGGGGAAATTTACCATTTTGCCCTCGGGGACGTTTTGGTACCCCGAGCCTTGAGGTAACCTTTAGAATTAAGTCATATAAAACAAATAAATGTGTGGAACTGTTTAGAAACCTTGAGAAACCAACCATATTCCTCCTTGAACTGAGAATTAGTTTCTGTCTTTCACTTTCACACTCTCTAAGACAAAACTTGAAGAAACTTAGAGGAATTGCTTAGGAAATTGGAGGGATTCAGCTGGGAAACTCTAGGGGCTTAAAGCTTTGGAGATTGAGGATCATAGTTCTGGGATTAAACTTAGCAAGGTAAGCTTTAAAGTCTTTCATTTTTCTGTTGGTTTAGAGGTTTGCATGTGGATATGCTAGCTTGATCTTTGTGTGTTTTAGCTAAGTTATGGAGCATGCTTTGATGAGGTTTTGAGATGTTGTTTCTGTATTGGAGTAATTGTGTTGGGTATCTAGGAGTTTTGGGTTGGTTTTGGTGGTAATTGGCTTGAAGAAGGGATGAAAAGTTGATGGAAATTCTGGGTTTGCTGTTAGTGCCGCGGCCCGCATGCGCGCACAGCCTCGGAAGGCTGAAGAAACTCGAGCGCGCCGCGGCGCTTGCAGGGAGCGCCGCGGCCCGCGTGTTGGTCAGTGGGAAGCTAGCCTCTGTTTTGAGGCTAGCCGCGGCTCTAGGGGGAGGGGCCGCGACCCTTAGTGACAGTAGGGATTTTCATTATATTTTTGATCTAAGAACTTAAAGGGGAAGGCTCGGGATGGATTTTATCACCCGGAGTGATAGAACTCAAGATCCCGGAGGCTAGGGTTACGATTTGAGGTTGTTTGTTAGGTTGGAGTTTAATGGTCGAATATTGTTATGTGTTGTGACTAGGTCTTCGGCGAGGCTCACGGTAGTGGACTGTGCTAGGGGCATCGGTGCTCAGGAAGCTCGGAACTCAGGTAAGAAAACCCCTGTTTCCATGGAGCTTGTGTGCAGGGCTGAGCCCAATGTGTTGAATTGAAATGATATGCAGGGCCGAGCCCTATATGCTGGAATTGTAGAGTGTAGTTCTTTATCTGTTTGTGCTTGAATACTTTACTTGTTGACATATCATGTTTGTTAGTATGTGGATGAACGGCGTGGGGCCGGGAACGGCACCAGGCACGTTGAGTGCAAGGCCGAGAACGGCAAAGGGCCGAGAGCACCGTTGAGCACGAGGGGTGCGAGTTGCCAGGGTGAGTCCCTAAAAGGATACCTGGGATATCCTCACGGCGTGGTCCGCGAACCCGGGGGCTTGGTAAACGCCTGGGACGGCTAGGCCGTATGTGTTTAGCCGTTGGTGGCCTGCTTGTGTGTTTGATCCATGTATTGCGTATGTTATCTGTTTTGGGTTTTCTTGCTGGGCCTCGGCTCACAGATGCTCTGTGGTGCAGGTAAGGGTAAAGAGAAGATCAACCAACCATGAGCACAACTTGCGTGAGGCGGCGTGTACATGTCCGGCCAGCCTGGCTGCCACAGCTAGGGGATTTTGGGAGATGTTTGTCAGGGAACCTAGGTTTTGTCGTCTAGTCGACTCTGATCAGTTTTGTGTTATAAATATTTTCTAAACTTTGTTTTGGGATCCCAAGTGTAAACCTTTATGACTAGCAAAGAAATCTATTTTCTCTAATGTTTTCTTTTAATTATGGCTTAGTTACACGTTTTTGATTTAAAACCTCGATTAGCGAGTTGAGGCACGATTTTAAACACACTTGGTAACGGCTCTAAGCCAGTAGAGTGTTACAGTGACCTGACCTGTTACCACAGTATTACTAGTTTCTGCTTCACCTCTAGTAAGAGCAAAAAATCTGGCTGGCATGAGCTTGTCATCTTTCTTTTGATCCTTCAACTTTGTGCAATCCTTTTTAATGTGTCCTTCTTCTCCGCAGTTGAAACAACCTTTCGTCTTATATTTGCATTCTCCTGAATGCTTCCTCTTGCAGATAGGGCATTAGGGATATTCCACATAGGGCTTTTTATTCCCATTACTTTCTGACGCAGTTTTACTCTTTTTATCGGCCTTTTGATTTTGACCACTGTCATGTTTTCGTTTATGGTCATTCTGGTCATTGTTATTCCTTTTGGCGTCCCTTCTGGCCGCGCCTTCTTTCCAAATCCTTTCTTCAACTTGCTTAGCTTCCAAGGCTACCTCTAATATTTTCGCATAAGTGGTTATCCCCCAAATCAACTTCACATCACGGGCTATCATAGGTTTCAGTCCCTTCACGAATCTTTGAATTCTTAGTGTCTCAGTGGGTACCATGTCCACTGCGAACTTAGCCAGCCTATCAAACTTCCTGGCATACTCTGTCATCTAGAATCTCTCATCTCAAAGCAGTGTCCAGCGGAACACATATCCGCCCCTTGTATCTCAACAAGCCTAACTCAGACACTGTGGATGCTCCAGCCAGAACATCCTCTCTGATCTTGATCAGCTGTGGATCACTCAACTGACCTTCTTTAATTCTCTCTAACATTGTAGACTATAGAGTAATATTAGCCAACTAACCCACCAGCAACTCTATACCAGCTCTGGTCATATCATCTGCTAATTCTCTAGCTATCAGCCTCATACCATGAATCTGTCCCGGACCCTTTCGGCTTAAAGCATCAGCTACCACGTTGGCTTTTCCTGGATGATACAAAATCTCACAATCATAATCTTTTACCAACTCCAGCCAACGCCTTTGTCTCATATTAAGATCTTTCTGAGTGAAGAAGTACTTCAGGCTCTTGTGGTCTGTATAAATCTCACACTTCTCTCCATAGAGATAATGCCTCCATATCTTCAAAGCAAAAACCACAGCCGCCAACTCTAAATCATGAGTGGGATATCTCTTTTCATACTCCTTCAGCTGATGAGAAGCATAAGAAATTACCTTCTCTGATTGCATCAAAACACAGCCCAAACTCTGATGAGAAGCATCACAATAAATCACAAACTTCTCCTGATCTGTCGGAAGACTCAGAATCAGAGCTGTAATCAATCTCTGCTTCAGTTCCTGGAAGCTATTCTCACATTTATCTGACCACACAAATTTCTGGCTCTTGCGTGTCAGCTTAGTCAAAGCAATAGCAATCTTCGAGAACCCTTCCAAGAAACGCCTATAATAACCCGCCAATCCAAGGAAACTTCTAACCTCAGAAGCATTCTTTGGCCTTGGCCAATCTCTGACCGCTTCGATCTTCGCTGGATCTACCTTAATCCCCTCTTTACTGACAATGTGTCCAAGAAAGGATACCTGAGACAACCAGAACTCACACTTCTTGAATTTAGCAAACAGCCTGTGTTCTCTCAGTCTCTGTAGAACCAACCTTAGATGCTGCTCATGCTCTAACTCAGTCTGAGAATACACCAGAATATCATCGATGAAGACGATCACAAACTGGTCCAGATAATCCTTGAACACTCTGTTCATTAGATCCATAAAAGCAGTAGAGGCATTAGTCAATCCAAATGACATAACTAGGAACTCATAATGCCCATACCTGGTATGAAAAGTAGTCTTCAGTATATCTCCCTCCTTGACCCTCAACTGATGATAACCAGAACGAAGATCAATCTTTGAGAATACTTTCTTACCTTGCAACTGATCGAACAAATCATCTATCCTTGGCAAATGATACTTATTCTTAATTGTCAGCTTATACAGTTCTCTTTAATCAATACACATTCTCAGAGAACCATCCTTCTTCTTCACAAACAGAACTGGCGCACCCGAAGGTGAGAAACTAGGTCTGATAAAACCCAAATCTAACAGCTCTTGCAATTGCACTTTTAATTCTTTCAACTCAGCTGGGGTCATTCTGTAAGGCGCTCTAGACACTGGCTCCATCCCTGGTGCCAGTTCTATAACAAACTTAATTTCTCTGTGTGGTGGCAACCCTGGAAAATCTTCTGGAAACACATCCAGAAATTCACATACAAGTCTAGTATCCTCGGGTCTCATTGCATGACCTGGGTGGTATAAACCACACTGGCTAAGAAACTAATGCAACCTCTTTGCAATAGATCCCTGGCCCTCAACACCGAAATCATAGGAATGCGAGGTCCATGCACAGTACCAACAAACGCAAAAAGATCCTCACCTTCAGGCTCAAAGGTGACCATCTTCCTTCTGCAATCAATGGTTGCCCCATACTTTGCCAACCAATCAATACCCAATATCATATCAAAGTCAGTCATAACCAACTCTATTAAATCCACTGACAACTCTCTGCCCTCTACCGTCACTGGCAAAGATCTGACCCATCTCCTAGATACCACTAACTCCCCAGTGGGTAACAAAGTACCAAACCCCACAGCATAGAAATCACAAGGTCTACACAATCTATCAATAATACTACTAGCAACAAAGGAATGTGTAGCACTAGAATCAATCAACACATTATAAGGGGTTCCAGCACTAAGAAGCTGACCTGTAACAACTGACGAAGAAACCTCAGCTTCCGCTTATGTCAACGTGAACACTTGAGCTGGGGCCAAGCTGTCCACCTTCCTGGGTTCTTCTTTTCCTACCTGAGGGCAATCTTTCTTAAGATGACCCACTGCTCCACAAATGTAGCAGGCCTTTGCCCTACACTCTCCCAAATGACGCCTCTTGCATCTAGGGCATTCAGGACGAGTCTTCCAGGCTTCACTACCCCCAGGACGACCCATTGTAATACCACGGGGCCTCTTGTCAGGACCTGGAATTGGGAAGGTGTCAGGAACCTTCCTCTTCTGATCACTGGGGCCAACACCCCTACCTGAACCCACAAATGGAGGAACTGTCCTCCTGAAATCCTTTCTGGCTGCACTGTCACGCCAGATCTTGATCTCTGCACTCTCAGCTGTGAGTGCCTTCTCAACCACCTGTGCATAGGTAGTAACCCCTGCCATAGTGGTGATACGTACATCCCGGGCTAACCTAGGCTGTAGCCCCTGAAGGAATCTCTCTCTCCTGGTCCCATCAGTGGGCACCAGTTCCTTGGCAAACTTTTCCAAACGATCAAATTTCAAGGCATACTCAGTGACTGATAAACTTCCCTGAAGTAGCCTGATGAATTCCTCAACTTTAGCTGCCCTGATAGCATCATTGTAATACTTTTCATTAAAAAAGGTCTGAAACTCCTCCCAGCTCAGGGCATTAACATTTTTGGTCTGGGTAATTACTTCCCACCAAATCCGGGCATTCTCCCGAAACAAATAGGTAGCACATGCCACCCTCTCATTACCAGCTACCCTCATAAAGTCAAGGATAGTGGTAATCATACTCATCCATTGCTCTGCCTTGGCAGGATCTGCACTTCCCTCAAACATTGGAGGTTGTTGCTTCCTGAACCTTTCATAAAGAGGTTCCCATTTATTTCCTACCTCAGGCAGCTGCTCTGCTGCTGGCACTGACACAGAAGGTGCCTCTGATACATTAACCACTGCAGGCACTTGCTGCTGTCTCAGGAGACAAAGCTCCTCTCCCTGCTTCAACACAGTTTTCTGCAAATCATTAAACAACTGCTGCCAGTTTGCATGAGCTGGCTGTGGAATCTGAGACTGGTCATTCTCTTGACCCTGACTGTTATTGTTATTCTAGCCCTGATCACTTTGGCCAGCTGAAGTATCTGTCTGCCCTGGGTTCATTCTTATTTCTGATATACCTTGCTGAAACATTGATCAATACAGCTAGTCAGGTACTAATAACTAAACCTCTTGCCGCCTTACGGTCCAAGAACAAGCAGACAATTATCATATTCCACAGCCATTCAATGTACACAGGCAGATACATGTTTATATCATTCAACACTCAACATGTATCACATAATAATTCATAATCAACAATACTAAGGAGTATGTTCCAGCAATTTCAGTACTAATTAGCACACAGTTGCTGAGGATATAATATTCCAGGGCACAGGTTCAACACAGTGTCTCATGCATATAGGTAAAGCATATGTACCACATTTAGGAAGTTATGCACATAACTACATAAATAGTTACCAAACCATGAGTCGAGCTTGACTTCAGTGATGTGTGTACATGCCCAGCCAGTCTATAGGAACCTTAACCTTGGCATTGCTCTGATACCAAGTTGTAACGCCCTGGTTACCCCAGAACCGTTACGGTGAACGGTGAACCAGAAATTTGACTCATTGCCTGAGTCCTTTGGTTAAAAATGTGTTCTAAGTGTTATTAACAAGCTAAGGTGAAAATCAATAAAAAGGAAAGGATATGTTTTATTTGATACATAAAACTATTCATGGGCCCACGAGAACATTTACAAGTTATTTACAACTCAAAAAGGTCATTACTGTTCCAAAATTACAAACCCGCCGACCTAAGCGGCAAAAATAGGGTATACCCCCTAGTTCCTCTGAGAACTCCTTGGCCGTGGTGGTCAAGCGGCCGCATATGTACACATCACAAGGCTGGGTGAGCTTTTCTTTCCCTTTACCTGCACCACATAGCACCCATGAGCCAAAGCCCAGCAAGAAAACATAACATTGTATATAAACATTATCAAATGATTATCATTATAATCACACAGAGTTTATAACTCTTAAAAAGATGAGTGAATATCACTTGAGGTTCTGGTAAACCATACTGAGTGACTGACAAGCAAGTCACTAATTTAAACAGAAAAGTGGCTGCTGGGTAAGCCACTAGCCTTAAGCAAATGAGAGACTGATGGGTAGGTCCCAATCTTAACAAATGAGTGACTGATGGATACGTCACACAAGCGCTTATAATATTCATCGAACTTGAGGTCGGTCCGGAATTAATGCTGTTTGAGTCATCGAATGCAGAAAATCGATTAGATCTAATCTTTACTGGCTTGCGTTGAACACGCTAAGGCCGTCCTGACTAATGAGTCAGCGCTATGTGACCAGTGCCCAGTACCACTGCCGAACCTGACTAATAAGTCACAGCTTCACAGTTGATACTAGCACCTTAGACAAATCTGACTAATGAGTCAGTACCATGCATAAGTGAGCAACATTTGCTAAGCATTCAATAATCAATTCATGTCCATATTTACACAATCAACATGCCTCATGAATAACCATGCATTTCACATATGGGGTGCAGTTTTCTTACCTTTGGTTCGAGCGAGAATTAATACAAGAACGACCCTTGAGAACGACCTGTCTTTTGTCCCTTTAGTGGTTACCTGGTCATAACCAATTATGGGATTCTGTCAATAAAATGAATAACAAAGGGTTCCCAAACCAAAACCTAGCCTCCGAGACATCAAACACTACTAAATCGGGTAGTAGGATCGACCTTGAGGCCTAAGGCTTGAATCCCCAAGCTAAAATCTCATTTCTGGCCAAAAATGCCCTATGGGCCGCGACCCTCCCTAGCCGCGCTGCGGCTCGCTCCTCAAACAGAGGCGGCCCTTCCCTGCCAAGCAATGTGGGCCGCGGCTCACCATATCCATGCCGCGACTCATTACGCAAAACAGCAAAGAACCAGAATTTCTTCCCCTGAAACCAACCCTTCAAACCAATCCCAAACATCAACCTAACACCCAATTCAACCCCTAAACTTCATCTACAACTCACCCTCATCAAAACCCAAGTTAAACATCAACCTAGCTTCCATTAATTCCAACTATCCACCAAGAAATCACAAACTGAAAACTCAAACCAAAACAGAGTAAAACCAGAAAATTAATGGCTGAAACTCACCTCAAACTTGAGATTAAACCCCCTTCAATGGCTGAACCAAATCTACAAACTCAAATCCTTGATTTCCTAGCTTGATTCCTCAATTTGGGCTCAAAAACTCCAAAGGAGAAATGAGAGAAAATGATGTACGGGAAGGAGAAGTGAGGGCTCTGTTTTTGTTATGTTTTCTACAGCCAACTAAAGTCTCATATAAATCCAAGCCAAATGACCTAAATGCCCCTAGGTCACTTAAGGTTTCTAAAGTCATCCCAAGGGTAAAATCAGTATTTTCCACCTATCTCGTTAATCATAATTAACGCTCTCCAAATCACGTTATTCTCGATAATCTCAAACACCAATAATTGATATCCCGTTACCCTATAATTCTCAGTAACGCTCTAATCATTAAAAATCACCCCGAGACTCACCCCGAGCCCCGAGCTTAAGCCTGTTACGACTAAACCGATAATTTATATTTAAAGATCGTCTCATGCCGAATGGCTCGAACAAACCCACATTATAATGTGGTCTCAACATATATCACCGACATGCATACAAATATACAATTTACCCTCAACGGGCCAAATTACCATCACACCCCTGTAATTAGAAATATGGACTCACATGCAGGCATTTAACATCATATTATAATATAATCCACATATAAATGCATTTTATCAATTAATGGCATAATTAAGCAAGTATGGCCCTCCCGGCCTACTATTCCCGCCATTAAACCACATTGGAGAATTCAGGACATTACATCCATGGAGGAGGGCTGGGTTTAGTATATCGTACCCATTACTAAGGCCCCCTAACTTCCACTTGGACCCTAAAGATAGGAATTTGAACCCTTGCTTTATTAATTGTTATTTATTTGAAATTGGATCCAATCTAATAATGCAAAACAAATGGGCCTTCACAAATGGGCTAGCCCATAAGAGAGGAATTTCAACTTTACACTTTCAATTGAATCCAAAATTTTCTTAACACTTACTAAACAATGAAACAATAATAAAACCAAATAACATGTTAAAAAAAACAACTAACAACATATAATAAAATTAAACGATGTGTTCTTATATGCGTCTAATCTTCCACATCGGATACATGGATCCATGGTTTTATAAAAATAAAATACTTGTCTTTAACATAAAAATGAGCAACATTTAAATAAAACAAACTTTAAAATAAACTTTAATAAATAAATAAATAAATAATTTGGCCCGATTGATCTTGCTCGACTATATGGTCCCCAACGAATACATCACGAAGCTCTTAGGTCCCACTTGCCACCGGCCTTTCTATCCTTAATTTCTTGAAATAACAACATCATAAGGAGTGAGCTTCTAAGCCCAGTAAGGAAAATACAAACAAGGGTTAGTCATATAATCAAACATAACATATATTCACCAAACTCATACAAACACAACATCTAGATCATATCATATCTTAAGTCATAATTCTAAATCATAATCTAAGCCATAAATCATAAATCATACTCTAAGTCATAACTCATAGGTCATAAGTCATAGATCATAAATCATAACTATAGGTCATATATCATAATCATAACTAAAAAATAACAAATAAGATATAATAAAATGATAAGTGCTTATACAGGGGTGGCAATTAAGCCCCGGACAAAAGTCCGTCATACACCGGACATAGGTCCGTCATAAAGTTTTGGCATCCGAGCCTACCGGACATAGTCTGTCATACATCATTGGACACCTTAGGTCCAGACACACTTACCCCTTAATTGTACTTGAAATGTTAGGTCATACAAACATAAACTATATCATACATTACATAAACTAGATCATAATACTAAACTATCTAATTTTCCTTACCAACACCGGGATAATTGAGAACAAATGCAGAACTTGGAACACTCCTAAAACCAGCAATAAAAATAGTGAGTATTTCTAAAGGACAGAGATGAAAGGAATATAACTAAACCACCAAGAGGAAACTTACCGAAAAGACACCTTAAGCTCAAAGAACTTAAAATCCTAACCACAAAACCATAACAAAAGTTAGAACCTGAATGAAAACTAAAGAAACTAAGGAATCAAACAGAATGAAACTTAAGAATAAGGGTACCTCAATTGATGTAACGACCCACTAATCTAGACTACTTGGACCATTAACGAATCTATACATAAATCTTACATTTTTGCAGAAATACCATAATTTTATTGAAAACTTATGGAAACAAAGGTTACTTTCATAAAATAAATAGGATATGGGTACCCATTGTCTTTAAAACAAAAATAACTTAAAAACTAAAAAGAGTTACATAGAAAATGCGGAAAATACATTTAAAACCATAATAAACATAAACAAGACTACATCCTCGAATCGAATAACGCTCGGCCCCTTGACTCCATTCATCATCGATACACATCCTCCAAGCGTCACGAATCTTTCCACCTCTAAAGCTTATTTCCTGCACATAAACAGAAAGGAATGAGCCTAATGCCCAGCAAGGAAAAATCTAACACATAGTCATAAACATAAACATAATTTCATAATAACGTAAAGACATATCATAACACATAATTCACTTATTATAATGGCCATTATTACTTGGGGTCCCATAGACTAAACAAGCTTATGCCCATGAGATTAGTGGGGTCCTACCAGCTAAATAGGCATATGCCCACAATCCTTTTGGGGTCTTGTTAGTCAAATAGGGCATAAGCCCAAGCCTACAACAAACACATGCATAACAAATTCATAACACATTCATAACATATCATAACATAACACATAAGATAACATAAACATAAACATATAGATTCTAGCCTATTTTCCTTACCAAAGTTACCGGGATATAATGGACTGAGTTGGGACTTTTGGAACACTCCTAAAACCATAATGAACATGAGTGAGTTGAAAGAAGGAAAGAGATGAAAAGGAAATGGGAAGACTAAACCATTTGAGAAACATGCTTACCACAACTTATGTGCTTAAGAACTTGGATTCCCTAACCAAAATAAAAATGAGGTTAGGGGACTGAGTAGAAGACTAAGAGAAAAGAAATAACATAAAATACAGAAAGGAACAAGAGTTTTGGGTTTACCTCAAAGATTGCAAGATCACTCTAACCTTCACCGAAATACTATAGAACTCACTTCCCAAAGTGTTTGATAAGCTTATGATGTTTAAGCTTATAGTTTTTCCCCAAACCAAGTGTTTACACTCTCACACTCACTTAACACTAGCAGCCTCTGAACTTAGAGAAAATGGTGAATAATGGCTGGGTACTAGGTCCTATTTATAGAGTTTGGGAATGAAAATATCTTGATTTTACTTGAATAAAAATAATGGCTTTTTAGGTGAAAATCATTTGAATAATCGTTCAGCAGAGGCTGAAGACTCGTTCAGAAGATGCTGGACTGTTGAAGGAGTTTGAATGGCTGAAGGGAAAAGAATTCAAATTTATTTGAATTCATGCTGGTGGAGGCGATATATCGCCTCCTATAGGCGATATATCGCCTGGACCTTTGTTCCTGAGGCGACCGTGCATCGATTCGTGTTTTCTGTATCTACGTGCTGCGATATATCGCCCCCTATAGCTGCGATATATCGGCATACGCTGAATATTTAAACACGAATTTACACATTTTTAGCTGAGTTTGAATGGAGAAATCAGCCTTGACTAAGCCCTCAACGTACTCAAAGCTGCTGACTGACCCTATAACATTCAAACTTTACCCTTATTTAATTTAATCCTAAAAAATACTTAATCCTTAATTACCATTCAAAACATGTGCTTAAAATCCTATTGGTTGATGTCTAAACCTTATAATATAATAATATAATCCTTAATATCAGTCACATTAATCATACCTTAGGTTATACTTAATATTCTTAAACTATAGGTTAAACTTAGAAAATCTATAAGTACTACTATGAGTGTCCAAATAGTTCCCGGTCTGAACCAAAAATCCACAGTAACAAAGATAATGCTATAAATACTATCATACCACTATCTATCTTAGCTAAGTAAAGTTCTTGGACTCTACAATTGACCTTATGGATTAGTCTAACTCCAATGCTGAAACACTCTAACCTCACTTCCCAAAGTGTTTTATAAAGCTTAAGAATAGAAAAGCTTTTTCCCAACCCAAGTGTTTATCACTCTTATGGTATCACTAGCACCTTGGAGTCTGATCACAGCTGAAGGGTAAGTGAAAGGGCTGGGTCCTAAGTCCTATTTATAGAGTTCTAGGAATAAAAATCTTATTTTTGGCTTGAATAAAAATAATGAATTTTATTGAAGATATTTGAATATTTGTCAATCAGAGGCTGAAGACTCGGTCAAAACTATCAGAGGTTGGTCTAAGGAGTCAAAGTTGGTTTTTAAAAATAAAAAAAATAGAATCCTAACTTCTAACTTCCTAAATCTCGTAACTCTAAAATCACCTATAGTAAAATTAACATAACTGGATCTGTATGACTCCGATTTAGACAATCTTTATACCGTTAGAAAGCTAATTCAATTATCTACAACTTCTATAGATACTATGTTTCGAAATTCATAACATAACTGAGTCAAAAATAGGTCAGAAGTTATAGTACCCTAAAGTTACGGGAAAATATATTTAATAATCTAAATAACAACCTAATCCACAATTAAATAAAATCGTGACAAATGTCATGCTCCTAACAGATTCTGGTGAAGACTAAGTCTTATATTTCCCATTAAAATAATAATTCCTTAATAATCATGCATATGACAAGTGTCATAATTCTATTGGCTCTATCTAAGCCTTAGGAATAACCATACTCATGACAAGTGTCATATTCTTATTGGCTCTATCTAAACCTTATGTTATAATAATTATTATATTAATAACCAACAATATTAATCAAACCTTATGTTATAATTAATATTCTTAAACAATAGGTTAAACTTATAAAATCCATAACTATTACCAGGAGTTTCCAACTAAGTCCCGGTTTGAACTAAAATCCATGGAATCTAAAATACTACAACTACTACTATCTAGCTAACTAAGTAAAATTTCGGGATGCTACAACTACTACCCGTGCCACCGCACTGACAACGTACTTGTGAACAATCGGGTCCCCTGGGACCACAATGTATTAGGGGCCATTAGAGCCCACTATAAAGGGAACCTCACTTCATCATTGAAGGGGGTTGGAAAAATTCTTCTAAGATCAGATTACTCTAAGAGAAATATACGAGTTTTCTTACTATTTTTCACTTGCAATTTTCCTTTAAGTTTCTATAAGTTCACTTGTGTTCATTAGATACTGATTTAAGTTTTTGAGATTTCCATCCTTATTTCGTTGACGAGTTCTTACTGTCAACAGTTTGGCGCCGTCTGTGGGAAGGATAAGTGCCACGCCACTGTTCTTCCATCGATTCCGGTAGCAAATATGCTGAGACACTCTAAGAGGTTGAGAGAACCATGGGAGGTTGAGGTACACCTCCATGGAGATCAGTTGAAGGCCTCCATGAAGAATCCTTTGTTACTCAAAAATGTGAATGCATCAAAGGAGCTTGGGGTTCACGAAGATGAAAGGAGGCCTCATCCCCGGCCATCCCACCTGATGAGAATCGTCTGAGGTCAACAGCTGCCCCCACAAGAGATGTCGATGAGTTCTCGCCCCCAAGGCCGCCACAGGTGCCA
Organism: Humulus lupulus; assembly: GCF_963169125.1. NCBI lineage: Eukaryota > Viridiplantae > Streptophyta > Magnoliopsida > Rosales > Cannabaceae > Humulus > Humulus lupulus. The sequence continues at coordinate 150,803,306 of NC_084797.1, read as the reverse complement.
AACTCCGGTCGGCAAGAACCAGGCCCGTCGACGCGTAGGCCTGACAAGAATCCCTGATTCCATTCCATGAGCTTGAGTTCAAGGTCTCGATTTTACCAAGAGGAGATACGTGAACTGCACCGGAGGAACTAAAGGTTAGAAACCACCTTGGAGAACATGCAGGTGGTGTTGAATGGCATACTATAAGGGAAATTAGACATATCTCTTCCTAGGCGAAAAAAGAGAGGTCAAGAGGGGGCAGAAACCACAGTCCCAGTGGACGATGGGAGGAATCGACTCTCCACCATTCATACCCCCCGAACAAAGCAGCGCGAATGTCTCGGACCACCTAAGTAGCCCCAGAGGCCAGAGCAGAAGAACAACACTGATCCTCGTAACGAAGTCGAAGTCACTTCAAAGAAAACACCCTCAGACTTACAGAAAGAGATCAACACGAAAAGGGTGGATAAAAGGACTACACCTACTATGGCGCCCCAGGAAGACAAAGGAAAGGGAAATGCTAACTCGTCCACGTTGAGGGACTCCTTGAACAAGAGGAGACAAGACCTAGACACAGAAATGAGGAGCCTCCAAAGCAAGATAATCACTGCATCTGGAGGACAAGCCATGGATGATGAGTTCGACCATGAATCACTCTTCACTAAGGAAATCCAAGCCATCTGGCTCTCAGCCAACTTCAAGGAGCCTCATATGACCCCATATGAAGGAAATACGGATCCCAAGTAGTATCTGGACGCATTTAATGACCTGATGAAATTAAGGGGAATTAGTAGTTGGGCTAGATGCCATTGCTTTGCTGTCATGTTGAAAGGACCTGTGTACAAATGGTTCAAAAGACTCCGACCAGGGTCCATCAGGTCTTGGCAACGATTTTTTGATGAATTTCTCCAGCAACATCACACTGTGCGTGATTACACAATGTCGGGCACCAGCCTCGCTAACGTGAAGCAGGGAGAAAATGAGAGTCTAAAGAGCTATATCCATAGGTTCAATATGGAGGCAGTCAAAGTAGGGAGCTTGACCCGGAGGGAGTTAAAAATGGCCATCACGGCCGAAGTACGCTCTGGAAGTAAGTTATGGGATAACATGCTTAAGAGAGAGGTCACAGATTTGGATGATTTCTACGAGTGGGCACAGAAATATATTCGTGTTGAGGATGGTCACGAGAGCCTTAAGGTCAGAAAAGAGTGGTCCCCATCAAAACCCTCAATTCGGGAAGGATGAAGAAGTGCAAAGAAGAAGAGGGTCTATGAAGGGTCAAGAGATGATCGGCCTCGGAAGCCCCAACGCATTGTTGAGCGCAAACAGGGCCCCTACACCTTTTATACTTACCTCACCCATGCTAGGGAACATATCTTCGTCACGAATGAAAACCAGGTCCTTTTCAGAAGGCCCCTGCTAATGAAAAAACGACCGATCAAAAAGAGACCCCAGTAAATACTGCCAGTATCATAAAGATATCGGCCACACCACCATAGAATGCACCCATTTGAAAATAGAAATCGAAGAGCTTATACGCAGGGGACATTTGGGCAGATACGTCTGCAAAGAGAACCAAAGATCGAAAGAAGGAGTATCCCCGCCACGGGCATGGGAGGTAGCCCCAGAGGTACAAGGAGAAGTTAGGACCATCTTCTGAGGGCTAGGATTCGGAGGCGAATCAAGGAAGGGGCGAGACAAATATGCCAGGGAGGCCAGGCAAAGTCCACCGTCGTGTGTCTTAAGTTTGGAGCAACGCCCCCCCCCCCCCGAAGAGTTTTAAGGGGGAGAACGACTCAATAACCTTCAGCGAAGAAGACGCACGGGGCGTGCATTTCCCTCATAATGATCCCTTGGTGTTGAATGTCCAACTTGCAAACATGAGAGTACCTCAGGTCTTGGTGGATAATGGAAGCTCTGTAGACATCCTGTATCGCCCAACTTTGGAGAAGATGGGACTGAACATCCAGCACCTACAACTCTGCAATACCTCCCTGTATGGATTTATACAGCCCCTAGATGCAATTGAGTTAGCCCTCACCATCGGGAAATAACCCAGACAAACCACCATAATATAAAACTTTGTCGTGGTGGATTGCGCCTCAGCCTTCAATGTGGTATTAAGGAGACCCTCCCTAAGAGAATTGAAGGCGATAACTTTTGTGTACCACTTAGCTATGAAATTCCCAACTCCTGGGGGAATATAAAGCATGGAAGGAGAGCAGAAGGAAGCGAGGGAATGTTATAACACATCCCTCCACACGGCCATAAAGCCATTAGTGTCTATGGAAATGGTTGTGCATGAAGGTGAAAACCCACACGAGATGGACCTGTAAGTCGCGGAGGAACCCAGAGCCGAGCCAGTAGAGGAGTTGGAGGAAGTCATGGTCATGAATGAGTCGTTGAGGAAGTTAAAGGTAGGAAGAAACCTTCTGGGTACCGTGAAGGAGAAGATGGTAGAATTCTTGAAAGCCAACCTCGATGTATTCGCCTGAAGTCACGAGGATATGGTGGGAATAGACCCATCAATCATGTGTCATCACTTAAACATTGACCCAAAAGCAAGGCTTGTGAGGCAGAAAAGGAGAGCGCTAGACCCAGAAAGATACGCGACCCCAAAAGAAGAGGTTGACAAGTTGAAGGCAAATGGGTTTATCCGAGAAGCATTCTACCCAACATGGGTATCAAACCCAGTTTCAATCCCAAAACCCAATGGAAAGTGGAGGACTTGTGTGGATTTTACTAACCTCAACAAAGCCTGCCCTAGAAATAGCGTCCCGCTTCCTAGGATAGACCAGTTAGTAGACACCACGGCAGGGCACAAGCTGCTTAGCTTCATGGATGCATATTCCGGATACAATCAAATACCCATGAACCTGGCCTATGAAGAGCACACTTCTTTTATAACAGACAAGGGGCTTTATTGCTACAAAGTGATGCCTTTTGGGTTAAAGAATGCAGGTGCTACCTATCAAAGGCTGGTGAACAGAATGTTCGCAAATCAGATAGGGAGAAATATGGAAGTATACGTAGATGACATGCTGGTAAAAACAAAGAAGGCAGAAGAGCTCACAGACGACCTCAGTGAGATGTTCATCACCCTCCAAAAATTTAGAATGAAGCTAAACTCGCTCAAGTGCACGTTCAAAGTTTTATCAGGGAAGTTCCTGGGATTTATGGTGAACTCCTGAGGTATCAAGGCCAATCCTGACAAAATCAAGGCATTGTTGGAAATGAGCCCACCACGGATCAAGAAGGAGGTGCAGTGCTTAACCGGGAGAGTAGAGGCCCTCAATAGGTTCATCTCCAGATCCACTGACAAATGTCTTCCTTTCTTCAATGTCCTAAAAGGGAGCAAAAAGTTTGCTTGGGATGAAGATTTTTAGGAGGCCTTCGCTAAGCTAAAGGAACACCTAGGAAAACCACCCCTTTTGGCTAAGCCAGAAAAAGGGGAAAAGTTGTACTTGCACTTAGCCGTATCAGAGCATGCTATAAGTGTCGCCCTGGTCAAAGGAGAAAATAAGCATCACCAGCTCGTGTACTATGTGAGCAAGCGGTTGGTAGACGTAGAAACCCGGTACCCAGAAATAGAAAAGTTAGCATATGCCTTGATAGTGGCTTCGCGAAAGTTGAGGCCCTATTTCACGCTCATGCTGTTGAAGTGCTCACCAACACCCCTTTGTGTCAAGTCTTGCACAAACCAAAAACTTCGAGAAGGTTGTTAAAGTGGTCGATTGAATTAAGTCAGTTTGACATCACTTACACCCCATGGACCTCAATCAACGGGCAGGTACTTGTAGATTTTATAGTTGAATTTGCACACCCAACCCATGAGGAGGGAGAGGTAGAAGAGAATGAATCGATGGATGAAGGGGAAAAGCAGCCTGAAGAATGGAGCCTCCATGTAGACGGAGTGTCTAATGAGGGAGGAGCCAGCGCTGGCATAGTAATGGTGGGACCTAAGGGGCACAAGATGTATTGTGCCTTAAGATTTAGATTTAAAGCTTCCAACAATGAAGTAGAATATGAGGCACTGTTGGCTAGCCTGCGACTAGCTAAGGAGTTGAAGGTAACCCATTTGCATGTCTTTAGTGACTCACAGCTGGTAGTGTTTCAGGTGAAGGGCGAATATCAAGTTAGAGGCCCAAAAATGGCTACATATATCACCAAAGTGAACGGGTATTTGGATCAGTTCAAAAAATACACCACAGAACAGATCCCAAGGGAGCAAAACACAAATGCCAATGCTCTCGCAAAACTCACCTCTAGTCGAGACGAAGATACGCTTGAGTCCATCCCTATCGAATACCTCTCCAAGCCAAACATAGCATAAGAGGAGATCCACATGATCGATAACCCTAAGGAGTCAGGGTTTCCAACCATCCTGAGGTACTTAAGTGACGGGACGTTACCCTTCGACAAAAAAGATGCCCGTAAGTTGACTTACAAAGCCGCCCAATACACCCTAGTAGATGGAGTTTTATATAAGAGAGGATTCTCCACCCCGCTCCTACATTGTATAGACAAGGGGGAGGCTTTAAAAGTTCTGCAAGAGATACATGAAGGAGAATGTGGAAATCATGCTGGGGGGCAATCCACAACAATGAAGATCGTACGCCAGGGGTATTATTGGCCTACCATGGAGAAGGATGCGAGCGATTTCGCAAAAAGGTGTGACAAGTGCCAAAGGCATGCAAATTACCCCAGACAGTCACCAAATGAGCTGGTGAGCATGACCAGCCCGTGGCCCTTTGCTGTGAGGGGAATTGACTTGATTGGAGCGCTACCGGCAGGAAGAGGAGGAGCAAAATTTCGCGGTTGTAGCAGTCAATTACTTTACTAAATGGGTGGAAGCAGAGCCTCTAGTCAACATAACGGCCAAGTAAATCACCACCTTCATTAACAAATTTATCGTCTGCAGGTTTGGAGTACCCTATAAGATAATCTCCGACAATGGGACGCAATTTGAAGGAGGAGTATTCGAAGAATATTGCAGGGAAAAGGGAATCAAGAGGAGTTTCTCCGCAGTAGTACACCCACAAGCCAATGGGCAAGTGGAGGTCATCAATAAGATCCTAAAAAGGAACCTGAAAACAAAGTTGGAAAAGTTGAAAGGGGCCTGGGTCAAAGAGCTGCCCAATGTGCTTTGGGCCTACAGGACTACACCTCATTCCACCACTGAAGAGATGCCTTTCACCTTAGCCTATGGCTACGAGGCTGTCCTTTCAATAGAAAGGAAGATGAACTCCATTCGCATACAAGCGTATGATGACTAGGCTAACATCGCAGCATTAGCAAAAAATTTGGATCTGTTGGAAGCAAGGAGAGAAAGGGCACAACTGAAGTTGGCAACATACCAGCAACGAGCTGCAATATACTATAATTCAAGGGTGCGAGAGAGGGCGTTCAGGGTCGGAGACCTCGTGTTAAGGAAAGTCCTGCCCAACACTCAGGACCCAAGCGCGAGTGTATTAGGGGAAAACTGGGAAGGACCCTACCAAGTTGCCAGGTGGTGCCCCCTAATGCCTACAAGCTGGCACGTTTGGATGATACCATGGTACCTAGAGCATGGAACGTAGAACATCTAAAAAAATATTATCAGTATGACCTCCATGTCTGAGGCAAGAATGTTATTGTTCTGTCTAAACGTGTAAGTCTATTGTAATAGCTATGAGGTAGAAGGCTAACTTGGACTCCTTGATATGTAGTAAGAATGAGGTAGAAGGCGAACTTGGACTCCTTGATATGTAGTAAGAACGAAGTCACCATAGGTTAACATGTACTTCAATCATTTCCAATGAATATGTTGTGGCATTAAATGAATATGTAGTAAGAACTCTTGTTTGAGAAAAATGATCACACTATCTAAATCTCATTTACAACAATTATCAAAATTCATGAATGAAATGATCAAAGTGCCTGCCGAGATAAATCTCGCCAACCACTTGGGGGGCAGAGTTAGCAAAAAAAAAGGGTCCTGAACGAGACCCGTATATCCTAAATGAGACCCTTATATATATATATATATATAAAAGACCCCTTATAAATAAAGAAGAAGACCTGGCAAGACATCACTTGAGTTCACAAGGATTAGCTACCCTTATGAACATCAAGGAGGTCAAAAGGTCTTACAAGAAAAGCCTCCTAATAAAGGCAGATGCTTCCATGAGAGGAAATGCCTTAGGAAGAGCACCCACCAATAAGCCTAGAGCGGCCACCGAGCTGTCTAGCCAAAAAGGGTCCTAAAAGAGACCCTTGCAAAAATATTACTATGAATAATGACAAGAAGGACGCTTTTCGCAAGAAATAATAAGCGCACGCAAAAGTATATAAAAGGATAACTAGAACACAAAGGGTCAACATATCCTTATAGATACAATCAAGATGCACCAAAGAGAGACCTATAAAACCCCTTCGTATGGGCTCCAAAGGACCTCAAGCATGATAAACAAAGTATATATAAAAAAAAACCTATCGAACCCCTTTTTGCGGGCTCAAAAGGACCTCAAACATAGAGGAACAAAAGCAAATAATCACATATATATACAGAAAAAAGGAGTTGCGATAATGTCACAGGACTAATAAAAGTTCCAAAAAAATTAAACAAAAATTGAATGATAAGCTCAAGTGAGCATACATCCAAATCAAATTAAATGATAAGATCGCAGAAGCAGAATCTCAGGGCCTCCTGTCGCGGGCATTCCACTCAACCACCTTGGCAACGGTGTGCTCACAAAATGAGGAGAAATCGAAGTTAGGATTTTTCCTCCACATTCCATAGAGGGTGCACTTTATGGATTTGTACTCGATTTTAGCCAAATTTGCCTCTAGGAGAGTGACCCTCTCCTGCAACATTGCGACCTTAGCTACTGCTCCACCAAGATCGGCCTCCAGGCGAGCAACCTTCTCCTGCAGCATCACGGCCTTGGTGTTCGCCCTCTTCTTCTTTTTTGACTATGAAGAGGCCTTCGCCAGGGCCTTCTCAAGCTTAAGAGTGGTGTTAGTAAGTTCCCTCTCGAGCCCCTGAAACTTGACCGTTAGACGGTCCCTTTTGGCATTCGATGAGGAGAGGTCCTACGCCGAGTCAACAAAGCATTGGCCCACCAGAGAAGTTTGCACAAGAATAATAATAATAATAATAATAATAATAATAATAATAATAATGATGATGAGTAAACAAAGAATGCAAAAAAAAAAAAAAAGAGTAAGGCCAATGTAAGACGCATGAACTCACCCAAGTTGCGGAGCGCACAAGAGTCTCCCAAGCTCCGACATGGCAAAATTCCTGAGACTTCTCCAATCAGTCTCAGGAAGACCCTCAGCGACCCGGGTATACCGTTTCTTATAAGAGGTTGCCATTTGACCCATCCAAGGTGCCCCCTCCGAGTCAGGGGCGCCTAGCTGGGTAGGGACATATGACCCGCTCACCGAAGGAGGAGGGGGCGCAGGAATATCGGGAAAATGAGCCCCGACGAACCAGGATTGAGGGGAGCATGAGGAAGAGTATCGTAGTCCTTAGAAAAGGGACAGACGAATCCCCCTGGCATGGCCTGCTAACCATGGGAGTGAGAGGCCATGTCATGGTCCATAGGGGCCAAAGGAGGGCAACCATTAGGAGACAGAGATGATCGGCGAGGTCGTCTGGGTTCTGGGGAAACCTCCTCGGGCACCCACTCCGTGTCGCCCCCATCAGAGTGATGCTCAACTAAAGGTGCCTTATTCCTTCGCTCGAGAATGTGCCACAACGCATCAAGATCCGAGACCGCGAATAAGTTGTGGCGGTTCAGGTTTGCCATAGTGAAGAGGCGGGCGACCATTTTCTGGGTGGGGTCGACATCAAGGAGTTTGTCCACTAGTGCTGCCTCCGATCGGGGAATGTCAAGGTCACCAAACTCCTCTGCAGAATCATTATAATTAACAATATAAGCATAAGCTCCAAAATAACCAATTCAAAGTAAAAGGAAGACAAGCTTGAAGTACTTACTTGGGGACGAGCGAAAGCGTTCATGTACGTAAATGTGACCTTTTACGAAGAAAAAGTCTTGCTTCCAGGACCCTGGGTTTGATACAGAACCCTCTATGAGGGAAACCTGGGAATTGGCCTTCTGTATGAAATAGAAGCCCTTGGATTTAGGGGTTGGCATGAGGTTATACATAAAATGCACCTCTCAAGCTGTAGGAGCACGTTGGTTGAGCTCAATAAACGCCATGTATAGGCAATGTAAGGTCAGCCAGTTGTTAGACGCTAGCTGGAGCAGAGCAAGGTCGAAGTAATTAAGCATCATGATGAAGAATGGGTGCAAAAGAATGGTCCCACCCACTTTCAAAATATGCTCGCTCATAGCCACGCACCCCTGGGGGGGATTATCGGCCCAGCTGGTATTGGAAGGAACATACATCTTGTATTCTTTGACAATGCGATATTTTGTGGATAGCTCCAACAACTGATTCTATGACACATTGGACACAATAGAAGACGCCAATAAAGGACCAGAATCTTGCGCATCGGAAGCCACCTGCCGACGCATTCTCTTTGCCATATTTACAAAACCAAAGAAAAAAGGTGAGGTAGAAACATGACACTTTACCCTCCATTTTTTCTTCCTAGCAAGGGTCTTCCACCGAGGCGCTGAGTGTGGAAGCGCTAAGCAAGGGTGAATTGAAAACAAGGGTTGAGGGGAACCCAGGATGACCCCATGAAAACCATAAGGGGAGAATGGGGCAGGAGGTTCAGGTGAGAGATTTCCCTCCATGAACTCCAACTCCATCTGTAGATCCAAAAGGGTCACCCTAAGGCTTACTATGTGGTTGTTAAGGTCAAAGGGGAAAGAAACTCCATTGCCCCTTAAAACTGAGTCTATTTCACTCTCCACTACCCATATTTTACACCTAAGTTTAGCCATATGCTCAAGGTGACGTATACGGGCCTGCCTCAAAGTGTCATAGTCTTGGTGAGTATTGTTTTCGGGGGACTCTGAGTCTGAAGATAAGTCTACAAACTTGACCCCCGGAGGAGCACCAGATGATCCCTCACAGGCCATGGAACCTCACCTCGCTGGTAATAAGAGTGCACATGTAAATGAGGGAATTGCTACAAAAAACAAAGGAATAAAACCTCTTGATACGATCACTCTAAATGACCAACTATGGGGTACAAACAAGGGCATGTAAGTGGATCAACTCACAACGAGATCCGGCCAAAGCAACCCATCTCGGGTAGTGCTAATTTGGATCCAACGAAATAAGAAAGAAAGAAAGTATACCTTATGTAAGAAAAATTGGGCGCTGTCACGGTTGAAGGGAGGCGGAAGGTCGAAAGTACCAACACGATCAAAAGACGGACAAGGGTCCAAATCACCACCGTGATCGAACGAATGTGAAGGGTCGAAGATTTGTGCCTATAAAAATGGAGGAGAGAGGAGTTTCAGTTCCCAAATACTTGTATGGATATTGGTATAAAAGAAATGAACTCAAATAATAAAAGGAAAGGACAAAGTGAGGTTGTGAGGAATCAAACCCCTTACCTCTTGAAAGGAGTAAGGATTCCAAAACCAATAAGCTAAAGAGATAAAGTGTAATAATAGGCTAGATATGAAGGCTTATTTATAGGAACCATAGGCTCATCTTAGCCATAGAACCCAAGGCCTGATCAATGGTCAAGGAGGGGCCTTGACACTTGCCTTAGGATCTCCAAAGCATAATGATAGGGTCACATACACCCTCAAAATCTCGCAGACAACGCGAATGCATCATACCTTGAAGTCTACAAGAGATCGTGAAGACTCTCTCATAGACTGGGGGGCAAGTGTGGACACTACAAATTGGACATGATCCTGAAAGACCCAGGCCTCACGCAAGGCCTTCGCGAGATTGAACTGTCTCACCCCACGCGAGGGTCCAAGCTCACTACACCTTGCTTACCTCGCTGAAGGTCCTATGGACCCGTGCCTAGGTACTATGCACCTAGGCGCCTCGCGCCACCAGCCGCGCGCCTAGGCACCTCGCGCCAGAAATGCACACCGCATCATCTCGCGAGGCCACACCTCACAGGCCTCACCCAAGTGCCTAGTAGGGACAAGAAAGGTGCACCGTCTTGCGAGGCCATGCCTCGCAGGCCTCGCCCAGGTGCCCAATACGGACGAGACATGCGCACCGTCTCACGAGCCCATGCCTCACATGCCTCGCCCAGGTGCCCAGGAGTGCGGACCACACCGTATCGCAAGGCCACACCTTGTAGGCCTCGCCCAGGTGCCCAGGAACGTGCACCACCCCTTCTTGCAAGGCCACGCCTTGCCCAGGTGCCTAGGGACGTGCATCGCATCGTCTCATGAGGCCACGCCTCACAGGCCTCACCCAGGTGCCTGGGAGCGCGCACCGCACTGTCTCGCAAGGCCTTGCCTTGCAGGCCTCGCACAGGTGCCCAGGAACGCGCACTGTTTCGTGAGGCCATGCCTCGCAGACCTCGCCCAGGTGCCCAGGAACGTGCACCGTTCCATCTCGTGAGGCCACGCCTCTATGACATGAGCATATGCCCTGCTGATGAGGCCTTTCTCTATTTTCTAAGGAAGGTGTCACCAGCAGGGCGCGACTCCCACATACCTATCTCACTCAAGGCTGCAAGTCCTCTTATACTTAACAAAATAAAAAGGGGCTTGGAGCAAGGGTGTATCTTGGATATATGAGAGCAACCTTCAAGTACAAGGCACGTATGGGAACAGGTTGTACGACCATGAGGAGCACAGAGGCGTGACTCTGACGTTTGTACTAGACAGGTAATGATGGTACAAGTTAGTAAAAATGGTGGAGGCACTACCTGCACGTCTCTAACCATGTATCAGGGTCGACACCATAACCACCTGTGCCACTACATCTGGTGCCACTTCTCTAACACTCATACTAAATAAGTAGTGGAGGCGTTCCCACGGACCCTGACTATGTACCAGAGCTGACACCATGACCTTTTGCACCACTACTACCTGTGCCACCACACTGACAACGTACTTGTGAACAATCTGGTCCCCGAGGACCACAATGTATTAGTGGCCATTAGAGCCCACTATAATGGGAACCTCACTTTATCATTGAAGGGGGTTGGAAAAATTCTTGTAAGATCAGATTACTCTAAGAGCAATATACGAGTTTCTTTATATTTTTCACTTGCAATTTTCCTTTAAGTTTCTATAAGTTCACTTGTGTTCATTAGATACTGATTTAAGTTTTTGAGATTTCCATCCTTATTCTGTTGACGAGTTCTTACCGTCAACAATAACCATCAATGAATCATATCGGGGTCCAATGTAAGAAATACTTGATTATGGAATCATACTGGGGATCAACGCCCAAACGCATGATTAATAAATCATACCAGCTCAACGCTTTAGGAAATGGGACTAATTAGTCACCCCTGGGCCCTTTGCCGTGTCCTTTGTATAACCAGCCTTGGAGCTGGCCAAGCGTACCTGGCACTGAGTTTTCCCTGACCGATAGGTCAGTCAAGCGTATGATCCACTTCTGGTTAGACATAACCATATCGACCAGCTCTCAGCGCGCTGTTGCTATCATTGACTCATAAGTCATTGCTTTTCGATCAACACTCAATGTGCTAAGGTCGTTCTTGACTAATAAGTCAATGTTTTACGACCAACATTCAACGTGCTAAGGCTGTCCTTGACTAATAAGTCAATGCTTTACGACCAGCACTCAGCGTGCTAAGGCCATCCTTGACTAATAAGTCAATGCTTTACGACCAACACTCAACGTGCTAAGGCCGTTCTTGACTAATAAGTCAATGCTTTACGGCCAGCACTCAACGTGCTAAGGCTGTCCTTGACTAATAAGTCAATTCTTTACGACTAGCACTCAACGTGCTAAGGCCGTACTTGACTAATAAGTCAATGCCTTATGACCAGCACTAACGTGCAAAGGCCGTCCTTGACTAATAAGTTATTGCTATACGACCAGCACTCAATGTGCTAAGGTCATCCTTGACTAATAAGTCAATGCTTTACGTCCAGCACTCAACGTACTAAGGCCGTCCTTAACTAATAAGTCAATGCTTTATGACCAGCACTCAACGTGCTAAGGCCGTCCTTGACTAATAAGTCAATGCTGGGGCCCATCCCTAGGATATGGGACTAATAAGTCACCCCGGGGTCCATCGCCCTTTCCTCTATATAACCAGCCTTGGAGTTGGCCCAACGTACTTGGTGCTGAGTTTTCCATGGCCATTAGGTCGAACTAGCATATGATGCGCTCCTGGTTAACTTAACCAAAACGACTAGCGCTCAACGTGCAATTGCCGCCCTTGAGTAATAAGTCAATGCTTTGCGATCAGCGCTCGGAACTATTATCAACCTTGACTAATAAGTCAATGCTTTTTGACCAGCGCTCGGTGCTATTGTCATCCTTGACTAATAAGTTAAGTCTTTCTCAATTAGATAATGCAAACCAACATATATCATATATCAAATATCCAAGTACAAAGCATTCAACATGCTTAATCAACAATCATAAGCATAATCATAATCATGCACATTCTCAGGCGTTCATGCCCTATTCATATCCTTGTTCAATAATTTGGGCCATGCCATAATCACACGTATCACAAACTGGGTTCAATTTTCTTACCTTTATTCCAAGCACAGGTTACCAATGAACGACCCTCGAGATGATCTCGGTTCCGAGCCCCTAGCGATAACCTAGTCAGAATCATAATATAAAATCCCATCAATAACGAGTAAACACATGCTTCCGGATAGAGTCCTAGCCTTCGGGACATCGAATCCTACTAAATCAAGTAGTAAGATCGATCCCGAGCCCTTAGGTTTGAGTTCACGCACTCAAATCCTCCCCAAGGCCAAAAATTCCTTAAGCATCGCGACCCCCAAACATTTGAGCCGTGACCCATTCAAGTCAGAGGCCTGAGCCTCTTCTCTGCCTGCACCAACGTCGCAATGCCAATAGCCTTTTGGCACCTGCTTCTCCTTCAGCCGATTTGAGCCACGATGCCCCAAAAATAGGGTCGCGACTCGACATGAAAAACTAGATTTTCCTCTATTTTCCCCTTGCCAAATCCCTCCATAAACCTATCCAAACATAGCCGAATCCCATAAACAAAATTCCCAAACAACCCAGCAGCCCAAAACAATCAAAGCCCAAGTTACAATTCAATCAAAAACTCATCAAAACACAAAAATCCAATCAAACGTAAGAAACTCAAAAATCAGAACTTAAGGCTTTAATTACCTCTGATTACATTCCCACTTAAAACTCAAAATTCCCACTAGCTTGCTCCCTAGGATCGCCTCGTGCCGAGTAACCCGAATATATCCACATAATGATGTAGTCTCACACATATATCACATATGTGCCACATATACTCATAACAGGCCAAATTATGAAAATTGCCCTTTTAATCAGAAATGGGCCCACATGCATATTTAATACACTTAAACATGCATATCAAGTCATATTATAATATAACTCACATAATCATACAATGATGCACATATATATATATCACATAATTTCCATAGTTTTCCATCTTGGCCCCCTAATCAAGGCTCTCTAAGCTTGGGCTTGGTTAGGTGGGACATTCTCATTGTCGTGTACGATAGATAGATTTCCCCTGTGCTGAGTATTACTCAAATCATCATGGCAAGCTAGACATCCTCTTTGTGAGTTCAGATGATCACGCAGGTTAGAATGTGGATGGAAGCGAAGGCTTTGTGTAGAGCTCAAGTGATTCCTCAGGTCTCTCTCATGCTTGCCTCTACACTGGCTCTCTATCTCGTAACTTCCATTAGCGAAGCTTATAGCTCGTGGCTGGGATTTAGGACCTGGATTATTAGCGCGAGACCGCGAGATATAAATGTCCTATGAGGGGGGAGAATTTCTTATGCTATCCCCTCGAGTTGGAGCATTACTCTGTGGGTGAGGTGGCGTTGGATGTCGAATCGGTGATGGACGATACCTTATTGGTTAAGTTATCCTTGTTCCATTAGGTTGTACTAGATTAGCTCATCCTTGGTCTACTCCAATTTCCCGGGTTGAAGGCAGTGCCGGTTTATTTCTCTGTGTTGGAGGTCCTGGCTGTAGCATGGATGGAGTTGCTGGGATGTCCCTTCTCCTTGAATCGATCCCAGCTCGCCCTGTTTGGCTAGGTTGGTTCCTGGGAGTGTGAGTTGAATGATTGTTCCTGTGAGGGTTTGTAGGTTATGCATGTCGTGGGATCCGTTCAGAAGGTACGAAACTTAGGGTTGCAATTCGAACAGACTGGCTGACACAAGGTCGATGATTTCTATGAGGATTGGCAGGTTGAGTATTTCGTTGGATCCACTCATAAGGTATGGAACTTAGAGTTGCAGTTCTTACAGAGCGACTAAGAAAGGGTCGATAATTCCTGTGGGACCTATGGGACCCACTTTGCCCCCTTTTGATGTTAACATTGGTTGTAGGAGGTGGTAATCGATTCAAGATCTCCTCAATCTGCTTATTATCCTGGGCAAGATGGTTCCTTAACTGGGCATTTTCCATCTCGATGGGTGGCTGCCAGGTATATCGGATGGGGTTTTGGTGGGCGTGAGGCTGAGCTCCCAGCATCATCTTGGTCCACGTGTTGTTTTCCAGAACGATGTTGTATAAATAAGCCTTCTTCAGTGGGGATGGCCGCATGGTGAGCCTCCTAATCATCAGGTTGCTTTGTCTCATTTTCATTCATAGATTGGGTGACCACCATGGTGAATGTTAGGTGAAATTTGCGTGGGGAATTAAGCCTAATATGCTCTAAAAAAAAAACACAAATCTGTTGATGCGGTTTTTCGCCAACAATGGATTAAGAAATTTGAAAATAGAGATATTAGGCTTTTGCTAAACTGTAATTGGACAAATAAGAAATATCAAGAATACTCACATAGTTTTTATGTGGTTTAGTGGCTAAAAATCCACCTAGTCCACGAGTCACTCTTTTTAATCTATTTTGTTCTCACCGTGAAATTGTTTTTGACAATTTCACCAGAGTTTCAAAGTACACAAATGCCGATCCTCTTTTTCGTCCATTCTCCCCTGTATTTATAGGGTATTATGCCTGGACAGTTTTGGGTAACCATTCATAAATATGGTAACATACATTTTTGGGTAACATCCCATTTACATAAATACATCAATGCCTATTGATTCTATGCCCACAATATCGAGCAACAAATACAAAATAATATCTGAGAATTAATGAGCGTATAAATAATCACAGAGACTTTTGGGATCCTTCACTATGCGTCATGATCAGGTTTCCACGAGCTGAACACTTCCTTCGAGCTAGGTGTTGAACAACTAATTTGAACTAACATGGGTCACATTCAGAGTTTCATGAAGGAGATCTTTCTCTCGCACATCTCAAACTAAGTTGTTGGCACAAGAGGCGACCTAGAGACTATCTGGTTGTCGTAAGTTGTCAAGTTTGACTTGAGCTGCTCACTCCAGAGCTAGCTATATGCTCTATGTAACGTCCTCCTAATCCAGGACCGTTACACTGTGTATTTTAAATTGTGTCATACTTGCTAATCAAGTCATTTGGTTATAAACATGTAACTAAGGTTAATGTTAATGGTTAAGGTTAAAAAATTTAGTCAAAGGAGCTGTTGACTTTTATTTAAAAAGTTTCATACATATATGGGATCCCAAAATATTACAAACAAATAATTAAAATGGTGTATATCCATCAAAAGTTACAGCTAGCCGACCTAAGCGGAAAAAATAGGGCTACAACCTTAGTTACTCTGAGATATCCTTAGTCATGGTGGACAAGCAGCCGCATATGTACACGTCGCCACCGAAGCTCTCCAACTCACGGCTGGTCAAGCTTCCTTTTTCCCTTACCTGCACCACGAAGCACCCGTGAGCCGAGGCTCAGCAAGAAAACTAAAACATGTGCATGAACAGAGAATACAGATTTCAAAATACTTATCTAGTGTGTCTAGCAGTAATAACCTACTCATACAGGCACACGATTACAAATAAATGATCATTGGACCATTTTGGGGCCGCTTCCCTAACTAGTTGACCATAGTGTAAACCCTAAGGCCCTATGCCCTAGCTATGTGACCATAGAGTCACCTAGGGCCCTCGCCCTTAGCTCTCAGTAACTAACCATAAAGCTAGCCAAACACCTTTGGTTTTCCAACGACCGTAGGGTTGGCCTACGTAATAGTACGTTGCTGATTTAGGCCTAAGCCTTTCGACCTGCGCGCAACGCACTATTGCCGTCCTTGGCTAATAAGTCAAGCCCTATACCAGGTGATAACTCTACAAAATAGAGTTATTTTACCACTTTTTATGTGCTAATTGTTGCTTAATTCTTGGGTTTTTAATTAATTTATTAAGTTTTTAAGTAATTTTGAATTTATTAGTCTTATCATGATTTTATATACTTTTGTGTGTTTTTATAGTTATTTTGTTGTAATTTAATTATTTAAATTATTGTGTTTAGTTAGAAGTAAAAAAATGTGTGTTTTATTAAAACTAAATGTTAAATTAAATTAAGTCTTAATTAATATTTTCAAAGAATTAATATGATTTATTTTATAATTGAAAATATTTGATTTTGATTTAATTTATGTTTATTTTGTAGGGACTATGTTGTATTTTTCTTTGGGCTTTGAAAAATAAAAATAAAGAAAGAAAAAGAAAAGTAAATGAAAGTGATAATTTTGAGAGGAAAGCAAGGGAATTTGGCATTTTTCTTCAACAACCCAATTGGGCCCGCCTGCTGCACTCCCAGCCCAGCCCGTGCCTCCACTCAGCTGCTCCTGCCTTCAGCTCTTCCAGGCCCACGCCTGATGCCACCTGCTAGCCGAAGCCATTGCTGCACCTCAGCCCCACAGCCTCCAGCTGCCTCCACGAGCCCACCGAAGTCCCAGACCCACCGAACTCCAAAGCCCAACCCAGCACCAACTTCCTCCAGCCAGCTGTAGAAACCGAAGCCCTCACACCTCCCTATTTGCCTCAGCCGAAGCCACCCCGCCTGCCCCTTCATTTCTCCAGCAAAGGCCCAACCGAGGCCTTGCCCAGTTGCTCTCGACAGCCTGCCAACCAAGCCTCCTTCTTTTCCCATTTTTGAGCCCAACAAAAGCTCATTTGTCCCCTTGTCCCCTTGTCTAAAATACCAATTTTTTACCCAAACTTTTCTACTCATTTTACCCAAAAATCATCATTACACCCTATAATTTACCCATATTTTCCATATTATTATTAATTTAATTAATTTAATCAATTTAAATTGATTATTTTAATATTCTCATTTTGGCTATAAATATGGAGCTTTGAAGACCATTTGGGAGTGCTTGGGGGAGGTTACCATACCACAAGTTCTACACATTCAAAACCTCTCAATTCTCTTCATCTTTTTCTTCTTTTTGGTCATTTTTCCTATGAGTTTTTAGAGTAAAAATTTGGGGGTTTCTCCTCCAAATTTTCCTATTTATGTTTGTAATTTCTATTCTAGTTATGAGTTTCTAATCTTTTTAAGATTATTAAGGTGATGATGAAACAATATGTAACTAGATAGTATTTATTTTGTATGTTGATTTCCCATTTTGTGCAACAAAGTTTATGGATTTTTCTTTTTCAAATATCTTCTTTCATCTTAAATATCTTGTAGATTGTTAGAACATATTTACACTTTGTTCTTCATTAGTGCACAAACATAATATTCTTTGTGTAAGATGTGTCATTAAATTGTACACATCCATGCTTAGAACAAAAATATTATGTTTTGCCTTATAAATAATGTTATTTGATTTTTTGTTGTTTCATTAGGTTGATTCACATTAAATACTTTGAAATTATACTTTTTGAAAAGTGAAGAAAAATCCTATATTTTTAGAAGTAATTTGTGCTTAAAATTATAAATCTATTTGGAAAATGGTAGTTTGACTTATTTTAAGTATTACTAAAACTTGAGAATCAATGTACTTTTAAATATTATTGAACTTATATTTTGTGGATTGTATTATCTTAATAATATTTCTTTTACTATCTTGATTTCTACTTTTAATTTATTTTTATTTATTGTCTTAAATTTTTGTATTATTATCTTTTATTTTATTTTCATTAGACAAAAATCTCATCAATCTTTGGAGCTAGGTTAGAATTTATTAATTTTGATTTAAAATAGTTTTCTTTTTGATTTTAGACAACTCCTTTGGGTTTGATCTCGTGCTTACACGAACACTATATTTCATATACGATTCGTGGGCTTGCGAGTATAAATTTTTAAAACATACCCATTTTGGGTCCATCACCAGGTATTTGAATATCAACTCAAAAACAGATATGGATAGGCATACCCCAACAAGATAAACACGCATACATGTTAATCACATAACATTATTAGGTAACCGTAATCATAGTAATAGTCATGCTTATTCAATGGGCCATGCCCTAGCCACGCAAACCATGCGAACAATCATGCCACACTTAAGAAAGTAAAGAATATTCAAGTATGTTTAACCAATAAATGAAACGATAACTTAGACATAAACGTTCTATGGGGCCCAAGCCCTAATAATAATTATTATTAACAATTGGGCCAAGCCCTGATCACATATAACACGTATTGGGTGCAATTTTCCTACCTCAGGTCCAAGTATAGCATAAAATAAGAACGACCCTCAAGCACGATCTTGGTTCTAAGCCCCTAGAAATAACCTAGTCACAACTATAATATAGGATTCCATCAACAACGAGCAAATAAAGGCTTCTAGACCGAGTCCTAGCCTTCGAGACCTCGAACTATACTAAACCAGGTAGTAGATTCAAACCCGAGCCCTAATGAAAAGATTCCCGTCACTAAAAACTCACCATGGCCAAAACAACCCAGGAGGGCCGCGACCTACCCTTGAGGGTTGCGACGTGCCCCTTAGGTCAGAGAGCCTCCTCCCTTGTTAATGGGACACAGGCCACGACCTACCCTTGAAGGTCCTGGCGCACCTCCCAGACAAAGGCCTTCCAGGGCCCTGGGTTCGGTTGGGTCGCGACTCCTCAAGAACAGGGTTGCGACTTGGCCTTGCGAATCCAAATTCCCTCAATTTTTCATCAGCAAAAACCAACCAAAACTTTCCCAACTACCCTAAAAAAATAATTCAATCCACATAACAGTTTTGATATCTTCTTAGCAACAAAACCCAACTAAAACCTAGATGCAAAACTCATCAAAACTTCCAATTCAACACTTGAGCTACAAGGCTCAAGAACACCTCAAGAACAACCAATAACTCTAACAAAATACAACTAAAAATAGAGATTAAAACATTACCTTAGCTGTGAACGGTGATCCTCTAGCTACAAGCTATTCCGAATTCTAATCCTTAGCCTTCAATTCCTTAGTTTCTAGCCAAAATCTTCTTAGTTCTTCAAAGAGCTCCCTTAGAAAATATGAGAGAAAAACAGTGAGGGAGAGAGTGGGTTGTGAGAGGTGTTTAGGTGTCTTTTGTGTTTTCTTAAGGCTTAAGTTTACTTAAGCTAATCCTGAGGCTCGAGGTACCAAAAATGTCCCCGAGGGAAAAATGGTCAAACTCCCCAATATTCCCTCCTAAACTCACCAACTCCAAATATATCCTCAATTATTCATTCCCATTACCCGAAAACCCAATTTTATGCTAAATACCTATAATACCCCTTGACTCGCCCCGAGTCGGGTATTGGGTCCATTGTGACTTTCCCGCTAACTTGCTCCCTAGGATCGTCTTGTGCCAAGTAACTTAGATATACCCACATAATAATGTGGTCTCTCACATATATCACATATATGCACGTTTATATATACAATTATGCCCATAACGAGCCAAATTACGAAAGTTGCCCTTCTAATAAGAAACGAGCCCACATGCATATTTAATACTCCTAAACATGCATAACTAGTTATATTATCATATAACTCACATAATCACAATCAAATATATCAAATAAACATATAATTCCATACATTGCCATCCTGGCCCCCTAATCAAGGCCCTAAGCCTTATTAGGTAATTTTGGGACGTTACATTTATCCCCTCCTTACAGAAATTTCGTCCTCAAAATTTTACCTGAATAGCTTGGGATACTGAGACTGCATATCTGCCTCCAGCTCCCAAGTCACTTCCTCGACCTTACTGTTCCTCCACAATACCTTAACTGAAGGTATAGTCTTGTTCCTTAGGTCTTTGTCCTTCCTGTCTAAAATTTGAACTGGCTGCTCTTCATAGGACAAGTTTGTCTCCAGTTCTAGATCCCCATAACTCAGTACACGAGTCCCATCTGACACATACTTCCTCAGCATGGAAATATGGAATACATTATGCACACTAGACAATGCAGGAGGTAAGGCCAACCTATAGGCCACCTGACTGATCCTCTCTAGGATCTCAAATGGTCCCACAAACCTAGGGCTCAACTTGCCCTTCTTCCTGAACCTCTTCACCCCTCTTAGAGGTGAAACCTTAAGGAAGACATAGTCTCCCACCTGGAACTCCACGTTCCTTCGTCTTAGGTCTAAATAACTCTTTTGTCTACTCTGAGATGCGAGCATCCGAGCTCTAATCTTCTTAATAGCCTCAGTGGTCATCTGAACTGCTTCAGGACCTAAATATTTCCTCTCACTCATCTCATCCCAGTGAATGGGCGATCTGCACTTCCTACCATACCGCATCTCATAAGGTGCCACTCCAATGTTAGACAGGTAGCTGTTGTTATAGGAAAATTCTATAAAAGGAAAATATTTACTCCTGGACCCTTCAAAGTCTAACACACATGATCTCAGCATGTCCACCAATATCTGGATAGTCCTCTCAGACTGGCCATCGGTCTGAGGATGATAAGTTGTACGGAACTTCAGCTGTGTACCCATTGTTCTCTGTAAACTTCCCCAAAACTTGGAAGTAAAGATAGGGTCCCTGTAATGCCCCAAAATCCCTAATGAGGTTTAATGGTTGGATCAAAAGGCCGGGAGGGCCATAATTGATTTATTATGCTATTAAATGATTATATGCATGTTTATGTGAATTATATTATTATATGAAGATAAATGCATGCATGTGGGTCCACATTTCATTATAAGGGTATTTTGGTAATTTGGCCCGTTTAGGGCATATTTGTATATTTGCATGCATGTTGGTGATTATTGATGAGGCCACATTATAATGTGGATTTGTTCGAGCTATTCGGCATGAGACGATCTTTGAATGCAAGTTAGCGGTTTTGTCATAACGGGGTTAATTTCGGGGCTCAAGGTGAGTCTCGGGGTAATTTGGTGATTAGTACATTACCAGGAATTAAAGGGTAATGGGATATGATTTATTAGTATTTGAGAATATTGGGAATAACGGGAATTGGAGGACGTTAATTATAATTAATGAGATAGGCGAGAAAGGAAAATTTTGCCCTTGGTGGCTGTTAAGGGTTTTACTTAAGCTTAGGGGTATTTTGGTCTTTTGACCTAAGGTTATATGTGAACTAAGTAGAAGGTTGTGGAAGGACTTAAGCTAAACCAAAACAGAGCTCATCTTCTTCTCACGATCACTATTTTCCCTCTTCTTTCTTTGGAATTTTTGAACTCCATTTGAGGAATCAAGCGAGGGAACCAAGCCTTGAGGATCTAGGGTTGTGTTCTACCATTGAAGAGGGTGTAATTCTGAGCTTGAGGTAAGATTTTAACAATAGAAACTCTTGTTTATACTCTGTTTTCCTATTGATTTTCACCTGAAACTTTGGATTAGATAGTTGAGAATTGATGGAAGCTTTTAGCAAAGCTTGCTTGGGTTTTGATGCTTAGGACTTGTAGAATGGGTATTTGGGTTCATTTTTAGCAAACCTGGAATGCATATCAAATGCTTAGCAATTTTCTTATCTGTGTATGGCACTGACCTATGAGTCAAGAATCGGCGAAGGTGTCAGTATTGACTGTGAAGCTGTGACTCATTAGTCAAGTTCGGCAGTAGTACTGAGTACTGGTCGTATGGTATTGACTTATGAGTCAAGAACGGTATTAGCGTGTTTAACGCAAGCCGAAAAGATTAGATCTAATCGACATAAGCATTATCGTCATAAGCATAAAATGCTTGATCGACCTTAAGTTCGATGAAAACAAATGCGCTTGTCTAGTCTAAAGCCTAGTTACTTAGAGCTGGGGCCAAAAGGCCCAGGTGACTGCATTGTCACACGGCTATGGGTGCGGAGCCCAAGTTCATGACTTACTCATCAGTCACTTATCCAATTCAAGTTTGTGACTCCATAGTCACTCATCGGGTTTAAGTTCGTGACTTACTCATCAGTCACTCATTTGATTCAAGTTTGTGACTCCATAGTCACTCATTTGGTTTAAGTTCGTGACTTACTCATTAGTCACTAATCTGATTAGGGCTAGCCCGACATGATTTTTAGAATCTCAATATTATCTGATTAGGGCTACAAGCCCAATATGATTATCATAATCATCAATTGATATTATATACATGCAGTAATGAGTTTTCTTGTTGAGCCTTGGCTCACGGGTGCTATGTGGTGCAGGTAAAGGGAAAGAAAAGCTCACCCAGCCTTGAGTAGAGAGCTTAGGTGGCGATGTGTACATATGCGGCCGCTTGACCACCACGGCCAAAGTGTTTCTCAGAGGAACTAGAGGTTAACCCTATTTTTGCCGCTTAGGTCGGCGGGTTGTAATTTTTACACTATAATGACCATTTTGGATTGTAAGTAACTTGTAAATGATTTTATGGGCCCATGTACAGTTTTATGTTTTAAATAAAATATATCCTTTCCTTTTGATCAAGATTTTCACCTTAGCCTATTAATAAAACCTAGATGCACGTTTATAATCAAATGACTCGTTTAGCGAGTTAAGAACTGTTTAAAGTTCACAGTAATGGTCTTGGAGTAACTAGGGCGTTATAGTCCCTATCTGACACGATAGACCTCAGGGTCCCATGAAGGCAGACTATCTCTCTCACATAGAGATCTACATACTGGTCAACCGTGTAATTCATCCTCACTGGTAGAAAATGAGTTGATTTCGTAAACCGATCCATGATGGCCCAAATAGAATCATGTTGGCCCACTGTACTGGGCAATCCTACCACGAAATCCATCGTGATATCCTCCTACTTCCACTCTAGGATATCCAGAGGCTTTAACAGCCCTACCGGCCTCTGATTCTCAACCTTGACCTGCTGACATGTCAGGCACCTTGCCACATACTCAGTCACGTCCCTCTTCATCCCAGGCCACCAATATAAAACTCTTAGATCTTGGTACATCTTTGTGGTGCCTGGATGTAGAGAATAAGGAATAGTATAAGATTCATCCAGAATCTCCCGTCTGATCCCAGTGTCCATCGGAACACAGATAAGTAACAAGCCCGTGCTTGACACCGTATAGTCCTTAGCTATTCTAGCTATGCCGTTTCCTCTAATCTGCCCCAACTGTGGATCATCTAACTGCTTTTCCTTAATCCTCTCCAAAAGTGTAAACTGTAGGGTAATGTTGGCTAGCTAGCCCACCACTAACTCAATTCATGCTCTAGCCATATCATCAGCCAATTCCCTTGATATCTGCCTGACACTATATAACTGTCCCGGACCCTTTCGGCTTAAGGCATCTGCTACCACATTGGCTTTCCCAGGGTGATAGAGGATCTCACAATCATAATCCTTTACCAGCTCTAACCAATGTCTTTGCCTCATGTTCAGATCCTTCTAGGTGAAGAAGTATTATAAACTCTTGTGGTCAGTGTATATCTCACATTTCTCACCATACAAGTAGTGTCGCCACACCTTCAGTGCAAAAACTATTGCTGCAAGTTCTAAATCATGTGTGGGGTATCTCTGCTCATATTCCTTCAACTAACTTGATATGGAGGCAATCGCCTTCCCTGTCTACATAAGAACACAGCCCAGACCCTACCTTGAGGTGTCACAATAAACCACAAACTTCTCTCGATCTGTAGGAAGACTTAGAACAGGAGCGGTGCTCAAACTCTTCTTGAGCTTCTAGAAGCTGTCTTCACACTTGTCTGACCATATGAACTTCTGAATTCTTGCGTGTTAACTCTGTCAGTGATGAAACAATCTTGAAAAACCCCTCCACAAAGCATCTGTAATACCCTGCCAATCTCAAGAAACTCCTGATCTCTGAAGTGTTCTTCGGTCTTGGCTAATCTCTAACCGCCTCAATCTTCGCTAGATCAACCTTAATTCCATCCTTACTGACTATGTGACCTAAGAAAGTCACCTGTGGCAACTAGAACTCACATTTCTTAAATTTCACATACAACCTGTGTTCTCTAAACCTCTGCAGTACCAATCTGAGGTACTGCTCGTGTTCTTTCTCTGATTGAGAGTATATCAATATATCTTCAATAAAGATGATCACAAACTGGTCCAGGTAGTCTATGAACACCCTGTTCATCAGATCCATAAATGTTGCTGGGGCATTATTCAATCCAAATGACATCACCAAAAACTCATAATGCCCGTACCTGGTGCGAAAAGCTGTCTTCAGTATATCCTCCTCTCTGATCTTCAGCTGGTGATAACCAGATCGAAGATTTATCTTAGAGAATATTGTTCTACCTTGCAACTGGTCAAACAAATCATCAATCCTTGGCAGTGGATATCTATTCTTAATAGTCATCTTGTTTAGTTCTCTGCAATCGATACACATCCTCAGAGAACGATCCTTTTTCTTCACAAAGAGAACTGATTCGCCCCATAGTGAGAAACTGGGCCTGATAAAACCCAAGTCTAGCAACTCCTGTAGTTGAACCTTTAGTTCCTTCAGCTTGGCTGGAGCCATCCTATAAGGTGCCCTAGATACTGGCTCTGTCCTTGGCGCCAATTCAATCACAAACTATATCTCCCTGTGTAGAGGTAACCCTGGCAGATCCTCTGGAAACACGTCCAGAAACTCACAGACTAATCGGGTTTGTCCTTGTCCCACTAGCACGACTTGAGTAGTATCTACCACACTAGCTAAGAATCCTATGCATCCCCCCTGCAATAGGTCTCTAGCTCTAAGCACAGATATCATAGGTATATGGGGTACATGCACAGTGCCAACGAATCCAAAGGGGTCCTCACGCTCAGGCTCAAAGGTGGTTACCATATTCTTCTTGCAATCTATCGTTGCCCCATACTTCTCTAGCCAATCCATACCAAAAATTATATCAAAATCGGTCATTACCAATTCTACCAAGTCAACTGATAATTCCCTACCATCCACTATAACTGGTAGTGATCTAACCCATCTCTTGGAAACCACTAACTCCCTAGTAGGCAGTATAGTACCAAACCCCACATGATAGAAGTCACATAGTCTACACAATCCATCTATAATCCTACTAGCAACAAAAAAGTGTGTAGCATCCGAATCAATAAATATAGTATAGAAGGTTCCAGCACTAGAAAGTTGACCTATAACCACTGAGGGACTAGCCTCGACCTTTGCTTTGGTCAAGGTGAACACTCGAGCTGGCGTCAGACTGTCCACCTTCTTCTGCTCTTCCTTTCTGGCTCTCTACCAATCCTTCTTCAAATGCCCCGCACTGCCACAAACAAAGCAGGCCTTCGCCTGACATTCCCCAATATGGTGCCTCCTGCACTGGGTACACTCTGGGAATGCTCTCCAGATCTCACCGCCACTCTGGCGGCCCATTTGTATGCCCCGTAGCCTCCTATCCGGCCGTGGAGCTGAAACTGTATCCAAAGTCTTCCTCTTTTTGTCACTGGGGCCTCCACCCCTATCAAAGCCTATAAATAGAGCTCCCAGCCTCCTATAATCCCTTCTGGCTACATTCTCACGACATATCTTGTTCTCTGCACTCTCAACTGTATGCGCCTTCTTCACAGCCTGTGCATAGGTAGTCAATCCTTGCACAGTGGTAATACGAACATCCCAGGCTATCATAGGTTGTAGCCCCTGAAGAAACCTCTCTCTTCTGGTCCCATCAGTGGGCACCAGATCCCCGTCAAACTTGACCAGTTTGTCAAACTTTAGGGCGTAATCAGTCACTGTCATGTTACCCTGAAGTAACTTGCTAAACTTCTCAGCCTTCGCAAATTTAATTGCGTCGTTGTAGTATTTCTCATTAAACAAGGTTCTGAACTCTTCCCATTCCATGGAGGTTACTACTCTAGTCTTGGATACCACCTCCCACCATATTCGGGCATCCTCTCAAAACATATAAGTTGTGCAAGCCACTCTCTCATTACCACCCACCCTCATAAAATCCTGGATGGTGGTTATCATGGTCATCCACTAGATAGCCTTCAGTGGATCAGAGCCGCCCTCAAAGATTGGAGGGTGTTGCTTCTTGAACCTCTCATACATGGATTACCATCTATCTCCCCCTGCTTGGGGCTGCACTACCGCTGGTACCTCTGGCTGTATCACTGCCGATACTGTGGGCTGTGATTCCCTGTTGGGACCTGTTACTGTCTCAAGAGGCGAATCTCTTCTTCCTGCCTCTCTAATTTGGCTTGCATACCAGCAAGCACCCGTTGCCAGTTTTTTGGAGCTGGCAGTGGGCCATGGCTCTAGTCATTCCCTTCCCCGACCTGTAGCTCTTTGCTAGCCAACCTTTCTGCCCTTCGATGATTCATACTGTTATTCAATCCACTCTACAATGATCAATTAGACCGTTAGGTAAGTAATAACCATACCTCTTGCCACCTGACGGTCCAAGATCAAACACATAAACAGCAGATGCAATGCTAATAAGCATGCCAACACATAATATGATCATTCATGGTGCTAATAAGCACTTCCCAATATCCATCAACAAATAGCAATGCACATAAACATATCCAAACATTTACACTAGTATAACATGGCTAATAAGCATGTTCTTTAATCCCTGCTAGTGTTAACAGTGCTAATAAGCATTTCCTGGCCTATATACAAATAATAACACTAATATGCGGTTCCTTTGCATTCATAAGCAGTAAAAATGCTAATAAGCACATTCTTTATCATTCATGCAATAGTCAAGGGATAGGCCCTATCAGATTATCTCATGCTTCCTAAATAGGCATGCAGATAAGACATTCATATTATATTTAAGCAGTTAAGCACATAACCACATAATAGTTACTGAACCCTGAGTCGAGCTTGTCTTTAGTGGCGAGTGTACATGCTTGACCAGTCTTCAGGAACCCTTAAACCTTGGCAGCTCTGATACCAAGTTGTAACGTCCTCCTAATCTAGGACCGTTACACTGTGTATTTTAAATTGTGTCAGACTTGCTAATCTAGTCATTTGGTTATAAACGTGTAACTAAGGTTAAGGTTAAAGTTTTTGGTCAAAGGAAATGTTGACTTTTATTTAAAAAGTTTCATACATATATGGGATCCCAAAATATTACAAACAAATGTTTAAAAGGGTGTATATCCATCAAAAGTTACAGCCGACCGACCTAAGCGGCAAAAATAGGGTAACAAACCTAGTTCCTCTGAGATATCCTTGGCCGCAGTGGATGAGCAATCGCATATGTACACGTCGCCACTGAAGCTCTCCAACTCATGGCTATTCAAGCTTCCTTTTTCCCTTACTTGCACCACGAAGCACCCGTGAGCCGAGGCTCAACAAGAAAACTAAAACATGTGCATGAACAAAGAATACAGATTTCCAAATAATTATCTAGTATGTCTAGCAGTAATAACCTACTCATACATGCACACAATTATAAATAAATGGTCATTGGATTCTGGGGCCGCTGCCCTAACTAGTTGACCATAGTGTCAACCCCGGGGCCCTATGCCCTAACTATGTGACCATAGAGTCACCTGGGGCCCTCGCCCATAGCTCTGGGTAACCATCCATAGAGCTAGCCAAACACCTTTGGTTTTCCAATGACCATAGGGTCAGCCAACGTAATAGTGCGTTGCTTATTTAGGCCTAAGCCTTTCGACCAGGGTACAACGCGCTATTGTCATCCTTGACTAATAAGTCAAGCCCTGTACCAGGTATTCAAATATCAACACAAAACCAGATTTGGATAGGCATACCCCAACAAGATAAACACGCATACATGTTAATCACATAACATCATTTGGTAACCGTAATCATAGTAATAATCATGCTTATTCAACGGGCCACGCCTCAGCCACACAAACCATGCGAACAGTCATGCCATACTTAAGCAAGTAAAGAATATTCAAGTATGTTTAACCAATAAGTGAAACGATAACTTAGATATAAACGTTCCATGGGGCCCAAGCCCTAATCAATAATTATTATTAACAATCGGGCCAAGCCTTGATCACATGTAACACGTACTGGGTGCAGTTTTCTTACCTCTGGTCTGAGTGTAGCGTAAAATAAGAACGAACCTTGAGCACGATCCCGGTTCTAAGCCCCTAGCAATAATCTAGTCACAACTATAATAGAGGATTCCATCAATAACGAGCAAATAAAGGCTTCCGGACTGAGTCCTAGCCTCTGAGACCTCGAACTATACTAAACCGGATAGTAGATTCGATCCCGAGCCCTAAGGAAAAGATTTCCGTCATGAAAAACTCACCATGTCCAAAACAACCCAGGCGGGCCGTGACCTGCCCTTGAGGGTCGTGACATGCCCCTTAGGTCAGAGGTCCTCCTCACCTGTTAATGGGACACAGGCTGTGACCTACCCTTAAGGGTCGTGGCACGCCTCCAAGGACCTTGGGTTCGGTTGGGTCGAGACCCCTCAAGAACAGGGCTGCGACTTGGCCCTGCGAAACTAGATTTCCTCCATTTTTCATTAGCAAAAACCAACCAAAACTTTACCAATTCCACCCTAAAACAATAATTCAATCCACATAACAGTGTTGATATCATCCCAGCAACAAAACCCAACTAAAACCTAGATGCAAAACTCTTCCAATTCAACAGTTGAGCTACAAGGCTCAAGAACACCTCAAGAACAGCCAATAACTCTAACAAAATCCAGCTAAAAACGGAGATTAAAACATTAACTCAGCTGTGAACGGTGATCCCCTAGCTACAAGCTATCCCGAATTCTAATCCTGAGTCTTAAATTCCTTAGTTTCTAGCCAAAATCTACTTAGTTCTTCAAAGAGCTCCCTTAGGAAGAATAGCCAAGTGAGGTTTCGAGTTGCGGGGACTTAAACCTAAGGGATCGGGAATGATTCTACTACCCGATTTAGTAGAATTCGAGGTCCCGGAGGCTAGGACTTAGTCTAGAAACTTTTATTTACTCGATATTGATGGATATCCTCTATTATGGTTGTGACTAGGGTACGGCTAGGGCTTGGAAAGGGATCATGCTTGAGGGTCAATTTTATTTAGCCATTGCATTGACCAGAAGTAAGAAAACTACACATGGGGTTATGATTAGGGCTCAGGCCCTTGTGAATGAGCATGGTTATGATTATGCCTGTGATTGTTTGATTAAGCATGCTTGAATGCTCTGTATCTGGATAATTGTTAAATGACTTATGCTTGTATGTATTATTTGATTGAAAGGCTTAACTTATAAGTCAAGCCTTTTGGCCAGCGCACAGCGTGCTATTGCCACCCTTGACTTATAAGTTAAGCCTTTCACTCAGATGATACAGACAAGCATAATTCATTTAACAATTATCTAGATATAGAGCATTCAAGAATGCTTACTCAAACAAGCACATGCATAATCATAATCATGCTCATTCACAGGGGCCAGAGCCCTAATCATAACCCAGGGTGTAGTTTTCTTACCTCTGGTCCAAGCATTGGCTAAATAAAATCAACCCTCGAGCATGATCCCCTTCTGAGCCCTAGCAGTACCCTAGTCAAAACCATAATAGAGGATATCCATCAATTTCGAGTAAATAAAGGCTTCTAGACCGACTCCTAGCCTCCGAGACCTCGAATTCTACTAAACTAGGTAGTAGAATCTTTCCCGAGCCCTTAGGTTTGAGTCCTCGCAACTTGAAACCTCACTTGGCCATTCCTTCCCCTTAGTGCCGCAGCGCGCCCCAAAGCAGAGAGCCCTGGACCTATTTTCATTGGACACGCACCGAGGCACAACCCACAAGGTGCCGCAGCGCTATGGCAGTTCATAAGAACCCTAATGACCTTGAGTTCATACGGGTCGTGACGCTTCAAGAACGGCATCGCGACGCAACCCCACGAACCCAGATTTCCAACATTTTCCTCTGAGCCAATTCCCTCCCAATTCATCCCAATTAACAACCAAGCCCAGAATTGAGTCCCAAAACCTCATTAATACACTTAAGGAAACAAAAATGCACCAAAAACTAAGCCAAAACCCTACTCCAATTAAAAATTCAACCATAAGCTTAAAATGCAAGAAAACAACTTAAGCCTCCAGAATTCGTAGCAAAACAGAGCAACAGATCTTACCTCGGCTGTGTAATTTGACCCCTAAGCTGCTCCTAATCCAATCCTAGCTCCAAGCCTTCAATTCCAAGCTAAACTCCTAAAACAATTCAGAGAATTCAAACAAACTAAGGGAGAGAGAGAGAAACATGAGAGAGAAATTGAGGGAGCTGTGTTTTGTGTTTACTTAGTTATTTCTGAAGGCTTCTAGTGACTAAGTCCATCCATGGGCATGAAAAGACTAAAATGCCCCTTGCCAAAAAGCTTTCTCTTTAATGCCCTCAAGGGCAAAATCGTCTTTTGCCACTATTTTCAACTAATCCACAATTTACTCCCGAGCCACGTGGCATTACACAAGAATGTATGTGATATGTTGAAATGACTGGGACCCATATGTATTAAATTATTATAATTATTTTTGAAATGCCAAATTACAATACACACAACAAAACAGCCACATTACACTACCCAGAATTCGGCCAAGTGTATTCGGCAAATAGAGTCCATCACCCTTTTTGGCAGTGGTGGTGGAATAAAGCAAAACATACACAGAGATATTTAATGATTGTAACATTAGTGATATCTTTACAATTTTTTCTTTAAATTGATTTTCCTTTTCTATTTATTTCTAAGAGAGATTCCATGTTCATTTGTTATTTTCTTTTTAATTCTTGACGGACCTATACAAAGATAATTTATTTGAAAAAATAAAAGAAGGAATTTCACTAAAATATCCAAATACCCATATCAAGATCTAGAACGTGAAGAAAAAACTAAGAACAATTTTTTTTTTTGGATAAGGATCCAAACCATTTACACAAAGAATCAAGTGATACCCATATACTAAAAATATCCAAAATTTGAATCCGGTATATAAAATTTTAAAAAATATATATGAACCATTATCATCACTGAGGTTTCGATTCATGGATGGATAGAACACAAAACAACTAATTTCCTAATTCAAAAGCAACAAATCTATGAAACTAAACCATAAAAGAAATTTCAAGACATCTAAAAAGTGATGCGCTAAACTCCTTCATTCACGCGTAACAATTCCGAAGTATGATTCACAAAGAAGAAAATGAAGTAACTGATTCCGTTTGAGAAAAAAAAATGTCTTCATAAAGAAGATTCTATAATATATTTTTATTTATGAATGGATAACTCTAGTATAAGTTGACGTTTGATTGGAGAGAATGAAAATTGAGGAATAAGAATAAGAATAGAAAACATAATAGGATGAAATAAAATTAATATGAATAAAAATAATTAATAAAAAAATTATTAAAATTTTTAAATATTGCATTGGAATGTTCTTCCCTTTTATTTTTAAATGGAATATTTATTCCACCAAAATGTTGGAAAAACCATTTCATTGGAATGATATTCCAATACTCTAAAATGCAACCAAACAAAAGAAATAGAAATTGATTCTATTCCATTCCATTCCATTATCCCTAGCCAAACCTCGCCTAAGTAAAAAAGAAAAAGTAAATCTTTTTTAAATAATAAAAAAATTGTAAATTTGAGGGAAATATGAGTTTCTTAGTATGTGGAACAGAAGGTTAGGTGTCATGTAACGTCTCAAAATCTCTAATAAGGCTTAGTGCCTTGACTAGTGTGCCATGAGGGCATAATTGAGATTTTATGAGTATTTTGCGATCTTTTGTGATTATACATATGTGGATTACATGAGTTATATTATGATATGGTTGTTTAGGCATGTTTATGTGTATTAAATATTCTCGTAGGCCCATTTTTATTAGAAAGGGAATTTTCGTAATTTTGGCCTGTTGAGGGCATAATTGTAATTTTCTATGCTATGTAATTAAGACCACATTATTATGTGGATATATTTGAGATACTCAAGATGAGTCGATCCTATTGAGCAATTTAGCAGAAAAGTCACAACATAGATAAATACCCAGCTTGGGGTTAGTCTAGAGGTATTTTGGTAATTTGGAAAATTACTAGGATATATTGGTACATGGAATTAATTGGGATACTAATTGGAATTAATAATTATGTTGGATGAATTAGTGGTATAATTTGAGATTTAGTGGGAATTTTAGGCTAAATGACTAAGCTACTTTTGTGAGGCATTGAAGAAAGGGTTCAATGGGAGGGGCATGATGGTATTTTAACCTTAAGATTAGACTAAGAGCTGATGCAAGTGACTTGGCTAGGACCTTCTCTCTCTCTCCTAGAGGTTATTTTCTTCAAGAGGTTTTTGGAAACAAAAGCTTGAGGCCAAATTTGGTGGTGGTGGGATTCAAGAGAGTAAGAGCACCAAGGGAGGAAGCTAGCAATAACAAGAAGGACATCTCCAACAAAGATTTTTGTTTTTAAGGGGCTAAGCCATCTTTGCTCTGAATTTCTTTGAAAGTTTTGGGTGTTCTTCTTATTCTTGATGAAGTTTTTGAGGTTAGGATAATTTTTGAAATCTTTGGGCACTGAGTTGTTTAGTTAAGGGATTTGATGCTAAGGGTTAATTGTAAATGTTTAGAGGGCTTGATTGTCGCTGGAAGTTAAGAATTTTTTGTGAAAATTCTGGTGTTTGGAGGGATGGGTTTTGAGACCCAAGAATCTCTTTTTGGATTATTAGTTGGGATTTTTGTGTGTTCTTGTTGGTATTGTGTTGTTTTGGAACTACTATGGAGATTTTGAATGTTGGTTCAGATTTGAAATGAGTTTTGGATTAATTTTTGAAGTTTTAAATCAGTTTATGGTGTGTGCTTTTTATCAAGAAAGAAAAATCTTTATTAATCACAGCCAAATTACACACCAAACTCCTTCACTGAGATGGCAGCAACAACCTTACACAATTGATAATTTCCTCATGAAAACCCACTCTTTGCCTGTCAACTTCCTATGAGTAAAGCAATTACATCTGTAGCTGATATCTTTTTTGATCATATCAACTATACAATTGACACTATAAGAAAAGTGATTAACAAAACAAGAATTACGATTATACCAAATGTAATACACCGATGCTGAGAAGACAGCAGCCACAAGCGAAGTTATAAAGTCTCTTCTCATATTTTCAATCCACCGTGACCAGTTACTGAACTTCAAAGGCCAAGTACACCCCAGCCAAAGTTGGACCTGTTGGATTACCTTCTGAGAAAAGTTGCAGTAAAAAAATAGGTGCTCATGATTTTCAGCATCTAGCTCACAAACTGGGTAGAGGAGACTATTAAGCTGCAATAGTACTCTGTGCAAATGGTCTCGAGTTAATAACTTCCCATTCATCGCTTGCCAAGTGATAAATCAGTGCTTTGGCACACTTAATCTGTTCCAAACAAAAGAATGGTACCTGATCGGGTCTTGTTGGATATAGTTCTTATACAACAAACCAACCTTAAATCTCCCATGTATAACAGCTGCATCAATATCTTTTGAGTAAACACATCACGCAAAAGGCAGATCTTGCACCAATACCAGCTGGTATCCACCTTAAGATGATACTGCCAGAAGCTTTGGCCCTTAAATACACAGTGTTGACCCATTTCACCCAAAGAGTCTCAGGTTGATGATTGATAGCCCAAATATACTTGGCTAGCATTGCTTTGTTCCACTTAGATCCTTCACCGAATCCTAAACCACCAAATCTTTTCGGCAAACAAAC
This sequence comes from Humulus lupulus, assembly GCF_963169125.1. Lineage (NCBI taxonomy): Eukaryota > Viridiplantae > Streptophyta > Magnoliopsida > Rosales > Cannabaceae > Humulus > Humulus lupulus. The sequence goes on along the minus strand of NC_084797.1, from coordinate 150,769,351 downwards.
TGAGGACCAAGAAGTGAGATGAAACTTACTTCTAGTACCATTGTTGCCCCAAAGAAACCACAAGAAAAGTTTATCTACTTCTTTGACAATGCTTTGAGGGAGTAAGAATATGTTCATCCAATAATTGTGCAGCCCCAATAGAACAGAAGTGATCAATTGAGACCTCCCTGCATAAGATAAATGAATGCTAGCCCAGGTGTGAAGTCTAAGCTTGATTTTTTTAGAATCTCACCACAATCTACCATTTTCCATTTTGTTGGTCACATAGGGATCCCCAGATACTTAAGAGGGAAGGTTCCCTCATCAAGCTGTAATAACTGAAGTATCTGGCTCTTAACAACAGGCGAAACCCCTCCAAAAAAAACCTGAGACTTTCTGATGTTAGCCTTCAGACCAGTACTGTTACTGAACTCCTCGAAGACCTGTTTTATCACCTGGATTGAGCCTCTATTAGCTTTGCAAAAAATAACTAGATCATCAACAAAGCAAAGGTTTATGATCTTAAGACCTTCGCACATTGGGTGATATCTAAACCCTTGCTGTTGAGCCCTTAGTTGAAGCAACCTGTAAGGTATTCCATAATCAAGACAAATAATAAAGAAGATATAGGGTCCCCCTGGCGAAGATCCTTAACACCCCTAAAACTCCCCTGCATTCTACCATTCAGCATAAGAATATAAGAGGTGCCACGAAGACAAACCATCACCCAATGTATGAATCGGTTTGGGAACCTAAACCAGATCAGTAATTTCTCTAGAAAGCACCAGTCTATTGTGTCATAAGCCTTACTCAAGTCTATCTTTAAAGCACATCTTGGGGAAGAATTCCTTCTATTGTAGTTCTTGATCAAATCTTGAAATATAAGGATATTATGAGCTAACGATCTCCCTTTAACAAAGGCACCTTGATTTTGACTAACCAAATGAGGAAGAACCTCTGAAAGTCTACTATAGATCATTTTTGAGATGCACTTGTATAATGTGTTGCAGCAAGCTATGGGCCTGTAATCAACTGCTCGACTAGGTGAATCAATTTTAGGAACCAAAGCAAGCATTGTTTCATTGAGCGCCTCAGGAATTTTTCCATCTCTAAAGAAACCAAGAACCGCATCTGATATACTATCCCCAATATCCAGCCACATTATTTTATAAAACTCAGAACCAAATCCATCTGGCCCTGGACTTTTTATGCCCGGAATGCTAAAGAGAGCCTTCTTAACATCAGATTTCACAAAGTCCCTAATCAACTGCATCTGCATCCCAATATCCAGACAATTACCAAACTCTATACATTGTGAATTAAATGAGCCATTGGCTGAACTAGAGCTGCCCATGTAACCTCTGAAATGGTCCAAGAAATGATGAACCACAACCTCATAATCATCAATAATATCTCCTCGTTCATTCAGAAAGGAGACAATACGATTCTCCTCTCTTCTTTTCTTAATGCAAGCATGAAAATAAGCATTATTATCATCTCCCTTCCGCAACCATGTAATTTTGCTCCTTTGAATTAAAAAGCTTCTGTATCTATCAACTTGATCTTTAAATCGAATAGCTGCTGATTTTTCAGCTTCCTGTGCAGCCAAGTCAGTAGGGGCAACTTGAGCTTTAGTGAGAGCCAGCTGATAGTCTCCTTTGGCTTGGTGAAAACTCTGTTCAACATCTCCTATTTCCTCTCCATTAAAGGCTCTCAAGACATGTTTTAATCTAAGCAGTTTCCTAGTCAGACCCAACAGACCCCTTACTGCCAAAGGTTTATTCCAACTGTCAAGAACCACCTCCTTAAATCCTCTATGAGTTGTCCAAAAGTTAAAAAACCGAAAAGGCTTAGTGCCCAACGATCCCAGCTTGAGTGATTTTATGAGACAGTAACAGTGATCTGAAAAAGTTTCCCAGTGAAATTCTGCAATAGAGTGAGGCAAAGCATCAATCCAATCTTCATTAATGAACACATGGTCTATCTTTGAATATATCCTATCCCCTTCATCTTGCTTATTGGACCAAGTAAAATTTGAACCAATTCTCTTGAGAGAAACCAGCTGGGAATGAGCAAGCCAGGCATTAGGATGTAGTAATTCATTAGCATTAATAGTTCTCCCTCCCACTCTATCATCAAAATTAAAAACAGCATTAAAGTCGCCCATAATCAACCAAGGCCTATTTATATTGTGTATACTAGACAATCCCCTCCACAACTCCAATCTCCCATCTAAAGTGTTGAGACCATAGACAAATGTGATTAAAAACTCCATCGGCATGCCTGTGATTTTAACTGAACAGTGAACCAATTGATGGTGATCGAAAAGGATCTGAACCTTTATAAACGATTTCCGCCAAAGCACTAAAATACGACCTTCTGAGGCACTACTGCTATAGTAATCCTAGCCACAAAACAGTTTAATCATCATGTCATCAATTTTTTCCTTCTTCAATTTATTCTCCAACAAAGCTCCGATACCCACTTTATTGAACTTTAAAACATTCAGAATAGCTGACTGCTTATCCCTTTTATTCATACCCCTTACATTCCAACTAAGTATATTAGAGCAATCCATCTAAGGTTAAGTCATTGAAGTTCCCACTTGGTCCACCCTTCCCCTGTTCCTGAAGCACCCTAAACGTATTCTGTTTCTTGTCTAAACCAGCTCTAATAAGTTTCCCTTTCCCTCATGAGTTCCCTGTTTTCCTAGGCACTTCCCATTTCTCCTTATTAGTAGAGTCAGGTGTTAAAACCAAATCCTTAGAACCACCAGCAGCCTCGCCATTGATCTCAATCTCTGCCTTTCCATGACTCCCTTCCACAACCTTACCAGGCCCAGAAACACCAGCTGAACCTTCTGTGATGGTATCAGTAACAACACCCTTCGAGTTAGTAGGAGCCTCAGTATGTTCCTGTGCATTCACTTCCTTCTTTACCAAACTTTTAGAACTAGTTTTCTTGCACTCAACCATATTGTGGCCGTAACCCTTGCAGTTGTTGCATTTAATGGGCATCCACTCATACTCAACAAACTGCTCTTGAACTTGACCCCTTTCATTCACAAAATGTATAACAAACGGCAGATTATTAGATATCTCCATTTCTACTAGAATTCTCGCATATCTAACCATTGATCTTTCCTTAGTAACTTTATCCATCATAATAGGTTTCCCTATAGTGCTGACTAATGCACTGAGGCACTTCTGTCCCCAATATTGAAGACCAAGGTTAGGCAGTCTAATCCATAAGGGAACCGAACGAACTAACCTGATGGTATCAAGATCTTGTGTCCAAGGTCTCACAATCACTGGTTTCTTGTCGAATTGCACAATGCCAGTTTCCAGAACATAATCCATGGTAGCCTCCTCATTGAATTTAACAATGGTAAGCACCACATGCATCCGAACAATGCGCTCAATACCAAGGTGACCCCAAATACGTTTCACAAAACCTTCAAAAACAGCAAATGGGGGATTGGCTCCCATTACCATACAAATCACAGCCGAATTCCAATTGTGTGCCTGTTCAGCAACCTCAGCCAAATCAAGCTGAGCAACTCTCTTCCCATCTGTTAGCATTGGCTCCTCATAGTGAAGTTTTTCTGCCTAACTTATCATCTGTTTTTCCTTAAGCTTCGCCCAGTGCGATTGAGCAGAGGCTAGGAAATTGTCTTTCACGGTACCATCCCCCCTATTAGTTTCCAACATCTCACCTTCCCGGCTAGAACTACCGTCACCACCACCTGAATGCAAAACCTCCTCATCTACAATGTTCTTCAACCTGACCTTACCTTCAGATAACTGCAATAAGGTATCTACCTCAGAAGGCAAACTCCTCTCTTGAGCTATCGACCGAGAATCTGCCCCTTTTGTTGATGAAGGAACCTCCTCATTCCGAGATCTGGATGGAGGCTTTTGAGAGATCTTCTTCTTCTTCATCGGAGAGAAACAAGAGCACTACGCACGCCTGGTAAATTTCAGTTTATGGTGTTTGGAGTTGAAGAAATCATAGAAAAATGAAACTAGAGATTTTGGGTTCGTGTCGTAGTGCCCTTGCGCTATGCATGGGAGGTTTTGGGGAGTCTTTGCCTATTTGGGCACCCTGCTCTTGTTTTACGTGCCCCTGCGCTATGTAGGGAAAATTTGGGGTGTCTCTGCCTTGGGCGCCCTTGCCCTATGCCCATTTTAGCATATGTTGTTTTTAGGGCACGGGGGACGATTCCACCATCCCATTTGGAGGAATTAGAGGTCCCAAGAGCATGGGATTGGTCCCAGAATATGTTTTTGGAGTTGAATCTTAACAAGAGTACTGTTTATGGTTGTGACTAGGTTTACTGCAAGGCTCGGGGAAAGATTGTGCTCAGGGTTGTACTAGTTTTTTGCACAGGATCTGAGGTAAGAAAAATTGTCTAAGCACATAGAGCTAATCATTTGGTATGCTCATTAGCATTGAATTATCTGTGAATATGTACTATAACTGATATTCAGCCATCGTGTTGAACGTGCAGCCGAACGGACATCGCATTGAGCATGGGGATGGTTGGAAAAGCGTCTGGAACACAGGTTGTGAAGGTGAGTCTAGTATGAGGGTGCAGTCCCCACTCGCCCTGCATGAACCGCATCCTGAGTGCTTGAGTACACATCTCGCTAGGTTGGGCCACTTGATAGGACTGTTTTTCTAGGCCATGTAATTGAGGGCATATTCAATTTGAGGGTACGATCCCTAATCGCTCGGCACAAACTGTGAGTTGAATGCCTGTGTACGCATCTTTCTCAGTTGGGCCGTTCGGCAAGGCTGTTTCCCTGGGCCATGTAATTGATTATATGATTAAAATGAATATTTTGTAAACTGTGGAACATGTTTACAGGTTATATGATTGGAATTAATTTATATGATATCTGTGAAGCATGTGTTAATTGCTTTTGAATATCTGAATTATCGTTATACTTTGTGGGATTTTCTTGCTAGGCCTCGGCTCATGTGTGTTCTATGTTGCAGGTAAGGGCAAGGGTAAGCTAGACCAACCATGAGTTGGAGAGCTTCAGGGGCGGTGTGTACAAATGTGTCCTGCTCGATCACCATGATTGAGATTTCTTTTGTGGATCTAGAACTATTGATCAATTTGCCGCTTAGGAAAACTATTTTGATAATGTTTGTCTTGTATCAATTTATAAACTCTTTTCTAGGATCCCATGTATATATTAAACTCTTTTAATGAAAATTATTACTCTTTTGGCCAAACTTTTTAATACCTAATCCAATATTTAACATTAATTACACGATTAAGTAGAAATGTCTCGCTTAACGAGTCTAGTACTATTTTAAACACATAGTGTAACGATCTTGGATTAGTAAGGCGTTATATATCACTTGCCAAATGATAACACGTAGCCTCAGCTAATAATTCAATAGTGCTAAATAGCACTCCTCATAGTAAACATATAGGGGTGTTTGGAATAGGCCTAGGTTCGATGGGAATAAGAATGTCAAAACTAATCATATTTGGTAAATTTAATTTTAATGACTTGAGAGTTTATATTTTTAAGTGGGTCTCGCTTTTTAGCTTGATTTGATGATAATCTTGACTTCTTTCAACATTTGAGTTTCACATTTTCTCATTCTAAATCCCTTCTAACTCTACTCTCACTATATCAAACAATCCAATAGACACAAATGCTACTTCATATGGAAGGAATTTTGTTAACTGTTATGTTTATTTATTAATTTCTAAAGTTGATTCACTACATTTTTGTAACATTGATAAATTGATGAGAAAGTAAGTGTTTAGCCATTATTATTTTTTTTATTATGCAATCAGATTTTGTTAAATAATAAATCAAACCTTGTATTTTACAAAACTGATCAAAATAGTACCCTAAACTTAATTTGAGTAAAAAAAATCAAGAAGACCAAAATACCCTTACTTTTATAAATTAAAAGATCATATAAAATTAAAAAAAATATTAAAACTCTGAAATAATTATAATAAACAAAAATAAAAAGTAAACATAAATACCAAATTGAAAAGCTAAATTTAAATTTAATTAAAAAAGATACTAAATTTAAACCAAAAATTGAATCATTAACCAAACTAATCTTAAAATCTAATAAAAAAACACAAATTAAAATATCTTTCTTACCTTCTCATTTGAAATGGAAACACAGAAATGCATCAACAAATAAGGACCTAAATAATTTTGAGACATGGAAACAACTCTCAAATTGCCCGAAGCCAAACCTGCCCTCAATTTGCTTTGCAATTAAGATGCCATGGAAACCCAGAAAAAAGGAAGAATGAAAATCAAAACAATTGTTATTTTGCATAATATTTTTGGAATTGATGCTAGGAAAAATATTCTTGAAGTTAGATTAGTGTTGTCTGTGTTTTGATCATTCGATACGTGGCAATTGAGAGTAACTAGCGACAAGCCATGGAGTCTTCGGGATGCGAGTTCATTGATGCAGTCCAGTCCGACTGAATCGAGGGGGTCTCCAAGTGAGGCTATGACCTGAGGTCTTCTCTCAAGCGAGGGTGTCTTCCAGGGAGACCACATTTCTGGCCAATCTCTGCTGGTGAGGCCACGACCTGAGATCTTGATCTCGGGGAGAATATGTCTCCAAGTGAGATCACGCCCCAAGGTCCCCTTCTCACTTGGCCATTCTTCAAGGCCATGACTCCGGTCCTCAGGCCTAGGAGTAATGCTAGGTGTCAATCACTGTAGGTGTGGGCCTTGAAAGGATCGTCTGACAGCTTTTGGTGATTCTCGATTAGCGGTATCGAGTTCGTACACTCGACATGTCCCACAATGCCGCCTGACACGGGCAAACGTGTGCCACACCCTGATAGTCATAGATATGTTCCCCATAAAGTTGGTGTGACTTTCTGCAATGGGCCCTGGAGGATCCTCGTTGGCCAGTATTTATTGTAACACAACCCTTTGTGTATTAATTTAACATTAATACCCTGATATTAATGAAAGATGATTAGCATTAATGATCCCAGCCTCTATAAATAGGACTGGGGTATCTCCTTATAAAGGGTTGGGTTTTTCAGAGAGAGAAACTTTGTACTCAGTGCAATATATATGCTGCCTGAGAATCACCATTGAAGCTTGCTATCACAAGCTTCAAGCTCACTAAATAATAGAGACTCGTGGACTAGGATTCTCTTATAACTGAACCACGTAAAATCTTGTGTCTTTTCTTGTTTATCCTTTAATCTCTTAGATTAAGTTGGTAGAGAAAAAGACAGTCAACATTTTGGTGCTTTCATTGAGAGCTTGAAGGAAGCTTGGAAAAGTCATGGTGATAACTCAAAGGAATGCACCAGACGACACCGCCCCTTACATCGCAATTGAGGGAGGAGAAACCGGTCATATGCCACCGCAAGACCACCCTCACGCAGTGGAGGACTACGGCAAAAATGCCAAGTACGATGACATGGATGACGAGGGAGACAATGAATACTATGAGGAAGAATATTCTCATCCCATGGACGCAGAGGTGACACCAGAAGTGGTTTCGCTCTGTGACCAAGTGGCCACTCAACAACAAAAGATCGACACCCAAGAGGGTAATATCGCCGCCTTGCAGGAGATGGTTAATGCCATGAGGGCTACACTGGCGACCCAAGGGCTGTGAGTGGACCCCCACGGTGAAGTACCATCTACGCAGCCAGCTAGTGTGCCTTCTGTGCCCCCAACTAGGATGCCACTTGTTGCTCCAGCCGGTGTGCCTCCCAAGCACTCGGCTGGGATGGCGTGAGATCCGCCAGCTGTCGTGCCTCCCAGGCACCCAGCTGGAGATGGAACCCAACCTATGCCACAAGATCATGAAAAAGGGAAGGTTGACGATAACCCTGCTCCAAAATCAAAGAAGGCACGTCAGAACCCCAAAGACAATCAAGTTCTGAGGCCAGCTACCATGGGTGAAGGCCCAGGAGCCTGAGGACGCCGCCAGGCCACCATCGCCCATGGAGCCCAGAGCGTTTTGCCCAGGCGTGCCAATAGGGACCACGCGAGGCCCGGAGGTGGGGTCCCCCAGGCACCTCGCCATCCCGACAAGAACAAGGGTTGATGAGGTAGCATGCGAAATTTCATTGTCGGTGAAAAGTGCGGTCTGAGCATCTCAGTTAGCAATGAGAATATTGAGTCCGACGGAAAAATTGAGGTGGCTCATCTTAACAATAATGGTGCGTTCTGAGGTCAGGCTGACCTTCTAGACAACCTTAATGCTCTTCGGTGCAATAAGACCAACGGGCGCGAGCCCACCAAGAAAGGTCCATCAGATCTATGGGACAATCTCAATGCATGAAGGATAGATAACTCGATGTAGAGCATAAACCAAGACCGTGACCCACTTCGCACGAAATTAGAGAGTTTGAAGAGGATCATGCTAAGAATGGCCCGATGATAAGGCCATGACTCAGACTCGGAGGATGAAGAAGGGGATTCGTGCGCTCCTCACAAAGTGGAAGCCCTTTTTCCGTATGGCTTCAAGATACTGGCCATCCCGTCTTAGGATGGTCGCTCAGACCCCACCGACCACCTTTCAAAGTTTAACAGGTTGATATCGATGTACCACATCTCTGAGGACGCTAAGTGTCACGTGTTCCTGATAACTCTAATGGAACCAACAAATGATTGGTTCAAGAAGCACCGAATGAGATCCATTCAGTCGTGGCACCAACTATTGTCTTCCTTCCGAAGACAGTTTATAGGAGCTCGAAAGATGAGCTTCAAAGTCAACACATTGGCCAACATAAAGCAAGGACCCTTCGAGACCCTCAAGGCATATATCAAATGCTTCAAGGAGGAAGCAGCGAGAACCAAGAGGGTTGATGATGGCCTTGCAGGTTGGCATCCGCGCAGGGTCCCCATTGTGGGATGACCTCCAGCGGAGAAGATGCCAATAGCTCGACAACTTCTTTCGTCGAGCACAAGAATATATCTGCTGGGAGGATGCCCAGATTGGAGAATTTGAAGGGCTCGTCACCTTCCCCGCTCTGACCGCACTTGGCCCCGTCACTTCGGGGATCCAATATCTGCCCTACTCTCCTATCCAACAAGGTTTGGGGGGAGTCCAATCCAGTCCGAGTGTCCCACCCACTGGCTTTAGTGTCATGCCGACCGCTGCTTTCAGTGCGGCTCTGACGATGTACGGAGCGGCGCCCACTGGGTACAATGCTTTTCAGCCTACATTCAGTGCTGGAGTTGCCACTCTGTCCAAGTCAGCTGGACCCAGTCGAACCTCAGGCAGTAGTAAATGCAGGGGCAAGGGCAAGGGCAAGGGTGGAAAGCCTAAGGGAAATGGGATCACCCAAGCTAAATAGGGAACTACCTCTGGCGAAAAGTATGTCTTGTAGTACTCTGAGTACACTAACTTGGTAAACTCCCGTGAGAATATCTTTGTGGCTACGGAACAACATGTTCACTATTAGAAGCAACAACTCATCTAGAGGGTCAGGGAAAGGCGAGATCCCGACAACTTTTGTCATTTCCATAACAATATAGGGCACCACACCAATGAATGTTGCCAGCTCAAGGATGAGATTGAGAACCTCATCAAGTTGGGACACCTCCACCTATACGCTCAGAGCGGGCCTCGCCAACCATTGGCTCCCACAACAAGAATACCTGCGCAACCTGCTGCTCCTATATCTCCGAGCCCGGTACCCATAGCTCCGCTGCAACCAATAGAAAACAGACCCCCTCCGGTGAATGGCAGAGTGGGGACCATTTCGGGAGGGCCCTACTTGGGAGGCACTTCTAGAGGCTCACAGAACAGATATGCGCGAGCCTTAAACCACAATGATGAGGTGTTGACCTTGAATCAACTGCCAACGCAGATGCCACAGATGACTAACCAAGTCATCACATTCTCTGAGGACGATGCTCGGAGAGTCCACTTCCTGTACTACAACCCTTTGGTGATCGAGAGCCAGATGTCCAGCAAGATGGTGGCTAGGATCTTGGTGGACAATGGAAGTTAAGTGAATCTCCTATTTAAGTCCCCTTTCGAGAAGATCAGACTGACCACAAGCGACCTATCCCCATGCACTTCGACTCTTTACGGATGCTCGGGAGAGGGTCTGATACTAATTAGCCAAATCAAGTTACTTGTGACACTAGAGGATGAGCCTTACCAAGCCTTCAAATATTGTACTTTTGTGGTGGTGGATTGTCCCTCTGCATATAATGCCATTTTAGGGCGTTCGGCTTTTGTGGAATTCAGAGCCGTCACCTCGATTTGTAATCTGTGCCTGAAGTTTCCCACTGAGTCAGGAATTGGCACAGTCTGAGGAGACCAGAAGGAGTCGAGACAATGCTATAAAGTCTCCCTCTGACAACCAGTAATGATAGTCGAGATAAGGGACCAGGAGTAGTCTCATCCTGAGAAGGAAGATGAGCTAGATCCATGGGTCCAGGAAGAGAGGGTGGTTGAGCCCATGGAGGAAGTCGAAGATGTGGCTCTCGACACGGCCACTCCTGATAGGAGAACCAAGATTGGGAAGAATCTGGAAGAGAAAGTATGAAACTCGCTCCTAACCTTCCTTTGAGAAAACTAGGACGTCTTCACCTGGTCTCATTCTGACATGACAGGCATCGACCCAAATATCATTTTCCATGCCTTAAATGTTGATCCAAACGTCGCTCCCATCATGAAGAAGCAGAGAGCATTTTACCAGACTAGGGCAAAAGCCCTGAAGGCAAAGGTGGACAAACTGCTTGCGAACAATTTCATCTAAAACGCATAGTATCTCAAGTGGGTGTCCAATCCAGTCCTCGTGCCCAAGCCAAACATAACCTGGAGGACCTGCATAGACTTCTCTGACCTGAACGAGGTCTGTCCTAAGGACTGTTTCCAACTACCAAAGATCAATCAGATGGTCGATGCCACCTCTTGATATGAGCTTCTGTCCTTCATGGATGCGTAACCGAGGTATAACCAGACCTCCATGCATGTTGCAGACCAAGAGCACACCAGCTTCCGAACGGACAAGGGAGTTTACTGCTATAAGGTAATGCCCGTCGAGCTAAAGAATGACGGGGATACCTACCATAGGCTTGTGAACTGGATGTTCAGAGAGTAGTTGGGGCGGAATATGGAGGTGTATGTGGATGACATGCTGGTAAAGTCCCAAACCACCCCCGACCACGTGAGGGATCTCACGATGGTGTTCTCGGTGCTTCATATGTTCGGGATGAAGCTAAATCCCCAGAAGTGCACCTTTGGCATTGTTTCGGGAAAATTCTTGGGCTTCATCGTTAGCGCTCGGGGAATAGAGGTGAACCATGAAAAGATTAAAGCCCCGATTGACATGCTATCCCACCGAAGGCATAAGGATGTCTAGAGCCTCACTGGAAGGATCGATCCACTAAGTCATTTTGTCTCCAAGGGGACGGACAAGTGCATCTCGTTCTTTAACATCCTTTGAGGAGGAGAGAGGTTTGAATGGATAGAGAGATGTGAGTAGGCATTCAAGCAACTGAAGGCTCATATGGAAAACCCTCCTATCCTATCAAAGCCCATGGAAAATGTGACAGTCAGTGTACTGTGATCCGGGGAAGGAAAGACCGGGTAAAGTTATGCAATCCCACACCACCTGGGGAAGGTTAAGTGTGATGATTCTAAGACTGTGTAGGTATGGGACTACACAGTTGAAGAGGGCTTAAATGGATTGATGGGTACTACCTATGCCAACAATATGCATCTTCTTTGCGGTAGCCTGTCACTTGAGAACTCCAAAGTTAAGTGTGCTTGACCTGGAGCAATCTGATGATGGGTGACCTCCTGGGAAGTTTTCCCAGGAAGCGTGCGAGTGAGGACAAAGCATGCTAGAAAGACTTGTGTTGGTTTGTAGGGCCAGTCTTTATTCTAGGAAGCAACCATATTGATGTGGGGTGTTACAAATGGTATCAAAGCCTTGACCTAGCCGGAAATGTGGCCGACGAGGACGTCAGACCCCTACGGGTGGGTGATTATGACCGTCAGATTCCCATGATCTGTGGGGGGAAAGACTGGGTAAAGCTGTACAATTCCATACTGCCTGGGGAAGGTTAAGTGTGATGATTCTAAGATTGTGTAGGTATGGTACTACACAGTTGAAGAGGGCTTAAATGGATTTATGGGTACTGCCTATGCCAATAAGATGCATCTTCTTTTCGGTAGCCCATCACTTGAGAACTCCAAAGTTAAGCGTGCTTGACCTGGAGCAATCTTATGATGGGTGACCTCCTTGGAAGTTTTCCCACGAAGCGTTCGAGTGAGGACAAAGCATGCTGGAAATACTCGTGTTGGTTTGTAGGGCCAGGCGTCATTCCAAGAAGCAACCATAGTGACGTGGGGCATTACAGAAAAAGAACCCCTTTTACTTTACATGGTTGTATATGAGAGTGCCATCAACATCGCCTTAGTCTGTGAAGAAGGTCTTGTCCAGCACCCTGTTTACTATGTGAGCAAAAGGCTCCTCGGAGCAGAAACTAGGTACCCACTCATGGAGAAGTTGACCTTCTGCCTAATGGTAGCATCTCAAAAGTTAAGGCCTTACTTCCAGGCGCATCCCATTAAGATCCTTACAAACCACCCCCTGCGGCAAGTCATTTGAACGCCGAAGTCATCTGGGAGACTCCTGAGGTGGGCTATCAAACTCAGCCAGTTTGACATCGCTTACCTCTGAAGGACGACCATAAAAGGGCAGGCAGTGCCAGATTTCATCGCTGAGTGCACAGGAAATCATGAGGAACCAGCGAACGCCCAAGTAGAAGGGTCCACGTGGAAGCTGTATGTCGATGGGTCGTCGAATAAAAAAGGGTCCTGGGCAGGTCTCATTTTAGTATCCCTTGAAAGGCACAGGGTCCACAGGGCCCTAAGATTTGGGTTCGACGCTTCCAACAATGACACATAATATAAGGCGTTGATTGCTGGTCTTCAAGTTACGCTTGAGCTTAAGGCTGAGGACCTCAAGATTTTCAGTGACTCGCAGCTGGTAGTTAATCAGGTACTCGAGGAGTACCAGGCCCGAGGAACGAAAATGGTCGCTTACCTAGCGAAGACCCAAAATATGCTACATGGCTTCAGAAAATTAACAATTCGGCAAGTGCCACGGGAACAGAACTCAAATGCCAACACCTTAGCCAAGCTTGGAGCCACTAAGGACACTGAACTAATCAATGTAGTCCCCATTGACTAATTGTCTTCTCCAAGTATCTCAGCGCCTGAGGAGGTGGGGGAGATCTAGCCCCAGGATGGGTGGATGGAACCCATAATTAAATATCTTGTCTCAGGGGAGTTGCCGTAGGACAAGAAAGTAGCTCGAAAGCTACTCTACCAGGCACCTCGGTATATTATTATGGACGGCAAGTTGTATAGGCGGGCATACTCGTTGCCTCTGTTACGATGTGTATCCAAGCAAGAAGCCACCATAATACTTTGAGAAGTGCATGAGGGCTTTTGCGGGGACTACACCGGGGGGCAGAGCCTTGCCAAGAAAATCTTGAGGCAAGGATACTTCTAGCCCACCATGAATGGAAGTGAAATAGACTATGTCAAGAAGTGTGACAAGTGCCAACATTTTTCCAACACACCTCAAGCTCCTCCAAATGAGCTCACTTAGATGATGAGTCCTTGGTCCTTCACGGTCTGGGGCATTGACCTTATCGGGTCCCTGCCCACGAGAAAATAAGGAGTGAAGTATGTGATAGTGGTGGTTGACTACTTCACGAAGTGGGTCGAGGCCGAGCCACTTGCTACTATCACTTCCAAGATGGCGCTAGACTTCGTCATTAAGAACATCGTTTGCCGCTATGGGCTCCCAAGGAAGATAGTCTCCGACAATAGTCTGTAGTTTGATAACGAGGTGTTCATAGAAATCTATTGGTGACATGGAGTCATGAAAAGCTTTTCTTCTGTCGCCCACCCGCAGGCAAACACACAGGTGGAAGCAGTCAACAAGACACTCAAGGCCACCTTAAAGAAAAGGCTTGAACAAGCAAAATATGCTTGGCCCGAGGAGCTGTGTAGGGCATTGTGGAGCTACTGCACCACTGCTAGGACCTCCATTGGAAACTCGCCATTCTCGATGGCCTACGGGTATGAAGCCTTGCTCCCAGTTGAAGCAACAATCTCCACACACCAACGGGATACATATGACTCGACCACAAACCATGCTTTACTGCGAGAATCCCTGAACCTCATGAAGGAGCTCCGTGAAGCTTCTCAGCTTTGAGTAACATCCTACCAGCAGAAGGTAACTAGGTATTTCAACTCTAAAGTGAAGGATAGAAATTTTGGGGTCGGAGATCTAGTGTTGCGAAGAGTCTTCTTAGCCACCCGAGACCTCGGAGTAGGAGTGCAGAGACTTAACTGGGAAGGCCCTTACCAAGTCAAGAATGTTGTATGTCCGGGGACATACAAATTGGCCTGGAATGTCGAGCATCATCGCCAGTATTACCAGTAATATGAGTAGTGAACCTTGTTAATTTTTGTAGTCTCCCTTGTAGCCTCCGGGCACATTTAATGAAAATCGTGAATATAAAACACGGTAAACAAGAAATTTATTTGTCTACTTATATATTTTGGTTTCCTTTAGTCCATTAATGTTATGTGTAAGAGCACCCGTTCATTGGCTTGGACAAGTGAACACATACTAGTCTCTGATCACTTGGGGGGCATGGAGTTAGGGAACGACCTAGGATACTAAGCTTGTCAATCGGAGTAAGTCTAGTGTCGCCACCTCAAGAATAGAAAAACCTTGGAAACTAGTTGAGTCTGACCTAGGAGACTGGGCTTGTTCCAAGCATAACAGGGCTTAGCACCTAGAACTAGATAGAATCATAGTAGCACGAGAACAGACCTACATCACCTCCTGTGGACATTATGCTTGAGGAGCTCTAATCAAGTCCTTTGATCTCGAGATGCGAATGGAAGACTGAGTACTTCGTACTTGGTCCCGAGGCAGACTTGGGACGCCTCCCGTGTACATTGTGCCCGAGGAGTTATGCCCAAGTCCTCCATATGCCTCGAACATTATAGCATCAAAAAGTCCATGACATGGGGAGCTTGGCTAGTTAACCATTGAAGCCCCCTTAGTGTCGTGGGATCGCATAGCTAAATGGCCAGATAGAAACGAAGTGCTAAAAAGATCCAAGTAATGTGAGATTAGATTTAGCATACTCTCTTGAGGACAACGCACGCCTGGGGGCATTGAACAAATCCCAATCCTCGAGACGTGAATGGAAGCCTGAGTCATCTTTACTAAGGCACTGATAGAAGTCCCCTTAAGCGCTTAAGGAAAATGGAGGACAGAGTTGTTGGAACTCAGGCCAGACCTTGAGAGCTTAAAATTGAGTCACGAGACCTTGTCAAAGGGAGGGGAACTCATCCTCCTAGGCCTGGGATAGTGAGTTCATGACTTCCAAATGATTAGGTTCCGAGCCATGTACTTAGGGGGCAAATCAATAATTCCAAGCTGGTCGACCGGTGATCCCATTGCTGGGGGAAGATAGCTTAATGTGAATGACCCCATAGAGTCCCGGATCATTAGGATTCGGGTACACAGGATGACAATAAAGTTACTTTCAAGGAAATTGAGCCTATAAGGCAACACTAAATGTCAAGCACTAAGAACCCTACAATATAAGACCTTACAAAGCCTGAGTTGCTGGAACTCGAGGGTATGGGATAGTCGAGTTCCCTTACTTGACACTCCATCAAAGTTACTCTTATGACCTCGAGCCTAAGATGAAGCATTAGATGCGCAAGTGTCTGAACACTGGTAGGAAGATCCTCAAGCTCTAAGTACCACAGGCAGGCCCCATCCTGAGTCATTGTAACTCGAGGATGTAGGGCTGCGCCAAGTAACCACTTGGCTTAGCGTTAAAGTACCAAGAGAAGTCGATAAAAACTTGAGTCTTCAAGACTCAAGCGCAAGACCCGATTCAGTGTCTTGGGATTCTCACGAATATGGTAGGCTGAATTAGCCAAGTCCATGTTTCATATTTGTTAATGGTTAAATTTGGCAATAATGATGCAATCATGGCAATAAAGTAGTGCAAGCTGCATAAGTTTAAATGGAAAATAGTTACAATAATGCTCAGGTGCATAAGCGTTGATTGTCTATACCCCAATAAACTTAGGCAAAAATTAGGAGACTTAGCCTCAAGGAAGAATAGCGGGTGGTAGCTACTAGCGAAACTTTGTTATCACTACCACAGCGGGCGAAGTTGCTAGCAGGAATCTTGCATACATATGACGCTAATCCTTGCAGGAACTCCGCACCGAGCAGAACGACCCTATCTCCTATTCTCCCCGTGAGGAGAGGTTCCAACTCCTCGTGACAAGGTGGGATAACGGGATCCTTTGGCTAGTCCTTGTGCAGATATTCAGCTAGGAGTTTGAAGTCCCTATTTCTCTCTTCGATGTGGGCATTAAAGTACTCGACGACCTCCTTGTGCACCTCCGAGTCCTCCCCGTCATAGTGTTCGGGGAAGACAATACTCAACTCGGGATGAGTCAAGGGGTATTTTGGGTATCTAGTACATTACTGGGTTATCAGGTAATGGGAATAATATTCGAGGATATAATCAGAGTTAGTGAGATTAGGAGGGAATTATGGGGATTTTAACCATTTTACCCTCGGGGATGTTTTTGGTTCCATGAGCCTCGAGATTTACTTAGAGTCTAAGTAACCTCACAAAACAAAAATCACGTTCACACAACATTCTCAAACTCTCTCTCTTTCTTGTTCATACTCTCTCTCTCTCTCTCTCTCTCTCTCTCTCTCTCTCTCTCTCTCTCTCGATTCATTGGGAATTCTGGCGATTTAGGAGGAATCGAGGCTAGCTTAGGCTTGGGATTGCTTGGAGAGAAGCTTAGCATCATTTGGGGAAACTGAAGTAACAATTTCCAAACTTGAATCTCTTTGTTTCTCTATTTTTTGGCTAAGTTTTGGAGTTTAGAAACTCAATTATGAATTTTGGGATTTGATGAGGTTTTGACCAAGTTTAGGCTTGGGTTTTGTGTGTTTTGAGGTGCTGAGTTGATTGGGAACTTTACCTTGGGGATTTAGCTATGTTTGGATAGGTATTTTGTGGGTTCTAGCTTGAAGAAAATGGGGCAGTCCTGTTCTTGGGGCACCATGGCTCTCATGAAAGAGGAGAAGGAGGTGTCAAACCTCCATTTGAGTCGCGACGCCAGTAGTGGTGTAGCACAACACATATGGAAGCAAATGAGAGCCTTAGGCTCTTTGACTTAGGGTGGGCCACGACTCTTTTTTTTTTAGCCGCGACGCTTGAAGGGTTTTTGAGCCCCATGAGGGTTTTGATTGCGGGAACTCAAACCTAAGGGCTCGGGATTGTTCCTACTACCTGGTTTAGTAGAATTCGACATCCCGAAGGGTAGGACTCGGTCTGGAAGCATTTATTTGGTTTTTTTTGACGAGATTCTGTATTGATTATGACTAGGTTATCACTAGGGGATCGAAACCAGGATCGTGCTCGAGGGTCATTCTTATATACGTTGCACTCGAACCTAAGGTAAGAAAATTGCACCCTATACTAGATATATGTGATTAGGGCTTGGCCCAGTTGTTGATTATAACTATGAATAGGGCTTAACCTCTGAGAATGAACGTGATTAAGTAATTTTTGTGCTCATTGATTGAACATGCTTGAATGCTCCGTGTCTGGCTAATTGTTTACTGATTGTATGCATTGCTTGCGTAGTTAGGGCTTGACCCTATTAAGAAACATGGTTATTACTATGGTTGCATTTAATTGATTGAGATATATGATTAATTTGTATGCATACTTGTATTGTCTAAAGTGTTCTTATCTATATCTGTATCTGAATATCTTGTTAAGGCCTTAACTTATTAGTCAAGGGCGGCAATAGGGCGTTGCGGGCTGGTAGAGAGGCTTAGGCTCAATCGGAAACATACTATTACGTTGGGCGACCCTATGGTCGTTGGAAAACAAAGTGCTTGGCTAGCTCTATGGCTAGTCACTCAGTGCTAAGGACAAGGGCCCTAGGTGACTCTATGGTAACATAGTAAGGCATAAGGTCCCAGGATGACTCTATGGTCATCTATTTAGGGCAGCGGGCCCCAGAATGATCCAATGGTCATTTATATGTAATTGTATGCATACATGAGTAGGTTATTACTACTAGGCTGCTAGATATGCATCTGGAATCTGTATTTACTGTTCATGCACATGTTTAAGATTTCTTGCTGAGCCTTGGATCATGGGTGCTATGTGGTACAGGTAAGGGGAAAGGAAAGTTAGACCAGCCATGAGTTGGAGCGCTTCGGTGGTGGCGTGTACATATGCGGCTGCTTGACCCCCACGACCGAGGATATCTCAGAGGAACTAGGGTTCTATCCCTTCTTTTGCCGCTTAGGCCGGCTAGTTGTAACTTTTGTTTTGTATATACCCTTTTAAACTTCTGTTTGTAACATTTTGGAATCCCATGTATGTATTAAACTTTTAAATGAAAAGTCAACATTTCCTTTGATCAAAATTTTTAACCCTAACCCTTGACATTAACCTTAGTTACACATTTATAATAAAATGACTTGATTAGCAAGTCTAGCACTATTTAAAGTACATAGTGCAACAGTCCTGGATTCAGAGGACGTGACAACTTTGTATTAGAGCTACCAAGGTTTAAGGGTTCCTGAAGGCTGGCCGGGCATGTAGACTTGCCATTAAAGACAAGCTTGACCCAGGGTTTGGTAACTACTTATATGATTAAGTGCTGAACTATTTAAATAAATGTATACACCTTATCTGCATGCTTGATTAGGGAGCATGGGATATGCTGATAGGGCCTGGCCCTTGACTATTACATGAATTATAAAGATATGCTTATTAGCATTGTTATTGCTTGTGAATGCAAAGGAACCGCTTATTAGCATTGTTATATGGACATGTAGGTCAGGACACACTTATTAGTGTTGTTATTTGCATATAGGCCAGGAAATGCTTATTAGCACTGTTAATACTGGTAGGGATTAAAAGAACATGCTTATTAGCATTGCTATACATGTATAAACGCTTGACCATGCTAATTTGCATCGTTAATTGCTTATGAATGCCAGAAATGCTTATTAGCATTGTTATTTCCTGATGAATGTCAGGATGTGCTTATTAGCACCATGATTGAATGTATTACGTGTTGGCATGCTTATTAGCATTGCATTTGTTTGTTTGTTCAGTCTTGGACCGTCAGGCGGAAAGAGGTATAGTTATTACTTTCCTAACGACCAATTTGATCAATACATAGTGGGATAGTTATCAGTACGCTTGTAATGACCCAACTATTTCTAAGACCATGGACCATTAAAACTACTAGACATAGGCACTATTTTTGAGAAAACATACATAAGGAATATTCATAACTTTATTAAAAACTCCAAAGTAAATATTGCAATACATAAATGAGTGGTATGAGATCCCATTATTTTAAAATAAAACATAACTTTAAATTAAATATAGTTGTTTACAAAGATAAATGTGGAAAATACATAAAAACATAATTTAAAGAGACTAAAAATAACGTCATCCTCGAATTGTCACGCAGTCCATTGAATCCCTTCATCCTTAATACACAAGCAAGCTACCAAGAATCCTTCTGCCTCCATATCTATTTTCCTGCATCACATTAAAAATAAAAGAGTGAGCCTAATGCCCAGCAAGGAAAATCTACTAACACATATAAGCATAAAACTATATCATAAACATATACTATAAAACTATGACTATATAAAAAAAATATCCCGTAGGACTACAATGGCCATCATTCTTCTTGGGGCTTGCTAGCTAGCGAATCATATGCCATAAATTTATGGGGCTTGTTATCCAAACAAGTCATATAAATTTATGGGGCTCGTTATCTAAACAAATCATATGCCCAGGGAATATATTATTGGGTCTTGTTATCTAAACAAGTTATATGCTTGTTATCTAAACAAATTATATGCTTGTTATCTAAACAAATCATATACTCAAGGACTAAAAACATATCATACATATACATATTATAGCATAAACATATCAAAACATAAAAGCACATAAAATCTATCCTATTTTCCTTACCAACACTGAGATATTTGAGAACAAGGACGAGATTTGGAACACTCCTAAAACCAACAATAAGAAATGTGAGTGTTTCTAAAGGAAATAAATGATAAATAAGAGAAGTAAACCACCAAGAAGAAGCTTACCGAAAATAAACCTTAAGTTCAAAGAACTTAAATATCTAACCAAGAATCGAAAACAACAAGTTAGGATTTGAGTAAAGAAAACTAAAGAACCATATAGAAATGAACTTAAGAATAGGAATACCTTTGGATGTACTAGAACCGATCTACACTCGATATTGAAAACACACTATATCTCACTTCCCAAGTGTTTATAAAGCTTAAGATGATAAAGCTTTTATCCCAAACCCAAGTGTATCACTCTAAAGTAACCCTAGCAGCTTGAAGGCTCTGAACACAGCTTGAAGAATGAGAGAAATGGCTGGGTACTAGGTCCTATTTATAGAGTTCAAGGAATGAAAATATCTCCTTTTTGCTTGAATAAAATAATGAATATTAATTGAAAATATTTGAATATTCGTTCAACAGGTGCCCAGGACTCGATCAAAATCGTTTAGAGGCAAGTCAAGAGGTTAAGGAATGAATCAAGCTCGGTTTCTATGAAGTTTGAAAACAGGCCACTGGAGCAGATATATCGCCTAGGGTAGGCGATATATCGCCCCTACCAGCATATAACAGGCTCGTGTTTTCATTCGTGCAAAGTCGACGTGTTTTTCGTATCTTCCGTAGGTGATATATCGGCCCCTATGTTGTGATATATTGGCATACATGAATATATTAAACATGTAATTGCACTTTTTTAGCATAATTTGAATTGGATAAACAACTTTGACTGAGTCGTAATACGAGCCTAACATCTACTGGAAGGTTCTAGAGCTTCTAGGTCTTTCATTTTAATTAAACTATTCATAAAAATACTTAAATCCTTAATTAACATGCACATGACAAGTGTCATGATCTTATTAGTTCTATCCAAACCTTATAGTATAATAAATGACATCTTTATAATTAGTTATATTAATCAAACCTTATGTTATAATTAATATTCTTAAACTATAGGTTAAACTTATAAAATCTATAGGTGTTGCTACGAGTGTTCAATTAAGTCCCGGCTTGAACAAAAATCCACAGTTACAAACATACTACTACTACTACCTCAAAATTTACGTACCAAACAATTATGGATACCATGCCAACATGTCTTCCTCCAACTCCCACGTTTCCTCCTATTCAGAACTATTACTCCATAGGACTTTGACTATCGAAATACTCTTAGACCATAAATCCTTCATCCCTCTATCTAGGATGCTAGCCGGTCGTTCCTCGTAACTCAAGTCTTTCTGAAGTACTATCGTATCATACTTGAGGACGTGAGATGGGTCTGACACATATTTTCAGAGCATCGAGATGTGGAACACATTATGGCTATCTGTTAGAGCTAGCGGTAGGGCTAATCTATATGCAACTATTCCCACTTTGTCCAATATCTCAGAAGGACCTATAAACCGGGGACTAAGCTTTCCTTTCTTCCCAAACTGCTTCACACCTTTCATAGGAGATATCTTTAAGAAGACTTGATCTCTGACTTTGAATTCCACATCACGTCGCTTGGCATCCGCATAACTTTTCTGACGGCTCTGAGCAGCGAGCATACGTTTTCTAATCAGCGCCACTCTATCCTGAGCTTCTCTAACAGCTTCAGGTCAAAGAAGTTGTCTTTCTCCTACCTCGTCCTAATGTAACAGCGATCGACACCTCCTTCCATAAAGTAACTCATAAGGTGCCATCCCGATCATTGACTAGTAGCTATTGTTGTAGGAGAATTCTATCAGCAGCAGGTACTTACTCCATGATCCTCTGAAATAAAGTACACAAGCGCGCAACATATCTTCTAAAATTTTTATGGTACGCTTGGATTGGCCGTCTATTTGAGGATGAAATGTCGTACTAAGACTTAACTTGGTACCCATGGCTTGATGCAAGCTTCCCCAAAATCTCGATGTAATCACCGATCCTCTATCAGACACTATTGTCTTAGGGATTCCATGTAATCTTACTATTTCTTGGACATAAACGTCTGCGTATTAATCTACTGTATACGTAGTCTTGACATGCAAGAAATGAGCTGACTTGGTTAGTCTATCTACTACTACCCAAGCCGAGTCATGCTGCTTATTTATTCGTGGCAATCCTGTCACGAAATCCATGGCTATGTCATCCCACTTCCATTCTGCAATACTAAGCGGTTGCAATAAGCCTGTAGGTCGCTGATGTTCTGCTTTTACTTGCTGGCATACTAAGCATTTAGACACATACTCCGCTACATCCTTCTTCATTCCTGGCCACCAATACAGTGCTTTAAGATCATGAGTGATCTTAGTCGACCCTGGGTGAACTGAGTATGGGGTATTGTGCGCTTCTTCTAAAATCTTCATCTTAATCCCTTGATCATTCGACATGCATACCTGATCCTTATATCTCAAGAACCCCTGTCCTGATATCAAGAAATTTGTGGCCTTGCCTTCTTTAACTGCATCCATATGTGCTACTAATGTGTCATCATGCCCTTCCCCATTCCGTATATCTTCTAACAGACTTAACTGGATGGACAAGTTAGCCAGTTTACCAATGACTACTTCTATTCCGGCATTGATCAGCTCGTGCTGTAGTGGCTTTTCTATTCCAGCTAACGCTGCTAGACTTCCATAACTCTTCCTACTTAGTGCATCATCAACTATGTTTGCCTTTCCCGGGTGTTATAGGATTTCCCAGTCATAATCCTTTACTAGTTCTAACCACCTGCACTGCCTCATGTTGAGCTCCTTTTGTGTGAAGAAATATTTTAAGCTTTTGTGGTCCGTATAAATCTCACACCGTTCTCCATAAAGATAGTGGCACTAGATTTTCAATGCAAAGACCACCGTTGCCAAATCCATATCGTGCGTTGGATAGCGTTGCTCATATTCCTTTAGCTGCCTTGAGGCGTAGGCTATTACCTTGTCATTCTGCATTAGTACACAATCCAAAACCTTGCTTCGACGCATCACATTAGACTACAAACTTGACGTTGGGTGTCGGTACACAAAGTACTGGTACTGAGCATAGCTTATCCTTAAGAAACTAGAAGCTCTCTTCACACTTATCAGTCCAGTTGAACCTGTGTTGTTTCCAGGTTAGGTTGGTAAGCAGAGTGGCTATCTTAGTTATGCCCTCTACAAACCTCTGATAATAACTTGCTAATCTCAGAAAGCTTCTTACCTCTAATGCGTTCTTTGGTATTGGCCAATCCTTCATAGCCTCTACCTTAGATGGGTCTACTGCAACTCCGTCCTTGGATACAATGTGGCCGAGGAACGCTACTTGCGAAAGCCAGAATTCATACTTCTTGAACTTGGCATAAAGTCGATGCTCTTTCAATCGTAACAAGATCATCCTTAAATGTTCCTAGTGTTCGATTTCGTCCTTTGAGTATACCAGAATATCATCGATGAATACTATGAAAAATTTGTCCAAGTAATCCTTGAAGACCCTATTCATTAAATCCATAAATGTGGCTGGAGGTAAGACCAAAAGACATAACTAGAAACTCAAAATGTCAATAACGAGTTCTAAAAGTTGTCTTGGGAATATCTTGTTCCCGAACCTTGAGCTGATGATACTCGAACCGTAAATCAATCTTTGAAAACACGGTCGCGCCTCAGAGTTGATCAAACAAGTCATCAATTCGGGGTAGAGGGTACTTATTCTTAATCGTCACCTTATTCAGATCGAGGTAATCTATACACATCCACATGCTTTTGTCCTTTTTCTTCACAAATAGAACCGGTGCTCCCCAAGGCGAATGGCTCGGTCTAATGAAACCCAAGTCTAGGAGTTCTTGTAGCTGCATCTTTAACTCCTTAAGTTCGGTAGGTGCCATCCGGTATGGTGCCTTTGAGATAAGCTCAGTGCCCAGTACTAGTTCGATGGTGAAGTCAATTTCCCGAGTCGGCAGCAGTCGTGGTAAGTCGTCAAGAAATACTTCTGGGAATTCTTTTACAATGCAGACATCTCCAACTTTTAGTGGTGTTTCCTTTACCACATCCGTGATGCTGGCTAAGAATGCATGACATCCTTTTTCTATCATCCTCTGAGCTTTGAGAGATGAAATAAGCGGTGTGTGTAGTCCTGAAACTTGTCCCATAAAACATAGTCTCTGATCGTCAGGAGTCTCGAATATCACTTCCTTGCGTTTGCAGTTGATGGTTGCGCCATGCCTTGCTAGCCAATCCATGCCCATTATCACGTTGAAGTCTTTGATCTATAATTCTATCAGGTCTCCTTCTAGTTCTACGTCCTCAATTTTGATCGGTACGCCTCGTACTATCCGTGATGATAGGACTACTTTACCCAAAGGCAATTCTGTTACAAACCTAGTTCTAAAGCTTTCACAAGGTTTGTCTAGTTTTTCTATCATTCCTAACGAGATATACGAATGAGTGGCTCCCAAATCAAATAATACTGAACATACATTATTGAGGATAGGAATCTGACCTGTGAACACTTTATTGTTAGTGTCAGCTTCTCCCTGGGTTAAGGCAAAGACTCTGGTGAGAACCATCTTATTGTCTCTTTTCTCCTCCTACTTGAGTTGGGGACATTGCTTCCTTTGGTGACCTTCCTGACCACAGTTGAAGCATCCCTTGGTGTTTGCATGACACTCTCCAGGATGGTTCTTTTGGCACTTAGAGCATTGCGGGTATTCTACATAACCCGACTTATTGCCTCCATTGGTTGTCCATGCTATTTTATCGTTGTCGGACTGCTTATTTTCAGGATGTCGTCTCTTCTTACCATTATTTTTGCTGGACTGATGGTTGTTGTGGTTGTTTTGACCATTCTGAGGTTAACTCTACTGTTTTGGCTCAGGCTTACTAGCTTCCTCCTTACTAACATTCGCCTGAAGCCTTTGCACTTCTAATGCTGTTTCTAGAACATCAGCATACGTAGTAGTTCCAGGGTTTGCTAGCTTAACCCCTAGCTCAATATTTGGTCTAAGTCCTCTAACGAACTTAGTAACCTTTAGAAAATTAGTTGGAACCAACTCTGGTGCAAACTTGGCTAATCTATCGAACTGTCGAGCATACTCTGCTACCGTCAAGTTGCCCTGCTTTAGACTAGCGAACTCCTCGACCCTTGAAGCGATGACTGCCGAGTTGTAGTACTTTTTGTGGAACAGCTCCACAAATCTGGTCCATGTAATGGTGGTGACATCATGAGTTTGCTGAACTAAGTCCCACCATATTCTAGCATCCTTCTTAAGCAGAGACCAGTCGCAGGATATGCGGTTCGCGTTGCAGAGATTCATGTGCGCTAGGATCGCCTCTACATTTCTGAGCCATTCTTCCGCCTCGAAGGGGTCAGTTGTCCCTTCAAAGTTTGGAGCGTGTTGCTTATGAAACTGCTCGTAGGTTAGCTCCATGTACTGAGCTGGGTAGGGCGCATAGTTCGCCATTGGCCATCCCCCATATGCACCAACTTGTTGGGGTGCTGGAGCCATTTGCTGAGGCTGTGGTTGCGGTGGAGGCGGAGGCTGAGTTTGAGTCTGTTGTCGCTGTTGCTGTCGTAATCTGGCAATTTCTGCAGTGTTGTCAACAGGTAGCAGCGACGGTGCATTTCGGTTGGCAGTAGCACACACTCCCCTTATGCGAACTTGAGGGGCTTCATTATTCTTAGGAGCGACGTTGGCGGCATTGGCATTGGTGCATGTAGACCTTCTGAGCGACATCTTCAGCGGAGTTCTAACAGTTGAGAAAAACATGTTAGAACTTACCCTAATAGGCTCTATGGCAAAAGCTTAATCTAAGCAAACATAACTCTGGCCTATTAATTATGATTTCTTATGAAAAATTATATAAGCCTTCTTTATCATTAGGGTGCGTTTCTATACTTAGAAAAATAAACCATTTTTATTATTTTCTAAGTCTATTTCTAATCATCCTATATGACTTAATTCTCAGGCTTGAAACTCGTCGTTGTTCCAAAGTTAACCATATTGAGGGAGGGTTGGGATCAGTAAAATCGTTCCCACTACTATGGCCCCCTAACTCTCAATATAGAACCCAGTTCATTGATTTGTATCCACCCTCACTGAACTTGGTCATTATTTAATATGATTGTAAAAAAAAATCAAACTCATACTTGTCAACAAAAATAACAATGATATTTATTTGGAAAAAGGTTTTCACTAAGTACAATCATAAATGCAAAGATAATAAATAAAATAACAAAGAAACTAATCTAATCTAAAAATCAGGATCTTCTACATTCGACCCTTCATCTAACATATCATCATCTATCTCCTCATAATCATCATTATCTTGAGCCTCAAAATTTCCTCTAGGAAGATTCGTAAAGATTCCATGTTTTTGCTCATTTGTGAATTGGAATTCCATCTTAGAGGTGAACCTAAGTATGAGAAAATAATATCCCTTAGCTACCGGTAATTCATCTTCATCATCTATAGTCTCCCATATTTCTTCTAAAGCTGCAATTACAGTAGGATAATCTTTAAAAAGTCTAACCACTAAAACATATTGAAAATGTGGGAATTCTTCCCTTGTGAATTCCATTAAGGAGAACCGCTATATTACAAGGCACCTTAAAGATTATGAAACACATTCTAGTGGGACGGTGCTTCGGGACATGCCTCACTCTACGCGTCGCTACCCTTGTGGACATCGGCGTGAGGTGCCAAGGGTGTGTGGTAACTCCTAGGTGGTATGGGCATGAGGTAACCTAAGGTTGACACTCGCACAAAGGCCTTGCGAGGGAAAGGCCTCGCATAGTAGGGCCTAACCCATCTAGGAGTGACGCACGCCTATCCGCTGGGCTACCCTCTGCTTACACGAAGGGGCGAGGGCCTCACTTGGCATCGGAGTCGTTAGGCCAAGAGATCCTCCCTCGCTATGCGAGGCTCTCGGCTAGCCTCCCGGGTGCACCGTGTTTACGCGAGACATCGAGTCCTGCCTCTGAGTGATCACACAGGGTGCTACCTCGCTAGGCCTCTCATGTCCCGCATGCATCCGAACATAGGTCTCCAAGGGATATCTTGCTATGCAAGACCCTCCAAGGACCCCTAGCATCTCGTTATTTGAGGACCTCGCTAGGCCCCTTGCATGCACCTTGTCTTGTCACAAGCACCCTATGCCTCGCTGAAGAGGCCCTAGTTCCCTTCTAGAAGTAGGAGCCACCAGCAAGGTGCCCCCACGCCTTCTCTTTTCACGACATGTATAGTTTGAAACCTCCTCAATATGCGTACGAGGACCACTTGGAAATACCAAACAATCATTTGGTGTCAAACTAGAATTGATGGAGACGACTGGGTACAAGGTACGTGTACTGATATAGGATGTACGACCATGAGGAGGACAGAGGCGTGGCCCTGACATCCGTGTCTGACAAGTAGTGGTGGAACGAACCCGTACAGAGAGTGGAGGCACTACCTGAGCACCCCTGACCATATACTAGAGTCGACCGTACGATGTCCTGTGCCACTACTCTGGCATTGTCAGGGCAGACACCACTATGTCCTAAGCCACTACCCTGGCAATGTACTTGTGTACTTCCTTATCCCCTGGGACTTACTTGTATCAGGGGCCAATTGAGCCCACCTATAAATAGGCTTTGACCCCTGAGGATAAGGGGTTGGAAAATTCTTTGTATGGATAAATGATAAAGAAATAGATGATCTTTGCTCCATTGTTGTTTTGTGTTTTCTTTTCCTTCAAGTTCTTTCCTTCTTATTCTTAGCTATCTTTCACAATATAATTTGAGTTTTCTGACCTTGTATCGTTGACGAGTTCTTACCATCAACAGTTTGGTGCCGTCTATGGGAAGAACGAGTGTCAAGCCAACGTTCTTTCATCACCTTCAGAGAAGGAGAAATGCCAAGGCGTTTGAAACACCTACGTCAGCTACAGGATGTTGAGGTTTGCCCAGACGGAGAGCAACTGAGGGACTCCCGGAAGGAACCCCCTCCACCTAAGCCGAGGGACATGCCGGAGGAGCATCCTCCACCAATGGAGGAGAAGGAAGCATCGTCCCTAGCTATCTGGCTCGACGGAGGTCACCCAGAGCCACCGGTGCCTCCACATCCCCAACCCCCGGTGGCACCCCACTCCGGCCACTAAGACCCGGGTCCCTCGACGCGGAGGCCATGCAAAATTCCCCATGTGCATTCGGTGAGTTCTAGCTCAAAGACTCTCTTCTATGTGGACGAAATTCGCGAGTTGCACAAGAAAAACCGAAAGTTGGAAGCGACACTAGAGAACATGCAGGAGATCTTAAATGACCTTCTGCAAGGAAAGTCAAGCCTACCCATTCCGAAGCACAAGGAGAAAGAATAAGAAAGAGGGGAAATCATTGTCCCCGTGGACGATGGGAGAACCCGACTCTCCACCAGCAAGACCCCCCAGACAAAATACCATGAGGGACCTAGACCGACGAAATACCCCCAAGAGCAAAGATGAAGGAACAACGATGGTATTAGGAACGAGGCCGAAGTCACTTCTAAGGAAGCGATGCCTGACCTAAGAGAAAAGCTCAATGGGAAGAGGTTAGGAGCGAGGACGATGCCCCTTGTGGCCCCTCCAAAGGACGGAGAAAAGAGAAAGGGCAATCCCACTGAGATAAGGGACTCCTTACATAAGAGGCGACAAAAGCTAGACACCGAGATGAGGAGTCTTCAGAGCAAGATTGTCACGGCGTTAGGGGGCACATTAACGATGAAGAATTCAACTATGAGTCACCTTTCTCACGAGAAATCCAGTTGGAGCGACTCCTAACCAACTTTAAAGAACCCCATATGACCCCATACGAAGGTACCTTGGACCCCAAGTACCACTTGGATGTCTTCAATTAGTTAATGAAGCTGAGAGAGATCAATAGCAGAGCGAGATGTCAATGTTTCACTATCACGCTGAAAGGGCCTGCTTACAAATGGTTTAAGAGGCTGAGACCGGGGACTATTAGGTCATGGCAGCAATTTTCCGACAAGTTTCTCCAGCAACATCATGTCGTGCGAGATTACACCATATCAGGCACCATTCTCGCTAGCATAAAGCAAGGTGAAGGAGAAAGTTTAAAGAGCTACATTCATAGGTTGAACATGGAGGCAGCCAAGGTGGGAAGCTTGACCATGGGAGAACTCAAGATTGCAATCTCGGCTGGAGTGCGCCCGCATAGCAAGCTTTGGGATAACATGCTCAAAAGGGAAGTCACTGGCTTAGATGACTTTTACGAAATGGCACAAAAGTACATTCGGGTCGAGGATGGCCTTGAGAACTTGAAGGCAGGAAAAAATGAGTCCCATGTTAAGCCCTCAACCCATGAAGGATCAAATGGGACAAAAAAGAAGAGGGCATACGAGGGGCCGAGAGATGACCACTAGAGAAGGCCCATACACGGTGGTGACCCTAGGCAAGTGACTTACACCTTCTATACAAACCTGACAGACACCATAGAGCACATTTATCTCATGAATGAAGGTTGGGTTCCCTTCAAGAGGCCCCCGTCGATGAGAAAAGATCGCTCCAAGAGGGACCCTAGCAAATACTATCAGTACCACAAGGACATTGGCCATACCACGGCAGAATGCTCATACGCAGGGTGCACCTAGGTCAATATGTCAGAAGGGAAAATTAGAAATTGGAGAATGAGACGGTGATACCTCAGGCCTGAGAAAGAGCCCTAGACATACAAGGAGAAGTGAGAATGATCTTTGGAGGTCCGGGGTTTGGAGGAGAGTCCAGAAAGGGTCGAGATAGGTATGCTAGAGAAGCCAGACAGAGTCCGCCACCGTGTGTCATGAGTCTGGAGCAGCGGCCCCCGAAAATCTTTAAGGGAGAGAATGATTTAATCACTTTCACAGAGGAGGATGCGCGAGGGGTGCACTTTCCCCACAATGATCCTCTGGTGTTGACGGTTTAATTGGCTAACATGCGGGTGCATCGGGTCTTCATAAACAACAGAAGTTCTGTGGATATCTTGTATCACCCCGCCTTGGAGAAGATGGGCTTGGCCGTCAGACACTTGAAACCTTTCCAATCCTCCTTATACGGATTCACGGGGGAATCAATACAACCCTTAGGGGTGATCGAATTGGCACTCACCATGGGAGAACAACCTAGACAGACCACAGTCATGGCAAACTTCATCATGGTAGAGTGTGTTTCAGCTTTCAATGTGGTATTGGGGAGACCATCCCTAAGAGAATTGAAAGTGATAACTTCAATATATCACCTAGCCATCAAGTTCCCAACTCTTGGTGGGATAGCAAGTATGAAAGGAGAACAAAGAGAAGCAAGGGAGTGTTATAGCACCTCCCTTCGCACGCTTGTGAAACCACAAGAACCAAGGGCGATGGTAGTACATGGAGGCGTAAACCCACAGGAGCTAGACCCCAGAGTCATGGAGGAGCCGGAGGCAGAACCTGTGGAGGAGGTAGAGGAAATCATGGTGATGGAAGAGTCGTTGCGAAAGTTGAAGGTGGAAAAAAACCTTCAGGATGACACGAAGGAGAAGTTGGTGAGGTTTTTGAAGGACAATTTGGATGTATTCGCCTGGAGTCACGAGGACATGGTGGGGATAGATCCTGTGATCATCTGCCACCATTTGAATATCACCCTCTAGGCAAGGCCCGTTAGGCAGAAAAGACGAGCGCTTGACCCAGAGGAGGTTGACAAATTGAAGGTGAATGGGTTCATCCGCGAATCATTCTATCCCATATGGGTATCGAACCATGTACTAGTCCCGAAGCCGAATGGAAATGGAGGACCTGTGTGGACTTCTCAAACCTCAATAAGGCATGTCCTAAGGACAGTTTTCTGCTTCCAAGAATAGATCAGCTAGTGGATGCGACGGCTGGGCACGAGTTACTCAGCTTCATGGACGCCTACTCTGGATACAACCAGATACCTATGAACCCAGCTAACAAAGAGCATATGTCATTCATAACGGATAAAGGACTCTATTGCTATAGAGTGATGCCTTTTGGATTAAAGAACACAGGTGCCACCTATTAGAGATTGGTGAACAAAATGTTCGCCAGCCAGATAGGAAGGAACATGGAAGTATACGTTGATGATATGTTGGTGAAGACCAAAGATGCCACAGAACTCAACAGGGACCTAGGTGAGATGTTCGATACACCCATGAGGTACCGAATGAAGTTGAATCCACTCAAGTGCACTTTCAGTGTCTCCTCGGGAAAGTTCTTGGGTTTCATGGTCAACTTCAGAGGCATCGAAGCTAATCTTGATAAGATAAAGGCCCTAATAGAAATGAGCCCACCCAAGAATAAGAAGGAGGTACAGTGTCTAATGGGACGAGTGGCAGCCCTTAACAGATTCGTTTCAAGGTCTACGGACAAGTGCCTCCCTTCTTCAACATCGTAAAAGGGAGCAAAAAGTTCACTTGGGATGGAGAATGTGAGGATGCTTTTACCAAGTTGAAGGAACACTTAGGGAAGCCACCCTTTTTGGCTAAACCTAAAAAGGGCGAAAGACTATACTTATACTTGGCACTATATGAGCATGCCATAAGCATTGCCCTGGTTAGAGGAGAGAAGAGGTATCAAAAACCCGTGTACTACATCAACAAACGGTTGGTAGATGTGGAGAACTAATACCCGGAGATAGAGAAGTTGGCATACGCATTAGTTGTGGCCTCAAGGAAGTTAAGGCCATACTTCCATGCCCATGCGATCGAGGTACTCACTGATAGCCCTTTAAGACAGGTATTTCATAAACCTGAAACCTTGGGGAGACTGATGAAATGGTCGATTGAGCTAAGTCAATTCGACATCACTTATACCCCAAGGACCTCCGTCAATGGGCAAGTGATTGCAGACTTCATAGTGGATTTCACCTATCGACCAAGTGAAGGAGGAAATGAAGGAGAGGGACAGTCAGTCGGAGAAGGAGAGCAAAGGAATTTTGAGGAATGGAGCCTGCATATGGATGGAGCATCCAATGAAGGAGGAGCTGGAGCAGGTATCGTGATGAATGGACCCGGGGGACATAGGATGTACTGTGCGATACGGTTTGGGTTCGAAGCCTTGAACAACGAGGCGGAATACGAAGCGCTCCTAGCTGGGTTGCGGTTGGCCCAGGGTCTAAAGGTAACGCATTTACACATTTTTAGTGACTCACAGTTGGTGGTGTTCCAGGTGAAGGGCGAGTATCAAGAAAAGGGGTCCTAAGATGGCCTCATACTTGGAAAGGGCAAGAGGCTATCTGGGGCAGTTGGTGGGGTATAGCATAGAGAAAATCCCAAGAGAGAGGAATACCCATGTCGATGCCCTCGCAAAGCTGGCTTCTACTAAGGATGGGGATATCCTTGAATCAGTACCTGTGGAATACTTACCGAGGCCAAGCATCATTGATTCAAACGTTCTTATGATCAGCATCCCAAAAGAGTCGTGGGCCGACCCAATTGTAAGCTACCTGAAGGATGGAGCCTTACCAACAGACAAGAGGGAGACTTGGAGACTGGTGTATAAGGCTACCCGATACACCTTATTCGATGGGATCTTGTACAAGAGAGGGTTTTCTGTGCCGCTCTTGCGGTGTGTTGGTGAGGAGGAGGCGATGAAAGTGCTATATGAAATACATGAGGGCGAGTGTGGCAACCGTGCGAGTGGATCATCCGTGGCTCAAAAAGCCGTGAGGCAAGGGTACTACTGGCCCTCCATGGAGAGGGATGCAAAGGACTTCTTGAGAAAATGTGACAAATGCTAGAGACACGCAAACTACTCCTGGAAACCCCCGAATGAGTTAACTAGCCTGACGAGCCCTTGGCCTTTTACTATCTGGGGGATAGACCTAATTGGCGCCCTTCCCACAGGTAGAGGTGGAGCAAAGTACGCTGTCGTAGCCGTAGATTACTTCACCAAGTGGGTTGAAGCAGAACCTCTAGTAAAAATAATGGCTAACCATATCACCACATTTGTCAACAAATTCATTGTCTGCAGATATGTAGTGCCCTACAAAATTATTTCTGACAACGACACCCTGTTTGAGGGGGAAACATTTGAGGAGTACTGTAGGGAAAGAGGAATAAGGAGAAGCTTCTCAGCTATTGTACATCCACTGGCCAATGGGCAGGTGGAGGCCATTAACAATGTCCTTAAGAAGAACTTAAAAACAAAGCTAGAGAAGATGAAAGGAGCCTGGGTTGAGGAGCTACCTAATGTGCTTCGGGCTTACAGGACCACCCCGCACACAACCACGGGGGAAACCACTTTCGCCTTAGCATACAGATGTGAGGCTATTCTCCCGATTGAGATGAAGGTTAACTCCTTCAGGATATAAGCATACGAGGACCAGGCCAACCATGCAGCAATGGCCGGAAGCTTAGACATGTTATAAGAAAGAAGGGAAAGGGCGCAAATGAGAGTGGCGGTATACCAGCAGCGGGAAGCAAGGTACTACAACTCGAGGGTGCGAGAGAGAATGTTCAGGGTAGGAGACTTGGTACTAAAAAAAGTACTCCCCAACACGCGAGACCCAGGGGCGGGGGTACTAGGGGCGAACTAGGAAGGACCCTACCAAGTCACTCAATGCATACCACCAAACACCTATAAACTAGCCCGCATGGATAACACCGTCATACCTCGAGCATGGAATGCAGAACACCTCAAGAAATACTACCAGTAATACTTCCACATCCGATGCAAAAAATATATGTGTTTAGTTTGTTGCATGTTATGTTAACTTAGTAGATAAGAATCAAAGAGGCTACCCAGGTAACCATTTCATATATGTCATTGTAACCTGCCTACTATAAATGAAATTGTTCGTAACTTCACATATTATTTTTCTTCTCTATGTGAGCATCCACCAAAGTGCCTGCTGGAATAAATTTCACCAAGCACTTGGGGGGGTAGGACAGGAGGCACGTGTATAACCAAAGAAAAAAAAACTCCTATCACTTATATTCAAAAGGATTAGCCACCCTTATGAATATTAAGGGAATAGTTTCTTTTTTTTTTTCTAAAAGAGAGAGAGAGATGACCTCCAACCAAAGGCTGACACCCCCATAGGGGATGAGGCCATAAGGAAGGAATCTCCCAATAAGTCTAGAATGACCTCTAAGCCGGATAGACAAAAAGGGTCCTAAAAGAGACCCTTGAGGAAATAGTACTATACATAATGACGAGAATGATACTTCTCGCAAAAAGTAACAAGCGCCCGCAAAGAATATAAAAGGACCCCGAGAACCCAATGGGTTAACATGTCCTTACAAGTATAATCAAGGTGCACCAAAAAGATCATCATCATCAGATCAAGGAAGAGATATGTAATCCACAAATAACAATAATAAGAGGGACTTACCAAAGCCCCATAAGTTTGATATACAAAAAAAAAAAAGAGAAATGGGAAATAATATGAGGGATTACATGGCAACAACATATATAAGAAGAATGCAAAGGGATCTACAAGTTTCCACTCCGACCCTTCTACTCAGAGATTTTCTCAACTGCATAATCTCCAAAGGGAGACAGGTCAACGGCGGGGTTGGTCCTCCATACGGCATGCAGTGTACGCTCAACTATGCCGTTCTCGGCATTCACAAGCTCGGCCTCGAGCGCAGTAATCCTCTCATTTAAAGTAAGGATGGTAGCTTCCAGTCGGGTGTTGGATTGAGAAGTCAATGCAGCCTGGGCTAAAGCAGCGTCCCTCTGGTGAACCGCCTCGGTCAGTTGACTCGACAAGACATCCTTTGCCGCCTCATCCATCGAGAGATTCCCCAGTGCTTCCTCAAGCTCGCGTTGTAGTCGTTGGGTTGATGAAGAGTTCGAGGTGATAAGCCAGTGACTCAGGATAGAGGCCTAGGTAAGGGCAAAAACATAGAATAAAGCCTTGAGGGTCAAGTGTTATCAAAACGAAAATATATATATAAAAATGAATAAATCGAGTGTCTCGAAAAATACCTGCAAGGAAGCTTGCATATAAGCATCTTCCAGCTCAGCGTCAGGAACGTCATGGAAGGATCCCCACTTGCCTCTGGGAAATTTTCCCAGATGATGGCTCATGGCTTCCCCATACTCGCTTGGCAGAGGATGGTCTTCAGAAGCAGAAGCATAAGCTTGACCGGGGGAGATGTGTGTGCTAGCCGAGGCACGTTTTGACAGGGAAGGGAACCGAGAAGGTCCTGTTCCATCCGCAGAGGTGCGGGGGCAGAAGAGCGTGGAGTCATCTCTTTAGGTAAAGAGACACCCGCCTAGAACACCCCCCCCCCCCCTAGAGGGTAGAGGGGCCCCAACAAAGGAAGGAATAACAAAATTCCTTTTAGGCATGGAAGGGCGGGGGACAGAGGTGTTGAAGGCAAACTCGTCGCCAGGCATCGATGGTGGCACCCAAGAGGTAACACCGTCAGTATGCCCATCGTTGACCACGTTCCTAGCCCTGCTGGCCAAAGAGTGCAGGCACGAGTAGTTCTCAGACTCCACCGCCTCCTCTGTGTCCATATGATCACCCGATGGGTAAACATAGTCTATATCAGCAACCTCGTAGTAATTACCTTCATCATGGCCATATAGCCACGGGCCTGCGGAGTCAGACCAGACGGAACACGGACCTACGAAGTTAGACGAGACAGAACATAAAGAGACGGCTTGGTGTGGGGAAAACAACTTTTACAAGTGAAGGTTGCTCTCTGTAAAAAGGGGGCATGCTTGTTTGCATTCAACCGGAAAGTCCAGGATTTTCATCACTGGATCGCGAGCCGACGATTTCAAGGTAGAGCCAATGACCCCTTTGAGACCTGCCATCAAGAGAAAAGAAATAACCGTAGTTAGATAAATCGTAAAAGAAAAGCAGAGTAAAAAGAGAAGCCTCTCATGTATGAACTCAAGGTGAGAATTGTCTTACTTAGAGCGTTGAAGTGAGTGTATCGGGTGAACCCGTTGTAAGTGAAGAAATAGTTTGTTTTCCACGAGCCCCTGTTTGAAATGGAGCCCTCCACGAGGGGATACCCTTTATGGGCCACGACTTTCTGAAGCTGATAGTACTCGGGAGCAGATGAACTTGCCCTAAGAGTGAAGAGGTAATGAACCTCGCTCATGGAAGGTCCTCTGGAGTGCACCTGCTGGTACAACACGTATAAGATGCTAGGCATCACCCAAGAGTTGGGGGACAGTTGTAGAGGCGCCAATTCAAAAAAGTTAAGTACTTTGATGAAGAAGGGGTGAAGCGGCAGAGCCCCCCAGATTTGATGATGGAGTCGCTGAAGGCCACGAACCCTTCAGGCAGATCAGATGCGCGTTCATCGTGCTTTGGGATGACGAACTTGAGATCTGATGATAGCTGATGAGCCTTTAACATGTTGGCAAGTTTAATGCTGGTAAGGGTAGACCTGCCCGCGTCTTCAGAAGTGTCGGAAGCTCTCTTCGGCATCTTGGGTACCTAGACAGAGACAGGAAGTTTGTGAGCTATGGACTTTCTCAAGGTCCTGGAAGACCCCCCACGCATCTTATATCTACCAACACTCTGCTTGACCCTAGGGCATAAGACCGGGGACAGGGGAGGAAGCATGGATGGGATCATAGAAAGATACTCAGGTTCAGCTGATTCACAGTCATCGCTCTCAGGGAGAGGACCCCTATGATTGGAAGTCTCATCACCACAAAAATAAAAAGGCTCGGGGAGCAAGTTTTCCTCTAGGCAAGCAATTTCAGAAAGACAATCTTGAAGGGTTGAATGTAGCTGGGAAACGTATGTCGCATGCCATGGGGAGAACCTAAACCCTCATCATTAGTAATAGATTTGAGTTCCTTCTCCAGGCCCCGCGCCTTTTGCTTGAGGTAGGACAGTCTCTGTTGGTAGAGCATTTGCACAACCCCACGATTAGAGGGCCTGTGAACGTCGGCCTTAGAGTCGGAGGATGACAACTCAATGAATTCAACATTAGAAGAACCTTCGGGACATTGCCTAGACGCCATAGGCCAGCTAAGACTCAAGGACGTATGTGCGTAAGGATAACCCTATATCTACAACATGAGTATGAGGGGTATAAGAAAAGGGCATATGCGTATGTACTTGAAGGCCATAAGAAAAGAGAATGACAACCTCTAAAGAATAAGTGCATTACAGCCAATGACCCTACCCCCGTGTAATAGATAAGGGAAACAAGCAAGGGCTGGTCCTTAGCAACAAGAGAATGCCTAACACCACTACAATGCAAACCTGATATAAGGAGAAATAAGTAAAAAAAAACAAAACAAAACAAAAAAGGAAGAATAAATGAAAAGAAGAGAAATTTACCTCAAAAATGCTTCTATGGAGAATAGAACCTTGGAGCTCTTGGAAAAGGCTTAGAGGGAATACCACTAGGCTATCTTGGTGTAGAGAAATGGGTTCTAGTTTTTTGATATTTATAAGGAAAGTCAAGGCTCCCTAGCCATTGGATCTGAATGGCATGAATGGTGTAGATCAAGAGCAATGGCAACCTTGGGATCCGCGCTTGGAAATGATTGGCCCTTATTAAACCTTAGGGATACACTTGGATCATCACAAAATTTAGATGGTTTTTGTGTTTCTTTGGACACTATAAAGAAACACAATACCTTAATCCGTACGGTGTTTCTTCAAGCAACATTGGATAGCGCACCAAGGTTGAGTCTCCCAAAACTTGCCATACATATCAAACGAGGGAAGAAGAAAAAGTCTACAAGCACACTTAAAAGTGTACTTATAGACTTAGGGGCAAGTGTAAATGTGGGAATTCTTCCCTTGTGAATTCCATTCAGGAGAACGTCTATATTACGAGGCACCTTAAAGATTATGAAACACATGCTAGTGGGACGGTGCTTCGGGACATGCCTCGCTACCCTCACGGACATCGGTGTGAGGTGCCAAGGGTGTGTGGTAACTCCTAGGTGGTATGGGCATGAGGTAACCTAAGGTTAACACTCGCACAAAGGCCTTGCGAGGGAAAGGCCTCGCATAGCAAGGCCTAACCCGTCTAGGAGTGACGCGCGCCTACCCGCTGGGCTACCCTTCGCATGCACGAAAGGGCGAGGGCCTCACTTGGCATCGGAGTCGTTAGGTCAAGAGAGCCACCTTCGCTATGCGAGGCTCTCGGCAAGCCTCTTGTGCGCATGCCACCCTCGCTATGCGAGGCTCTCAGCTAGCCTCTCATGCGCACCTAAGCACCCGAACATGGGTACCTCGAGGCACCACCCTCGCTATGCGAGGCTCTCAGCTAGCCTCTCGTGCGTCCTACCTCTGAGTGATCACATGGGGTGCTACCTCGCTAGGCCTCTTATGTCTCACATGCATAGACGCATGCATCCAAACATAGGTCTCCAAGGGCTATCTCGCTATGCTAGACCCTCTAAGGACCCCTAGCATCTCGTTATGCGAGGCCTTCGCTAGGCCCACCACGTGCACCTTGTCTCGTCACAAGCACCCTGTGCCTCGCTGAAGAGGCCCTAGTTCCCTTCTAGAAGTAGGTGCCACCAGTGAGGCACCCCCACGCCTTGTCTTCTCACAACATGTAAAGTTTGAAACCTCTTCAATATGCGTACGAGGAACACTTGGAAATAGAAAACAATCATTTGGTGTCAAACTAGAATTCATGGAGACGACTGGGTACAAGGTACGTGTACTGATATTGGATGTACAACTATGAGGAGGACAGAGGCGTGGCCCTGACATCTTCAGCTGATAAGTAGTGGCGGTATGAACCCGTACGGAGAGTGGAGGCACTACCTGAGCACCCCCGACCATATACCAGAGTCGACAGTACGATGTCCTGTGCCACTACTCTGGCATTGTTAGGGTAGACACCACTATGTCCTAAGCCACTACCCTGTCAATGTACATGCGTACGTCCTTGTCCCCTGGGACTTACTTGTATCAGGGGCCAATAGAGCCCACCTATAAATAGGCTTCAACCCCTAAGGATAAAGGGTTGGAAAATTCTTCGTATGGATAAATGATTAAGAAATAGATGATCTTTGCTCCATTGTTGTTTTGTGTTTTCTTTTCCTTCAAGTTCTTTCCATCTTATTCTTAGCTATCTTTCACACTATAATTTGAGTTTTCTGACCTTGTATCATCGACGAGCTCTTACCATCAACACATATTGCTCCGTTGCTCTCATCATGATTTGCTTAGTTGTTTGGAGATGACCTATCTCCTTGTGGAATAAGAGTAATCTTCAAGTGATTCTTTCTAGCACTCCTATTGTATTTCTTGGCTCTCTAATTCTTTTCAAGGCCTTAATGGCTCAGATATCCTCATAGGTCAAGGCTCCATCCATTCTTAACTGAAAACATAAGGACTAAAACGTTAGCTATACATATAAACATAACAACTATAACATAAACACTTACATTGGCGGTTAGATTCAGAGCTTGAGCATGTGTATCAAGGAGAACTTCATGCAGATGAACCGTTGCTTTGATACCAACTGTAATGACCCAACTATTTCTAAGACCTTGGACCATTAAAACTACTAGACATAGCCACTATTTTTGAGAAAACATACATAAGGAATATTCATAACTTTATTAAAAACTCCAAAGTAAATATTGAAATACATAAATGAGTGGTATGGGATCCCATTGTTTTAAAATAAAACATAACTTTAAATTAAATAAAGTTGTTTACAAAGCTAAATGCGGAAAATACATAAAAACATAATTTAAAGAGACTAAAAATAAATTCGTCCTCGAATCGTCATGCAGTCCATTGAATCCCTTCATCCTTAATACACAAGCCAAGCTACCAAGAATCCTTCCGCCTCCATATCTATTTTCCTGCATCACATTAAAAATAAAGGAGTGAGTCTAATGCCCAGCAAGGAAAATCTACTAACACATATAAGCATAAAACTAAATCATAAACATATACTATAAAACATAAGACTATAAAAAAAACATATCTATCCCATAGGATTACAATGGCCATCATTCTTCTTGGGGCTTGCTAGCTAGGCAATCATATGCCCATAAATTTACGGGGCTTGTTATCTAAACAAGTCATATAAATTTATGGGGCTCGTTATCTAAACAAATTATATGCTTGTTATCTAAACAAATCATATACTCAAGGACTAAAAACATATCATACATATAAATATCATAGCATAAACATATCAAAACATAAAATCACATAAAATCTATCCTATTTTCCTTACCAACACCGGGATATTTGAGAACAAGGATGGGATTTGGAACACTCCTAAAACCAACAATAAGTATGGTGAGTATTTCTAAAGAAAAGAGATGATAAAGAAGAGAACTAAACAACCAAGAAGAAGCTTATCGAAAAGAAACCTTAAGTTCAAAGAACTTAAATACCTAACCAAGAATTGAAAACAACAAGTTAGGATTTGAGTAAAGAAAACTAAAGAACCATATAGAAATGAACTTAAGAATAGAAATACATTTGGGTGTACTAGAACCGATTTACACTCGATATTAAAAACACACTATATCTCACTTCCCAAGTGTTTATAAAGCTTAAGCTGATAAATCTTTTATCCCAAACCCAAGTGTATCACTCTATAGTAACCCTAGCAACTTGAAGGCTTTGAACACAGCTTGAAGAATGAGAGAAATGGCTGGGTACTAGGTCCTATTTATAGAGTTCAAGGAATGAAAATATCTCCTTTTTGCTTGAATAAAATAATGAATATTAATTGAAAAATATTTGAATATTCATTCAACAGGTGCCCAGGGCTTGGTCAAAATCGTTCAGAGGCAAGTCAAGTGGTTGAGGAATGAATCAAGCTCGGTTTCTACGAAGTTTAAAAATAAGCCACTGGAACCGATATATCACCTATTGTTGGTGATATATTGCCCCTACTACTACTATGGAGCCGATATATCGCCTACTACTGGATGGCCAAGAAATACAGGCCAGGGCTAGGCCCCACCGCCAGCTCCAAAGAACTGGCAGGTGCTTGCTGATATGCAAACCAAGTTACAGAGGCAGGAAGATGAGATTTTCCACTTAAGACAGCAATGAGTTCTAGCAGGGAACCTACAACCCATAGTACTGGCAGTGTTACCGCCAGAGGTACTAGTGGCAATACAGCCCCAGGCAGGGGGAGATAAATGGGAACCCCTGTATGAGAGGTTCAGGAAGCAGTACCCTCCGGTTTTTTAGAATAGCTCAGACCCACTGAAGGCTGAGCAGTGGATGACTATGATAACCACCATCCTTGATTTCATCAGGGTAGGTGGTAATGAGAGAGTGGCCAAGGCCACTTACATGTTTCGAGAGGATGCCCGAATATGGTGGGAGGTGGTATCCCAGACTAGGGCAGTAAATACTATGGAATGGGAGGAATTCAGAACTCTGTTCAATGAGAAATACTACAATGATGTAGTTAAAGCTGGGAAGGTAGAAGTGCTCAGTAAGTTACTTTAGGGAAACATGTCAGTGACTGATTATGCCTTGAAGTTTGACATATTGGCAAAGTTTGTTGGGGGTCTGGTGCCCACTGATGGGACCAGAAGAGAGAGGTTTCTCTAGGGTCTACAACCTATGATAGTCTGAGATGTTCGTATCACTACTATGCTAGGAGTGACTACCTATGCACAGGGTGTGGAGAAGGCGCTTACAGCTGAGAGCGCACAGAACAAGATTTGAAGCTAGAATGCAGCCAGAAGGGATTCTAGGAGGTCCGGACCTTCTTTTACAGGCTTTGGTAGGGCGGAGGAAGAGAAATACTCCAGATACAATTCCATCTCTAGGTCCAGATAGGAAACCACAAGGCGTACAGATAGGCCACCAGGGTGGTGGTGAGACCTGGAAAGCATTGCTAGAGTGTACTCGGTGTAGGAGGCGCCATATTGGGGAATGTCGGGCGAAGGCCTGCTTCATCTGCGGGAGTGTGGGACACCTGAAGAAGGATTTCCTGAAAGCTAGGAAAGAAGAGCCCTAGAAGGTGGACATCCTGACGCCAGCTCGGGTGTTCACCTTGACCCAGGCAGAGGCCGAGGCTAGTCCCTCGATGATTATAGGTCAGCTTTCTAGTGCCAGGACCCTTTATATTGTTTTGATTGATTCAGGTGCTACACACTCTTTTGTTGCTAGTAGGATTATTGATAGACTGTGTAGACCTTGTGACTTTTATACTATGGGGTTTGGTACTATGCTGCCTACTGGGGAGTTAATGGTTTCCAAGAGACGGGTCAGATCACTACTAGTGACAATGGATGGCAAGGAGTTGTCAATTGAATTGATAGAGTTGATTATGATGGGCTTTGATATAATCCTGGGTATAGAC
The DNA here is from genome assembly GCF_963169125.1 of Humulus lupulus. Lineage (NCBI taxonomy): Eukaryota > Viridiplantae > Streptophyta > Magnoliopsida > Rosales > Cannabaceae > Humulus > Humulus lupulus. Next base: position 150,726,981 of record NC_084797.1, on the reverse strand, counting down.
TAGTTAGAGAAGTATGGGGCAACGATAGATTGCAAGAAGAAGATGGTAACCTTTGAGCCTGAGGGGTGAGGATCCCTTTATATTCATTGGTATTGTGCATGGACCCCGTATACCTATGAAATATGTACTTAGAGCAAGAGCCCTATTGCATGAGAGATGCATAGGATTCTTAGCTAGTATGGTGGATACCACTTAGGTCGTGCTAGTGGGACCAAGACAAACCAGATTAGTCTGTGAGTTTCTGGATGTGTTCCTAGAGGATTTGTCAAGGATTCCTCCACATAGGGAGACAGAGTTTGTGATTGAAATGACGCCTGGGACAGAGCCAGTATCTAGAGCACCATACAGGATGGATCCACCAGAGCTGAAAAAACTAAAGGTTCAATTACAGGAGTTACTAGACTTGGGTTTTATGAGGTCTAGTTTCTCGCCATGGGGCACACCAGTTCTCTTCATGAAGAAGAAATATGGTTCTCTGAGGATGTGTATCGATTATACAGAACTGGACAAGTTGACTATCAAGAACGGGTATCCTCTGCCAAGGATTGATGATCTGTTTGATCAGTTACAGGGCAGGATGATATTCTCCAAGATAGATCTTCGATCTGGTTATCACCAGCTGAGGATCAGGGAGAAGGATATACCGAAGACAACTTTTTGCAACAGGTATGGGCATTATGAGTTTTTGGTGATGTCATTTGGACTGACTAATGCCCTAGCAATATTTATGGATTTGATGAAAATGGTGTTCAAAGATTTCCTGGATGGGTTTATGATCATCTTTATCAATGATATATTGGTATACTCTTATTCAGAGACAGAGCATGAGAAGCATCTCAGATTGGTACTACAGAGGCTAAGAGAACACATGTTGTATGCGAAATTCAAGAAGTGTGACATCTGGCTGCCACATGTGACTTCTTAGGTCACATAGTCAGTAAGGATGGAATTATGGTGGATCCAGCGAAGATTGAGGCGGTCAGAGATTGGCTAAGGCCGAAGAGTGCTTCAGAGATCAGAAGTTTCTTGGGATTGGTAGGTTATTATAAATGATTTGTGGAGGGGTTTGCCAAGATTGCATCACCACTGACAGAGTTGACACGCAAGAATCAGAGGTTCATATGGTCAGACAGGTGTGAGGACAATTTTCAGAGATTGAAAAAGAATTTGATCACCGCTCCATTTTCGAGTATTCCCACATATCAGGACAAGTTTTTGGTTTATTGTGACGCCTCAAGGTAGGGCCTAGGTTGTGTCCTTATGCAGACAAGGAAGGTAATTGCCTATGCATCATGTTAGCTGAAAAAGTATGGGTAGTGGTACCCCACACAAGATCTAGAACTTGCAACAGTGGTTTTTCCACTAAAGGTGTGGCGGCACTGCTTGTGTGGTGAGAAGTGTGAGATATACATAGATCACAAGGGTTTGAAATACTTCTTCACTCATAAAGATTTGAACACAAGGAAGAGACGATGGTTAGAGATGGTGAAGTATTATGATTGTGAGATCCTCTATCACCCAAGGAAAGCCAATGTGGTAGTAAATGTAACATCCCAAATTTCCTAATATGGCTTAGTGCCTGGATTAGGGGGCCGGGAGGCAATAATTGAGTTATTATGTGAATTATAATATAATCATGCTTGTATGTTTGAGATATTAAATATGTGTATGTGGGCCCGTTTTATATAAGAAGGGTATATTAGTAATTTGACTCGTTTGGGGTATTAACGCAAATATGTGTTTGTGTGATTGAGACCACATTATTATGTGGATATATTTGAGTTACTCGACGAGAGGCGATCCCGATGAGCAAGTTAGCGGAAAAGTCACAACGGGGTTGTTGACGGTGAAATCTCGTCAACGAAATTAGATCGGAAAACTCAAAGATAAGTCAAGTGATATTTAGATGAGAACTTAGAATGGACTTATGGAAGGATGAACACAAATCAACAATGGAATAAAAATTGTATATTGCTTAACAGCATCAACTTACAATGAATTTCCCAACCCCTTTTCTAGAGGGGTAATTCTCTATTTATACTGGAGCTCTAATGGCTCCTCATACATTGTTGTAACGACCCAAAATCACTAATAAGGCTTAAGGGCCTTGATTAGTGTGCCAGGAGGGCATGTTGGGATTTATGTGTGATTTTATGAGTTAAATGTATGGTTATGATTTAAAGCATGTTATTTGGCTATTTGTTTAACTGAGATGCATGGTTATGTTTACTAGTATGCATGTAGGCCCGGATCGTGTTAGAAGGGCGTAATTGTAATTTTGGCCATGTTGGGCATAACTGTATTGATATTTGATAATTGTATTCTGTGAATGGTACCACGTGAGTGTGGTTTTATTATTGTGATGCACGTGCCGAGACGGTCCTAGAGAGCTAGTTAACTTAAGAGTCACAACAGGATTTCTATACCCGGCTCGGGAGGAGCCTAGGGGTACCTCGGGAATTTCATGGTTAAGTTGAGATTTAGCGGGTAATGGTTATTGGAGATTTAGTAACCTGGGTAACCATTAGTTACTGCTGAGAGTAACAAGTTTTAGAAAGAAAATGGTAGAAATGAAATAGAAGAGTAATGACTTAAGTGCCCTTGAAGGTTTAGTTAGGAAAGATTAATAGGAAGGGGTAATTTGGTCTTTTGGCAAGGGATTATGAAAACTTCAGCTGTGATCTAAGGGGGTACGGTTTGGGCATTTGGGGTCACTTGTGGCATTGATAGAAATTGAAGAGAAGAAAGAGGAGGAGAAAGAAGAGCTAGGGCAAGTGAAAAGAAAAGAAGAAGAAGGGTGAAGGGCTGAAGTGGGAGCTTGGGAGGAAGATCAAGGGAGCTTTTAGGGTGGATTCTCCATTTGAGGTAAGGATCTTGTGCATATTTAAGATTGATTTCTGTTTTGATTTGTGAAATCTTTAGCTTGAGTTAAGTTTTTAATGTTTGAGTTTGTTGTTGCTGATTTTTGCAATCTAAGGGTGGATTGTTGGGTATGTTTGTGTTTTGAGCTTGAAGCTAGAGTTTATGAGTTGTTGGGTGGTTCATTTGAGGTTTTAAATTGATTTTGGGGTTTGGGTATTGGTTTGGTGTGATTTGGAAGGTTTAAGTTCGGGAAAAACGCAAGAGAAAACCCAGATTTTCTGGGTTCGCGTATGAGCGCCGCGGCCCTGTTCTTGGGCACCGCGGCGCGATGTTGCATCAGGAGAGGAATTTGTTGCTGGGCGCCGCGGCCCTTGAGGGGTGTGCCGCGGCCCTAGCCATTTTGGCAGCCCAAAAATTGAGTTTTTAGGGCTTTTGCCCGGGGACACGGGGGATGGTTCCGATACTTTGTATTATGGATTTAGAGGTCCCGGGAGTGCGGGATTGGTCCCGGGAAGTGGTCTTGGGCTTGGTTAGTATTGAAAAGGGTTTTATGTGTGTTGTGACTAGGCTATTGGTGTGGCTCGTGCTAGAGGACCGTGCTCGCGGCTTCAGTGCATCAGGAGGCTCGGAATGCAGGTAAGAAAACTATAACACCCGTAGGATAGGGCATGGGCCCATAGTATGATTGCGGGGCGCGGCCCTATATTGCATCACATGTTAGGGTGCAGACTTAAATGAATTAATATTTGATTGCATGTTGTTGTGTTATATTATATGTGTGATTATTATGGAATGAACGGCAAGGGCCGAGAGCGGCGTAGGCCGGGTACGGCAGCGGGGCCGGAAGTAACACCTAGCACATGGGATGCTATAGTCAGGGCGGGGCCCGGTGGATACATGTGTTATGCTATAGTCAGGGCGGGGCCCGTTGGATACATGTGTTATGCTATAGTCAGGGCGGGGCCCGGTGGATACATGTGTTATGCTATAATCAGGGCGGGGCTCGGTGGATACATGTGTTATGCTATAGTCAGGGCGGGGCCTGGTGGATACATGTGTTATGCTATATTCAGGGTGGGACCCAAGGGATACATGAGTTATCCTCGCGGTGAGAACCGATACCCCAGGCTTCGGTAAGGCTCTGGGGCGGCTTGGCCGTGTTTGCTTAGTCTAATGGTTGACTTGTTTATCTGTGGATTATCTGTTATGATAAACTGTATAAACTTCATATGTTATGTTCTGCATGAGTTTTCTTGTTGGGCTTCGGCTCACGGGTGCTCTGTGTTGCAGGTAAGGGCAATGACTGAGTCAACCAACCATGAGTACGGAGAGCGTGAAGCGACGCGTACATGTTTGGCCTGCCCGACTGCTTTGGTTGGGGGTTTATTTGAAAACGGCTGTAATAATCTATGATTTTAGAACTGATCAACTGTAAACTTATTTCAAGATGTAAATAGCTTTCAAACATTATTTTGGGATCCCAAATGTTTATTACTTGAAGTTTTTATTGAAACAACGCATTTTTAAAGATTACAGCCTTAACTTTTAATTAGTCACACTTTTGTTTCAAAACCTCGGTTAGCGAGTTCATTGCACACTGTTTTGTCTTAAAACTCACTTAGTAACGGCTCTAAGGAAGTAGGGCGTTACAATTGTGGTCCCAGGGGACAAGACTGTACATAGGTACATTGTGTGGGTAGTGGCACAGGTCGTGGTGGAGCAGAAGGTCATGGTGTTGGTCTGGTACGTGGTCAGAGGCATGCAGATAGTGCTTCCACTCTCTATACAAATCTGTACCTCCACTACCTGTGTGATACAGATGTCAGGGTCACGCTTCCGTCCTCCTCATGGTCGTACGTCCTACACCCGTACACATACGAGTACTTTGTACCTAGTGGTTATGTTGGTGCGAGGAACCTTGGGGGACCACGGGACCATGATGGTGTGAGGCCCTAGCATATGGGTGCGCGAGGCCATGATGGTGCGAGGAACCTTGGGGTGCTGCGGGACCATGGTGGTGTGAGGCCCTAGCACATGGGTGCGCGAGGCCATTATGGTGTGAGGCACCTTGGGGGGCCGCGGGACCATGATGGTGTGAGGTCCTAGCATATGGGTGCGCAAGGCCATGATGGTGCGAGGCACCTTGGGGGGTTGCGGGACCATGTAGATGCGAGGTCCTAGCATATGAGTATGTGAGGCCATGATGGTGCGAGGAACCTTGGGGGGCCGCGAGACCATGTAGATGCGAGGTCCTAGCATATGGGTGCGTGAGGCCAAGATGGTGCGAGGCACCTTAGGGAGCCACGAGACCATGTAGATGCGAGGTCCTAGCGTATGGGTGCGTGAGGCCATGATGCGCGGGTGCCGCTGGTGGTATCGTGTGGCGTGCGTGGTTTCTGGCATGCACGGGTGTGAGGCCCAGATGCGCGGGCGCACGAGGCCTTGCTGGCCGAACCTCCCAGGCATGCGAGGCCTTGCTGCCCGAAGTTCCTGGGCATGCAAGGCCCTTCTGGCCGAAGCTCCTGGGCACACTGGGCACGCGAGGCCCTGCTGGCCGAAGCACCTGGGCACGCGAGGCCCTGCTGGCCGAAGCACCTGGGCACGCGAGGCCCTGCTGGCCGAAGCTCCTAGGCACGCGAGGCCCTGCTGTCCAAGGCTCCTCGGCACGCGCGACCTTGCTGTCCAAAGCTCCTGGGCACGCGAGGCCCTGCTGGCCGAAGCTCATGGGAACGCGAGGCCCTGCTGGCCGAAGCTCTTAGGCATGCAAGGCCCTTCTGGCTGAGGCTTCTATAAGCGGGGCTCACGGAGGTGCAGCATGGTGTCACTTGGTCGTGAGGTGTCCCTAGAAAGGCGGTGACTTATGGGGCTTTGAATGGGCAGAGTGTGGTTTCGTGAGACCTATTGGAACGAGCCCGATAATATGGCTAAGTGACCCTCAACCATGCGTTCCGGGTAGGGATTAGATAATTCTTTTTCTTTGTGGATTTTTTGCATCCACACTTGTCCCCCAGTCTATAAGGAGGCCTTTAGGCATTCTTGTAGACTCTTCCTTTTGTTTCATTTATGTTTATTTTTTTTATGTTTTTTGTATTTATCATGCTCGAGGTCCTTTGGAGCCCACGCGAAAGGGGGTTCGATAGGTCTCACTTTGGTGCACCTTGATCGTATCTATAAGGATATATTGACCCCTTGGGTTCTAGTTATCCTTTTATATATTTTCGCGCTCGCTTATTATTTCTTGCGAGAAGCGTCCATCTCGTCATTAGGCATAGTACTATTTTTACAAGCGTCTTCTTTGAGACCCTTTTTGCAAGCGTCTTCTTTGAGACCCTTTTTGGAAGCGTCTACTTTGAGACCCTTTTTGCAGGCGTCTACTTTTGAGACCCTTTCTGGAAGCGTCTACTTTGGAGACCCTTTTTGCAGGCGTTTACTTTTGAGACCCTTTTTGCAAGCATCTGCTTTGGAGATCCTTTTTGCAGGCGTCTACTTTTGAGACCCCTTTTTGCAAGCGTCTACTTTGGAGGCCTTTTTCGCAGGCGTCTACTTTTGAGACCCCTTTTTGCAAGCGTCTACTTTTGAGACCCTTTTTGCAGGCATCTACTTCTGAGACCCTTTTTTTCAATTTTTGAGGCGATCTCCCCTCGGGTCGGGACTTTCATGGCTAGATGGTCTTAGTTCAATCTCAAACTTAGTCAGCGACCCTTCTAGCATGACGCCCCCTTCTATATGGAATCCTCAGACGTATTGGTAGTAAGGCGACTGGAGGAAGGTCTCTTTCTTCAACATTCGGGTTCTTATGGCCCTCTTCCACACGTATGTACTTCTGTGCTCTCTCTCGAAGTCATCCAAATTCAAAACTTCTGCTTTGAGCATGTTACTCCATAACCTGCTTCCTGGTCGTACTCCAGCTGTAATAGCCATCTTGAGCTTTGCTTTGGTTAAGCTCCCCACCTTCGTTGCTTTCATATTGAACCTATGGATATAGTTCTTCAAACTTTCATTCTCGCCTTGTTTTATGTTAGCGAGGCTGGTAATTGGTATGACGTAATCACATGCTACATGGTGTTGCTGAAGAAATTCATCAGAGAATTGCTGCCATGATTTGATTGTTCCTGGCCTTAACCTCTTGAACCACTTGTACGCCACTCCTTTAAGCGTAACGACAAAGCAATGGCACTTTTCCCTGTTGTTGACCCCTCTTAACCTCATCAATTTATTGAAGGAGTCTAAGTGATATTTTGGGTCTGTAGTACCCTCGTACGGAGTCATGCGAGGCTCTCTAAAGCCAGTGGGCATTTGCTCAGCTTGGATCTCCCTTGTGAAGGGCGAATCACGGTAAAATTCTTCATCATCTGTGTGCCCCCCAAGCGCAATGGTAATCTTTCCCCGAGTGCTTCGCATTTTTGTGTCTAGTCCCCTCCTCTTTTTGCTTGAGGTGTCTCGCGGGTCCTTAGACTGGACCCTTTCTTTGGTTGTGTTCCTCAGGGGAACCATGGGAGGCACTTCTTTTGATGTGACTTCTGCTTCGTTCTTGCGACCATCGTCTTCCTTATGTCTTTGCTCCTGGGGGCAGCTCGTTGGCCTAGGTCCCCTATGGGACTTTGTCAGGGGAGTTTTATTGGTGGAAAGTCGGGTTCCCCCATCGTCTATGGCGACAGTGTTTTCCCCCTTTTCACGCTCCTTCTTTTTATGCTTAGAAAGGGGTATGCTCGAATTTCCTTGCAGTAGGTCGTTTAAGATCTCTTTCATGCTTTCTATTGTGGTTTCTAGCCTCCGAGTCTTTTTATGCAACTCTCGAATCTCATCCCTGTAGAAACGAGTCCTTCAGCTGGAACTTACCTAGTGCACCCTGGAACCCTTGCCTGGCCCATGCGTCGATGGACCTGGGTCTTGGTGGCCTAAGCGCGGTGCCACCATGGGTCGGTGAAGTGGATACACTGGTGGCTTCAAATGACCTCTGTTGGGTTGGATAGCCAAGGACGGTGCTTCCTTCTCCTCCCTTGAGGGAAGATGTTCCTCCAGCCTACTTCCACGCTTACGCGGTGGGGGGTCTTCCTTGGAAGCCCTCCTCTCTACTCCGTCTTGGCGAACCTCATCATCTTGTAGTTGTCGTAGGCGTTTTGAACGCCTTAGCATCTTTCTTTGTTAGAAGTAATGAGAGAACGTTGGCTTGATGCTCGTTCTTCCCACAGACGGCACCAAACTGTTGACGGTGAAATCTCGTCAACGAAATTAGATCGGAAAACTCAAAGATAAGTCAAGTGATATTCAGATGAGAACTTAGAATGGACTTATGGAAGGATGAACACAGATCAACAATGGAATAAAAACTGTATATTGCTTAACAGCTTCAACTTACAATGAATTTCCCAACCCCTTTTCTAGAGGGGTAATACTCTATTTACACTGGAGCTCTAATGGCTCCTCATACATTGTGGTCCCAAGGGACAAGACTGTACATAGGTACATTGTCTAGGTAGTGGCACAGGTCGTGGTGGAGCAGAAGGTCATGGTGTCGGTCTGGTACGTGGTCAGAGGCATGCAGATAGTGCTTCCACACTCTGTACAAATATGTACCTCCACTACCTGTGTGATACAGATGCCAGGGTCACACTTCTGTCCTCCTCATGGTCGTACGTCCTACACCCGTACTCGTACGAGTACTTTGTACATGATGGTTATGTTGGTGCGAGGCACCTTGGGGGGCCGTGGGACCATGATGGTGTGAGGCCCTAGCATATAGGTGCGCGAGGCCATGATGGTTCGAGGCACCTTGGGATGCCGCGGGACCATGGTGGTGTGAGGCCCTAGCACATGGGTGCGCGAGGCAATTATGGTGTGAGGCACCTTGGGGGGCCGCGGGACCATGATGGTGTGAGGCCCTAGCATATGGGTGCGCGAGGCCATGATGGTGCGAGCCACCTTGGGGGGCCGCGAGACCATGTAGATGCGAGGTCCTAGCGTATGGGTGCGTGAGGCCATGATGGTGCGAGGCACCTTGGGGGGCCGCGAGACCATGTAGATGCGAGGTCCTAGCGTATGGGTGCGTGAGGCCATGATGCGCGGGTGTCGCTGGTGGTGTCGCGTGGCGTGCGCGGTTTCTGGCATGCGCGGGTGCGCGAGGCAGGCGTGTGAGGATCCCAGGCGCGCGAGGCCTTATTGGCCGAAGCTCCCAGGCACGCGAGGCCTTGCTGGCCGAAGTTCCTGGGCACGCAAGGCCCTGCTGGCCAAAACTCTTGGGCACGCTGGGCATGCGAGGCCCTGCTAGCCGAAGCACCTGGGCACGCGAGGCCTGCTGGCCGAAGCACCCGGGCACACGAGGCCCAGCTGGCCGAATCTCCTGGGCACGCGAGGCCCTGCTGGCCGAAGCTCCGGGGCATGCGAAGCCCTGCTGGCCGAAGTTCATGGGCACGCGAGGCTCTGCTGGCTGAAGCTCTTAGGCATGCGAGGCCCTTCTAGCCGAGGCTTCTATACGCGGGGCTCATGGAGGTGCAACATGGTGTCACTTGGTCGTGAGGTGATTTAGTCCCTAGAAAGGCGGTGACTTACGAGGCTTTGAGTGGGCAGAGTGTGGTCTCGTGAGACCTATTGGAACGAGCCCGATAATATGGCTAAGTGACCCTCAACCATGTGTTCCGGGTAGGGATTAGAGAATTCTTTTTCTTGGTGGATTTTTAGCATCCACAGGGGTCTTAATACCCAGCTCGGGGTAAGCTTAAGGGTATTTTAGTAATTTAGTACATTACCAGGAATTAGTGGGTAATGGGAATTTATTCGTAACCGTGTGAGAATATTGGAAGTAGCGGGAATTATAGGATGCAAATTGTGGATAGCGGGATTTAAGGCAAAGGACAAAATTTCCCTTGTGAACATTAAAGGTATAAGCTAAGGGCAAGGGGAAAAATGGTCATTTTCTCTTTAAGTGTAATGTAAGATAAGCTGGGAATGTTTGAGAAGGCTAAGGAATTAAAGGAAAATAGCAGCAACACTCTCTTTCTCTCTCTCACGTTCTCTTTATGCTCCATGGATGCTTGAGTTGTTTTTGGGAAATTGAAGAGTAAAGCTTGCGAAATCAAGGTGTTAGGCTTGGGGAAAATAGAGGCTTAGCTCAAGTGATTCATCTCAGCTGAGGTAAGATTCTGAACTGAAAGTTATTATGTTAGTTCAGCTGGTTTATTTAGAAGTATGGTGTTTATGCATGCTTGAAATATGGGAGGTTGGGTTTGGGGATTTTGATGAGTTGTACCGTGATAATTAGTTGGGTTTGATTGGTGAGAATGAGTATATAGCTTGTGGGAATTAAATTGGAGGAGTGGGATGAAATTTGATGAGTTTAGGTTTTGTTCGGTTGAAGAAAAACCCAGAAATTTCTGGGTTTGTGGGGCTGGGTCGCGGCTCTTTTATGGTGAGCTGCAGCCTGTGAAGGGAATTTTGAGCCAGTAGGGCTCGGTGGCAAGGGAGAGCCGCGGCGCGCGTTGGTTTCCCGGGAGGCCGAGCCTCTGGAATTAGAGGCAGGCCGCAGCCCTTAATGGGAAAATTGGCTTAGATGGGATTTTCAGATTGGGAACTTAACCGCTTGGACTCGGGATCGATTCTACTTCCTTGCTAAGTGGAATTCAATTTCTCAAAGGCTAAGATTTGGTCTGGAAGCTTTTATTTATCTATTGTTGATGGAACTTCCTTATTGCAGTTGTGACTAGGTTTACGCTAAGGGCTCGAATCGGGGATCATACTCAAAGGGCCGTCGTTAGTAACTCGCATTCGGACCGAAGGTAAGAAAACTGCACCTGTTATGTAAATGCATGATTAGAGCTTGTCAAGGTGAAGAACATGGTTATAATTATGTTTGTGAATATCTTATTAGGTACATTGTAATGTGCATAATTATGATTGTGCTTATGATTTCTATGTGAATGTATCATAATGCATTGTGATTGTTGATAAGTATGCTTTATGAAACATGTGACTGTCTGTTATGACTGTGAAGCTTGGTTTATAAACTAGAGGGTTATTAGGGTGCTAGGTGGGGATCAGCTTATTAGTTAAGTATATGTTGGACTCTGGGAGACTCGCCTCATAAGTTGAGAGTACCAAGGCTTCTACTTATAAGTTGGAGGCACGTGGTGGCTTGACTTATAAGTCAAGGGCTTAAAGAACTTAGTTTATAAGCTAAGATTGGCACAATGCATGTGGAGTGCAGGCCACCATGGCTGGGCCACCCTGGGAGTGCGACATGCACTTGACTGGCTGGGATGCCAACAACTTGAAAGAAAGTGCAACATGCATTTGTGTGATTCTATGGTCTCCAGTTTGGTTTAATGAATGCATCATTTTCAGTTATTACTGTTTGGTAATCGTTTTATTCTGTAAGCTGTTGAATATGTTTTCTTGCTGAGTCTTCTGGCTCACAGGTGCTTTGTGGTGCAGGTAAAGGTAAAGAGAAGCTCAACCAGCCATGAGTCGGAGGGCATTAGCAGTGGTATGTACATATGCAGTCCGCTCGACCACCACAGCCGAGATGCTCAGGGGAACTAGGGTCAAACCCAGCTTTTTCCACCTAGATCGGCTTATTGTGTAACCTGAGTATTGTAATTGACTTTTAAACTGATGTTTTTGGGATCCCATGTAAAGAACATGTTTTTAACTTAATGGAAATGTTTATGAGTTGACCAAAAGTTTTAATACCTAAACCTTTAGTGGCTTAATCACATGTTTAGTCCAAATGACTTGTTTAGCAAGTCCAGCATTGGTTTTAAACACACTTGGAAATGGACCCTAATTAGCAGGGCGTTACAGTAGATACCTTATGCCAGAAGGGTCCGAAACAGCTGTATAGTTCTAGGCAGATATCTAGGGAGTTGGCAGAGGATATGACTAGAGCAGGTATTGAGCTAGTGGTGGGCCAGTTAGTCAACATCACCTTACACTCTACTATTTTATAGAGGATCAAGGGAAAACAGTTGAGTGACTCACAGTTGGGAAGGATTAGAGGGGATGTCTTGGCTGGAGTAGCTAAGGACTATAAAGTGTCAGACATGGGCTTATTGAGATACAAGGATTAGATTTGCGCTCTGATGGATGCTAAGATAAGACGGGAGATTCTGGATGAATCTCATACTACCCATTATTCTCTACATCCAGGCACCACGAAGATGTACCAGGATCTGAAAGTTTTATATTGGTGGCCTGGGATGAAGAGGGATGTGACTGAGTTTGTGGCGAAGTGCCTGACCTGTTAGCAGGTCAAGGCAGAGCATCAGAGACCAACAAAGTTGTTGCAGCCTCTGGATATCCCAGAGTGGAAATGGGAGGACATCACGATGGATTTCGTGGTAGGATTGCCCAGAACAGTGGGCCAACACGATTCAGTCTGGGTCATCATGGATCGGTATATGAAATCAGCTCACTTTCTACCCGTGAGGATGAATTACACGGCTGACCAGTATGCCAATCCCTATATGAGAGAGATAGTATGCCTACATGGGACTCCGAGATCTATCGTGTCAGATAAGGACCCTATCTTTACTTCTAATTTTTGGGGAAGTGTACATAAGGTGATGGGTACACAACTGAAGTTTAGTGCAACTTATCATCCTTAGACCGATGCTCTGTCTTAGAGGACTATCAAAATACTGGAGGACATGCTGAGAGCATGTGTATTGGACTTTGAAGGGTCCTGGAGTAAATATTTGTCTCTGATAGAGTTTTCTTATAACAACAGCTACCAGTCGACTATTGGAGTGGCACCTTAAGAGATGATGTATGGTAGGAAGTGTAGATCGCCCATTCACTGGATGAGATGGGTGAGAGGAAATATTTGGGTCCTGAGGTAGTTCAGAGGACCACTGAGGCTATTGAAAATATTGGAGCTCGGATGCTCGCGTCTCAGGGTAGACAAAAGAGTTATTCATACCCAAAGTGGAGGAACGTGGAGTTCCAAGTGGGAGACTATGTCTTCCTTAGGGTTTGACCGCTGAGAGGGGTGAAGAGATTTGGGAAGAAGGACAAGTTGAGCCCTAGGTTTGTTGGACCATTTGAGATCCTAGAGAGGATTGGTTAGGTGGCCTATAGGTTGGCCTTACCCCTGCACTATCTACTGTGCACAACATATTCCATATTTCCATACTGAGGAAGTATGTATCAGATGGGACTCATGTATTGAGTTATGAGGATCTGGAACTGGAGACAGATCCATCCTATGAGGAGCAGCTAGTTCAAATTTTGAACAGGAAGGACAAGGTCCTGAGGAACAACACTATACCCTTAGTTAAGGTATTATGGAGGATTAGTAAGGTCGAGGAAGCGACCAGGGAGCTGGAGGCAGATATGCAGAATCAGTATCCCGAGCTGTTCAAGTAAAATTTTGAGGAAGAAATTTCTGTAAGGAGGGGATAGTTGTAAAGTCTCAAATTACCTAATAAGGCTTAGGGTCTTGATTAGGGGCCATGATAGAAAATTATGGAAAATTATGTGTTTATGTGATATATATGTGTGTCATTATATGATTACATGAGTTATATTATAATATGACTAGATATGCATGTTTAGGTGTATTAAATATGCATGTGGGCCTATTTCTTATTAGAAGGGAAATTTTCATAATTTGGCCCATTACAGGTATATTTGGAATATATGTGCATATATGTGATATATGTGCATATATGTGATATATGTGTGAGATCACATTATTATGTGGATATATTTAGGTTACTCGGCACGAGGCGATCCTAGGGAGAAAGTTAGCGGGAAAGTCACAACGGGACCGAATACCCAACTCGGGGTGAGTCAAGGGGTATTTTGGGTATCTAGTACATTACCGTGTTATCGGGTAATGGGAATAAGTATTCGAGGAAATAATCAGAGTTAGTGAGATTATGAGGGAATTATGGGGATTTTGACCATTTTACCCTTAGGGACGTTTTTGGTACCCCGAGCCTCGGAATTTACTTAGAGTCTAAGTAACCTCACAATACAGAAAAAATGTTCACAGAACAATCTCAAACTCTCTCTCTCCTGTTCATACTCTCCCTCTCGATTCATTGGGAATTCTTGCGATTTAGGAGGAATCAAGGCTAGCTTAGACTCGGGATGCTTGGAGAGAAGCTTAGCATCATTTGGGGCAACTGAGGTAATGATTTCCAACCTTGAATCTCTCTGTTTCTCTGGTTTTTAGCTAAGTTTTGGAGTTTAGAAACTCAGCTTTGAATTTTGGGATTTGATGAGGTTTTGGCCAAGTATAGGCTTGAGTTTTGTGTGTTTTGAGGTGTTGAGTTTATTGAGAACTTTACCTTGGGGATTTAGCTATGTTTGGACAGGTATTTGGTGGGTTTTGGCTTAAAGAAAATGGGGAAATTTCTGAGTTTTCATGGTGAGCCGCGGCCCTGTTCTTGGGGCGTCGCGACTCTCATGAACGAGAAGGAGAAGGAGGTGCCGAACCTCCATTTCAATCGCGACGCCAGTAGTGGCACACCGCGGTGCGTATGGAAGCAGAGAAGAGCCTTGGGCTTTCTAACTTGGGGTGGGCTGCGACTCTTTTGTTTTGAGCCACGACGCTTGAAGGGTTTTGACTCTCGAGTGGCTTTTGAGTGTGGGACTCAAACCTAAGGGCTCAAGATCGATCCTACTACCTGGTTTAGTAGAATTCGACTTCCCGGAGGCTAGGACTCAATTCAGAAGCCTTTATTCGCTCATTTTTTACGAGATTCTATATTTTTTGTGACTAGGTTATCGCTTGGGGCTCGGAACTGGGATCGTGCTTGTTGATGCGGTTTTTGGCCAACACTAGATTAAAAAATCAAACAAGAAAGATATTAATGCTTATGTGTAAACCGTAATGTACTATGTGAACAACCATTTTCACACACACAATTTTTACGTGGTTCAGTGGTTAAAATCCACCTAGTCCAAGTGACAATATTATTACTCACTCACAATTTTTACAGAGTTTATGTATTACAAAAAGCAGTCCATTTTCCTGTCCATTATCCCTGATATTTATAATGGGATTTCCTAAATAGGTTTGGGTAACTGTAACACCCCAATTTCCCTAATATGGCTTAGTGCGTGGATTAGGGGGCCGTGAGACAATAATTGAATTAATTGAGTGCTTGTGTGTTATGAGCATGTGAATTATGTGAATTGTATTATAAAATGATCATGCGGCATGTTTAAGTGTATTAAATATGCATGTGGGCCCGTTTCTTATTAGAATGACATTTTTGTAATTTGACCTGCTGAGGGTATAATTGTAGATATGTGTGATATATGATTGTGACCACATTATTATGTTGATATATTTGAGTTATTCGGCACGAGGCAATCCTAGAGAGCAAATTAGTGGTTTAGCCCTAACGGGGTCAAATGCCCAGCTCGGGATGAGCCTAGGGGTATTTTGGTAATTTAGGGGTTATCGAGTAATGGGGAATTATTTGTTAATCATTTGAGGAAATTAGAGACAACGAGAATTTATGAAATATTAATTATGATTAGCAGGGAAAAGTGGCTAAGGACGGTCTTGCCCTTGAGAGCATTAGTAAGTAGGCTAAAGGCAAAGGGGCAATTTGGTCTTTTGTCAGGTTGGGGTGACTTAGTCACTAGGCTGTCTCAGTGGAAAAATAATAGAACATTTAGGAAACCCTCTCAGCTCTCCCTCTCTCTCATTACTCTCTCTCACACACACACCATTAGAGTAACTTGGTTTTTTTTTAGAAGAAATGCTTGGAAATTGAAGGTTTAAGATGGGAATTCAAGTAGGAAGAAGATAAGCGGCGTGGTTCTTCGGTGAGGTAAGATTATACTCTATTTTTTGGTGATTCTTGCCATGGTTTAAGTTTTTGCAGAATTTTAAACCAAGGGATGGGTTTTGATTTGGGTTAGAGATTTAGTTTGGTTTTTGAGGTGTTGGAACTGCTTATGATATGTTTTTAGGGTTTTAAACTCATTTGGGACTTTTAGGCAAGTCTGGGGGTGAGATTTGGGAGCATTGGCTCGGGGAAAAATGGTGGAAAACCTAGTCTTTCAGGGTTCGCGTAGGGGCGCCGCAGCGCTGTTCTTCTGAGCTGTGGTGCTAGGTTGTTGCAGGCCAGGGGGCTTGGCTGTGTACCGCACTACCGGTAAGGCTGTGCCGCAGCGCTAGGCCATTTTCAGGGGCCTTCATTTTGCATTTTTAGGGTATAGGCCCAGGGGCTTGGGGGATGATTTCACCATCCTGTGTGGGGGAATTGGAAGTCCTGAGAGCACGGGATTGGTATCAGGGTTCAAGTATGGAATCCTAAAGTAATGAGAATGTTATTTGTGGGTTATGACTAGGTTATCGTTAGGGCTCATAAGAGGAACGTTCTTGGGAATCATACTTGCCTGCCTAATTGCTTACACTCGGACCAAAGGTAAGAAAAATACACTCGATGCGTGAGATGCATGATTGGGGCTTGGCCCAGCTATTAATGTAATATGATTGGGGCTTGGTCCATTTGATAAATGTAAACATGATTAGGGCTCGGGCCCAACTAATGAGCATGATTATTGTTGTCTGTATTTTCACCCAAGGACATGTGACCATCCAATTAGGATATGTGGTAGCCCGAGTAGGATATATGCTTCTTTCAACGAGGCCACGTCCTGAGGATAAGTCCTCGGGAGGTCAGTTCTACAATCAGAGATCATTCTCCTCGGATAGAGGAAGGACGTCGACGTCTCCCTAGGGCCATGTCCAGAGAGCTACAAGCGTTATTCCTAGGTTATATCCCAAAGGTGCTTGGCAGTGCACATGTTTTCTTGCCGTCGGTTATATTACAGGCCAAGGACCCAGTTCTCGGGATCTAAAGGATAAGCTAGGTGCCAGTCAATGCGGGTTAGCAATATCAAAGGAAGACATGATAGCCTTTTTTGGGTGATTCGCCTACATTGTTGTCGATTGTATGACTCGATAACTCACACTCCCACTACGTCGCCTGATAAGGAAGTATGCACAGCGTGCCCTTGACAATACTAGGGGCATGTTCTGAAGCTGCAATAAAGCAGGAGGGCATGAGCCTGTTGGGAAAGGTTTGATAGATTTCCAAGATAATCTCAACGCTTGGAGAAGGGATAACTCGGCTCAGAGCATCAACCAAGATCGCGACCCGTACCATGCAGAGTTAGAAAGTTTGAAGCGGATAATGCTCAAGAAAGCTAGGCGGCAGCGCCATGAGTCTGACTCGGAGGATGAAGTGGTAGAACCATGTGCCCCTCACCTTGTTGAGGCCCCGCTACCTATAAGATTCAAAATTCCATCCATACCATCCTATGATTGTGGTTGGGTTCCCACGGACCACCAGTCCAAGTTCAATAGGCTAATGCCGGTGCATCATGTCTCCATCGACGCTAAGTATCATGTGTTCCCGCTCACCCTGACGGGGCTAGCAAACGAATGGCTTAAAAAGCTCCGACCAGGGTCCATTTAGTCATGGCACCCGTTATCATCTACCTTCTAAAGACAGTTCATAGGAGTTTGGAAGGTAAGCTTTGAGGTCAACGCCTTGGCCAACATAAAGCAAGGGCCATTCCAGGCCCTCAAGGCCTACATCAAGCGCTTCAAAGAAGAAGCGAAGAGAACCAAGATGGTCGATGATGGACACCATTTGGCATTGCAGGCTGGCATACGCGCAAGATCCATGCTTTGGGATGATCTCAAACGAAGGGGATGCCGACGTCTCGACGACTTCATTCGTCGAGCACAAGAATACATCAGCTAGGATGACGCTCATATCGAGGCATTCAAAGTGCCCGCCCTCTTCCCTACATCGGCCGCACCTGGCCCAGTGGCCTCGAGGATCCAATACTCCCCCAATATTCCCACCAACAGGGCTCGGGGGGAGTCTAACCCAGCCAGAGCGCCACCCCTTCTGGTTACAGCGTCATGTCTGCTCTTGGATTTGGTATGGCTCCAGCAGGGTTTAGGGCAGCACCCACTGGATATAACATTTTTCAGCTGCATTTAGTGCTAGAATTGTTGCCCCCTCCTAGCCAGCTAAATCCATTAGAGCACCCAACGACACAACCCGAGCAGTGAGTCACATCAGGCGAGAAGTACGTCTCGTAATATTCCGAGTACACTGATTTGGTAGACTCCCAAGAGAATATCTTCATGGCCACGACACAACACGTCCATTACAGGAAGTCGCAGCCCATCCAAAGAGATAAGGATAGGTGGGACCTTCGTAAGTTTTGTCGTTTCCACAATGACATAGGGCACCACACCAATGAGTGTCGTCAACTCAAGGAAGAGATTGAGAATCTCATCAAGTTGGGACACCTCCACCAATACGCTAAGGGTGCAACGCGTTTGACACAGCCTCTCATGGCAGGAGCGGTGGTACCACCCGCTACACCACAGGCCCAAGCAGCAGCTCCAGTAGTCCCCCATCATCCAGTGGCCCAAGGAACTCCTCCAGTAAACGGGCGGGTAGGAACCGGTTCAGGAGGGCCTCATTTGGGGGAGGGGAGTTCATGAGGCTCGTAGAACAGGTATGCGCGGGCTTTGAATCACGAAGATGAGGTCATAGATTTAACCCAGCTGCCTACCCAAATGCCACGAATGACTGACCAAGTCATAACATTCTCCGAAGACAACACTCGGAGAGTGCATTTCCCACATCAAGACTTGTTGGTGACTGAGAGCCAAGTTTCCAACAAAATGGTGGCATGGATTCTAGTAGACAACAGGAGTTCGGTGAATATCCTGTTTAAGTCAGCCTTTGAGAAGATAGGGCTGACCACGACAGACTTATCTCCTTACGCCTTGACACTCTATGGATTCTCGGGAGAAACCCTAATCTCGATGGGGCAGATAAAACTCCTCGTGACGCTTGGAGAGGTACCTCACCAAGCCTTCAAATACTGCACCTTTGTTGTGGCGGACAGTTCCTTGGCGTACAATGCCATCTTGGGACGACCTGCACTTGTGGAGTTTAGGGCCATCACTTCCATCTGTCATTTGTACATGAAGTTTCCCACAGATGCAGGTTCGACACGGTCCATGGTGACTAGAAAGAGGCTGAAAAATGTTACAATGTCTCCCTCAAGGCTCCAGTGATGATGGTGAGGGAGGAAGGCCCCGACAAATTCGAGGCCTTGGAAGTACATGTTGTCCAGGAGTCGGAGCCCGAAGAATTAGACCCGAGGGTTCAAGAGGAGAGGTCCATTGAACCAATAGAGGAGGTGGAGGAGGTAGTTCTTGATACCTCCACCCCAGCAGGAAGATAAAAGTTGGGGGAAGCTTAAAAACAAAAGTCCGAGAGGCATTGGTGGGCTTCCTCCGAGGAAACCCAGACATGTTTGCATGGTCACATTCTGACATGACTGACACTGATTCGAATATCATATGTCATACCTTGAATGTCGATCCTGGCTTTGCTCTCGTTCAGCAGAAACAACGAACGTTTGATCAAACTCGGAAATAGGCTCTCAAGGCCCAACTGGATAAGCTCATCTCCAATGGGTTTTTTTGAGAAGCCCAATATCTTAGGTGACTATCCAATCTTGTCCTCATGCCAAAGTCTAATGGCACTTGGAGGACATGCATCGATTTCTCGGATCTTAACAAGGCATGTCTGAAGGACTGCTTTTTGCTTCCCAAGATAGACCAGATGGTCGATGCCACCTCTGGTTACGAGTTGTTGTCGTTCATGGATGTGTACTCGAGGTATAACCAGATATCCATGCACATCGCTGATCAAGAGCACACTAGCTTTCGAACCAACAAGGGTGTCCATTATTACATTGTGATGCCTTTTGGGTTGAAAAATGTTGGCGCTACCTACCAAATGTGGATGATATGTTTGTCAAGTCTAGGACTGCCCGAGACCACATGGACGACCTGATTGAGGTCTTTGCGGTGCTCCACCGGTTTGGGATGAAGCTGTTGGGGTTTTATGCCCTAATTAAAACCCAATTTCTTTGTACGCTTATTTTATTATCAATAAAATAATATAAATCATTTTTTGACTTGGTAAATCACTTTGCTCACATGTTTTATTTTCATGATTATTTGTTTAATATAAACTTCTATTAAATCACGAGCATATAGCCAATCGTATTTATAGTGACGTAATCACAATGGAATATAAATATGATCAGTCAGTGCACAGAATATACACTAACTTGCCAATCTACGATATGATTTACTTACACATTGCAGTGTTATGATCTTTCCAGAACATTAGCATAGTGGATAAGATCGGATGTATTTGTCACATCGGACTGGACCGATATTGACAGTAGATAGGATAAGTAAACATAGCATTATTATCTATTGTAGTCATATCATATAGTTGACCATAGGTCAATTCAATATCAATTCTGAGTGGTTAGTATTCTAACTGATTGTATTATTTGAGTTCTTTGACTTGTTCGTTACGGGCTTACCCTACGGACTAGCCCATACTTACATCTTGGGAACTCGGTAGTATAATTGAGTGGGAGTGTTAATCATAGATATGAACATCTATAGCTTCTGATGAAGAAGTGAAACGATGGTTTCCTTTTAGTTTGGTTCAAGGTGCTAAATGATAGAGATTCCATTTCAATAATTAATATTAGTTTACTGAAATATCATTTACAAAGAAATAAGTGTTTTAAGGATAAAATACAATGAAGGGTAAAACAGTATTTTTGTCCTATCTCATTGTAGACCGTCTATAGAGGATTGAGTGAAAATTATTGTTGTAACAATGGATAATTAATAACGTATCTATATTTGTTATAGAGCGTTCTATGAATTCAAGAGTGCAATTCTGAGTCTTTAGTGGAGTCACGAGGAATTAATAAGCTAGTAAATTTATTTGTTAGATTTATGATAACTTATTGGAGATTGATTTCATAGGCCCATGGTTCCCATTGTACCTTGGATTAAATAATCTAGATAGTCTCAAATAATTGATTTAATTATCAATTAGAATTATCAAAGTTGACCAGGTCAATTTTGAATAGTTTAACAGAGTTATACAATTTAGAGAAGAAAAGAGAAATTAGGGAAAATTTGTAAATAATTAATTTGATAAATGGCTTAAATAATTATTTAATTAAATTAATCAATAGAAAATAATACATGCCTTAATTTTAAGTCCAATGGGTCTATAATTAAATGGGAAATTTCACGGGCCTAAAGCTCATGTGAATTTTGACCTAGGGTTGTTAATTGGCTATTATTTTATTGATTTTTTAATTAAAATAAATGGCCTAATTGAGTCAATAAAAGTAATGCTTAGTAAGAGGTTAAAACAGATGACGGACACTGATTTCTGAGAAGATCAGAAGATCTAGTAGGTTTTAGATTCTCTCTACTACATAAGTCCTTTTCTATTCTTCTTCTCTCTGTGTCTATCTCATGTGTTGAGAATTGCCTACCCTAGTCTAGGCGATTCTAAGGATACTTTGGAAGGTTGTGAAGAAAATTGAAGAATGATTCAATTTCTTGGTAATACTCTTTGACAGTAAGGATACAAGAGTTAGAGAAACTGAAGGAATGACACAATCATTCCACTGCATATAATTTAAGTGTTCTTATCATTATTTCTGTTTGAATTCAATTTTAGAAACATGTTCTAGGTTATCTTATTTTAATATGTTTAATATATGATTTACATGAAAATAAACAAGATCCAGTATAATTTTTCCAACATAAGCTCAACCCCCAAAAATGCACATTTGGGGTTGCCTCTGGCAAGTTCCTAGGCTTCATTGTAAGTGCTCAGGGGATTGAGGTGAACCTCGAGAAGATTAAGGCTCTAATCGAAATGCCATCTCCCCGGAAACATAAAGATGTTCAAAGCTTGACAGGAAGGATCATAGATTTGAGCCGTTTTGTCTCCAAGGAAACGAACAAGCGCATCCCTTTCTTCAATGTTCTCCGAGGGAGTCAGAGGTTTGAATGGACAGAAGAGTGCGAACAGGCATTCCAACATCTCAAGGTGCACATGGAAAACTCGCAGATCCTATCCAAGCCAATAGACAGAGAACCTCTCCTGTGCTACATGGTTGTTTCAAAAGACGCCATCAGTGTCGCGTTGGTACGGGAAGAAAGCCGTGATCAGCACCCAGTCTATTATGTCAGCAAAAGACTCCTCGGAGCAGAGTCTAGATACCCGCTGATGGAGAAGTTAACATTTTGCTTAATGATTGCCTCTCGAAAGCTAAGACCCTACTTCCAAGCACATCCGATTAAGGCCCTCACAAACAATCCCCTCCGACAAGTCCTTCAAAAACCTAAGTCATCGAGAGGGCTCTTGAAGTGGTCGGTGGAGCTGAGCCAGTTTGACATCACCTATCATCCGAAAACTGCCATAAAAGGTCAGCCACTCACCAATTTCATTACCAAGTGCACTGGGAATCATGAGAGGACCGAGTGCACCCCAGTGGTTAGACCAACATGGAAATTTTTTTTGGATGGTCTTCGAACAAAAATGGTGCCGGGGCAGGACTTATTTTGGTTTCCTTCGAGGGGCATAGGGTGCATAGTGCCCTCCGCTTTGGGTTTAGCGCCTCTAATAACGAAGCGGAGTACGAAGCCTTGATTTTAGGCCTCTGTGTGGCACTAGAGCTCAAGGCCGAAGGACTCAAAAAATTTAGCGATTCCCAACTCGTGGTGAACCAAGTTCTCGGAGAGTACAAGGCCCGAGGGACAAAGATGGTAGTGTACTTGGCAAGGGTGCAAGAAATGCTGCATAACTTTCGAAGATTCACTATTTGGCAAGTACTGCAGGTGCAAAGTTCCAATGCGAACGCCCTGGCTAAACTGGCCACGACCAAAGATGCTGAATTACTGAATGTGGTCCCCATTGACTATTTGGAGTCTCTGAGTATCTAGGCTCTAGACAAGGTGGAGTCAGTACAACCCAAAGACGGGTGGATGGAGCCCATAGTTAAATACCTCATCTCTGGCGAGTTTCCCCATGATAAGAAGGCTGCTCGGAAGTTTCTGTACCAAGTACCGAGGTACATAATTGTGGATGGTAGGATTTACAGGCGAGGTTATTCTTTTCCTTTACTTCGGTGTGTATCCAAGCAAGAGGCCAGGTTAATACTACGAGAGGTACACGAAGGTTTCATCAGATATCACGCCGAGGGCAGAGCCTTTCCAAGAAGATCTTAAGGAAAGGGTATTTTTTGCCCACCATGAATAGAGACGCGATGGATTACGTCAAGAAATGCGACAAATGCCAGTACTTCACTGATATCCCCCGAGCGCCTCCAAACGAGCTTACATAGAGGACCAGCCCATGGCCTTTTGCTGTTTGGGGCATCAACCTTATAGGGTCCCTGCCTACAGGGAAGGGAGGGGTGAAATATTCCATAGTGGTATTCGACTACTTCACGAAGTGGGTTGAGGCAGAGCCGCTCGCCACAATCACCTCCAAAAAGGCTTTGGATTTTGTCATTAAAATATCGTTTGCCAGTATGGGCTTCCGAGGAAGATAGTCTCCAACAAGGATTGCAGTTTGACAGTGAAGTGTTCACGGACTTCTGTCAATGACATGGTGTCATGAAGAGCTTCTCTTCCGTGGCCCATCCACAAGCCAATGGCCAAGTGGAAGCAGTTAACAAGACACTCAAGTCCACTTTGAAGAAAAGACTGGCGCATGCAAAAGGAGCTTGGCCCGAGGAGCTACCTAGGGAATTGTGGAGCTACCGCACCACTGCCCGGACATCCACCGGCCATTCTCCCTTCTTGATTCCCTACGGATATGAGGCTATGCTCCTAGTTGAAGCAGAAATCTCCACACACCGACGGGATACGTATGATCCGACCATGAACCATACTTTACTTCGGGAGTCTCTAGACCTAGTGGAGGAGCTATGCGAGGCGTCTCAGCTGCGAGTAGCATCCTACCAGCAGAAGGTGGCTAGGTATTTTAACTCCAAAGTGAAAGATAGAAAGTTTGGGGTCGGAGATCTAGTGTTGCGAATAGTCTTCTTAGCCACCCGAGACCCCAGTGTAGGAGTTTTGGGACCCAACTGGGAGGGCCCATACCAAGTCAAGAGCGTTGTGTGTCTGGGAACATACAAATTATCCAGACTAAGTGGGGAGCTGATTCCTCATGCCTAGAATCTCGAACATCTTTGCCGGTATTACCAGTAATATGAGTAACAAACATTGTCTATAATACCCCCTGTTATCCAGATTTCCGGATAGCGTTTAGATGGATATCCTCGGGGAAGCAGAATTACCAATGTCCTTCACGGTAGGTGACCAGAGCTCGTGGATGGACAGAAAGGCTTCGCCTCTCCCGTTTAGTGTCCGGATTACTCTTTCAAGAAAACACGACACGGAAACTCGTCAACTCTCCCGGAGTCCCGAAGGGGTATCCTTCGGGGAAGCTCCTTCCAGGAGAAGCTCTTCAAGTGGTCTTCGCGGAAACAGTTCCGTGCCTCGCACGGAACAAAACCGAGCGGTCGAGTCATGGAGAAGGCATATTTGGAATGATATCCACCTGACACAGGATCCTGCCTGACACGCCCGACAGGTCAAAGCCGCACACATCCCAGCACGCCTAAGGGTACCTTTTCGCCTACTGTTCCGCTGACAACTTGGAAAAGACGGCTGACTTTGTGTATTCCCCATACTTTCACGTAAATATACCCATATAGAGTCTTGTAGCCATGCTACTACAGTAATTGTATCCCCTATTTATGGCTGGTGTAATTAAGACTCATGTACGTAGAGAAAAACCCTAATCCAAAACCCTAGCTATAAAGACCCCCTCATTTTACAATAAGGGGGACGGCCAACAAATCACATAGCAAGAACTCTACTAAAATCTCTCTAGCTTCATCTTCTCCAAGAGAACCCGAGAGAAACACTGTGAGGTCGTGAGTTCCTTATACACCAGCTATTTGACTGTTATTCTCTACAAGTATAATAACATCGACTTGTGGACTAGGGCTTGTTAACGCCTGAACCACGTAAAAACACTGTTTGTTTATTTATATTTCTGCACTTTTATAGCTCTTGTCTTTTTATTATTCCGTTCGTATTCGTTTCCGAAAACCTCGGTAAACATTTTGATGCTTTCATTGAGAGCTGTAGGAAGTTGTTAGTCAGCTCTTTTTCTGTGTACGTTTTTTGTATTCACTTCGTGCTAAAAAGATGGTGACTACGAGAAAATCCGCGGTTGACAAAAATGCTAGGGTCAACCCCGATACTATGATGGAAGATGCGGTACAAAACGAACCCTTGGACTACCAAGGTGAAGACCCGACATCTCGCCAGGATCGGGTCAGTACTGAAGATACGACATACTTAGAAGATGAAGAAGAGTATGTCCAAGACGGTTATTACAAGGACGGCTGCTACTATGAGAAGGATCCAGAACTGGTCCACGTAGCCGAAGAACTGGCGGTCACCAAAGCCAAGCTTGCTGAGCAGGAGCGCGCCTCCGAAAAAATGCAGCGCATGATGGAGCGCCTCCAAAGCAAGTTCGGAGACCTAGGCGACTCGGACGAGGACGCCTCTGTTTTAGGTGGTGCTGGTGCCACTATGCCGGATCCAGCCGCTGCTGGACCATCCAAAGCTGCCCCTAACAAGGGCAAAGAAAAAGTTGGAGAGCCTGTGCGTGTTGACGCCCATGCACCTCCTAAAGGCGTGAATCACCAGGTCGACTGCCCCCCCCCCCCCCCCCCCCCGCGCGCGCAGAAGGTCTCTGGTGCTCCTAAGCCCAGACGTCCTTCAGCCCCAAGGGGGCACTCCGTGCCTAAAGGGCCCGGTGCTAAGGCACCCAGGCCTAGGGGAAGGAACAACCGCCCCAGTGATTCCGTCAACCAGGACGGTCGGGCTGCAAACTCGCACTCCGAAGATAGTTGGTCCACGGTGGACCTAAGAAGAAGGTTGGAGGCCAAGTATGAAAAGGCCAAAGGAGAAAAGGCCCGGCCTCGCGGAGATGACCTCCGAAATCATATTAATGACAAGCTCCGGGGACGTGACCTCCCGGAGAGTGATACAAAGAGGCTCGAAGAACAGATTGCTGCCTTGACCAAGCTGGTCCGGAAGCAAAGTGGGGCCCTGTCAGACTCTAAGGAGGAAGACCCGGAACCATGTATTCGGAGGATCGCGGAAACGTCCCTTCCGGATAACTTCAAAATGCCTCACATAGAATTATATGACGGGAGGACAGACCCGCGCACCCATCTAGCTAAATACAACAAAATGATGCAAGTGGCGCGCGTCAGTGAAGATGCCAAATGCATGTGCTTCTCACTCACCCTTACCAAGTCCGCGGAGGACTGGTGGAAAAGATTAGCTCCCGGATCCATCCACAGTTGGAAGGAGCTACAGTCCGCGTTCAGGAGGCAGTTCATTGCTGCCCGAGACCACGACATGGAAGTTGGTTCCTTAACCAACATCAAGCAGCTACCCAATGAGAACCTCAAAGCTTTCATTCAGAGAATGATGGAAGCTGCTGCAAAAACCAAGGTCAGCGATGACATGAAGCTGATCGCCCTTCAATCGGGCCTTACTGTCGGCTCCCTGCTATGGGGGGAAATGCAAAGGAGACGGGCAGAAACGCTGTCCGAATTCATGTCAAAAGCTCAGGGAATCATCAACCTTGAGGATGCCTACCAGCAGGCCTTTTGAGTTCCCCCAGCTCCGACGCCTTCCGTGACTGCGCCGAGCTTTGCTTCACAAGCTCCCGCACCAGCCCTCACGCTTCCAGGAGCCCAATTCACTCCAAGTGTGTATGGGCCTTCCGCGTCTGCTCAGACGCCGAGTCAAACCCATTTCTCTGGGTACGGAGCTGTACAAACCGGATGTAGTATCGCTCCTGGCCTGCCGCAGCCGCAAGCGGAAGGCCCAGAACGAAATTTGAGCCAATCGTGGAGTAAACGAAGCGGAAGAAACTCCAACCGGGGAGACCATTCAAAGAAACCCCGGAAGGACTATGAGCCCAAGTTCACGGAGTATACCAGTTTGATAGACTCGCGAGAGAATGTCTATCGGTCGACCTGTAATATGGTCAACTACAGGAAGCCCCCGAAAGTGTCTCACGGAGGAAGGCGTCCGCGAGACTCCAATAAGAGGTGTGAGTTCCACGGAGACGTGGGACACACCACGAACGAGTGCCTTCAGCTGAAGGATGAGATCGAGTCCCTGGCAAGAGCGGGACACCTCGGTCAGTGGGTGAGGATACCCATTATCTATCCCGGACATGGAGTAGTTCACGGAGCTGCATATTCTCCGGAACAAAGGGGGATCGCTAGCGCTCCTGGAGCCGGTCACCCCCAAGCTCCCGGGTCTCAGTTCCCAGCGCTTCCTGCTCCAACCGCTCCGGCACCCATTGCCTTGTTGGCTCCAGGACCTGGCAACCCATATCCGCCCGGCCTTGCTCCGCCACCCGTTGACGGACACGTAGCCACCATTTCCGGAGGACCGCACCTTGCCGGAAGCACCCGCAACTCCCAGAAGAGGTATTTGAGGGAGTTAGAACACACCGGGGAAATGTGCGCCTTGGTTCAATCACCTGCTCAACGTCCCCGAATGATGGACCTTCCCATCACCTTCACGGAGGACGATGCCCGACATGTGCACTTCCCCCACAACGATCCCCTCGTGGTGGAAGCCCAAATTGCCAATAAGAAGGTCTCACGGATCTTGGTCGATAACGGAAGCTCCGTAAACATCCTCTTCAAAGCTGCCTTCCACGCGATCGGATTAACCGAGACAGACCTGACCCCATGCCCCATCCAGCTTCAAGGGTTCAATGGGGATGCACTCATGCCACTAGGCAAAATTCAACTTCCAATCACCCTCAGAGGAGAAAGCGACGCTTGTGTCTTCAAGCACAGCACATTCGTGGTGGTCGACTGCCCCACGGCGTATAATGCCATCCTAGGCCGACCGGTCCTAATCGATTGTGGGGCCATAACCTCAATACGCCACTTATGCTTGAAGTTTCCATGCGACGATGGGCGTATTGGCACCCTTCGAGGAGACCAACGAAGCGCACGAAGCTGTTATAACGTCTCCGTCCGATCCGTCTACACGGTCCAGGAGACGGTTGCTGCCGTTCCTTTGGCGGAAGAATTGCCAGAAACTGGGGGTGCTCAAGGGGCATACTTTGACGAACTCGACCCAAGAGTGGGGATCAAGAAAGCGATAGAACCGATGGAGGAGGTCGAAGAGGTGATCCTCAACCCGGGAGATCCCACCAAAGTCATTCAGGTGGGGAAAAACCTGCCGTCGGCCATTCGAGATAAGATCGTGGCCACTGTGAAGAACAATCAGGATATCCTGGCATGGTGCCACGCTGATATGACGGGGATTAATCCTAATGTTGCGTGCCACGCACTCAACATAGACCCATCTGCAACTCCAGTTCGCCAAAAGAGGAGGCCGTTAGACCCAGTGAGGGCCGAAGCCGTCAAAGCTGAAGTGGACAAGCTGATGTCCATAGGCTTTCTCCAGGAGTCACACTATCCCGTGTGGTTGGCCAACCTAGTTCTGGTCCCGAAACCCGATGGGTCCTGGAGAATGTGCATTGACTTCACGGACCTAAACAAAGCCTGCCCGAAAGATTGTTTCCCTCTTCCGCGAATCGATCAGATGGTAGACGCTACTTGCGGGTACGAACTCTTATCCTTCATGGATGCGTACTCCGGATACAACCAGATCAAGATGCATGTCGCGGACCAGGAACACACCAGCTTTCTCACGGACAAGGGTGTCTACTGTTACGTGGTCATGCCTTTCGGTTTGAAGAATGTTGGAGCGACGTACCAGCGTCTAGTAAACAGGATGTTCAAGGACCAACTGGGGAGGAACATGGAGGTGTACGTGGACGACATGTTGGTAAAATCCAAGACCTCCGGGGACCACAGTGACGACCTTGAGGAAGCTTTCGCCGTGATCCGAAAGTATGGAATGAAACTGAATCCAAAGAAATGTACTTTCGGGGTCTCGTCTGGGAAGTTCCTCGGTTTCATTGTCAGCTCCCGCGGAGTGGAAGCCAACCCTGAGAAAATTAAGGCGTTCATAGATATGCCTTCCCCCCGGAAGCATAAGGATGTCCAGAGCGTTACCGGAAGGATAGCTGCTCTCAGCCGCTTCGTATCCAAGGCCACTGACAAGTGTATCCCCTTCTTCAATGTGTTGCGAGGAAACAAGAAGTTCGAGTGGACCCCCGAATGCGAAGCAGCCTTCCAACACCTCAAGGAACATTTAACCCGAGCTCCCATTCTGTCCAAACCTGTCGAAGGAGAGGCGTTGTTCTTATACTTAGCTGTAACAGAGCACGCAGTGAGTGCCGCTCTCGTCTGGGAAGATGGTCGTATCCAGCTCCCTGTGTATTACGTAAGCAAGAGGTTACTGGACGCCGAGTCCAGATATTCAATGATCGAAAAACTCTCCCTCTGCTTGCTAATTGCTTCGCGGAAGCTAAGGCCATATTTCCAGGCGCACACCATCAAAGTACTCACCAACCACCCTCTTCGACAAGTCTTGCAGAAACCCGAGTCTTCTGGCAGATTGCTTAAGTGGGCCATGGAACTGAGCCAGTTTGACATCCACTACCAACCACGTGTTTCCATAAAAGGACAAGCTCTCGCAGAATTTATTGTGGAATGCTCGGGAATGAATGACCTCCCGGAAGAACTTGTCCCGGAATTTCCCACATGGAAGGTCTATGTAGACGGAGCCTCAAATGAAAAAGGAGCTGGAGCAGGGGTCATCCTAATATCTCCCCAAGGGCATCAGCTCCAGAGTGCCATCCGTTTCGCGTTCCCAGCATCCAACAACGAGGCAGAACACGAAGCCATGTTAGCTGGATTACGACTGGCCAGAGAAGTCGGAGCCCAAAAAATCGAAGTATACAGCGACTCCCTACTTGTGGTAAACCAAATATCCGGGGAATACCAGACGAAAGGCGAAAAAATGGCTGCCTATGTGTCTCTCTCCCGCGACCTACTGCAGCATTTCAAAGGCTACCAAATCCGCCAGGTCCCCCGGGACCAGAACTCACTCGCGGACACGCTGGCCAAGCTTGCAACAGACCCGGAGATCGAACAATATGGCCTGGTGCCCATCGAGCACTTAGAAGCACCCACTACCGAGACACAGAGGGTAAATGCCATCATCGACCATTCCCATTCCTGGATAGGACCCATCCTCAGATTTCTCACCACCGGAGAGCTCCCCACTGATAAAGCTGACGCAAGAAAGCTCCAGTATCAAGCTCCCCGGTACGTGGTTATGGATGGAAAGCTTTACCACAGGGGGTTGTCCATACCCTTCCTTAGGTGTGTTGCCGGAACCGAAGTCAGCGCCATCATCCATGAGGTTCACGGAGGCTTCTGTGGCGACCATACCTCCGGGCTGAGCCTCTCCAAAAAGATCCTTCGACAAGGCTACTTCTGGCCCTCCATGAAGAAGGATTGTGTGGATTATGTCAGAAAATGTGAGCAGTGCCAGAGGTACACCAAGGTTCCGCGAGCGCCGCCTACAGAAATTACCTTAATGACCAGCCCCTGGCCGTTCGCCGTTTGGGGCATTGACCTAGTAGGTTCCCTTCCAACTGGAAAGGGTGGAGTGAAGTATGCCATAGTCGCGGTAGACTACTTCACCAAATGTGCTGAAGCTGAACCTATGAACACGGTCACATCTAAAAAAGCACTGGACTTTGTCATCAGGAATATAGTGTGTCATTTTGGGCTTCCACGAAAAATTGTGTCCGACAACGGGAAGCAATTTGACAGTGAACATTTCACGAACTTCTGTGCTTCGCATGGAATTATCAAAAGCTTTTCCGCAGTTGCCAGACCCCAAGCTAATGGGCAAGTGGAGGCAGTAAACAAAATATTAAAGACCACGTTGAAGAAAAAACTCCAAGCCTGCAAGGCTCACTGGCCGGAAGAACTTCCGCGAGTACTTCGGGCCTATCGCACAACAGAGAGAACTTCGACGGGGCACACACCTTATTCCATGACCTTCGGTTGCGAGGCCGTCATCCCAGTAGAAACTATGATCCCCTCTCACAGGCAGGACACCTACGACCCTACCCGGAACCACGCCCTTCTCCAGGAGTCCTTGGACATGATCGAAGAGCTCCGGGAGCAGTCGCAGGTCCAACTAAAAATGTACCAAGGCAAGATAGCCCGACACTTTAACACAAGAGTCAAGAGCCGTACATTCGAAGTTGGGGATCTTGTCCTCCGGAGAGTATTTCCTGCTACGCAGGATCCGGGAGTGGGAGTCCTCGGACCCAACTGGGAAGGCCCCTATGAAGTACAAGAAAAAGTGGGCCATGGGACGTATCACTTAAAGAGATTCGACGGATCTAAAGTCCCACGCGCCTGGAACGCGGAGCACCTTCGCCGTTACTACCAGTAGGCCCCGGACTATCTAGTCGGAAGTCCTTGGTGAAATTAGCAAAAGTGAAAAATGTGGAAATAATCCTCCCTGCTGTAAAACACGTGCCTAGCAGGCTAATTTAATGAAACACGGAGAGATTCACTCCACTTTTACTACACTTTTTATCCCTGTGTTCAAAGCTGCGTTTTAACAAGTGACCACGCAGTCCGGAGACGTCCGGACCCCACGCTCACTTGGGGGGGTATACATGGCTAAGGCATAGCCATACGCCCCTTGAACAAAACATACACAGAACACCACTTATGTGCTAGTATTATGTTTGAAATTTTTAAATTGTTAAGCTTACGTTAATTTGTTACCATGAACATGTTTCCATTACGTGAATTATGTGTTTATGTGAAAATTGCCATTGAAATGCCTGCCATTATGTATCATGAAAATTATCTCCTGTAGCCCAGCGATGAACAGGACTGGGGGTTGGGGCACATTCAGAGAGCTACGCCGAAACACCCCCAACTCTCTGACAAGTCCTTTGCAGAATACTCCGCGACTGCTGTAGAGCTTTGCTTCGCAAGCTCCAGCTCCGGGT
This sequence comes from Humulus lupulus, assembly GCF_963169125.1. Taxonomy (NCBI): domain Eukaryota; kingdom Viridiplantae; phylum Streptophyta; class Magnoliopsida; order Rosales; family Cannabaceae; genus Humulus; species Humulus lupulus. The sequence continues at coordinate 150,695,194 of NC_084797.1, read as the reverse complement.
CCTGCAAGGCGAAAGATGGCAAGATCCGCGACCGTTGTAAGCCTTGCTTCGCAGGCTTCAGCTCTGGATCTCACAAAATAATGCATGGCGAGCTCCTCGACCACTGCAAGTTTCAGCTCCAGGAGCAGACATGGTCGATCCCCCACTCACAGCAGGCCTTGCTTCGCAAAGCCCCTGCTCCGGGATCACACCTGGTGGGCGTGGCAATTTCCCCAACAGCAACGAGCCTTGCCTCGCAGGGCTCCATGCCAGGTCCCTGAAGTCAGCCACCATGAGGTTCGCAACGACAGTTAGTTTTGCTTCGCAAAGATCTAACCTTAAGTCTAGCGACGCTCACCAAAAGAACTCCCGTTCCGAGCCATGAAACGGCTCACCTTAGCAATCCCAGCGAACAGTATAACTACAAGTCCCGGGATTGGCTATTTGCCTTAGGAAAGCTAAAATACGGTGAAAGGAGTCTGGCCGTTGGAACCAGGAAACCTTCGTAACCTAGAAACTACGTGGGAAAAGACATCAGCCGTTAGAGCTTCAAGTGGGAAGTGCATAGGTTCTGGCCGTTGGAACCAAAACCTCATGCGCCCCTACAACAGTTTCTACCGTATAAAAGTCTACCCTAAACGCAAAGATAAATAAAGAACTCGACAGAAAAGAAAGGAGAATGCTATAATTATGGCAAATGTGTCTGCAATGAAAAAAGAGTACAAGGAGCTTCGCCCCAAAGAAAAACTCAAATGAAAAATTATTAAAGATAAGGCCCCTTCAAGCATTGGGGGTGGCAGTAGTGTCCGCGTCCAAGGCCTCGAGGTCGGCAGTTCCAACTGGGGCAGGCGGAGTCGGCTCATTGGGAGGTGGAACTTCATCACATGCAGGTTCAGAGGTCCCCGCCTCTCCGGGATCTCCTGCTTCAGGGGCTCCAGCACGCTCGTCAACGTTGTAAGTTTGGACGTACACCTCTGGGCCTTGATCCCACACCTGTAACTTCTCCCTCATGGCGTCAGCATCCTCTCCCAGATAGCCTAGTACCTCCGGGTTCATTTTCCAGAGTTGATGCATGAGGGCCACGTGCGATATATTAATCGTCCTGTTCATAACCACCTCGGCATCCTCCCTCTCCTTCAAGCGCTCCACCTCGGAAGTTGCCAGCTGTGCCTCCGCGACAGCTAATTGAGCCCTTAGTTTTTCCATCTCGACCTTGGAGGCATCCCGATCTCCCTTAAGAGAATCAATCTCCTTGCGCTGCTCCCTATTTTGGCTCAGCACGGATTGCTTCTCGGTCACATGCCCCCTGGCAGTGAATTGCAAGGCTCCAATCTCTTTATCCTTCTCGGCGAGCCCCAACTCCAGCATAGACACGAGATCCTTGCTCCTCTTATGAAATTGCTCCTCCTCGTGCAGCTTACTCTGAAGAGTGGAATATTCCTCTTGCTGCTTAAGGAGGAGATCATTTTTTGATTGCAAGCGGGCTTCCAAGGTATCCTTCTCCACCCTGGCTTGGGACAGCTCTTCCCGGAGCTGGGAGTTTTCGGCCTTCATCTCATCCGACCGCTGTCTGAACTCATTCTCTGCGTTGGCCCGGTACTCTCGATATTTGGCAAGATATTTCTTGTCCGCCTCTTCCTCAGCCGTGCGCCGGGCCTGATCAATCTTCTCCGAAGCCTCCAAGGCCTGTTGGGTCAGTTTCTGCTTCTCCGCCTCCAAGGCCTGGCGAGCCAGCTGGCTCTCCTCCAGCTGAACCAGAACTGCACCCACCTCCCGGAACGAGCGTTCCGCGATCAGAGAGGCCTGCAAGGAAAGACAACAGAATGAGTTAAGCCGAACCAAAAGACAGATGATCCCAAAACACAACAACTGACGGCTTACCCCGGACAATTGCTACTTCACGGCATGTGTCAACAACAGCGGATCCTTACTGCTACTAATGGCCCATTTCTCAGAATTGAGCTCGCACAAGCTCAGGGCCATGTCCTCCATCATCTCCGCTCCGAACGGCGCCAATGCACGTCCAAGCCTAGGCACCAGCCTCTTCTCCAAGGCTGGGCCATCCAAAACCGCTCCAGCCGGGTGAAGAGACCTCACCCCCTCGGCCAACTCAGCTCTCTTCACGGTAGAAAAGTTGTCTACCCTTCCCTGGGTAATGGCCTTCTCAGCCTCCAACCGTCTCTTCAAAAAATTATCGGCCCGTCTTACACCCTCCAGGAGGGCAGCGGGGAAACGGGTTGGTTTCTGCGGGAAGTGGAACTTCAGGCCAGGCAGAGGAAGGTTTGTTTGCTGAGAAGAAGGAGACCCCGAAAGGGTGGACTCCCTTTGGGCTGGAGGAGGAGGCAGACGGGGTATTAAGGCCCCGGTCTGTTGTTTTTGCTGCTGCGGTGGCGGAGGTGACTGCCTTTGTTGTTGTTGTTGCTTTTACTGCTGCGGCAGCGGGAGTAATTGCCCTTGTTGTTGCTGCTGGTTCGGATGTTGTTGTTGTTGTTGCTGCCGCTGTGGCGTTGGTGATTGTCTCTGTTTTTCTTGTTGCTGCTGTTGTTGTAGTTGTGGTTGCTGTGGTTGTTGCCTTCGACCGGGAGAAGAGTGTCTAAGGCGTTTCTTCTCGGCGCCCTCAGCATCCCCTCTGGGACGCTTGCTCACCCCAGTCGTCTTCACAGGGAACACAAGCCCTTCCCCGTCGCTGCTGCTACTCGAGACCATCATAGTCTCGGAAGGCCCGTCGGCAGGAGACTTCTCTACCCCCGGAGACGCTTGCGCCTCGCCACTTGTCTTCTTGGGGGTGGCAGCTTTACCTCCCCTACCAGCCTTGGCCTTCCGTCCTTTCCCCTTGGACGGGTCTTGGCTGGTGGCAGCCTTCTTAATGAGCAAAGTAACTCTCCCCAACATCTTGGCTTCTGGATACTCTGCAAGAAACATACGAAGCAAGGTTAACGAACCAACAAGCAATGAGAAAGAAGATAAGCAGAAGACAAGACAATCAACAACATAGAAACACAAGCAAGTCCGCCAGTAGGGAACAAGAAACAAGAAAAAGAAAAGTTTGAAAGGGACGACCATGCACGAGAAACGTGGATGGCCTTCCCCGAGCAAAACAAAACACCGCCTCCTACTCCAGGAAGCTCCCGTACTCCTTGAAGTCCGGGAATGACATGCTGAGGGAAGAAGAGTCAACCATGATGACACCTTCTGGCAGACTACCGTCACTCAGACACTCGAGGAGCTCATCTACCCTATCGCAATATCTGTCAAAGGGTATCCTACGCGGATCTAGCCTAAGGAAGCGGGGATCGAACCCCATCTGAGAGGTCCGGGAAACCTCAGACAGGCTGGGGGTGTGGATCAATCGAAAACTAGTCTTACCTCTCCCGGAGGTACTAGCCCCCGGAGCCCCTTCGTTAGGGTAAGCCGCGGCGTGGCGGGCCTCGATCTCCTCTTCCTCCGGCTGGGGGTCGGGGAACCTCTCCGCCCAACTAGGAGATAAAGTATTCTCGTCCCGGGCTGCTTGGTTGATCACCTTGGACAGCTCCAGGGCAATCTGCTCCCGGATGTCGGCTGACACCTGACTCTGCCCCCTGCCACTCACTGGCTCAATGTTTTGGAAAGAGGCGAGTAGCCCATACTCCCTCAAAGATTCGGAGGTCACAAGTCCCTCCACTTTCAACTCTTCCTCCAAAAGCCCTTCGTAGAACTTGGACCTCCTTATCATCTCCGCACAGTGAGGTGTCCGCGGAACGACTTCTGCAAAATTCAAATACAAGCATTAGAGATCCTCCCGAAAGGCAAATCAAACGCAAAGAAACAAAGTTGAAAAGGAGAGGAAGGAGCACTTACCAGGGATTTTGAAGTCCAAAGATAGGGCTGGCACCCTCTTCAGTGGGAAGCCAGTTGTCAGGAACCAGTACTCCCGGAGGTTTGGAACCCTCGCGGTATGACAGGTGGGACACATCACGTCCGGGTGCCTTTCCAGCCTGTAAAATCCCACCTTGTCTGAATGATCCCTCATAGGCTGAGACTTCAACCCGTAGAAGTATAGCACCTCCTCCGGGGTAGGAGCTTCCAGTTTCCGGGACTTGCAAAAGATGAACCACCCTGCTAGGAGCTTGTAGCTGGGGGGAATCAACTGGAAGGGGGAAATCCCCGCCTTCACACAGAAATTGGCAAAGTAACTTCTTAGGGGCAAGTGCGCCCCACACACTATGTGTGCCCAGCTCCAGGCACCAAAGCCCTCGTGACTCTAGCTAGCCGACTCGCCCAGCACCGACAGACGGTGCCACATTAGACCTGGGATGTTCTTCAGGCCTGCCTCGGAGGAATACAGCTCCAGCATGCCGTAATTCCTGAAAAGGTTCGGCTTCTGGTCCATCTCCCAGATTGAACTATTGGAAGTCGGTGGGCTAGCCGCGACCACTTTTGCCTTTCCTTTCCCCTTTACGCCAGCGACAGGGGAACCCTTCTCCTGGGCCGAATCAGCCTCCACCACAACGAGGAGTCGTTCCTTTGAGATGTTCGTCACTGAACAAAAGAAACAAAGAAGAAAACACTCTAAGCAGTCAGCACCCTTGTCATACCTTAGTGGTATCAAAGGCGTCGGGGAGACCCTCCCCGAAAACTGCTTGGAGAGGCTCCCACCGAGCTTGCCGAGGGGTTGACACCATGCCACCCGAAGGGCAGCAAGGAACCAGACTCAGACTCCGAGCCTAAGCCCACCAAAAGAAGTGTTTTTCCAGAGAAAGACACCCTAAAGGCGTTCATGCTTATGCCCTAAAACAGCAAACCAGAACAACACAAGCAAGACAAGGAACGACTTTCCAAACGCAAATCGTCAAAGCATGCAAAAGAGACTACTTATCGACTCACATCAATCACATGCCTATCAAAGCCCTATTCACGCATGCACATGGGCGATAATGGCAGAAACCTCAACTCCAACAACCTAAGGTTCGGGAGGAAAGAGCAAAGTAGAAATACTTACTGGTATTCGGGTGGTTGAAGGTTGAAGGAGTAACTGGATCACTGCATAGCACGATCGCGAGAAGTAAAAGCTGCAAAGACGAACGGCGATTCAAACCCTGAACTTCGGCGAATAAACCCACTGCCAAATCAAAAGAAAAGTTTCTAGATCCCTTACCAAAAGAAGTGGCAAGTTCAAAGGAATGGAAGTTTGGAAGCCTGAGAGTTCGAAGGTTTGGGAATCTGAAAATCTGAAAGATAGAGAATTTGAAAGCGTAAAGAGGAAGAAAGGTCCGTTCCCTCGTTTTTATAGCAGGGAAGAAGTCGTTTCGAATTCCTCAAATGGACGGTCCCGATCTTCCCATTCCGTGTGTATCAGATCCAACGGCTGGAGATGAAGCGACGATCCTATTTATGACTCCTCGGATGGGAATAAAGTATTTATTTCCCATCATTATACCACCTCGGGCCCAGAGTACCATTAAAAACCGTCAAATCATTACTCAGATGCCTGACGCACGCATACTCAACCAGTCGCCTCACGCACACGTCTTGATCGCAGAACCATTCCCGGCGTGACGCGTGACCCTTGCCGCACTTGAGTACTTGAGTTCAAACAGAAGAAATTCCCTTTCTTTTTCATACTAACACTCAGGCGGGAAAAAGGAACCCTTCCGGGAACACAGATGGTGACCCCTCGCCTAATCTAAGAAACCGAAATACCCGGAGGACTGTACAAGCTCCCGGATCTCTCAAAGCTCCGTGACCTTGGGGGGTAAATGTTATCCAGATTTCCAGATAGCGTTTAGATGGATATCCTCGGGGAAGTAGAATTACCAATGTCCTTCACGGTAGGTGACCAGAGCTCGCGGATGGACAGAAAGGCTTCGCCTCTCCCGTTTAGTGTCCGGATTACTCTTTCAAGCAAACACGACACGGAAACTCGTCAACTCTCCCGGAGTCCCGAAGGGGTATCCTTCGGGGAAGCTCCTTCCAGGAGAAGCTCTTCAAGTGGTCTTCGCGGAAACAGTTCCGTGCCTCGCACGGAACAAAACTGAGCGGTCGAGTCATGGAGAAGGCATATTTGGAATGATATCCACCTGACACAGGATCCCGCCTGACACGCCGGCCAGGTCAAAGCCGCACACATCCCAGCACGCCTAAGGGTACCTTTTCGCCTACTGTTTCGCTGACAACTTGGAAAAGACGGCTGACTTTGTGTATTCCCCATACTTTCACGTAAATATACCCACATAGAGTCTTGTAGCCATGCTACTACAGTAATTGTATCCCCTATTTATGGCTGGTGTAATTAAGACTCATGTACGTAGAGAAAAACCCTAATCCAAAACCCTAGCTATAAAGACCCCCTCATTTTACAATAAGGGGGACGGCCAACAAATCACATAGCAAGAACTCTACTAAAATCTCTCTAGCTTCATCTTCTCCAAGAGAACCCGAGAGAAACACTGTGAGGTCGTGAGTTCCTTATACACCAGCTGTTTGACTGTTATTCTCTACAAGTATAATAACATCGACTCGTGGACTAGGGCTTGTTAACGCCTGAACCACGTAAAAACACTGTTTGTTTATTTATATTTCTGCACTTTTATAGCTCTTGTCTTTTTATTATTCCGTTCGTATTCGTTTCCCTACGGATATGAGGCTATGCTCCTCGTTGAAGCAGAAATCTCCACACACCGACGGGATACGTATGATCCGACCATGAACCATACTTTACTTCGGGAGTCTCTAGACCTAGTGGAGGAGCTATGCGAGGCGTCTCAGCTGGGAGTAGCATCCTACCAGCAGAAGGTGGCTAGGTATTTTAACTCCAAAGTGAAAGATAGAAAGTTTGGGGTCGGAGATCTAGTGTTGCGAATAGTCTTCTTAGCCACCCGAGACCCCAGTGTAGGAGTTTTGGGACCCAACTGGGAGGGCCCATACCAAGTCAAGAGCGTTGTGTGTCTGGGAACATACAAATTATCCAGACTAAGTGGGGAGTTGATTCCTCATGCCTAGAATCTCGAACATCTTTGCCGGTATTACCAGTAATATGAGTAACAAACATTGTCTATAATACCCCCTGTAGCCTTCGGGCACATGTAATGGAAACTGTGTATGTAAAACACGATAAGAAATTTGTTTGTTTTTCTTATGTTCTTTAATTTCTTTTATATTATATTAATGTTGTGTAAGAGCACCCGTTCGCTTGGACAAGTGACTGCAGACTAGTTTCTGATCACTTGGGGGGCATGGAGTTAGGACAGCACTACGCCTCAAAAGGAACGACCTAGGAAACTAAACTTGTCAATTGTCAAGGAGTAAGCCTAGCATTGCCATCTCGAGAATAGAATGTCCTAGGAAACTAGTAAAGTCTAGCCTAGAAGGCAACTTGTTCCAGGCAGAACCAAGCTTAGCACCTAGATGCTAGATAACCCAAGTAGCGCGAGAATAGACTATTGTCACCTCCCTTGGACACCGAGCCCGAGGAGCTCTGACCAAGTCTCTTGGTCTCGAGATGCGAACAAAAGGTCGAGTACCCTATACTTGGCCTCGGGAAATTCGTGACATGGGAAGCTTGGCTAGTCGACGAGCGAAGCACCCCTAATGTCACTGTATCCCATATCTAGAAAAACTAGTATAACACAGACTTAATAATTTAGGTTACCTCTCAAGGATAGCGCGCACCCAAAGAGTAATAACCAAATCCTAATATGTGCGATACGAACGGATACCCAGCCAGCCTACACCTGGGCACCTCGTTAACATCACCACCCGAGGAGGTATGAGATGGTATATGATGTCTCCCTAGCCTCTTCAGTAGTGCATACTCAGGGGGCAGATGGTTTCATAGGCTAAGCCCCCTAAAAGCCCAAATCTTTGGATTGCAAGGGCATAAGACGCCGAGTAAAGATCAACGGTAAATTTCGCGTCAGTTACTTCTAGGACTATGAGCCTACAAGGGATTAAACGTGGGAACCAGTTGTAAAATAATTTGAGTTCTTTCTCTCATGACATTCGTGTTACGTTGAATTTACAGAACCAATTATTCAAAACAAGCGAGTTATGTTCTCATGACATTCGTGTTACAATGAATTTGTATAACTGAGTGTATAAAGCGATTTGAGTTCTTGTTCTTGTTCAAAACAGGCGAGTCATTGGACTGCAGTAAAGAATATTCTCAAGTATCTTAGAAATACTAGAGATTATATGCTTGTATATTCAGGTGGAGACCTGAACCCCACTAGTTACACTGATTTTGATTTTCAATCAGACAGAGATAGTTGGAAATCGACTTCTGGATTAGTGTTTACTCTTGGAGGAGGAGCGGTAGTCTGGCGAAGTGTTAAACAAACCAGCATTGCAGACTCCACCATGGAAGCCGAGTATATAGCGGCTTGTGAAGCAGCTAAGGAGGCTGTGTGGCTCAAAAAGTTCTATGCCGATCTGGAAGTTGTACCAGATGTGGATAAGCCACTAGTCCTATACTGTGACAACAGTAGGGCGGTAGCTAACTTGAAGGAACCATGGAGTCACAAGAGGGGAAAGCACATCGAGAGGAAATATCACTTGCTAAGAGAGATAGTTCATCGAGGAGATGTTGTAGTTATGAAGATAGCTTCAGAGCATATTCTTGCAGATAATTTCACAAAGACTTTATCCATAAAATCTTTTAAGGAGCATGTAAGAAACATGGGAATGAGAGAGATGCATCATTTGCTTTAGGGCAAGTGGGAGATTGTTGGAAATGTGCCCTGAAAGCATATGTAGTAGACATTGTTTTATGAAATAAATAAATAAATTGAATTTGTTATGCATATATTCTATGGACTATATTATTCTGTGATAATATTATGTAAATATAAGGAAAATTCCTAAGTTCATATATGTGATCTCGAACACGTATTGGTAAGGGAGGATTGTGTTTGAGATAAATGAACTTGAATAGTTCGCAGTAAAATAAAGTTATGGAATCTTTAGATTAATTACTGCAAGTACGGTCCACTAGTATTATGAATACATGTGATATAGATCAGGATCACAAGTGTGGTAGGACACTTTAGTGGAGGTGCTTTATATATTAGAGAATATATAGAACTGGACCAGATATGTTTATTAATACTTAGTTAAATATCGTTCGAAGTATTAATTAAATATATCAACTGATGATCATATACAAATATATCTTAATCTTGAAGTTACTATGAAATCCTATTTATGTTATATGAGTTCTTTGATTCACTTGTTAGGGTCAGTCAGAATGATCAGGATAGAAACTTTTGTTTTGGGAACTCATTAATGTAGATGGCTGGGGACATAGTAAACGGATATGGAATCTATGCCTTCTCGCAAGAGATTGAATGATGGTTCTCTTAAGGGTTGACTTTTGGGACTGAAAGGTATTGAGCTCAAATTCATAATTTAGTTATGAATTAACCTTCACTAGTAAAGTCAATGGTACTTAAGCAAACAAGAGATAATTTAAAGGGTAAAACGGTAATTTTATTCCCGAATAATTATGAACCATTATTAGAGGGTGAGGTTGTATGCAATGATTACATCAATGGACACTTTATAATTATAAAGTACTCAGCAAATGAAATGTCTATAATTACAAGAGTGCAGTCTCATATTTATAGTGGAATAATCATGAGATTATTTAATTAAAGAGTTTAATTAATAATCTCAAATTTATTGGAGCTTGGAATTATAGGTCCATAGGTCCCCATAGCGTTTATATGAAGGGAAAAATAGTTTACAGGTAAGAGTTTAAAGACATATTTGAGAAGAAATTTGTTCTTCAGGCCAAATATGCAATTATATGATAATAGTGATTAATTAATTAATTACAAATTAGTTGTAGTAAACAAAATTAATTTATATTTAATTATTGTATAATTTTGAAATTATATTAAATAATTAAATTAATTTCAAAATTTGATTAAATAATTAATTAATTAATTATAATTTTCGAAATTATAATAAATTAAATATTTATTTTTCAAAAATATTGGATTTAATTAATTGGTAGAATTAATTAAATATCTTTATTTGAGTGGGAGATAATAATCTGATAAGTTCAAATTGGATTTGAATTTAAAAGATTAATATTTATTCAAATAATTAATTATATTTGATAATTAATTTAAATTTGAATTCAAATTCGAATTAGTTATCAGGTTGTTAGATCTTATCTGAAAAAGTAGTTTGAATAAATAATTAAATAAAAATTGAAAAAACCAACATCCCTAAAAATAGGGATGTTACACGTGCACACACAGTCCATGGACTGTGTGTGGCGTGTAGGGCTAATTTTAAGGGATAGGATTTTCATTTTTATTTAATTAATTAATTCATTAGTGGATAATTCAAAAATTGGTTTTTGGATTTTTTTTCATTAATAGAATAATTAATTAATTAAAAAGTAAATTGTAAGTTGGTTACAGATTTTTTTTTTTAAATTTGAATATTTTCTTTTAAGTATGACTAATCAGAAAATATTCAGAAATCTGAGAACTCAGTCTATTCGCTCTGTGAAAATAAAACGATAGTTTTCTCTCCCTGAAAAATAAAGAACCAATTCTCAGGCCTATTCTTGTGATCTCATGTGTTGAGTACATCAAGTAGAATCACAAATAAACTATCCTTCATTCTCTAAGTGCCCACACACTTCTTGAGGTGTAGAGAACGCTTTGGAAGATCTTGGTGTGAGTACCTGGGAGCGGCTTGGATAGGAAGGTCGTTCTAAATACGAAAAGATAGCAAGGACACTTGATAGGCTTCAAGAGGTATGAATTATGTCCTTAACTTGCTTATGATTAATGTATGTGTTGACCCTGATTTTGGCCAACTGACACGGAGTCAAATACGCTTGACGTGGAAAAATACATTGAAATGAATGTGATGACAAAAACAATAAAGAACACAAAAGTTTGTAGTGGTTCGGCCCCAGAATCTGGTAACAACCTACGTCCACTTGAACTGTTATTGATATAGGATTCAAAGGAGTGATCAAAGAACTGGGGTTCAATGAGTTTCACCAACCTCTGAAGAACAAGACAATATATCAAATAGAATAACTCTAATCTCAGATAATTCGAAAGCCCAAAAAGTCCCTCTCCCTTGAGCTATCTTTCTCTATTTATAGGCTCAAGGAAGATTTACATTAATTGGTTACAGATATTCTTTCCTAAATAATCAGATACTCAAGAAATCATGGGAGATAATTTCGGATTCTATCATAACTGCATAAGATTTTCTCCGCGTATAGCATGCATATGACCAGGCTGGTCGTATATAGAGATTGAACATTGTGCCAATAGATATCTTCCTGGTCGATAGTCGAGCACGAATTCTGACAGATGTCATCTACGTGTATTAAATGTTTGCCATGTCATCCATGCCTGTTTTTTGGATAACATTTGCCCCCAAAGTTTGTTTAGTGCGACCAGCAATAAAGAAACTTTAGGGAAACAATCGTTCATATTCCCACGAAATCTGTCAAGATCCCCATGCGTTTTTGAAAGCCGTGACATAATTATGTCTAATCAAGCCTTTTCAGTTTTCAAGACAACAATTTGACGGCTTATACACTTCCCCACGTTTCGAAAATGGAAAGTAATTATTACCACCTTTTTCCATACCTCGGCCCCTATAAGTAACTTCTTCTTCTTCCTTATAATTTTTTACTCACCATCTTTGTCAAGAACCTTGCTTCCAGAATACAGAGCTTCGAAACCAGTCAGACGTCTAGTCGAAGGTCTTTCCAACTCGAAATTTCTACTTTTTTCTGAATCTCCATCTTCGCCTAGGTAATCATTTTGTCTCTTAAATTTTTCTTTATGCCATGCATGTCGTTACTATGCTCTGTGATTTCCATGTTCTTGAGTAGGGTTTTATGAGGATTTTTTGTATAAACCTTCCAATGCTTGGTAAGAGGGAGTCTTTTTGCTTTGTATAAGTTAGGACTTAGTTTGATAGTAAGGATCATAGGCTTAGGGCGTAAGATCGACGTAAAAATTCAATCTTTAAGCTAAGTGAAAAAACTGGGTTTTTTCCCACCCTTCAGGAGTCGAAAAAGTTCTCTTTCAGAAAACAGTTTATTTCCTTTTTGATCCGTTTTTCAAACCACTAGCGCCGAATCTCAGTGTAGGGGTAGGATGCTGCTGGTTATTTAGATGCGAGCAGCGTTATCCCAATCTTCCACACTACTTCGCAGACTATGTCTTATCTCCTCCATTGTCTGTTTGCAGTTCATATGCAAGACCCTTGGGGAGGAGAAAGACCTATTGAAGACGACCTCTTGGCCCAACTACTTGAAGGCGAAGAAAACCCATCCATTTTGATACAAGAAATCCCTTTTTCTCACCCTAGCTCAAACCGTCCTCCAGCTCCAACCCAGAGAATGGCCTGAACAAAAACAAAAGCTCAAAAAAGGAAAACTACTAACTCCTCAGGCCAACCTTCTGCTGATGCCCCCTCGACCAGTGGTCGAGGTGAATTCGCTCCTGACACCAATGTCCAAAGGCGTGCCCGCCCTCGTCATTCTGACCAGCCAGCTGTTGAGTGGCATGTTTTTCCTCAAAGTAAGGTGACGATACGGATGATCGCCAACTACTTAAATAAATACAACCTGACGGGGGTGACCTTAGTCAGACCTTTTATCGACCAGTAGGCCAACCTGCCAGGCGGAGACTACAGCGCCTGGTCGCGGTTTCACTTCGAGGCATGTACCACCTTGCCTCTTCATCCGTTCTTTCAGGGGGTGGCAAATTACTTTGGAGTTGCCCCCTTTAAAATCACCCCAAATGGATATAGAATGCTGGCCGCACTTTATATCCTCTATAAACTCAAAAAATGGCCAGTACCTACCCCCCACGAGGTCAATTTTCTTTTCGACCTTAAGTCCAACCCCAACCAAGATGGCACGGGGTTTTTTCATCCCTGCAACCAAGAAACCGGGCGCACTTTCTTGTCCGTCACCACTTATATCTCTAACGCGGGGAGGTATCACCATGAATATTTCCTTACCCCTAACCTAGCTGCAGACAACATGGCCTTCACTCGAGGAGGTAAAAATTCTTATGCCAATAGCTTCTTCACTTAGTGTTTTTATGTCGCAATGTCTTGACATTCCACTATGTTCCAGGCCCATGGTTACGTCCAATCCCTACTCCAGGGATGGATTCAAGGGCAACACTCTTAGCCAGCATGTCAAATGCTAATAAGAGTGTCAAAAACTTAGTTACTGAGGCTAACCTTAGGTTGGTTGGCCTTTGGAGCTCCCAATCTGCGACGAATAAACCTTCAGCGGGTGGTGTCCAAGCCGAAGTGGAACCCGAGCAGCAACCCCAGGCGTCTCCTCCACGGAGGAGGCTAACTGGGGTTACGATCAGGGAACCTGCCGTCCCTCATCGAGCGGAGAAACCCTCGGTCCCCGAGGGCAAGGGAAATCAAAGGGTTGCCGAGCCTACCGAACTTTCTGACGATTCGTCAGATGTAAATGGTACAATAATCTCGCTTTTAAATCATTTTCCAATTCCCTCTCATCTATTTGATGGGGATGACAACTTTAGGAATGCTCCCTCTTTAAACTCAAATTTCTTCGAGGAACTAGGTAGTTCAGTAAATAATTCTACGACCAGTAGTTGTAGTCTGGGTACTTTACTTGTAATCCTTTTACTTTTATCCATGTTCCCTCTATGACCACTTAGTCTTATTGCTCGAGTTGCTTTCTTTTGTATAGGTATGGACTCCGAGGACGTTTTCGAGCACTATCAAGCTGCCGCTGCCTCTTCTGTCCCAAAGAAGGATAGCAAGAGGACTCGAGGGGAAAGCAGCAAGACCCCCTCGAAGAAGGCTCGAACAGACGATGCTCCAGCCACCGCCCCTTCCAAGGAGAACACAACACCTCCGCCCCCCACCGAGCAGACGACTCCCACACCTGTCAATCCACAGCCCTCTTCTAGGGCCGCTGACAAGGAGGCACTGGACAACTTGCCCGAAGGCTCCCTGCCCAGCTTCGTGGTCAGGTTAGCCCGAGAGAGGATATATAAACTCTCAAATCATAGACGCAGTCAGGCCGCCATCACCGAAACTACTTCGATGGAGCTGATCAGGTCGTCAACAGAGGGCTAAACGAGATAGTTAGCGTAAGTCATCTCCTGCTACTTTGCCATTTATGTCTGATTTATTTCCCTTACTTTGTTTCATTTTTTGTCTTCCAGGGGCTGCTAACTCTAACTGCTGGCTGGCGCCGTGTTGGGGCGTTGGTTTCTCCTGGAAAGAACTTTGACTCCAGGCTTGCCCAGGCTAAGCAAGCACTTGAGGCTGATAACAACAAGCTGCTCGAGGATAAAAAGGAGTTGTCCAAACTGAACGAACAACTGTGCGAGGACCAAGCCACTCTCACCCAGGAGCTTCTGGACATCCAAGACGCCTTGAAGAAAGCCAATGATTCCCGGGAGAAATTCAAGGAAAGTGCCAAGCTTGTCACTCAAGAATGTAAGAAGCTTGGACTTGATCTGACCACCAGCAAGGAGGAGACGGCGAAGCTTGAGAAGCGAGTGCAGGAGCTCGAGGAGGAAGGGGTCAAGAATTTGAAGAAGTACAAGGAAGCCACTCACCTCTGCTTCTACGAGTTCTGGAAGCACAACTGGGAGGCCAACTTCAACTACCTGTCTGAGCAGTTGAAGAGGACTCTGATGCGCAATGCGCCATCCGGTTGGAAGAAGAGGAGAAGGCCAAGGCACTTGCCGCTGATGCTGAAGCTGGTCCTCCTGCCGACCAGGGCACTCCCCCTAATCCTCAAGACCCTCCTGCTCCTCAGTAATTTTTTTTTTTTATTTCGTTTTTATGACCCACGGGTCGTATTGTAAGACAATTGGTTTTTATTGCTGCGAGGGCAGCTCTTTTTCTTTTAATTAAACAATTACATCCGAGCAGTACTGCTCGCGGTGTAACAGATTTCTTTTTGATACTATAATATTTTTGTCTATTATAACATCTGTTCGCATGACCGAACTTAGCGTAGTACTTTGGTTTGATTCAACAAAAGATAAATTTTGAAAAATACTCTAAGTACCGTAGCATGCTTTCACTTATTTTGTTCATGTGCTTACATACTTATTGGTATGCTTTGCTATCAATGTACCTTATATGCCCCCCAAGTGATCGAGGAGCTTCGAGGTCCTTGGTCACTTGCCTTGATCACGACCTGTTCGAACATTACTGCTCGATAGGAAACGTAAAACTTATAATACAGCAAAACAACACATGTAATGAACAAATACTTGTAAAAATAAATTTACAAAGGTTGGCAAGAATGACTGGCTGCGCACAGTCCCTTATAATCTCGTATTAAAAATGGACAAAACATGTCTTTACGAGTGATCTTAAAAAGATCTTACACTTATAAGCGATTAGCCATACAATGTGGCTAACCCTTTTTCGAAACTTGTTAAAAGTAAAAATTAATACAAGCCAGTCCTTTAAAAAGGATTGTTTATTGGTAATACTTGCGCAGGTGTTCACCGTTCCAATAGCGTGGAACGAGATCTCCATTTAAGCGTGCAAGCTTGTAGGTGCCCGGGTGAAGGAATTCTTCAATCTGATAAGGTCCTTCCCAGTTTGGTCCGAGCACTCCAGCAGTGGGGTCGCGGGTATTCAAGAAAACTCGTCGTAGCACTAGGTCGCCGACGTTGAATTTCCTTTCTTTCACCTTTGAGTTAAAATACCGGGCGACCTTTTGCTGGTACGCAGCAACTCGGAGTTGGGCTTTTTCTAGTATCTCCTCAATTGAGTCTAGGGACTCCATCATCAGTTGGCTATTCTGGCTCTGGTCATATGTAATGCGTCGATGTGAGGGGGGATCTAATTCAACAGGTAACATAGCTTCATACCCGTATGCTAAGGAAAACGGGGTGTGACCTGTCGCTGTTCGATGAGAAGTTCTATACGACCAGAGTACTTCAGGTAGCTGTTCTGATCATGCTCCTTTAGCGTCTTTAAGTCTTTTCTTTAGGGTGTCCTTGAGCGTTTTATTCACTGCTTCGACCAGCCCATTTTCTTGTGGATGCGCGACTGAAGAAAAACTTTTAATGATCTCGTGTCTTTCGCAGAAGTCTGTGAATAAGTCACTGTCAAACTGGGTGCCATTGTCTGAGACAATTTTTCGAGGCAAACCATATCGGCAAACAATGTTCTTGATGACAAAGTCAAGAACTTTCTTCGTAGTTATGGTAGCAAGTGGCTCATCTTCGACCCATTTGGTGAAGTAGTCGACTGCTACAACTGCGTACTTCACTCCGCCTTTTCC
The DNA here is from genome assembly GCF_963169125.1 of Humulus lupulus. Lineage (NCBI taxonomy): Eukaryota > Viridiplantae > Streptophyta > Magnoliopsida > Rosales > Cannabaceae > Humulus > Humulus lupulus. The sequence continues at coordinate 150,678,939 of NC_084797.1, read as the reverse complement.
CGTTGGCAGGGATCCAATCAAGTCTATACCCCATACTGCGAAAGGCCAAGGACTCTGCATCTGTTTTAACTCGTTTGGAGCTGCGAGTGGGATTTTGGAAAGTCTCTAACACTTATGGCACTTTCGCAAAAACTCCATTGAGTCTTCGTTCATAGTCGGCCAGAAATAGCCCTGCCTCAGAATCTTTTTTGCCAAACTTTGCCCCCTAGCATGATCCCCGCAGAAGCCTTCATGTACTTCCCTCATCAGCTCCTTAGCTTTCTCTGGTGTAATACATCTGAGCAGTGGCATGGAATATCCCCTTTGGTATAGAACACCATCGACCAATATATACCTAGCAGCCTGCCTTTGAAGAGTTCTGGCTTTGTTCCTATCTGCTGGTAGTATACCATTTGTAAGATATTTCAAGTAAGGCGCCATCCATGTGTCTCCCATCCGGATTTCCATACTGGTTTCATTTGCTCGTATGCTCGGCTCGCTCAATCTTTCTACTGGCACAATATTCAAAGTGTCAGCATCTTTCACGCTTGCAATTTTGGCTAAGGCATCTGCGTTCGAATTTTGATCCCGAGCTATTTGCTGGAGGGTATACTTCTTGAACTGGGCCAACAGATCTTTAATTTTGTTCAAATAGGCCACCATTTTGAGGCCTCGTGCTTGATATTCCCCTAGAACCTGATTCACTACCAGCTGTGAATCACTGTAAATATCCAGCACCCTTATACTCATGTCTTTTTCCATTCTTAATCCAGTGAGGAGTGCTTCATATTCAGCTTCATTATTCAACGCTGTGAAGACGAACCTAATGGCGCAGTGAAATCGATGCCCTTCTGGCGTTATCAAAATCACTCCTGCTCCTGCGTGAGATTCGTTGGACGATCCATCCGTGAATAACTTCCACGAAGGAGCTTCATCTTGGGGCTCAGGCGCACTAGGCTTTTCGCACTGCTCGTTGTCTGGGAGCTCGGTGAACTCTGCAATAAGATCAGCCAAGACTTGTCCTTTTACTGCTACTCGCGGTGAATATGTAATATTGAACTGCCCAAGTTTGACTGCCCATTTTAATAAACGCCCAGCCGCCTCCGATTTTTGGAGGACTTGGCGAAGGGGCTGATCAGTTAAGATTGTAATGGGATGGGCTTTGAAGTAAGGACGTAGCTTCCTTGAGGCCAAGATTAAACAATAAGCTAACCTTTTGATGGGAGGATATCTCAGTTCTGCTCCGATTAGCCTCTTGCTTACATAGTAAACCGCCTTTTGTACGCCTTCTTCCTCTCGTACTAATGCCGCACTAGCAGCAACTTAAGTGATCGCCAGGTAAATGAACAAAGTTTCTCCTTCGATAGGCTTTGAAAAAATAGGAGGTTGTGCCATATAGGCTTTTAAGGCCTGAAAAGCTTGCTCGCAGTCTCCTGTCCATTCAAACTTCTTGTTGCCTCTAAGTAGATTGAAGAAAGGGACGCATTTATCCGTTGACTTGGAAATGAATCTACTTAGGGCTGCAATTGTCCCAGTTAAACTTTGCACATCCTTGATCCTTTCTGGCGATTTCATGTCGATCAGGGCTTTTATCTTGTCGGGGTTGGCCTCGATTCCTCTTGAATTAACGATGAACCCCAAAAAATTTCCTAATCCAACTCTGAAGGAACACTTGAGAGGATTTAGTTTCATCTGGTACTTGTTCAATACATCGAAACATTCTTGTAAATCCTTTACATGTCCCTCTGCTTTTTTTGACTTTACCAGCATGTCTTCCACGTACACCTCCATGTTTATTCCGATCAACTCCTTAAACATATGGTTAACCAATCGCTGGTAAGTCGCACCTGCGTTTTTCAGTCCAAAGGGCATCACTTTATAACAGTATAATCCCGTATCGGTCCGAAAGCTGGTGTGATCCTCATCAGAGGGATGCATACTGATCTGATTGTATCCTGAATAAGCATCCATGAAGGAGAGGATCTCATGTCCTGCAGTTGCATCGACCAGCTGGTTGATCCTTGGGAGTGGGAAGCAATCCTTCGGGTAGGCTTTATTGAGGTCTGTGAAATCCACACAGGACATGGCTGATAACTGCAGGATTTATCCCAGCCATTTCTTTGTGCGACCAGGCAAAGACTTCCTGGTTCTTCCACAAAAACTCCACCAGTGCATGCTTTGTGGTTGGTTCTAAGTTTTTCCCGACCTTCACGACTCTGGTTGGGTCTTTTTCGTCAAGTTGGACCTCTTCCAGATCCTCGACGGGTCCAACATTTTCCTCAAAACCCCCAAAGCAAGGATCTAAATCTTTATCCTCACTTTGGGCAACACCTTATTTTGTGACTTCATCACTGGATTGAGCTTATTTATCAATAACCATCTACAACCTATCTGGGGGAGTGCTCTTTGACGTTCCCTTCTTTGCCTTCGTGACTGAGGCGTTGTAGCACTCCCTGGCCTCCCTCTAGTTTCCCAACACGCGTCCAACCCCTGCTTCTGTCGAGAATTTCATGGCTAAGTTCCATACTGAGGTGACAGCTCGAAGATCAACCAGTATAGGCCTTCCAATGACCGCATTGTACGCTGAGGGACAATCGAATACTATGAAAGTAGCGAGTAATGTCCTTGTAGCAGGCGCTATACCTGCTGTCAGTGGAAGTCTGATTGACCCCGCCGGGGTGAGTCCCTCACCAGAGAAGCCGTATATTGTTTGGTTGCAAGGCTCCAAGTCCTTGACGGAAAACTTCATGCGTTCCAGCGAAGATTTGTACAGGATGTTCACTGAACTTCCTATGTCAACTAGCACTATTTTCACCATCATATTGGCCATTTGGATATCCACGACCAGCGGATCGGAATGTGGGAACCGGACATGTTGGGCGTCGCTATCAGAGAAGGTTATTTCGCCCTCCTCTGACCGAGCCTTTTTTGGCGCGCAGTCATCCACAGTCATCATCTCGATGTCCTGGTCGTGGCGCAGAGTCTGAGCATATCGTTCTCTGGCCTATCCGCTGTTTCCTGCGAGGTACGGGCCTCCACAGATGGTTAACAATGTGCCAGTTACAGGATCAGGCTGCAAAGGTGGTGAGCGTTGGCGTGTGGGCGATTGCTCGTTGCCACCTGGAGCTTCTCATTGGGAATTTCCCGAGGCCCGTATATATCTTCTCAAGTGTCCTTGTCTAATAAGGAACTCGATCTCATCATTCAGCTGGTTGCATTCATTGGTATCATGTCTGTAGTATTTATGATAACGACAGAACTTGGTAGTATCTCTTCTCGAAATATCCTTTCGAATGGGAGCAGGTTTCTTATAAGGCACACTAGAACTAGTGGCCTGATAAACCTCTCCCCGAGACTCAATAAGGGCAGTATAGTTAGTGAACCGAGGTTCATAATGATTACCCTTGGCTCGTTTATTGTCAGAGGTTGAAGGCTCATTGTGCGGCCGTTTCCCCCCATTCTTGCCATTTCCGTTGCCGTTGCCCTTAGACCCATTGGCGGCTTTGGCGGGCTCGGCAGTCCCTTTGTCCTTGCCTGGGGGCTTCCCTTCATTGGCGATGGCATCCTTGAGCTTGATGTACCGATCAGCTCGATCCAAAAATTCCTGGGTAGTTCTGACCCCATGTTTTCTGAGGCTGTCCCAGAGAGGCCTGCGGCGCTTAACCCCTGCAGTTATGACCATCATCTTGCCTTCGTCTCCCACTGTTTTCGCCCTAGCAGCTGCTCGCATAAAGCGCTGGACGTAGTCCTTCAGTGGTTCTCCGTCTTGCTGGCGTATTTCAACCAGCTGATTTACCTCAGTCTGGTGCACACGACCCGCGTAGAACTGTCCGTAAAACTCCTTCACGAACATTTCCCAGGAAACTATACTTGTAGGAGGGAATTTGAAAAACCACTCCTGTGCAGCGTCAGAAAGTGTTGCAGGGAAGATCCTGCACCGAGCATCTTCGGACACTTTCTGAATGTCCATTTGTATCTCAAACTTGTTGACGTGAGATACCGGGTCACCATACCCATCAAATTTTGGAAGCGTAGGCATCTTAAAATTGCTAGGAGTTTCTGCCATAGCTATCCTCTGGACGAAAGGAGTGCCCTTTCTCCTATCGTGGTCAATATAAGATGTTCTTCCCCCGACCAGCTGCTGCACTTCCTAGTTGAGGGCATCTATCTGGGCCTGCACGGCGCCAGGAATCGCCGGGGCCTCTGGTGCTGGGGGGACGTACTCGTCATGCCGCTCCCGACGATCGTTGAGTACGTCTCTTAAATCCTCGTCTCTCCTCCGCTGCTCGCTAGCTCTGAGTCGGTTGAAGATGTTATTTTGTCTGGACTGCCCCCAGCGTCCCGTCTTTCGGGCTGGTCATCCCTAGGTGGTAGGCTTCGACCCCCACCTCTTTCTTCATTCCTCCGACCGCGTTTCCTCTGCCTGAGTCAGCTTCGTTATAACCATGGCCATCTCAGAATCTTGATTGGCTATGATGGGATCGACTGTTCCCTCGATTGCCTTCCCGAGCTGGGACCTCCGGAGCGTTAGAGGGTGGCCTGCGTTGGTCGGTAGGTCCCCGTGCATTGTCATGCCGTGGGGGGCCTCGGACTGCAGAGCCTAACTCTGAGTTCCTTCTGTTACCAGGATGACGTTGTCCTCTGCTCGGAGGGTTTGGCTCGTCACCCCTATGGCGTCTAGGACTGCGAGGCGGCTGCCCGGCCCTATTCTGCCTCTGTTGCGGGGGATTACCGCGACCAACTTGGGATAGAGGTTGTGCCTCAGGGTCCCTCATTGGGACATCGTCCTAAGGCGCCGGTGGCTGCTCGGGCCTTTGGGGGCTCGAGGGCTGGATGGGCGGGCTAGGGTTAGGACCCCTTTGTGGCGACCCATTTGTAGGTTGATCAGGCTGTGAGGTAGGTGCAGCCTGGTTCCTAGACAGTTGTAGGGCTGCTTCGAGGGATTCCATGGCCTCCCTCTGGCGACGGTCCATCTCCGCCTGTCTTTCACTCAGTTCCTGGCGCTGTCGTTCAATTTCCTGTTGCTACCGCGCCATGATTTCGGCAGCACTTTCCTGGCTGGCCCTCAGATTGGCCAGTTAATCTTGCAATAACCCTAGGGTATTCCTCAGCGTCTCAGAATCCATTTCTTCCTCTTCTAATTCCAAATGTGGCTCATCCTCAGTCACGTTTGGAGGAGGAGGAGGCGGGTGAGATGGTGCAGTGCCGGCCGCCTGTCCAATTTTCTTGGTAGTTTTCGCCATTGATCTTTCAACAATAATGTATCAAGCTCTCAACGAAAGCACCAGAATGTTGACCCTGATTTTGGCCAACTGACACGGAGTCAAATACGCTTGACGTGGACAAATACGTTGAAATGAATGTGATGACAAAAACAATAAAGAACACAAAATTTTATAGTGGTTCGGCCCCAGAATCTGGTAACAACCTACATCCACTTGAACTATTATTGATATAGGATTCAAATGAGTGATCAAAGAACTGGGGTTCAATGAGTTTCACCAACCTCTGAAGAACAAGACAATATATCAAATAGAATAACTCTAATCTCAGATAATTCGAAAGCCCAAAAAGTCCTTCTCCCTTGAGCTATCTTTCTTTATTTATAAGCTCAAGGAAGATTTACATTAATTGGTTACAGATATTCTTTCCTAAATAATCGGATACTCGGGAAATCATGGGAGATAATTTTGGATTCTATCATAACTGCATAAGATTTTCTCCGCGTATAGCATGCATACGACCAGGATGGTCGTATATAGAGATTGAACGTTGTGCCAATAGATATCTTCCTGGTCGATAGTCGAGCACGAATTCTGACAGATGTCATCCACGTGTATTAAATGTTTGCCATGTCATCCATGCCTATTTTTTGGATAACAATATGTATATTAATGGATCCGCATATTTAAAGGTAGTTTAAATATGTTACAAAATTTTTGTTGTGCACTGGGCCAACCCCACCACCTTTCTGCTACGTATTAGGAAACTCATTCCTAACATCTACTAGCTCAGCCTGGTTAATAGCCTCCTTAGCCTGCTTCTGAAGTTGGGAGTTCTCCAGGATCACTCGGGTGAACTCAGCGGTGGCTTTCTTAGCCTTCTCCCAGGCTCGCTGCATGCCCTCAATGGTCGCCTTTGTCTCCTCTTTAGTTTGTTGCATATCCTCGGAGGCCTTCTGGATTGTTTCCTCAAGCTCTCGAGAGCGATTTCGCTCGGCCTTGAGGGAAGCCTTGGCTTGGGCAAGTTCTTCCTGAGGGCCTTTCATTTTCTCCTTAAGGGAGACAATCTTGTCCCGGGACTTTTGGAGTTCATATGACTTCTCCATCATGATGTCTCCCAGGCACTGGCAGGCCCAATCGAACTGCAAAACAAAAACTATATACAAGTGTTAGCCTGATAACACCTTGTTGATTTTAATTCAAACACAAGAATGATTAGCTTACCCGGAGGGAGGCATGCTGACACGAAGCCACTAGAGAAACCTCGTTACTATCGCCGAGCTGAGAGAAGCTTCGAGTGGTCAAATCACACATGGTGGAGAACGATCTCCCCTAACTTGTTTAAGACCAAGGTCTCTAGCTTGGCCCGACCGATTGGAGTGATAATGGGCCTCTCTCAAGGAGGCTTAAGTTAACGAAGGGCCTCGATCGTCTCGTGCAAGGCTTTATTGCCTTCTTCCAGCCTCGCTTCAAAGTGTCAGGGCATCTTCTCACACTACTCCAGGAAGGCCCCCTCATACCTCTCGGGGTACACAAGGAGACAGATCTAGGGTGGCACCACCTCTTTCTCCAAGTCTTGATCCGGGCCTAGGACCTCCACCTGACTTGGCTCTTGAACCGCCTTTTCTGACCCAGGCGAGGAAGGGATCTCCACCACCAGGGGAAAGTCGAATACAGGGACCTTCACAGGGGGAGTGGAGACTCTCGCCTCTTGGCCAGAGGAGATGGTTTGATTTGCTCCCGAGGATGTGACGACCCTTCTCTTGCCGAAGAGCTAAAGGGCACTCCTAACCTTAGCGCGGATCGAGTAATGTCTGCCAACCCCATGTGAGCTGCAGGAACAAATCAAATAGTTAGCATACATTCTACACAACCAGATAAAGCAACAAAATAAGCTACTCAGTGGCCCACCGTGAGTTGAGCCTCGGTGCAAACGGTGAGGGTGTATTATCCTATTCCTAACCTCACAACTAATGTTGGAGCCATATTGGCAAAACCAGCTCGAGGTGAAGGACGTCACTCGATCTAAGGGTACAAATCCTTGAGAAGTGGACTATCTCCTCAGGCGGTGGAGATAAACGTCTATGAGATCTAGGTAATCCTGGAATTCTTCCCTAGTCCAAAGTTGATGTGAGATTTGACCGCAACGAAGGAGTGCTGGGGAAGCCCAAGCATGCTCGAGACTTATCCTATCACCTACTTGGGAAGCATAAGTTAGAGCGAGATGTGATTTACCTGAGTCAAGGTGGGAAGCTTCTGTCCCTGCCTGAAGCTCTTCCTTGAGCTCTTGATCTTCGTATGCCTCTTGGGCCTCTTCTATAGCGTGCGCGCTCACAATCCTTTCCTCCACCAAGCATTTATGAGGCCCCCTCATGGCCAGCCTGTCTATGTAATTAATGTGACGGGATGCCAACTCCTGAGACTGTTTGGACTGGTGGTATTTAGTCAACTCCATGTTGCTGATTTGTTGTTCAACACTGAGAAGCCTCGACCTAATGAGATTCACTTCTGTTACCAAGACGCTAAGGTCTAGGTCTCGACTGGGGAGAGCTTTCATTGCCTGGAGATGATCCTCGAAGAGCTAGACATATTGAGTTCGGTGGAAAGGACCTATTCAAAAGGAAATGACTAAGTATCTAATACAGAAAATCCATAGTGAAGTAAAGAATAGTGCACTCGGAAACATACTCACCAACTCGGGTGAAGTCAAGAATCAAGGTCGGGGTGCTATAGGTCGGGAAGCCGTCCATGAAGAAGAAGGCATCCTTGTAGGCCTGAGAGTGATTCTCGTTATGGTGGGGAGCCTTGTAGTTGAGTGATGAAGCCGCGTACTTTTCCAGGGCATAATACCCATCTCGCTTGGAGCCTTTCTTCCGAGGAATGGTTTGAAGTTGTAGAAGTAAAGAATCTTCGTCGGCGAGGGCTCGGGCCATTTCTGCTTCCAGTACAGAATATAGATCCCCGTGAGCACTCTGTAGCCATTGGGGGAAAGCTGGAAGGGGGCTATCCCCACGAACTTTAGGAAGTTAACAAAGTATTGTTTGACGGGTAGGGTAGCCCCTAACATCAGGTGGGCCTGGCTCTAGGTGCTCAGGTCGTTGACGCTATGATGAGCCCTCTTGGACTCCTGATAGGGCGGATGAGGCATTTATCTCCAACCGAGTAATACCTCATGATTGACTCGAGAGCATCGGGGTGTCAAAGCAGAGTGCGGTAATCCTCTACTTCGAACGCATCACCCTCATATTTTTGGGTAAGGTGTGGAAGAGGGGCCCTGTTAACCTCCTCCACAGTGAGGCCCTGATCTTCGGGCATTTTGAGCCTTACCACCACCTAAAGGTCGAGAAGAACGATTAGCTCCCCAGTCGAATCTTGGATTCTCGTCCTTACATCGCTGTCAGAAAAATTTCGTGCTCAAGCCATATCGGAGATCTCTTGATCGAAGAGATAAAAACCATGTTCGTGTAGTTGTTGGAGTTCCTCGGACATCTTAGACAAAAAACTAAGCAGTTAGTATTTTAGCATAAGGAAAGATGGCCAAAATATGAGTGACTCTAAGGATACTACAAGAGAAGAAGAGGGAAGTCTTGGAAATGTGGGGTATCCCTGGTTCTTAAGGACAAGCTGGAGAAGATGAACCTACCAGAATCTGAGAAATCCCCAGATTCCGATCACAGGTTCCGAAAAAAAATAAGCGAACATAAAGACTCTTGAGGGTCATTTCGAACGAGCTTAATCTCAAAATATGCCTAAAATGACTCGTGAAAACTAGAAACAGAATCCAAAATTCCATACCAATGGCATTCCTAAACGTATACCGAATAATCCCAAGCACACACAAAAACAGAAAAGTGGGTTGTAGGTACTTACCCAAGATGAAGCGAAGGTAGGTGCTGAGGTGAGTCCTAACTTTGAAGTACTGTTTATCTTCTGCCCAGAAGTGTGACGATTCGTGCCAATCGTCTAAAGCCCTAGGATAGGGTTGAAGATGAGGGGCAGACGAGTGAAAAGAATGTGTTTGGTTTTCGTATGGTTATCGTGTGAGGCTAAAGGTGGTTTTTCTGGGTTTTTATACCTAGTAAAACGTATGAGGGAAGCAACTTCCCCACGCCCGTCGGATGGCTTGCCCTAGAAAGTTCATGAGGGTGATCCAACGATCGAGGTTCAAAAGGCACGGATTACAATCATTGTTTCCTTGGGAAAAGACGCCTCAGGTACAAAATAGACGTTTGGGATATTGAAGTTGACCCCTAATAAAATGCACGGACTTATGGGCCCAGCAATAGGGCGTTTACCTGTTGTGGCTCGTCCAGATAACGGTGTGTTTCGAGGACAGGCCAACCTGCGAGACAACCTTAATGCCTAGAGGTGCAATATAGCAGGAGGGTGCGAGCTTGTTGGGAAAGGCCCGTCAGATCTCTGAGATAATCTCAACACTCAGAGAAGAGATAACTTGGCTCAGAGCTTCAACCGAGATAGCGACCCACTCCATGCGGAGTTAGAAAGTATGAAGCGGATAATGCTCAGGATGGCTAGGCAGCAAGGCCATGAGTCTGACTCGGAGGATGAAGAGGTAGAGCCATGTGCCCCTCACCTTGTTGAGGCCCCACTACCACTAGGAATCAAAATGACATCCATACTATCCTATGATGGTGGTTGGGATCCCACAGACCACCTGTCTAAGTTCAACAGGCTAATGTCGGTGCATCGTGTCTCCGACGACGCTAAGTGCCATGTGTTCCTGCTCACCCTGACAGGGCTAGCAAATGAACGGTTTAAAAAGCTCTGACCATGGTCCATTTAGTCATGGCACCAGTTATCATCCACCTTCCGAAGACAATTCATAGGAGTTCGGAAGGTAAGCTTTAAGCTTTGAGGGTCGATGATGGCCAGCAGTTGATGGCGTTGCAGGAAGGAATACGCGCGGGATCCCCGCTTTGGGATGATCTCCAACGAATGAGATGTCGGCATCTCAACGACTGCATTCGTCAAGCACAGGAATACATCAGCTGGGAGGACGCTTAGATCGGGGCATTCAAAGCGCCCTCCCTCTTCCCTACGTCGGCCGCACCTGGCCCAGTGGCCTCGGGGATCCAATACTCCCCCTATGCTCCCATCTAACAGGGCTTGGGGGTAGTCCAACCCAGCCAGAGCGCCACCCTTTCCGGTTACAGCATCATGTCAGCTCCTGGATTTGCTATGGCTCCAGCAGGGTTTGGGGTAGTGCCCACTGGATATAGCACTTTACAGCCTGCATTCAGTGTTGAAGTTGTTGCCCCCTCCCAGCCAAGTGAATCCAGCAGAGTTCCCAATGGCACTAGGCGCGGAGGGAAGGGTAAGGGACGCAAACCTAGAGGGGCAAAACCACATAGCCCGAGTAGGGAATCACATCAGGCGAGAAGTACGCCTCGAAATATTCCGAGTACACTGTCCGCTCAATCGCCACGACCGAGATATTACAGAGGAACTAGGGTTGGACCCTGTTTTGCTACTTAGGCCGACTTATTTTGTAATCCCTGAGTTGTAACAAACTGTTAAACTAGTATTTTGGGATCCCATGTAAAGACTAGATTTTTCTTTTAATGGAAATGTTTACTTGACCAAAATTTTAATGCCTGATCCCTTAGTGTCTTAATCACATGTTTTAGTCCAATTGACTCGTTTAGCGAGTCCAACACTAATTTTAAACACATGTGGTAATGGACCCTAATTAGCAGGGTGTTACAGCAACCATGTGTATAAATATGGTAAACATTCAATCAAGATAATTCCCATTTACATAGGGATATGATTGCCTATGTAAATTACTCCAGTTATCTCAGACAATAAATGTATAAGACAACCTGGAAATTAATGAGCGTATAAAGAGCCTCCAGGTCTTTCAGGACCCTTCTCTATGCGTCATGACCAAATTTCCACGAGCTGAACATCTTCATCAAGCGAGTGATTGAAGAGTATCCGAACCTTAGTTCAGATTGAGTTTAGAGCACCTTAAAAGGGATCTGGCCACTATATGTCTCGAATTGGATCATCATCCAGTGAGGCGATCTGATAATTATCTGCATGTTGTACTGCCAGGTCCTAACTCGAGCTACTCACATCATCATTAACTAGATGTTCTACTCGCCTGATATTTCTATGTGTTTATCCGCCAGCTGTACCCCTAGCTGAGTGGTTGAACCCATGCTAATTTTTAGGGTACAACAGTGCTTGAGGGTCGTTCTTATATACGTTGCACTCAGACCTAAGGTAAAAAAAACTGCACCCAATACGTGATATATGTGATTAAGGCTTGGCCTGATTGCTGATTATAACTATGAATAAGGCTCGACCCCTGAAAATGAACGTGATTAAGTAATGTTTGTGCTCGTTGATTGAACATGCTTGAATGCTCCGTGTCTGGCTAATTGTTTACTGATTGTATGCACTATCTGCATAGTTAGGGCTTGGCCCCATTAAGGAACATGGTTATTACTATGGTTGCATTTAATTGACTGAGATATATGATTAATTTGTATGCATACTTGTATTGTTTGAAGTGTGCTTATTTGTATGTGTATCTGAATATCTAGTTAAGGCCTTGACTTATTAATCAAGGGTGGCAATAGCGCGCTGCGTGCTGATCGAGAGGCTTAGGCCAAATCAGAGACGTAGTATTACGTTGGCCGACCCTATGGTCGTTGGAAAAAAAAAAGTGCTTGGCTAGCTCTATGGCTAGTTACTCAGAGCTAAGGGCAGGAGCCCCAAGTGACTCTATGGTCACATAACTAGGGCATAGGGCCCCGGGATTACTCTATGGCCATCTATTCAGGGCAGCAGGCTCCAAAATGATCCAATGATCATTTATTTGTAATTTTATGCATGCCTGAGTAGGTTATTATTGCTAGGCATGCTAGATATGCATCTAGAATATGTATTTACTGTTCATGCACATGTTTAAGTTTTCTTGCTGAGTCTTGGCTCACGGGTGCTATGTGGTGCAGGTAAGGGGAAAGGAAAGCTAGACCAGCCATGAGTTGGAGAGCTTTGGTGGCGGCGTGTACATATGCGGCTGCTCGACCCCCACGACCGAGGATATCTCAAAGGAACTAGGGTTGTATCCCTTCTTTTGCCGCTTAGGTCGGTTGGTTGTAACTTTTGATTTGTATATACCCTTTTAAACACATGTTTGTAACATTTTGAGATCCCATGTATGTATTAAACTTTTAAATGAAAATTCAACTTTCCTTTGACCAAAATTTTTAACCCTAACCCTTGACATTAACTTTAGTTACACATTTATAACCAAATGACTTGATTAGCAAGTCTACCACTATTTAAAGTACATAGTGTAAATGTCCTGGATTAGGAGGACGTTACAACATACATATAGACTTATATAAATGAGATCCTACAAAGACACCATATGCTTGGTGAGTTATGATGTTTCATATGACTTGCTTCTATGAATCAATAACGAAAGAATGAATTTGGTTCTTGAATAGCATTCTATGGATTTTTTTGGGGAAATAAAAACCATCTTGATAATTGATATTTAAACTACAAAGAGCTTATGAATTCAGTTAATTAATTATAAAATATTTTTCCAATGTTATGAATCTAATTCAACTAATTAATTTTAATCGTATTAGGTAGAAGTAACATGCAATACACGTTTGCTTAGTTTTAAAGTTGTAAACATTGTCTATAATTTCAATAAAAATTAGTTTACTATTTTAAAATATATATATATATATATGTATATAATAGAATGATTTATAGTTCTATAGTATATATAAATACTTATATCAATAATCTCTACATATATGACATCTAAACACAATATTCACATAGATATATATATATATATTCATGGCTACATAACATTTATATATAAACTAGAAAACATAGTTGCGGTTCGCGCAATTTTTTGTAATGATTAAAAAATATATATTTTAAAATATTTTTTGGGAGATTATGTGTAATGGATTCATTTTCACCCTACCCATACAATATGCTCATATGGATACGTAAGTGTGTCTTGGTCGTAACTTTTTTTTCATGATAATGTTCATTATATAGCAAGCCTCATGTAGGTTTTCGAGAAATTCTGAATAATTAAAGTGCCAAAAATAAAGTTCTATCTACTTGTTGTACGTGTGTTTTTATTTAATATTATTATTATTTTATACGTTTTTCGTTGTTTTTTTTATTATATAAATTTTTTAAGATTTTTATATTTTTAGGATAGAAAATTTATAAATTATGACCTTTTGCACAATCATTCATTTTTTTAAAAATAAATTTTATTAATTTAATTAATAATGTTCTTAATCAAATTAATATCACGTGTATACATGTTGATATTTTTAATTGTTAAGATATTTTGATTTTAAATTTGAAATATCAAAACAATAATTCTTGAAGATAAATGTTAATTTATATATGATTCATTTATTATTATTATAATTATTAAAAAAAGTAGTTATTTCTAAATATTTTATTTAAATATAAATAAAAATATTTTTATTTTAAATTTGAAATGTCAAAACAATAAAAAAGATAAATACAGATAGAAAATTTTGAAGTAAATGTCAATTATATATGATTATTTATTGTTATAATTATTAAAAAAATTAGTTATTTATAAATAAATTAAGATAATTTAAATTTTGAATTTGAAATATGAAAAAATAAAAATATTATCATGGAAAATCTTCAAGATAAATATAAATTTATATATAGTTGATTTATTATAATAATTATTAGAAAATTAGTTATTAATAAATACTAAAAGAAAGAGTCGGAAGAGGCATTGTCATTATTGATGATTTTAGATATTTTGTTTTTAATTATTTAATAATCATAAATTAAATAAAATAGAATAAAAAAATTAGAAATAGAATAGAGATTTTGACTTGAAATCTCCTTTTATTTAAAAAAAATAGTGTGACATTTTTCAATTTTGACATTGTCATTTAAAATATATCTGACGACGAACTTTATATGTATGATTTATGTTTTTGCCAAATAAAATTATTTCAATTGGCTTATCACATTATTCTCAAGGCAATGATAGTATCCCAGATTTTTATTTGTTGATTATTTGAGCTTAGGAACTAATGGAACTTGAGTAACTTAATTCTATAAAGCCATGTTTTAAGGGTTTTTTTACTTCCTATTATTAAGTTCATTTACGCATAGAGACCGTTTACTTATTTTAACTTTGATGAACTGGATTTCTTGACATGATTATTGTTTATCTTGTATGGTAACTTCCTAAATGTGCGAATATGTTATTGTTCAGTGACATTATTCATACTTGTTAGTTTTAGAAGTTGGCAGAAGTGATAAGTTATTATATACTATTGCTACTAAAAGATATTACAATGCATATACATATACTAAATTTCTATGTAGCAGCATATTTTGATGGGATGGTAAATTTAGATTTTTTCCATTCTATTTACTCGTATCTCTTTCGAAAAAAATGGAAGAAATATTGAGAGAGATTATAAGCTTTTGTATTATAATTATTCACATATAATAGTATTATATTTAATAATATTTATCTAGAATAATATTTAATCAATTTTAAGAAATAGTTGTTTAAATTTAAATTTATATTCATATACAAAAATATATATATATTTTTAAAAAATATATCTTTAATTTTAAAAAAGTCTATATGAACGTATTATTATAAATAAAAAATTAATATCTTATTTAACTTTAAATTAACAATCGTAAATTAATTGACCACAAATATGCTGATAAAAAAATAAGATGGTTATAGTGGAGTTAATAGAGAATGTTTATAATATATATAGATTCACAAAGATATATTTATCTATATTTAAATAATAATATCTTATAAATATCTCATTTAAATTTAAAAAATTACATTTATTATTATTATAATCTATAAAATAAATTAGATTAAAGGAGAAAATAGATAGAATAGTTTGAAGAGTTTTTAGAGTGTCACATCATCTCCTTGGTGTCCTCCTTTATATATATATATATTTATATTACAATAATATTTAAAAAGATATTAATAATAGAAATAAAATAAGAATAGAAAAAATCATAGTGTAGACAATAGTATACATGCATCAACTATTTTTAGTTTCTAATATATCTCGCAATGTCCTTTGGTAAATTTGATGAAGAAAAAGAGCTCCAATCACTTGATAAAAAATTAATTATCACACAAATTTATAAGATAAAATAATGATATATATATGCCTTTATTATTTTTAAATAAATATGATTTAATTATTTAAATTATCATAAAATATCTTCAAAATATCGTATTTTAATTAGTTAATTAATTTTTGTTTAATAAGTTTATGTTTGTTCTAGTTTTTGAATTTGGCAGTGACAACAAGAGATTATATATTATATGTTTAATATAATATTAATATTATACGTGGATTTTAAATTTATGTTTGTCACTAGTTGATAGTAGATTATATTACATTATATATTTAATATGATATTATTCTAATACGTGAAGTTTAAGTTTAATTAAATTCTATTTAAGTTATAAAATGTAAGGTTTTATTATTTTTAAATAATTATTGTTGTCTGTGTTTTCACCCAAGGACACGTGCCTCATTTTTATGAGGCAGCGCCCAAGAGATATGTCCTCGGGGGATCGGTCCAATAGGTGGAGGTCGACCTCCTCAGGTAATGAGAAGGCGTTGATATCTTTCTTGGGCCTTGTCCCGAGAGCTACAAATGTCTTCATAAGGTTATCTCCCGGGGATGCTTGGTAGCCCATATCTTTTCCTTGCTCCCAGCTATGTTCCAAGCCGAGGACCTTGTCCTCAGAATCTTAGGAACAGGCCAAGTGTCAGCCAATGCAGACTAGCTGTCTTAGAGGAAGACTTGACAACCCTTTCGGGTGATCTGCCTACATCATTACCGATGATACAACTCGACCATTCGCACTCCCACTACGCCGCCTAACACGGAAATACATACAGCATGCCCTGACACTCCTAGGGGCATGTTCCCCATAAAGTGGTTACCTTTCTGTAGTGGGCCCCGCAAATCTCGCTTGGGTCGTGGTCTCTACTCAATGTAGCCCAATGTATTGAAATGTTTTATTCCTTCATTTATGGGAAGAATGTGTATTAATTAGTGCTGATTAACATTAAAGGCCCCAACCTCTATAAATAGGGCTGGAAATCTCATTGTAGGGGGTTCGGTTTTTTATAGGAAAAATCACTTGTATTCAGAGTACTCTAAACGCTGCCTGAGAAGACACTATAAAAGCTTGCAATCTCCCTAATACTAGAGACTCATAGACTAGGGTTCTTTTACAACTTGAACCACGTAAAAATCTTTTTGTTCTTACAGTTCTTTCTTTAACCTCTCTTATAAGAGTTGATAGCGAAAAAGACAGTCAACATTTAAACTGGCTTCTTACTGGGACACTGCAATGCCCTGAAATCCCTAATGTAGTTTAATGGCTGGATTAGTAGGTCGGGAGGGCCATAATTGCCTAATTATGCCATTAAATGATTATATGCATATTTATGTAAATTATATTATAATATGATGTTAAATGCATGCATGTGGGTCCACATTTCATTTCAGGGGTGTTTTGGTAAATTGGCCCGTTTAGGGCATAATTGTATATTTGTATGCATGTCGGTGATATATTGTTGAGACCACATTATAATGTGGATTTGTTCGGGCTATTCGGCATGAGACGGTCTTTGAATATTAATTAGCAGTTTAGTCATAACAGGTTTAAGTTCGGGGCTCGGGGTGAGTCTCGGGGTGATTTTAATGATTAGAGCGTTGCCGGGAATTAAAGGGTAACGGGATATGAAATATTGGTGTTTGAGAATATCGAGAATATTGGGAATTGGATAGCGTTAATTATGATTAACGAAATAGGTGGAAAATGTCAATTTTTCCCTTGGGAGCCTTTAGAAATCCTTATTTGACCTAGGGGTACTTTGGTCTTTTCACCTCTAGGATAGATTTAAGCCATTGAAGGCTGTAGAAGGAAGAAAAAATAGAGCATAGAACAAAGCCTTCAACCATACCTGTTTTTCCTCATTTTCTCTTTGGATTTTTTTGAGCCTAACTTGAGGATTCAAGCCTGGGAAATAAGTCTTGAGAGCTTAGGAGTGTGTTCCACCATTGAAGAGCATCATAATCTGAGCTTAAGGTAAGTTTCTAGCCATTAAAATTCCTGGTTTGCTCTGTTTTAGCTTTGTTTTTCAGTTGAGATTTCTAGGTTGGATGATTGGTTTTGTTGGGAGTTTTTGGCTAAGGTTCTTGTGGTTGTGATGCTTAGGGCTTGTGCGGATGATTTTTGGGTTCACTTTGCACCAAAAATGAGGTTTGGAAGCATTGGAATCAAGTTGGAATTGAAGGAGTCGAAGGAGGAAAAATCAGGGGAAGATCAGCCTGGGTGTAGCGCTACAGCGCCCACATGGGGGCACTACAGCACTACCCAAGGTTGTGTTGGGCGGTTTGGGGTTCTGAGAATAGCGTTGGGGCGCTAGTGAGTAGCACTGTAGCGCTATTTTGTTCCTTCAGAATCCCGTTTTGAGTGTTTTTAAGGGTTTTTGGCTCGGAGTTTCAATCCTTAAGGCCCGGGATCGAATCTACTCACCGTGTGGGTAAGTTTCGAGGTCCCGAGAGTGGGGTTTAGGTCAAGGCCCTTTCATTGTTGATTTTCATTAATGGAGGTTATAATTGGTTATGATTAGGTAACTGCTAAGGAATCAAAAGGTTGATCATTCTTAGGATTCGTTCTTGTTCTATTTCTCGCTCGAACCAGAGGTAAGAAAATTGCACCATGTGTATATGACATGCGTGGTTGTTGTTGAGGCATGTTGGTTACTAAATGTGGACATTGATTGCATATTAAATGCTAGCAGATGTTGTTTACTTGTGTATGGTACTGACTATTCAAAATCGGCACTAGTTGCATATTACTGACCTAAGAGTCAGGAACGGCATAAGCGTCCTGAACACAGGACCGATAAAATATTGGATCTAATCGATATCAGCGTTGAATGACTCTAGGAGCATTAATGCTGGACCGACCCTAAGGTCGATGAAAACTATAAGCGCTTGACTAGTCTAGGACTAGTTACTCAGAGTCAGGGCCAAAGGCCTAGGTGACGATTGTCACATGGCTAGGGAGCGGAATCCCATGGTTATGACTCTATGGTCATGCGGTAGGTTATATTGGTGACTAGTTCATCGAGCACCTATCTTGATAAGCTAGTGAAAGGATCACTTATTTGTAAAGCCCCGGTGACCCTATCGTCACATGGCTAAAGGGAACGGAACTCACCATAGTGACTTTTCAACTGTCACTCATCTGTTTTGGACTAAAAGTCCTAAATGATTATTATGATCATTGTTGATATTATATTCATGCTATATTGTGTTTTCTTGCTGGACTTTGGCTCATGGGTGTTATGTAGTGCAGGTAAAGGGAAAGAAAATCTCACCCAGCCTTGAGTGGAGAGCTTAGGTGGTGCTGTGTACATATGCGGCCACTTGACCACCACGGCCAAGGAGTTCTCAGAGGAACTAGGGGGTTTACCCTATTTTTGTTGCTTAGGTCGGCGGGTTGTAAATTTAAACAGTAATGACCATTTTGAATTGTAAATAACTTGTAAATGTTTTGACGGGCCCATGAACAGTTTTATGTTCTAAATAAAATATATCCTTTCCTTTTGGTTGGTTTTCCACCTTAGCCTGTTAATAATACCTAGAAGCACATTTTTAACCAAAGAACTTGGGTAGCGAGTTAAATTTCTGGTTCACCGTTCACCGTAACTGTTCTGGGGTAACTAGGGCATTACAACTTGGTATCAAAGCATGCCAAGGTTAGGGTTCCTGTAGACTGGCTGGGCATGTACACAAGTCACTGAAGTGAAGCTCGACTCATGGTTTGGTAACTATTTATGTAGTTATATGTATAACTGCTTAAATATAGTATAAATGCATTACCTGTATGCATGAGACACCATGTTAAACATGTGCCCTGGAATATTATATCTTCAGCAATCGTGTGCTAAATAGTACTAAAATTGCTGGAACATACTTATTAGTATTGTTGATTGTGAATTATTATGTGATACATGTTGAGTGCTAAATGCTATAATCATGTATCTATTTGTATATTTGTATGACTGTGGAATATGATAACTATCTATTTGTTCTTGGACCGTAAGGCGGCAAGAGGTTTAGTTATCACTACCTGACTGGCCGTATTGACTATTGTTTCGGCAAGGTATAAGCTAATAAGAATGAATCCAGGACAGACAGATATGTCAGCTGGCCAGAGTGATCAAGGCCAGAATAATAATAATCAGGGTCAAGAGAATGACCAAGATCAGATTCCAGAGCCAGCTCCTATAAACTGGCAACAAATGATTAGTGATCTGCAGGCTACAGTGTTGAGACAGGGAGAAGAGCTTCGTCTCCTGAGACAACAACAAGCACCTGCAGTGGCCAGCCTATCAGAGGCACCTCCTATGTCGGTGCCAGCAGCTGGGCAGCTGCCTGAGGTTAGAAATAAATGAGAGCCTCTTAATGAATGGTTCAAGAAGCAACAACCTCCAGTTTTTTAGGGCAGTGCAGATCCTGCCAAGGCAGAGCAGTGGATGAGGATGATTACCACCATCCTGGACTTCATGAGGGTGACTGGTAATGAGAGGGTGGCTTGTGCCACTTATATGTTTCGGGAGGATGCCCGAATTTTGTGGGAGGTTATTATCCAGACCAGAAATGTTAATGTCCTGAGTTAGGAAGAGTTTCAGACTCTGTTCAACGAGAAATATTATAACGATGCCATTAGGGAAGCAAAAGCTGAGGAATTCATTAGGCTACTTCAGGGAAGTTTGTCAGTCACTGAGTATGCCTTAAAGTTTGATCGTTTGGCGAAATTTTCCATGGATTTGGTGCCCACTGATGGGACCAAAAGAGAGAGATTTCTTCAGGGGCTACAACCCAGATTAGGCCTTGATGTACGTATCACCACGATGGCTGGGGTTACTACCTATGCACAGGTGGTTGAGAAGGCACTCACAGCTGAGAGTGCAGAGAACAAGATCTGGCGAGACAATGTAGCCAGAAAGGAGTTCAGGAGGACAGGTCCTCCATTTGTGGGTTCTGGTAGGGGTGTAGGCCCCAGTGAGCAGAAGAGGAAGGTTCATGATACCTTCCCAGTTCCAGATCCTGATAGGCGGCCCCGAGGAATTTCAATGGGTCGTCCAAGTGGTAGTGAAGCCTAGAAGTCTTATCCTGAATGCCCTAGATGCAAGAGGCGTCATTTGGGAGAGTGTAGGGCAAGGGCCTGCTTCTCATGTGGAGCAGTGGGTCATCTTAAGAAGGATTGATCTAAGGCCAGAAAGGAAGAATCCAGGAAAGCGGATAGCTCAGCCCCAGCTCAAGTGTTCGCATTGACACAAGCAGAAGCTGAGGCTTCTCCCTTAGTAGTTATAGGTCAGCTTCTTAGTGTTGGAACCCCTTATAATGTTTGATTGATTCTGGTGCTACACATTCTTTTGTTGCTAGTAGTATTATTGATAGACTGTGTAGGCCTTGTGATTTTTATGATGTGGGATTTGGAACTTTGCTACCCACTAGAGAGTTAGTGGTATTCAGGAGATGGGTCAAATCTTTGCCAGTGACAGTTGGGGGCAGAGAGTTGTCAGTGGATTTGATAGAGTTGGTTATGACTGACTTCGATATGATATTGGGTATGGATTGGTTGGCAAAGTATGGGGCAACCATTGATTGCAGAAGGAAGATGGTCACCTTTGAGCCTGAAGGTGAGGATCCTTTTGTGTTTTTTGGTACTGTGCATGGACCTCGCATACCTATGATTTCTATATTGAGGGCTAGGGATTTATTGCAAGGAGGTTGCATTGGATTCTTAGCTAGTGTGGTTAATACCACTCAGGTCATGCCAGTGAGACCAGAAGAGACCAGGTTAGTTTGTGAATTTCTGGATGTGTTTCCAGAAGATTTGCTGGGTTATCACCACACAGAGAAATAGAGTTTGTGATAGAACTAGCACCAGGGACGGAGCCAGTGTGTAGAGCACCTTACAGAATGGCCCTAGCTGAGTTGAAAGAATTGAAAGTACAGTTGCAGGAACTGTTGGATTTGGGTTTTATCAGACCTAGTTTCTCACCTTGGGGTGCGCCAGTTCTGTTTGTAAAGAAAAAGGATGGTTCTCTGAGGATGTGTATTGATTACATAGAACTGAATAAGCTAACAATTAAGAATAAGTATCCTTTTCCAAGGATAGATGATTTGTTTGATCAGTTGCAAGGTAAGAAAGTATTCTCAAAGATCGACCTTCGTTCTGGTTATCATCAGTTGAGGGTCAAGGAGGGAGATATACCGAAGACTGCTTTTTGTACCAGATATGGGCATTATGAGTTCTTAGTCATGTCTTTCGGATTGACTAATTCCCCTGCTGCTTTTATGGATCTAATGAACAGAGTGCTCAAGGATTATCTAGACCAGTTTGTGATCATCTTCATCGATGATATCCTGGTATATTCTCAGTCTGAGTCAGAGCATGAACAACATCTGAGGTTGGTTCTACAGAGACTGAGGGAACACGGATTGTTTGCAAAATTCAATAAATGTGAGTTCTGGTTATCTCAGGAATCCTTTCTTGGGCACATTGTCAGTAAGGAGGGGATTAAGGTAGATCCAGCAAAGATTGAGGCAGTCAGAGATTGGCCAAGGCCGAAGAATGCTTCTGAGGTTAGAAGTTTCTTTGGATTGGCAGGTTATTATAGGCGTTTCATGGAAGGGTTCTCAAAGATAGCTACTGCATTGACTGAGTTGACACGAAAGAGTTAGAAATTTGTGTGGTCAGATAAATGTGAGAACAGCTTCCATGAATTGAAGCAGAGATTGATTACAGGTCCGATTCTGAGTCTCCTGACAGATCAAGAGAAGTTTGTGATTTATTGTGATGCTTCTCATCAGGGTTTGGGTTGTATTCTAATGCAATCAGAAAAGGTAATTGCTTATGCCTCTCGTCAGTTGAAAGAGTATGAAAAGAGATATCCTACTCATGATTTGGAGTTGGCGGCTATGGTCTTTGCTTTAAATATATGGAGGCATTCTCTTTATGGAGAGAAGTGTGAGATTTATACAGACCACAAGAGCCTGAAATACTTCTTCACTCAGAAAGACTTGAATATGAGACAAAGGCGTTGGCTGGAGTTAGTAAAAGATTATGAATGTGAGATTTTGTATCATCCAGGAAAAGCCAACGTGGTAGCTGATGCTTTAAGCTGGAAGGGTCCAGGACAGATTTATGGTATGAGGCTGATAGCCAGAGAGTTAGCAGATGACATGACCAGAGCTGGTATAGAGTTGTTGGTGGGCCAGTTGGCCAATATTATGCTACAGTCTACACTGTTGGAGAGAATCAAGGAGGGTTAGTTGAGTGATCCACAGCTGATCAAGATCAGAGAGGATGTTTTGGCTGGAGCATCCAGAGATTATACAGTGTCTGAGTTAGGCTTGTTAAGATACAAAGGGTGAATATGTGTTCCGTTAGACAGTGCTTCAAAATCTCATACTACACCTTACTCATTGCATCCAGGCACCATGAAGATGTATCAGGATGTGAGATCGTTGTATTGGTGGTCGGGGATAAAGAGGGATGTAGTAGAGTATGTGGCTAAGTGCTTGACATGTCAACAGGTCAAGGCTGAGCATCAGAGGTCGGCAGGGTTATTGTAGCCTCTGGATATCCCAGAGTGGAAGTGGGAGGACATCACGATGGATTTCGCGGTGGGCTTACCCAGGACTGTTGGTCAGCATGATTCTATTTGGGTGATAGTGGATCACTACACCAAGTCGACTCACTTCTTGCCAGTGAGGACTACATATACAGTTGATCAATATGCAGATCTCTATGTGAGAGAGATCGCGCGCCTCCATGGAGCATCGAGGTCGATCGTGTCAGATCGGGACCCCACTTTTACTTCCAAGTTCTGGGGGAGTTTATAGAAGGCCATGGGGACACAATTGAAGTTCAGTACTTCTTATCATCCTCAGACAGATGGGAAATTTGAGAGGACAATCCAAATATTGGAAGACATGCTGCGAGCATGTGTGCTGGACTTTGGTGGACCTTGGAGTAAGTATCTACCTTTGATAGAGTTTTCCTACAACAACAGTTATCAGTCTACCATTGGAGTTGCACCTTATGAGATGTTGTATGGTAGGAAGTGCAGATCTCCCATTCATTGGGATGAGACAGGTGAAAGGAGATACTTGGGTCCTGAGGCAGTTCAGAGGACCAGTGAGGCCATTGAGAAGATTTGAGCTCGAATGCTCGCTTCTCAGAATAGGCAGAAAAGTTATGCAGATCCCAAGCGCATGAACATGGAGTTCCAAGTGGGAGACTATGTCTTCCTTAGAGTCTCGCCATGGAAAGGGGTGAGAAGGTTTGGGAAGAAGGGCAAGATGAGCCATAGGTTTGTAGGTCCATTTGAGATCCTGGAAAGGATTGGTCAGGTGGCTTACATGTTGGCTTTACCTCTGGCGTTGTCCGCCGTGCATAATGTGTTTCATGTTTTAGCTCTTCGGAGGTATGTATCTGATGTGAATCATATTTTGAGTTATGAATATCTGGAGCTTGAGGCAGATCTCTCCTTTGAGGAGCAGCCAGTTTAGATACTTGACAGAAAGGATAAAGTCCTCAGGAATAAGACGATATCTTTGGTTAAGGTATTGTGGAGGAACAGCAAGGTCAAGGAAGCAACCTAGGAGCTGGAGTCAGATATGCAGAGTCAGTATCCCGAGCTATTCAAGTTAATTTCGAGGATGAAATTTCTGTAAGGAGGGGATAGTTGTAATGCCCTGAAATCCCTAATGTGGTTTAATGGCTGGATTAGTAGGCCGGGAGGGCCATAATTGCTTAATTATGCCATTAAATGTTTATATGCATGTTTATATGAATTATATTATAATATGATGTTAAATGCATGCACATGGGTCCACATTTTATTTCAAGGGTGTTTTGGTAAATTGGCCCGTTGAGGGCATAATTGTATATTTGTATGCATGTCGGTGACATATTGTTGAGACCACATTATAATGTGGATTTGTTCGGGTTATTCGGCATGAGACGATCTTTGAATATTAATTAGCGGTTTATTCATAACAGGTTTAAGTTCGAGGCTCGGGGAAAGTCTTGGGGTGATTTTAATGATTAGATCGTTGCCAAGAATTGAAGGGTAACGGGATATGAAATATTGGTGTTTGAGAATATCGGGAATTGGAGAGCGTTAATTATGATTAACGAAATAGGTGGAAAATTTCAACTTTGCCCTTGGGAGCCTTTAGAAATCCTTATTTGACCTAGGGGTACTGTACGCCCTAAATATCCACAGGTTATTAACGAGCTGGAAAATGGCATAATTCAATCAGCCACGTGGAAGCCACCTACCCGAAGCTGCTATTACAAGTCTCCACCTCTTTAGCTCGAGGTAGCCAAAGGTTTAGTGAGATTACTAAGGCATCGGGTCAGCAATGTGGACACCACGGGCTGAAACTATATCAAGCTCGGGATACGAGTTTGAGATGACACCTCCGGCCTTTTATAAAGTCAACCACACAATGTAAACGTGCATATATTAGACATCATGTGTCTACTCCATTCCCGAATTCTCGGACACGCAGCATAAACGTGCGTGTTCAAACACCCCACGACTGGTTTGGGCCATGCGGCCCATTATCCCCCTTACCTATTGATTAGACCACACTTCATTGTCAGGTTTTAGGAATTAATCATGAATGTCACAGAAGTGACATGATGGGTAAGAAGGTCACGGGGTGGCCTCCCTTGCCAACACCTAAGTGCCCTCTCCCTATAAATATGGAGACCCTGGGAGTTGCAAGGGGTGGGCTTCTAATTGGTAAAGAAATACCCTATAAGGAATATCAGAGATATATCAATAATATTGGCTGGTGGACTAGAAAGATTTTAACCTTTGAACCACCTAAAAAAGTATTCGAGTCATAATTTTCCTTTGAGATCATTCATCTATTACGGTTCATCATTTAGCACTAATCCCTCTCCTTATTCATATAATTATCTGTTGCCGAAGAACCGCGTCAACAGTTTGGTGCTTTCATTGAGAGCTTTTAGATTGGTGCTATCGCAAATACCCAACCATGGTAGTCACTCGCTCAAGACATGGTAACGAGGCAGACCAACGTGATGGGCAGGAGGCCCATCATACTGCCATGTCTGATGATCAGAACCCTGAGGTTCAGCAGCGGCCGGGCAAGCAGCCAATGCGCCAAGATGACACTGGAAGTTTGGCTCCCCAGCCGCCCAATCCGAACCCGGATTTCTACACGGCGGTAGAAATGGAAAATGCACAGTTGAGGAGTCAGCTGGCGAAAGCAAACCAACAGATTCAAGAAGTTTTGGCCCGGCTACCCCCTCTTACAACTGACGCCAACGTCGAAAAGAGGCATGGCGAGACTCATAAGTCCCGCTGGGGTAACCGGTCCAGGCCCAGTCGGTCGGCCAGACCCCCAGCATCAAATTCTACTCCCACGCGCAACACCGGGAAACCACATTTGAGGAACTTCCTAAGGTCGAGCAGCAATTCAGTCGATCAGTTCGGACCTCAACTCCTAGCTCACTTCCACCCTCGAGTGCACCCAGGAGGGCCCGAGGAAGCTCGCAAAGGAGATCCGGGGAGGGCTCGCGACGACAGCCCGCCCCGGCCAACCGTCCTGCACCCCGCTTAGACCGTCGAGCATAGGACGCGGGGGATGGTAGAGCGGAGCGGCCATGACCTAGCTTGATCCGCCCTGATGGGACTAGGATCGCGTCGCCGGTCAGACATCCTTCTTCACCAATAAGATACCCATCTCCTCTCCGTCCAGTTCGAGACATCCCGGCTCATGGGAGCAGTAGGAGAAATCCTCCTTCCGTCGGACCCTCTCATCGTGGCCGGACGCCCAGCAATGGCCCGGATCTTCACCCTCAGCGGTGGGCTCCGAGCTTTTCAAATGGAAGTTACTGGATCGGGAGTCGTAAAAGTGACATATCCGGCGGAGACCTGCGCCATCACTTGAGCTCAGCGCAAAGCCCTCATGCCACTCCGAGGGGCGACCTCCTAGATTGTCTAAACTCCCAGAGAGGAGACCCAGTTGGAAATGGCAGCCGCGCTCGCCAAAGGGAAGGCCTATCCGAAGTACGCGACAGCGGGAATGTCCCACATAACCTATCTCAAGATAGGAGGGACAATAACCCGCCTAATGCGTACCATGGAACCGGAGCTGTTGAACAGCCCCGGAACAACCAAGGAAGTCAGGACAAAACCCTTGAGCGCCTGGCTCAGATGGAGGAGCTGATGAGGAAGCTCTTATCAGAAAAAGAAAAAGATGAGTACAAATCGAGGGACGAACTCGAGCTCTTCACCCCCAGCATAGCGGCTACGGCGTATCCACCTGGTTTTCGTATGCCTCACTTGTCCAAGTTCAATGGAGACGAGGACCTGTCAGATCATCTGGGTATGTTCAACACCCTGATGATGGCCCACAACATCGGTCCCGAGCTGAGATGTTTAATATTTCCTTCCACCTTGACTGGGCCGGAAAAGCAATGGTTCAAACAGAGTAAAAAGCAATCCATCAGCTCGTGGAAAACCTTTTCTGCCAACTTTAAGAGGGCATTCCGAGCTTCTCAAGCTGCTCGCGTCAAGGCCGACACCCTGGCGAACGTAAGACAGCAGCCCGACGAGCCTCTGAAGGCTTACCTGAGTAGATTCACGAACGTCGCTACTCGAGCCAGAGACGCAAATGACAGCTCCAAGCTCATGGCCTTGAGGACTGGGATCCTCGTCGGAGGCGGACTCTGGGAGGAGATACAGAGGAAGGGTGTCAGCACCGTAAACGAATTCCTAAATAGGGCCCAGGGATGGATAAACCTAGAGGAAGCGCGAGCATCAGCTATGGGAACCAGACAGGCCTCTGAGCAGCCCGCTAGAGTGGGAACGGATGTCGTGGCAGCGACACAAACCGTTACACAGAATAACCAGTTTGGTGGAGGCAAGAGAAAAGGGAGCAGCGAGGGCGGCCAGCACGGCCCAAAGAAGAACAAGTCCATAGAAAAATTTAAGCCAGTCTACGCAACTTATACCAAGCTCACACACACTAGGGAGAACATTTTCCTAGCAAACTCTGCTCGCCTCCCTTGGAAGAAGATGAAACTGTTGAAGCACCAGAAGGGTAAGAGAGACCCCTCCAAGTTTTGTCGGTTCCACAATGACATTGGCCACAACACCGATGATTGTAGGCACCTGAAGGATGAGATCAAGACTCTCATCAGAGCCGGACCCTTGGCTCAGTATGCGTGGAATAGAGTTCCCGCCGGCCATCTAGCTCTGGAAGTTCCGATAAGTCAACCCGGGTCTCAGATAGATAAGGACGTCCCTCTTCCGGTGATAGGAGGAGAGATCTCCACGATCTCCGGTGGCCCCCATCTGGCTGGCATGAGCAGAGGTGCCCAGAAGAGATACGTCAACAAACTTAAGGCTCATAATGGAGTGGAGTTCATCCCTGAGCAGCATCTACCCAAACAGCAACGATTGGAGAGGCAACCAATCGTATTCACCGAGGAAGATGCCAGCCACATCCAGTTCCCTCATAACGACCCTCTGGTCATAGCCATTCAGCTCGCTAACTGGAGGGTTAGGAGAGTACTGGTCGATAATGGGAGCTCGGTAAACCTACTGTTCCGGTCTACACTGGAAAATATGGGTTTATCTGTCACCGAGCTGAAAGCCACTTCCATGATGCTATACGGATTCTCTGGAGAAGGGTCGGCGGCAATAGGAACGATCGAGCTGGTGATCACCTTGGGAGAGGGACCCCGGACAGTCTAAAAAATCCTCGAATTTGTGGTCATCGATTGTCCCACTGCATACAATGCTATTTTGGGCCAACCTACATTGATAGCGTTTGAAGCCATAACCTCCATCCGCCACCTTGCGCTAAAATTCCCCTCTTCCTCAGGGATATGCACGGTCCGAGGAGATCAGCTCGCTGCCAGGGAATGCTACAGCATTTCTATGAAGGGAAAATCAAAACCCGGGCAGGTAACGATGATCGTCCAGGGCGGAAATGAGGAATCTCAGGAACTTGTATCTAGTCTTGAGATTGAAAAACCTCAGAGTGCCAAAGGGGGGGAATATCATCTTAAATAATGATATCGACCCCAGAGTAGGCGAGGATAGATCCGAGCTCCAGGCCATTGAAGAGCTTGAGGAGGTAAGCATCGCTCCACAAGATCCCTCGAAGGTGGTAAAGCTCGGGAAAAATCTATGCAGTGAAAGGAAGGCGGAGCTGATTAAATTTCTGCAGAAGAATTTGGATGTGTTCGCCTGGTCTCATGAAGACATTGTAGGGATCAGTCCGAGCGTCATCATGCACACCCTCCACTTGGACAAAAGCGTGCCCGCAAAATCCCATAAACAAAGGCGCCTAGGAACAACCCGAGCTGAGGCCCTAGAAGAGGAAGTAGCCCGGCTCTTAAAGTGCAGCTTTATCCGTGAGGCAAAGTTCCCGATCTGGGTCACCAATCCTGTGTTGGTCCCGAAGCCCAACGGGAAATGGCGGACCTGCATCGACTTCTCCGATCTGAACAAAGCCTGCCCCAAAGACTGCTTCCCCTTGCCAAGGATCGACCAATTGGTAGACGCCACGGCGGGGCACGAGCTCATGTCTTTTATGGATGCATCTTCGGTCTATAATCAGATCGCCATGAATCCAGCAGACCAGGAACACACTAGCTTCATGACCCTAACTAACGTTTATTGATACAAGGTCATGCCCTTCGGGCTGAAGAACGCCGGAGCTACATACCAGAGGTTGGTAAATAGGATGTCTGCCAACCAGATCGGGAAGAATATGGAAGTGTATGTTGATGACATGCTGGTCAAGTCGAAAACTGCTGATAACCATGTTTCCGATCTAGAGGAATGCTTTAAGATATTGAGAGAATACGGCATGAGGCTTAACCCCCAAAAATGTACTTTCGGGGTCGCGTCAGGAAAATTCCTAGGTTTCATTGTCAATACCAGGGGAATAGAGGCAAACCCCGATAAGATCAAGTCGCTGCTCGAGATGCCCTCACCTCGGTCACGAAAGGACGTTCAAAGCCTGACAGGAAGGGTGGCGGCCCTTAATCGGTTTATTTCTAAATCTACCGACAAGTGTCTGCCATTCTACAACCTGTTCCGGGGGAATAAGAAATTCGAGTGGACCGAGGAATGCGAACGTGCCTTCCTCGACCTGAAAACACATTTAGCCGAGCCGCCCGTATTATCCAAGCACACGGCAGGAGAACATCTTTTCCTTTACCTAGCTGTCATAGAAGATGTAGCTAGCGCCATATTAGTCCGAGAAGAAGACTGATCTCAAAAGCCAGTCTATTACATCAGCAAGAGGCTTCTTGGGGCTGAGTCCCGGTATCCGTTGATGGAGAAGATGGCTTTCTATCTCATTACTGCCTCCTAAAAGCTCAGGCCGTATTTCCAGTCCCACTCAATACACGTCATAACCGATCAGCCTTTAAGGCAGGTTTTGCAAAAACCTGAAGCAGCGGGACGTTTGTTGAAGTGGGCTATTGAACTCAGCCAATTCGAGATTTTGTACATACCGCAAACTGCAATAAAAAGCCAGGCCCTGGCTGATTTGTGGCAGAATGCACAGGATTCCAAGAAGATCCTGTAGAAGAGTCAGCCCAGGCCTCCTTAGCCCAGGCCTCATGGAAGGTCTTCGTAGATGGCTCATCTAACGAGAACGGCTCCAGGGATGGAATCATATTGATATCCCCAGAAGGACATCGATTCCACTCGGCGTTGCGATTTGGATTCAAAGCGTCCAACAACGAGGCTGAATACGAAGCTTTACTGGCTGGGCTAAGGGTGGCCCAGGAGCTGAAGGCCAGCTCCGTTCAATGTTACAGCGATTCCCAGCTCGTGGTAAACCAAGTGTTAGGGGAATACCAGGCACAGGGAACTAAGATGGCTACTTACTTGGCCAAGGTAAAGAAAGAACTGTCTGCATTCGAGCGTGACTCAATCGAGCAGATACCTTGGGAGCAGAATGCCAATGCGGATGCCCTGGCAAAGCTCGCTACCTCTGGGGAGACGGAGACTTTGGGGCTGGTGTCGGTAGAGTTCTTGGAAAAACCAAGCATAGAAGAAGTCGGGGCAGAGGTCGAGATGATCGATGCCAGACCGACCTGGATGACCCCCATCCTCGAATATCTCACAGCAGGAAGGTTACCTGAAGAGCAAAATGATGCAAGGCGAGTACTTTACCAGGCTCCAAGGTATACGGTGATAGATGGGACATTATATCGATGTGGACACTCTCTACCTCTCCTACGGTGTGTTCTGCCAAGCGAAGCGAAGACCATTTTGCAGGAAGTGCACGAGGGTTTTTGCGGAGATCACGCTGGGGGGCAAAACCTGGCCCTGAAGATATTAAGGCAAGGATATTACTGGCCCACTCTGTCAAAGGACTCGATCTCCTACGTCAAAAAATGTGACAAGTGCCAGCGATTTTCCACAGTTGCCTGAGCTCCCCCGGTCGAGCTGAAGATGATCTTATCCCCGTGGCCATTCGCGATCTGGGGGATTGATTTGGTTGGTGCCCTCCCTACTGGAAAGGGAGGAGTTTGTTACGCAGTGGTGGCTATCGACTACTTCACCAAGTGGGCAGAAGCAGAGCCCCTGGCAACGATCACTTCAAAAAGAGTCCTTGACTTCGTGGTCAAAAGCATTATCTGCCGATTCGGGCTGCCAAAGAAGATCATGTCAGATAATGGAACGCAGTTTGATAGCGACCTCTTCACCGAATTTTGTGAGAGGCACGGCATTGTTAAAAGCTTCTCCTCCGTGGCCTATCCCCAGGCCAATGGGCAGGTTGAGGCCGTCAATAAGACGCTAAAGGCAAGCCTCAAGAAAAGACTGGACGAATCCAAGGGAGTCTGGCTAGAATAGCTCCCCCAGGTACTGTGGGCATACCGGACCTCGCATCGAACGCCGACGGGTCATACTCCTTTCTCCCTGGCTTTCGGGAGTGAGGCAGTCCTTCTTGTCGAAGTAAAGGTAGCCTCGCATAGAGTCCATGCATTTGACCAAGACCGCAATGACAAATTGCTCTGCGCGTCCCTCGACCCAATTGATGAAAGACAAGAAGATTCACAGCTACAGCTCGCGCATTATCAACAAAAGATCACTCTTTATTTCAACTCAAAGGTCAGGAAACGCACCTTTAGCGTTGGCGACCTGGTCCTCAGAAGAGTCTTCCTAGCCAGTAAGGATCCCAAGGACGGAGTATTGGGACCGAACTGGGGAGGGCCCTACCAAATAACCGAGGTCATAAAGGAAAGAAACCTATAAGCTAGCTCGACTCAATGGAGAAGCAGTCCCAAGGACTTGGAACGCTATACACTTGAAGAAATATTACCAATAATATCTTTGTAAGGCTTAGTCAGAAGAGCCATCTTTTGTTTATTAAGTAATGAGAATTAAATCTTTTTACATTATTGTATATATTTGTGGATATAACGTCAAGTAACCACGAAAGACCCTTTCCTAATTACTTGGGGGGCATATGTCCTAGATATAACCAGGTCGTCCTAGAAACTTAGAAGTTAGTTCAAATTGGTTGATCGATGTTTTTCTTAAAAAACACGAGATATCGATAAAGGATTAACGCGAACTAAGTTGTATCCTGGATATAACCAGGTCGTCCTAGAAACTTAGAAGTTAGTTCAAATTGGTTGATCGATGTTTTTCTTAAAAAACACGAGATATCGATAAAGGATTAACGCGAACTAAGTTGTATCCTGGATATAACCAGGTCGTCCTAAAATCTTAGAAGTTAGTTCAAATTGGTTGATCGATGTTTTTCTTAAAAAGCACGAGATATCGATAAAGGATTAACACGAACTAAGTTTTTAAATTAATTTCCTAGATACAACCAGGATTTAAGTCTTAGAAGTTGGTTCGAATTGATAAACATATGTTTTTCCTTAGAAAGCATGAGATGTCAATCACTACACCAACAGAAACTAAGTTCTCACCAAGTGCATTAAAGAGAAGTGACAATAAGGTCGAGGCAAAAATATATAAAAAGATTAAATAAATCTAAGGAAATTAATTGTCTCAAGGAATGAAAAAACCTCATAATATAAAGTTACAAATAAAAATAAAAGAGCAAGGAGGAAAAATCCTAAGCCCCACCAGGCTGCTCCGATGAAGTCACCCCCTCAGCATCCTGCTCGACTGCGGTGGAAGCCTCCCCGGTCTCGGAGGGCACCTCTTGTTGAAGGCGAGATTTGAACTTCTCCAAGAAGGACTCCCACACGTCTGGCCCCAGGAAGGAGAAGTCACCATTCGGGTTGAAGACGCAGCAGTGGTACAGCATGGCCTCCATGGAGGAGCTGGAAGCTGCCCTCTCCGCCACCAGAGCAGCCTTGGCCTCCTCGACCTCGACCTTCGCGGCATCTAGGACGACCTGGGCAGCCTTGGCCTCCTCGAGCTTGATCTTTGCGGCGTCTAGGGCGACCCTAGTGGCCTCGGCCTCCTATAGCTTAGCCTGAGATGCCTCCAGCTCAATCTGCGCAGCAACCGAAGCGGCATGCGTGACCCTCTCATTTTCTCGGGCAGTTGCCAGGGCCGCCTTGGAATCCCACTCCTATTGTTGAGCAGACGCAAGGGCGACCTGAGCAACCTGGTGCTCACCCCTGATCTCCTCGATCCTGGCCCTGGACCGAGATATGCTCTGGTGGAGGGCCAAAGCCGCCTGCAAGACCAAAAGATAATAAGGCAAGTGCCTTATAAAAAAAAAACAAACAAACAGGAAGAACCAGTGGCAAAGCCAACTTACCATGAGGGTCATCCCCAATGAAGACTCCATCATGTTCTCGGGGCTCCTTGTCTCGATCTCCCGTAAATCCCTCGAGGTGGCGTTGTAGGAGTGGTCCACCATGTAGGTCGTGGTTTCGTAGACCGCCCCCCTAAAGACCTCGGGGACTTTCTCCAAGGCCTGGGAGTTTACCGGGATGCGCACACCGGGGGTCGGAGCTTACAAGGTCCCAGTGGGCACCTCCTGTTCCCGAGTAGAGATAGGAGGTCGCGGGGGAGGTGGAGCCATCTTCTCCATTGTAGGAGAGGGTGGAGGCACCTTCTCTAGGGCAGCAGGGCCTTGGTTTTTCCCCTTGGCAGGAGACTTGGAGGTAGTCCCGACAGCTTTCTTCGCCAACCGGAGCCTCTTCACCATGGGCCTGGAAGACCCGGAGGAAGGGTTTCCTCCCTGGAACATAGCTCGAAGATCATTGCCCCCGGACTGCGATATCTCCTCGTCTAAAACAAAGGCAACAAAGCATTAATATGCATGTAAGAACATTTATGTGCAAAACAAAACAAAAAAGAGGCAAAGCTTAGGTATGTATTGAAAAGGGCCCTACCCTCCGTGCTGGAGGAGGAATCTATTGTCACGACCTCCGGCCCCGGAGCTTCTACGGGGGAGTCTAAGATAATGACTTCACGAGTTAGAGGAGGCTCTGGGTCTGAATCCGCCTCGGGACTGGACTCTTCTACGTACTGCCTAAGATCCAGAGCTACTACGCCCTCTAGGAGGGAGGGCCACGATCTAAGGTTGGTCCCGTACTCCTCAAAGAAGGTCGACCTAAAGGCCGGGGTATTATCTACTACTACGGTCCCCCTAGGGCGGCTCATGTCATAACACAACACGAGCTAGTCAACACATTGGAGTAGGGTGATGTCGCGGTCTGGGTCGTTTTGGTGGCGGTGAACGGGTTAGCTGGGGTTAAACCTAGCAAGTCGTAGGTCTGCAGTGGCCCTGTCTAAGTCCTTAAATAAATAAGGGTTACCTTGGCCGGAGGGGCCGGCTGCTGCCCCAGATCGGGTCCTCTCTGCATTGACTTCCGGGGCGACCTCTAGGGCTCGCTTCCGGTGCACGAGGGGCACCTCGTCCTCATCCTCATCCGCGGCCTCCTCCTCGGGGATGGGCACCATCTCGCGAGCAGCGGGGATGGTCTGCGGTCTTCTCAAAGCAAGAGTCTTTCCCGAATAAATTAACTTACACGCCAGCATCGTCTCGTCAGACACGAGCTGGCAGTAATCTTTTTCACTTGGGGGGAGCCCCGCCAAGGTTTCGTATTGACCCCCAAGGGTCACTGACTTAGCCATCCTGGCGAAAAATAGCTGCACGATAGTTTTTAAGTCAGCAACGAATGGAAAGAGACTAATTAGCGACAAGCTAGCGAGCTAAAGTTAAAAGGAACTTACGAGGACGGTTGAAATAATGGAATTCGCAGTTGCGAAACCCCTTTGACGTGAAGAATTGATCCTTGAAGTCATTGGGGTGGTTGGGCAGCTCGATGATCGCAGCCGAATTGGGAAAGCGGGTCAGGTAGTTGAACCCATCACCTTGCCCCCATTGTTCCGGGCTGGCTTTAAGGCAGAAGAAGTAAAGGATGTCCTCAGGCGTGGGGACCTCCCATTCCTGCTTCAGGAACAAATACTTCAACCCCGCTAACAAACGGTAGAAGTTAGGGGGGAGCTGGAAGGGGGCCAGCTTCACGTAATTTAAAAAATCCGCGAAGTACTGGTCTAGTGGGAGGAAGGCCCCAGCCTTGAGATGCTCATCGCTTCAGGCGGCGTACTCCTCGTCGAGCGGCGCGCAGCTCCGCTCGCCCTCAAGGGTAGGTCGGGCGTCCAGAGCGCCTCTCCCTATCTCAATATTATGGGAAAGCATAAATTTGTTAACTTTCCCCTGGGTGGTGACCTTCAAGGCGATCCTCTTGGCCTCGAAAAAGGCGTCAGGTCCCACCTCGACCTCCTTCTCCACGATGGGACCAAAGTGGGGAATTGGAGAGTCCGTTGCCACCTCTTTCCCCTTACTGGTAGGGCTGAGCATAAAATCTGAAAAATTGAAAAAATCGTATACACCGACCTTTCGAACACCGAAAAAAATGAAACCAATTAAACCGAACACCGAAAAAACCGCTAACGGTGCAAACCTCCTCTGTTCGGTCGGTTTGAAAATTTTGTCCGGATCGACCGGCGGGACCGAAACCGACCGAACAATATAATATATAATAATATAATATAATATAATTATTAAATATTAAAATTATTAAATAAAAATAAAAAAAAATATGAAATTATGTTCTATATATTTATGTTTTAAAAATGCACAAAAATGGATTCCAACAATCCAAAAAATTTAGTTTTTTAACTAAAACTTTCAAAAAAAAAATTAAAATTTTTTTTAAAAAAATAAGAAATTCGGTTTGGTCGGTTTAACCGACCAAACCGCAGTCCAAAACAGTCGGTTTTTTCTTTAACTGGTTTGGTCGATCGGTTTTTGGATTGCACCAATCCAGACCGAAAACTGAATTCTGGATTTTATGTTATGAAAAAACCGCCCAAACCGACCGATGCTCACCCCTACTTACTGGTTTGCTGGGAAGACGAGCTGCCAGCACTCTTCTTGGGTGCACTCTTCTTGGGTCCCATCTGGTCGCCTAACGAACAAAGAAGAAAAATTAGAAAAGGCGACTTAATCATAAGAAAGAATCTAGCGCGAAGGGTTTCCTTTACACGGGCTGAGGTAATCTCAGCCCGCGGCGAGTGAGACCACGCGGTTCTATGAACACGCGCCTGTGCTCCCAACGGGTCCTCGATTACTCGGAATTCGTGTGTCAGGAGGGTCAGGATAAAAGTTTTCCTTGGAAGGAAAGTTTCGAAAGGCAAAACCGCCTGTGAAGCGTGTCCCCTAAGCTACCCAGTTTTTGCACCCTAGAAACTTGTTGTTCTAAACAGATAAAAAAATTTACCCAGAAAATCACCCCAGAGTTGTATCCTATGAGTCATGCTCCTAAGCACTTTTTCCTATGGTCAATACCCATAGGATAAAAACCTACGCATAAAATATCAGCAAAGAAAAACAAAAGACAAACAACCTACTGCATGCGAAATATTTAAAGCATGCAACAAACGGAGGACTTACAGAAATTTTTGCTGTGTAAAGACTGAAAGGAGCGTCTGGGTTGAAGTCTTGTTGGAATCGCCAGTACCAGAGTCACAAAAGAGCCCTCGTGTCTGAACCTCAGGAACGTTGGGAATAGTAACCGGAAGAAAGAAAGGGTTTTGAGACTGAGAAGGAAGAAGAAAGAAGATGAGAAAAATTTCAAATAAAAGGGTGGCTCATGCGAAGGGTGGCCAGCCTTATATATACGTAAAAGGCCAAAGGATGAGGGCCATTCGATTGTCTTGATGTGGGATACGAGGATCACTACTCAAAAGACGAAACGACGGCCGAAGACAGGCTAGGCCATTTAATGCAGTTCTCGGAAGATGGACCGTCACCAACCAGGATGCTCCACGTATCCAATACCAGCGTAATGGGCGGGATATGAAGAGTCCACAAAGAAGCCTAAAAGCCCCCACTGTGGCCCCAGGTGACGTCATGTGCCACGAGCAGGGGCTTAGGGGGTAAATGTACGCCCTAAATATCCACGGGTTATTAGCGAGTTGGAAAAGGGCATAATTCTATCAGCCACGTGGAAGCCACCTACCCGGAGCTACTGTTACAAGTCCCCACCTCTTTAGCTCGAGGTAGCCAAAGGTTTAGTGAGATTACTAAGGCATCGGGTCATCAGTGTGGACACCACGGGCTGAAACTATATCAAGCTCAGGATACGAGTTTGAGATGACAGCTCCGACCTTTTATAAAGTCAACCACGCAATGTAAACGTACATATATCAGACATCACGTGTCTACTCCATTCCTGAATTCTCGGACACGCAGCATAAGCGTGCGTGTTCAGACACCCCACGACTGGTTTGGGCCATGCGACCCATTATCCCCCTTATCTATTGATTAGACCACACTTCATTGTCAGGTTTTAGGAATTAATCATGAATGCCACAGAAGTGACATGATGGGTAAGAAGTTCATGGGATGGCCTCCCTTGCCAACACCTAGGTGCCCTCTCCATATAAATATGGAGACCCTGGGAGTTGCAAGGGGTGGGCTTCTAATTGGTAAAGAAATACCTGTAAGGAATATCATAAATATATCAATAATATTGGCTGGTGGACTAGAAGGATTTTAACCTTTGAACCATCTAAAAAAGTATTCGAGTCATAATTTTCCTTTGAGATCATTCATCTATTACGAATCATCATTTAGCACTAATCCCTCTCCTTATTCATATAATTATATGTTGCCAAAGAACCGCATCAACAGGTACTTTGGTCTTTTCACCCCTAGGATAGATTTAAGCCATTGAAGGCTGTAGAAGGAAGAGAAAACAGAGCATAGAACAAAGCCTTCTCCCGTACCTGTTTTTCCTCATTTTCTCATTGGATTTTTTGAGCCTAACTTGAGGATTCAAGCCTGGGAAGTAATTCTTGAGAGCTTGGGAGTGTGTTACATCATTGAAGAGCATCATAATTTGAGCTTAAGGTAAGTTTCTAGCCATTAAAATTCCTGGTTTGCGTTGTTTTAGCTTTGTTTTTCAGTTGAGATTTCTAGGTTGGATGATTGGTTTTGTTGGGAGTTTTTGGCTAGGGTTCTTGTGGTTATGATGCTTAGGGCTTGTGGGGATGATTTTTGGGTTCACTTGGCACCAAAAATGAGGTTTGGAAGCATTGGAATCAAGTTGGAATTGAAGGAGTCGAAGGAGGAAGAATCAGGGGAAGATCAGCCTGGGTGTAGCGCTACAGCGCCCACAAGGGGGCGCTACAGCGCTACCTAGGGTTGTGTTGAGCGGTTTGGGGTTCTGAGAATAGCGTTGGGGTGCTAGTGAGCAGCACTGTAGCGCTACTCTGTTCCTTCATAATCCCAATTTGAGTGTTTTTAAGGGTTTTTGGCTCGTGGTTTCAATCCTTAAGGTCCGAGATCGAATCTACTCACCATGTGGGTACGTTTCGAGGTCCCGATAGTGGGGTTTAGGTCAAGGCCCTTTCATTGTTGATTTTCATTAATGGAGGTTATAATTGGTTATGATTAGGTAACTGCTAAGGAATCAAAAGGTTGATCATTCTTAGGATTCGTTCTTGTTCTATTTCTCGCTCGAACCAGAGGTAAGAAAATTGCACCATGTGTATATGACATGCGTGGTTGTTGTTGAGGCATGTTGGTTACTAAATGTGGACATTGATTGCATATTAAATGCTAGCAGATGTTGTTTACTTGTGTATGGTACTGACTATTCAAAATCGGCACTAGTTGCATATTACTGACCTAAGAGTCAGGAACGGCATAAGCGTCCTGAACACAGGACCGATAAAATATTGGATCTAATCGATATCAGCATTGAATGACTCTAGGAGCATTAATGCTGGACCGACCCTAAGGTCGATGAAAACTATAAGCGCTTGACTAGTCTAGGACTAGTTACTCAGAGCCAGGGCCAAAGGCCTAGGTGACGATTGTCACATGGCTAGGGAGCGGAATCCCATGGTTATGACTCTATGGTCATGCGGTAGGTTATATTGGTGAATAGTTCATCGAGCACCTATCTTGATAAGCTAGTGAAAGGATCACTTATTTGTAAAGCCCCGGTGACCTTATCATCACGTGGCTAAAGGGAACGGAACCCACCATAGTGACTTTTCAACTGTCACTCATCTGTTTTGGACTGAAAGTCCTGAATGATTATTATGATCATTGTTGATATTATATTCATGCTATATTGTGTTTTCTTGCTGGGCTTTGGCTCATGGGTGCTATGTGGTGTAGGTAAAGGGAAAGAAAAGCTCACCCAGCCTTGAGTGGAGAGTTTAGGTGGTGTTGTGCACATATGCAACCGCTTGACCACAACGGCTAAGGAGTTCTCAGAGGAACTAGGGGTTTACCCTATTTTTGCCGCTTAGGTCGGCGGGTTGTAAATTTAAACAGTAATGACCATTTTGAGTTGTAAATAACTTGTAAATGTTTTGATGGGCCCATGAACAGTTTTATGTTCTAAATAAAATATATCATTTCCTTTTGATTGGTTTTCCACCTTAGCCTCTTAATAATACCTAGAAGCATGTTTAGCCAAAGAACTCGGGTAGCGAGTTAAATTTCCAGTTCACCGTAACTGTTCTGGGGTAACCAGGGCGTTATAGACACGCAACGAAGCAAGGGCAAAGAAAACCCTCGCATGTACAGCCTATTATCCGTAATTATCTACCTCGGCACCTGGTACAATAACTTCTGAGATGCCTTCTTGTCCTGGGGTAATTCCCCAGAGATGAGGTATTTAATTATCGGCTCCATCCACCCATTCTGGGGTTGTACTGTCTCCACCTCATCTAGATCCAAGATACTCGAAGACTTCAAGTAGTCAATGGGGACCACGTTGATTAATTCTACATCTTTAGTCATGGCTAGCTTTGCCAGGGCGTCCGTGTTGGAATTTTGCTCCCTTGGCACTTGCCGAATAGTGAAATTTCTGAAGTTGTTCAGCATTTCTTGAGCCTTTGCTAAGTATGCTGCCATTTTTGTTTCCCGAGCCTAGTATTCTCCAAGAATTTGGTTTAGCAGGAGTTGGGAGTCGCTAAATATCTCAAGTCCTTCCACCTTGAGATCTAGCACCACGCAAAGTCCGACGATTAAGTTTTCGTTCTCTCATTTGTTATTAGAGGCGCTAAACCCGAAGCGGAGAGCACTATGCACTCTATTCCCCTCGGGAGAGACCAAAATAAGTCCAGCCCCCTCACCATTCTCGTTTGAAGACCCATCCACAAATAACTTCCACACTGGCCCGACCATTAGGGTGCACTCGGTTCTCTCCTGATTCCCGGTGCACTCGATGATGAAATCAGCGAGTGCTTGTCCTTTTATGGCAGTCCTCGGGTGGTAAGTGATGTCGAATTGACTTAACTCTACCGACCACTTCGAGAGCCTTCATGGCAATTTGGGCTTCTGAAGGACTTGTCTAAGCTGGTGGTTCGTGAGGACCTTAATTGGATGCACCTAGAAGTAGGGTCTTAGCTTCCGAGAAGCCATCATCAAGCAAAAGGTTAACATCTCTATCAGTGGATACCTAGACTCTGCCCCGAGGAGTCTCTTGCTAATGTAATAGACGGGGTGCTAAACGCGACTTTCCTCCCTAACTAATGCAGCACTGACAACGTCTTCTGACACACCCATGTAGAGTAGGAAGGGCTCTCCGTCTACTGACTTGGATAGGATCGGAGGGTTTGCCATGTGTGTCTTGAGCTGTTGGAATGTTCGTTCGCACTCTTCTGTCCATTCAAATCTCTGACTCCCTCGGAGAATATTTAAGAAAGGGATGCACTTGTCTTGTAACGCCCTGGATAGCCAAGACCGTTACACTGTGTGTTTATAAAGTGCCAGACTTGCTAATCAAGTCAATTAATTGAAAGCGTGTTTACAAAACTGTAAAGGAACTAAGGTTTAAGATGTTTTGGTCTCAAAAGCCACATTTCATTAAGAACCATTGCTTGTTTGCACGGGATCCCAAAAAAATACAAGTTTAAAGATCATTTACAAAAGTTATAAGGTTCAGATACAATAACCAACCATACTAAGGCAAAACAAGTAGTTAGATAATCCTTGTCCTGAACCACTCCTCGACCGTGGTGATCGAACAGCTGGTTATGTACATTCAACCCCGCAGCCCTCCACCTCAGGATTGGTCCAACCTGCCCTTGCCTTTACCTGCACCACGTAGCACCCGTGAGCCAAGGCCCAGCAAGAAAACACAACAACAGAGTATAAGCAATCAACAGACAAATCAATACCTCATGCTGTAACATATAATCTCAACCATATAATCACTTAGTGTAAACAAATATTCAGCACACTAACATGTCATTTCATATCATATATCAATACACAAGTGATAACTAGGGCTAGCGCCCTCAGGCTGCTCCCTCTGTTATCCCACTGACCCCGGCCCGCTTAAACCGAGCTCAGTGAATATCAAGCTGTCCTCGGCTACCAGTGGCCAAGCCGCGCCCTATGCGCAAGTAGTATGTACGGCACTCTTAGGCCGCTTTTACATGTCCCATGGCATAATACCATCATTGACACGATACAACTCTCGGGAGCACTTAGTCCCATCACAAACATATAATCGGGTGCAGTTTTCTTACCTTTCAATTCATTAGCTTTGATCCCTCGACTCCTTGAGCACGATCCCCCTCGAGCCCTAGTGCTCACCTAAACGCAATCATGGTCCAAAGTCATCATCAATCCTCAAGTCCGAAACCTAGCCCCGGGGCCAATCCCGAGCCCCCGGGAAGTCCTAGTTCCACCAAACAAGGTGATGGAATCACACCCCAAACCCTAGGTCAAAAGCCCTTGCAAATAACCCTAAAATCCCCTTCAGAAGGCAGGGTAGCGCTACAGCGCTCATGGGAGGGCGCTACAGTGCTACAAACAGAAGCAAAACCCCATCAGCAAACTTGGCCTAGCGCTACAGCGCCCAAAGGCTAGCGCTGTAGCGCTAGTCACAGACTGGCCAACACTAGTTTTTCCCCTTATGCGATTTTCTCGAACCAACCTCAACCAAAACTCCTCCAAATCTTTCCCAACCTCAAAAACAACCTTATGACCATACTCCACTCATCCCAAGCACCCCAAATACCTAGATCTCAAGCACATGCATCCATAAATTCATAATTCACCATAGCCACTCCTAAACACTAAAACTCAGCAGAAACCAATTGAACAGCGAAGTTGGAGTTTAGAATTTATACCTCTGGTGGAATTTCGACCTCAAGGTGCCTCTAGACTTCCTTGGCTTGCTCCTCTTCAGCCTTAAGCCTGAATCCCCTAAAGTTCCATCCAGTTCAACTTAAGCACCATAGCTCAAAAACCAGAAACAGAAATTGAAGAACTCTAGAGTCTTACCTCAAGTGCTGATGAATCCTTGCTAAACCTCTGCCAATTTCTCAATCCTAGGTTAGGATCCTTGATGCTTAGTTAATCCCAGCTCTCCTCTGAGCTTCACCCCAGAAATCCTCAAGAAACAGATGAAGGAAATGTAAACCGACTTAGAAAACTCTCTCTGTTTTTCGCTCTTTCTTTTCCCTTCCTTTTCCTTCTTTTTCAGACTTCTACTCTTCTCTACACTTTCCACTAACATAAAGCCTTGGTAATACTTAACTTCTGTAAGCCAAATGACTATTATGCCCTCCCTATTAAGCCTAAACCCTTTAATCCACTTAGGGGCATTTTAGTCATTTTACTCCAAATCCCGCTAACTCCTCGAGTGTCTCTAATATTTCCCGCTTAACTCCCGATACCTAACTAACCGCCAATAATATTCCTCAACATCAAAGTAGACCCCAACATATTTACTAAATTCCCAACATATTTACTAAATTCCCATCACCCCGAGCTGGGTATAAATCCCCACCATGACTTTTCCGCTACTTTGCTCACTAGGATCGTCTCAAGTCACAGGTCACGGATATATCCACATAATAATGTGGTCTCGACAATTGTCACATATATCAAGCAGTTATGCCCATAATGGCCAAAATTACGATTATGCCCTTCTAACCTAATCAGGGCCTACATGCATACTAATACACATAGTCATGCATCTCAAATACTCAAATAGTTATATATCATGCTTTAAATCATAATCATGCATCTTAATCTTTAAAATCACATATAATTCCCATTATGCCCTCCAGGCACACTAATCAAGGCCCTCAAGCCTTATTAGCGAATTTGGGTCGTTACATGTCTGTTGCCCATCAGTAGGCCAATTCCTAAGTGGAAGCAGTGAACAAGACACTTAAGTCCACTCTGAAGAAAATGCTGGAGCAAGCTAAAGGAGCTTGGCCCGAGGAGCTTCCTAGGGCATTGTGGACCTACCGTACCACTGCCTGGACCTCCATCGGCCATTCTCCCTTCTCGATGGCCTACGGGTACGAGGCTATGCTCCCGGTTGAATCAGCAATCTCCATGCACCGAAGGGATACATATGATTCGACCACAAACCATGCCCTACTTCGGAAGTCTGTGGACCTAGTGGAGGAGCAACGCGAAGCTTCTCAGCTACGAGTAGCGTCCTACCAGCAAAAGGTGGTCAGGTATTTCAACTCCAAAGTGAAAGATAGAAAGGTTGGGGTCGGAGATTTGGTGTTGCGAAGAGTCTTCTTAGCCACCCGAGAACCAAGTACATGAGTGCTGGGACCCAATAGGGAGGGCCCATACCAAGTCGACAGCTGTAATGCCCTGGATAACCAAGATCGTTACACTATGTATTTGAAATAGTGCAAGACTTGCTAATCAAGTTATTTGAATAAAATTGTGATCCTAAAGTCATAATCAGGTTAGGGTTAAAGATTTTGTTCATAGACGGTTCATTTTCATTAAATAAATGTTTGCTACATGGGATCCCAAAAACAGGGTTCAAAAGACAATTTGCAAACTCTCAAATGGAAAAATACAAGTTTTA
This sequence comes from Humulus lupulus, assembly GCF_963169125.1. Classification (NCBI taxonomy): domain Eukaryota; kingdom Viridiplantae; phylum Streptophyta; class Magnoliopsida; order Rosales; family Cannabaceae; genus Humulus; species Humulus lupulus. Next base: position 150,635,229 of record NC_084797.1, on the reverse strand, counting down.
GGCTTTTATCCCTGTACTTTCCCTCAGCCATGATGGACGAGCAGCTGACAATGTACACCTCGCCCTAGAGCTCTCCAACTCATGGGTGGTCCAACTTACCCTTGCCTTTACCTGCACCATGTAGCCCCCGTGAGCCAAGGCCCAGCAAGAAACCATAACAATAATACATAACCAATTAATTCACCAAACAGTTAACCAGATATTCAACAAGCCATAGCATCAAGCTAACAATAGTAAACATTTATATTCAACAATTCATCTCAATCAACATGAAATACTCAAGGTCGACGCCATTAGGTCGCACCCTCTGTTTATTCCACTGAATCCAGCTCGCTTAGGTCGATTCCAGTGTTTATCTAGCTGACCCCAGCTCACAGTGGTCGAGCCGCGTCATGTGCACAAATTATCAGCCCCCGGCTCTCTTAGGTCGTTCATTTCATGCTCACATGGCATTTTACATTTATACAGCATATGTATTCAAATACAGGGAATCTCAGTCCCAACATAGCCACACAAGGGTGATATTTTCTTACCTTTAATTCTGAACGGATATAATGGAATGGTCTCGATCATGATCCTTAGTCTCGAGCCTTGGCGGTAAACCTAGTCACAATGTCCAATGGGTAATTGTTAACTTCCAATCCAAATAAATACTTAGGAGACAGAAACTAGCCTCTGGGACCTGAATTTCTACTAAACCAGGTAATAGAAATTGTCCCCAGTGCCTAGGTTCAAACCCCCGAGCCTTACCAATTCTAGAAACCATTCTAAGACTAAGATCACTAGGCAGGTCGTGACCTGGCTTAGTAGGTCGCGACTTGCCCCCAAGTCAGAGAACAAGGACCCAAGCCAAAGGGGAGGCAGGTGGCGACTTGGCTTAGTGGGTCCCGGCACACCCCCTTCTCAGAGAGCACACCCAGACCAACATGCCACACGCGTCACGGCTCCCCAGGGCTAGATTGTGGTGCGCCCCCTTCGAGCCCAAAAATTTTGGGTTTTTCACATGCTTCTCCCAGGAAATTTTCCCCATAATTTAACCTAAACAAGCCTCCTTATCCACAATCAAGTTAACTACAAGTTTGGACCTTAAATCACATATTTAAACATAAAATCACCATAAAATAGACTGAAGTTTCTATCCCAAATCAATGGCAATTCATCACTCAATTTACACCCAAGAACCCAGAATTATGCATGTTCAAAGCTTCAAGACTACTCAGCTCAATTCCACCCTATTACACTAAATTCTTCAGCAAATTAAATGACTATAGCTCACCTCAACTATGGCTGAATCTTCACTAGTTCCAGCTTGATCACTTCCAATTTCCTTCAAAGAATTTCCAGATTAAGCCTAAGTTTCCTACCATTTTCTTCCTTATCTTCAAGGCACAAATGAGAGAGAGGGAGAGAGAGAGAGTGTGACAGTCATAATCTCGTGATCCGTAAGGGGAAAGACCGGGTAAGTTGTGCAATCCCACACCGCCTGGGGAAGGTCAAGTGTGATGATTCTAAGACTGTGTAGGTATAGGACTACACAGTTGAAGAGGGCTTAAATGGATCGATGGGTACTACCTATATCAACAAGATGCATCTTCTTTTCGGTAGCCCATCACTTAAGAACTCCAAAGTTAAGTGTGCTTGACCTGGGGTAATCTAGGGATGGGTGACCTCCTGGGAAGTTTTCCTAGGAAGCATGTGAGTGAGGACAAAGCACGCTGAAAAGACTCGTGTTCGTTTGTAGGGCCATTCTTCACTCCAGAAAGCAGCCATAGTGACGTGGGGGGTCACAAATGGTATCAAAGCCTTGACCCAGCCGAAAGTGTGGCCGACGGGGACGTCGGGCCCGTAAGGGGGGGTGATTGTGACAGTCATAATCCCGTGATCCGTAAGGGGAAAGACCGGGTAAGTTGTGCAATCCCACACCGCCTAGGGAAGGTCAAGTGTGATGATTCTAAGACTGTGTAGGTATGGGACTACACAGTTGAAGAGGGTTTAAATGGATTGATGGGTACTACCTATATCAACAAGATGCATCTTCTTTTCGATAGCCCATCACTTGAGAACTCCAAAGTTAAGCGTGCTTGACCTGGGGTAATCTAGGGATGGGTGACCTCCTGGGAAGTTTTCCTAGGAAGCATGTGAGTGAGGACAAAGCACGCTGAAAAGACTCGTGTTGGTTTGTAGGGCCATTTGTCATTCCAGAAAGCAGCCATAGTGACGTGGGGCGTCACATAGAGAGAGAGAGAGAGAGAGAGAGAGAGAGAGAGAGAAAGTAAAATCGTGAGAGAGATGAGAGAATGAGCATGAAGTTTCTACTTCTTTCTATTTTAGTTCTAAGTGTAGTGTTTACTGAGTATATCCATTTCCTATCAAGAGACCATTATGCCTCTCAAGCCTTCTAATCTTCTAAGGGTATTAAAGGGTAAAATAGTCATTTTCCTCCACTTCCCGCTAATTCCTCAAATATTCCTAATGTTTACCAATTAATCCCATCATCCAATTAATTACCGTTTATTTATTTAGTATCTAATAATTCTCAAGATATTCTCTAAATTCCCAAAAATACTCCCAAGCTTTGCCCGAGTCGGGTATTAATCCCCACCCTGACTATTTTGCTAATTCGCTCACTAGGACCGTCTCGAGCCATATGCTGCAAAAATATCCACATAATAATGTGGTCTCAACAATTTATTACATTTATGCCCTCAACGGGCCAAAATTACAAATATGCCTTTATAAGCTATAAAAGGCCCACATGCATATCAAATACTCACAAACATTCATGTCACATAGTCATATAATCATGTTAATCATGCATGCCACATAATCATGCATTAAACCATTAAATCACACATATACAAATTATGCCCTCCCGGCACGCTAATCAAGGCCGTTAAGCCTTATTAGCAATTTTGGGTCGTTACAACTATCCCCTCCTAATGAGAATTTCGTCCTCAAAATTTACTTGAATAACTCAGGATATTGATCCCGCATCGCTGACTCAAGCTCCCAGGTTGCTTCCTCAACCTTGTTATTCCTCCACAATACTTTAACTAGAGGAATCGTCTTGTTCCGTAGAACCTTGTCTTTCCTATCTAAGACCTTAACCGGTCGCTCCTCAGAAGATAAACTTGTCTGCAGTTCTAAGTCCTCATACTTCAACACATGAGTCGTATCTGAGACGTACTTTTGAAGCATAGAAATGTGGAATATATCATGAACTCCCAACAACGACAGTGGCAGTGCCAATCTATAGGCCACCTACCCGATCCTCTCCAAGATCTCAAAAGGTCCAAGAAATCTAGGGCTCAGCTTGCCCTTTCTCCCAAACTGTCTCACCCCTCGCAATGGTGAGACTCGCAAAACACGTGGTCCCCTACCTGGAACTCCACGTCCCTACGCTTAGGATCAGCGTAGCTCTTTATCTGCTCTGTGAAGTGAGCATTCAAGCTCGAATCTTCTCAATAGCCTCATAAGTCTTCTGAACCATGTCCGGTCCCAAATAATTCCTCTCACCCATCTCATCCTAATGAATGGGCGATCTACACCTCCTCCCATATAACATCTCGTATGGAGCTACTCCAATCATTTATTGATAGTTGTTGATGTATGAAAACTCAATCAACAAGAGATACTTACTCCAAGACCCCTCAAAGTCTATCACACATGCTCTGAGCATGTCTTCCAATACCTGAATCGTTCTCTCGGACTGTCCATCAGTCTGAGGATTAAAGGTCATGGTGAACTTCAACTGAGTCCCCATAGCCTTCTGCAATCCACCCCAAAACTTGGAGGTAAAGATAGGATCCTGGTCTGATACTATAGACTTGGGAAACCCATGGAGGCGTACAACCTCCCTCACATACAACTCCACACATTGATCCACAGTATAAGTCTTCTTCACTGGCAGAAAGTGAGCTGACTTGGTGTATATGTCCACTATCACCCACACCGAGTCATGCAGCCCCACTGTCCTGGGTAAACCTCCCACAAAATCCATTGTAATGTCCTCCCATTTCCACTCGGGAATACCCAAAGGCTGTAGCGACCCCGCTGGTTGCTGATGCTCAGCCTTCACCTGTTGACAGGTCAAACACTTGGCCACATACTCCACCACATCTTTCTTCATCTCAGGACACCAATACAATGTCCGTAGATCCTGATACATCTTCGAGGTACCTGGATGGAGTGAGTATGGTGTAGTATGGGATTCATCGAGTATCTCTCATCTAATCCCCATATCAATTGGGATACATATCCGATCCTTATATCGCAATAACCTAGTCTCTGAAATGGAATAGTCCTTAGCCACTCCAGCTAGGACATTCCCTCTAACCTCTTGTAATTTTGCACCTACCAATTGACCCTCTTGTAATTATGCATCTACCTCACCCCCAGAGCTCTCCAACTCATGGTTGGTCCAGCTTACCCTTGCCTTTACCTGCACCACGTAGCACCCGTGAGCCAAGGCCTAGCAAGAAAACCATAGCAATAATACATAATCAATGATGATAATCAATTAATTCACTAGACAATTAACCAGATATTCAACAAGCCATAACATCAAGCTAACAACAGTAAACATTTATATTCAATAATTCATCTCAATCAACATGAAATACTCAAGGTCGATGCCCTTAGGCCACACCCTATGTTTAATCCAATGACTCCGGCTCGCTTAGGTCGAGTCTAGTGTTTATCTAGCTGACCCCAGCTCATAGTGGCCGAGCCGCATCCTATGCGCAAATTATCAGCCCCCGGCTCTCTTAGGTCGTTCATTTCATGCTCACATGGCATTATCACAGTTATACAGCATATGTATTCAAATACAAGGAATCTCAATCCCAACATAGCCACACAAGGGTGCAGTTTTCTTACCTTTACTTCTGAACGGAGATAATGAAATGATCCTGAGCACGATCCTCAGTCCCAAGCCTTGGCGAAAAACCTAGTCACAGTGTCCAATGGGTAATTGTTAACTTCCAATCCAAATAAATACTTAGGAGACAGAAACTAGCCTCCGGGACCTAAATTTCTACTAAACCGGGTAGTAGAAATTTTCCCGAGCGCCTAGGTTCAAACCCCCGAGCCTTACCAATTCTAGAAACCATTCTAAGACTAAAATCCCTATGCGGGTCACAACCTAGCTTAGTGGGTCACGACTTGCCCCCAAATCAGAGAGTAAGGACCTAAGCCAAAGGGGAGGCGGGCCGCGACTTGGCTTAATGGGTCGCAGCGCGCCCCCATCTCAGAGAGCACACCCAGGCCAACAGCCCACATGTGCCATGGCGCCAGGGCTAGGTCATAACGTGCCCCCTTCGAGCCTAGAAATTCTGGGTTTTTCACATGCTTCTCCCAGCCAATTTTCCCCATAATTTCACCTAAACAAACCTCCCTATCCACAATCAAGTTAACTACAAGTTTGGACCTTAAATCACATATTTAAACATAAAATCACCACAAAATAGACTGAAGTTTCTATCTCAAATCAGTGGCAATTCATCACTCAATTTACACCCAAGAACCCAGAATTATGCATGCTCTAAGCTTCAAGACTACTCAGCTCAATTCCACCATATTACACTAAATTATTCAACAAATTAAATGACTGAAGCTTACCTCAACTATGGTTGAATCTTCACTAGTTCCAGCTTGAACACCTCCAATTTCCTTCAAAGAATTTACAGATTAAGCCTAATTTCGCTGCCCTTTTCCTCCTTAGCTTCAAGGCACAAATGAGAGAGAGAGAGAGAGAGAGATAGAGTAAAATCGTGAGAGAGATGAGAGAATGAGCATGAAGTTTCTACTTCTTTCTATTTTAGTTCTAAGTGTGCCTATCAAGAGACCATTAAGCCCCTCAAGCCTTCTAATCTTCTAAGGGTATTAAAGGGTAAAATAGTCATTTCTCCCAATTCCCGTTAATTCCTCAAATGTTTCTAATGTTTACCAATTAATCCTGTCATCCAATTAATTAATATTTATTTATTCAGTATCTAATAATTCCCAAGATATTCTCTAAATTCCCAAAAATACTCCCATGCTTTCCCCGAGCCAGATATTAATCCACGTTGTGACTATTTTGTTAATCCGCTCACTAGGACCGGCTTGAGCCATATGCTGCAAATATATCCACATAATAATGTGGTCTCAACAAATTATTACATATAATCACATTTATGCCCTCAACGGGTCAAAATTACAAATATGCCCTTATAAGCTATAAAGGGCCCACATGCGTATCTAATTGTAAAGAACGCCCTAAACAAATACTTAATAAAACATTCACATATCATTGGTCCATAAAGAAAAACCACTTATTATAAAGGTCTCAGTGGGGACTTGCTTAAAACAATGCAAGTTGGGCCCATTAGTTTAAAAAGAAAATATGAGTTTTTATGCAAAGTTCAAAAGAAACAAAATTAAATAATTAAGTCTCACTGATAATTTAGAAAGTCTCTTAAAACATAAACATAATTTAAATGGCGTCTTAAGTGATCGTTTATTCCATCCATAGGATGCCCCACGCCATACACCCTACGACGATAGAACTCCTCACGTCACCACGCGTGCCACAGAGAAATCTTATTTGCTACCTGGAAGGGAAAGTAAGGGGGTGAGCTAAAAGCCCAGTAAGGAAGTACAAACAATAAGCAAGTAAGGATACAACAAACACAAACACTATCGTTCACCTTAAACATCATGACATCATAGCACATCATAACATTATCGTAACATATCATCATAGCATATCATAACATTATCGTAACATATCATCATATCACATTCATACAAAATTCCTTGTGAACATGGCCCGCTAACTTGTCCATGTCGCCCTTTGAGGTAAACAAGAGTCTCTGGTCCTTGAATAACCTCGGCGCGTCCGCCCTAGGAGTTACGTCTTTATATCCTTAGTAACTCTGGCTACGTATTTATATCCTTAGCAACCCATTTGATGTGTCGTGTTCATCACGCTAACATCCATTCATAAACATATCATAATCATACAAGCCACATATCATCACATTATGACATTCATAATTCATAACAATTCATTCATACAACAGTCTTACCATTCATAGCATAAAATCATAGAATCTATCTAACTTCCTTACCTCAGGTCCAAGCTAAGAAATTTCACAACCTCTCAACGAACCTATACCATAACCAAAACAACATTTCTTAGGTTCATAAAATTACTATATTGCCCTTTCATACAACTCATGTGTATGGGCCATGCACACATAATAAGAGTTACACATGACATGCAATTATTCTTAACTACACATAAAGCCATAAAAGAATAATGCTCATTTTACCTATTTTACATGCATGATCTTTCTATAAAAACCACATGGTTGAATAATAGACATAATTTTGGACGTAAAAGTGGATTTGCATGTAACATGCATACGTGGGAACATTGCGTAATTGTGACGTTTTAAAAACGATAATTCTACATGTCTTACTTCTATCGTTTTAAAAAAATTAATAGACTTATAACATGCTTTATTTTTCTTAAAATTTCTAGATTGATTAAATCTCTCAAAACATTATTTTATTTTATAAAATAATTTTATTTAGCTTAAAAAAAATAAAATATGTGACAATTTCATTTATTATTCTCAAATTACAAAGAAATAACAAAAGCTTGGAATTTGTTTAAAAAGCATATGATTACTATGTTGCTTTAGAAAATCAATTTTAATATTGGTTAATTGTGTTACATAAATGATGTGAGAAAAATATATTTTTAAGTGTGGGAAAATATATTTTATTTAAATTATTTAAGACTTAGTTTTATGTAACATAAATCCATATGTGACAATTAAATAATCATTTTTAACTTTTTAAACCAAATTTTCAGCCACTATTTAATTTCTTTGAAAATCACAAATAAATTGATTCTAAATATTTTTCTCAATCAAAATAAAGAAAAATCATAACTTATCAAAATATGCATTCATACCATATTAAAATACCACTTTTAATATTACCATAATTTAGGGTATTAATTTTATTTCAAATACTTATCAAATTTATTTTATTGAAATACTTCACTTTTTTTTTTTTTTTACAAAAATTCCAGCAACCATTTTTATCTTTAAAAATCACCATATTCAATTTAAAACCTCATATTTTTCTAAAAATACAATAAAAATTCTGTATGTATTTATTTGAGTAAAATATTATTTTATTGTGACTTAAAATACCCTTTTTAATTTCATAAAATTAACATAACATCAAGGACATTACTTATGCATGCAAATCATTTTTTTATCAAACTTTTACCCAATTATTTACAAAAAATCAGCAAACTTAATTTCTCATGAAATTCTTCTTTTATCTCAAAAATTTCACATAAAATCATACATGTCCAAAATCTCATCATGCTCTTATTATTGAATAATTCTAAGAGTATTACTAACACATATTCACATGCAATCTTATCAAAACCATTTTTCTATTCCATTGAATCTACACATGAAATCCAACAAAACACTAACAATCACAATAATATACATTAATTCATAAACACCATATTCACATATGCCTTTATATTAAACCTAACATGTTTCTATCATTTTTCATGCATCTTATAATTTATTCTTCCACAATATCATATGCATCCTATCAAAATTTCATGGATCCAAATATCAAGATTGCCAATTATCATTTTACCCAAATTACATAGGTCCTAAAACATGGATCTAATATATTGAAAATCATAAAACATCAAACAAAATATAAGATGATCCTTAGGTATGCCTAGGCCGAAATCCCCATATTGCATTCATAAATTACCACTAATCATTATACATAGAAAATCAACATCAAAACCCTTTTATACATCAAACCATAATACCCTTCATGCAAATCAAGCAACTCATTATCAACAAGATATCAAGAGCACAAAGTACCCATTTTTCCTACCCAAAACATAATTCCCCTTTAACCATAATCCCTCTAATAATATATTCATTAAAACCAAAAATCACAAAATTTAGGGAGGGATTTCAATACCTCTTCTTGATAGAAAATCAAGAATCCAATCCAATCAAGAATCCAATAACCTCCTTGCTCAAACCCTAGGGTTGTATATTTTGAATAATCAAGATAAGGAAAAAGATGAACAAAGATAGAGACAACCCAAAATACTAGATTAATAAAAAGGAAAAACAACCAAAAACCTTACCCTAGCTTGAACCCTTTCTTCTTCTTCTTCCTTTCTCTCTAGAAAAAAAATGGTAGCCCTTCCTTTCTCTCTCTCTAGCTCGCCACCCTCTCTCTCTCTTCCTCTCTTCAATCCCACGGCAACCTATGAGCAAAATGCTCTTCCAAATCTTTCATTCCCTTCTTAACCTAATCCCCTCATAAAGCCTCTCCAAAAAGAAATGGTAAGTTTCCTTTCTCCTTTATTTTCTTTTAATTTCTTTTATTTTTTTTCTTTTATTATAATAGATTGGAGATAAATGGTGATTTCCCAAAATGACTATCCTCATCCAATTTAAATTTATTCTCCTTAAAAATAATGAAAAAGAAAATCAATCAATCCCCACTAATAGCTACACGTCCACACTACTTGCCCTTTTCTTCCGTTTTATTTATTTTTTCTTTCATTTAAATTAAATCAATCAATTAAATATAATATATGGTAATGTAAAATGTGTAGAAAATCCACACATGTGCACCTTATTGCCATGTACTTGCACACACTAGATCACTAGGGTGCATCACTATCTACCATGCACCTTAGTGCATTCAACCAAATCTCACATAATCACATCAATTATCACACTTATTTAAAATGTAACACTAATAGAAAAATAAACATGTTACACAGTTATTCACATATTAAAATAAATAACCAACCAAACAAACAATTAACAAATTTAACTTCAAAAAGATTATACCAAATAATTCTAACAATTAAATAAAATAACAAACAATTAAATAAAACAAACAAAAAATAAATAAAATAAACAACATTTAAATAAAACAATTCATCACACTTAACATTTAAATAAAATAAATCACAAAATTTTAATAATCTAAAAAAAAAAAATTTGGTGCACTACATTAATACTCACAAACATGCATGTCACATAGTCATATAATCATGTTAATCATGCATGCCACATAATCATGCATTAAACTATTAAATCACACATATACCAATTATGCCCTCCCGACACGCTAATCAAGACCCTTAAGCCTTATTAACACTTTTGGGTCGTTACAACTATCACTATATCCCATATTTAGAAAACCCAATGTAAAAGAGATAAGAATTTAGGTTACCTCCCGAGGACAGCGGTGCCCGAAGAGTAATGACCAAATCCTAATATGTGCGATACGGACGTCCAGGCGACCTATGCCTGGGTGTCTCGTTAGCATCACCTCTCGAGAAGGTAGCCTAGAAGGTATACATGCTCTCGGGGAGCAGTGTCGAAACCCCCAAGCTCTCAAGTAGTGCATACTTAGGGGGAAGGTGTTTCCACGTGCCAGTACCCCTGAAAGCCTGAATATTTTGGTTGTAGGGGCATAAGGCAACCAGTAAAGACCTACAGTCAACTTCGCATCAAAGTCACTTCCAGGACTGTGGGCCTACAAGAGACCAAATGCAAAAACCAGGTATTTGAAACAGCTTCGAGTTCTTGTTCACGTAGCATTCGTGTTACGTTGAATTTATAGAACCAAGTGTTCGAACGATCTGAGTTCTTGTTCACGTAGCATTCATGTTACGTTGAATTTATAGAACAAGTGTTCGAACGATTCGAGTTCTTGTTCAGGTAGCATTCGTGTCATGTTGAATTTATAGAACCGAGAGTCTAAAAATGATGTGTTCTTATTCATGTAGCATTCATGTCATGTTGAATTTATAGAACCCAAACGGAGTTCTTATTCACACAGCATTCGTGTTATGTTGAATTTATAGAACCAAAAATGAGTTGTTGTTCTCATGGCATTCGTGTTACATTGAATTTATAGAATCAAGAATTGAAAAATGATTTGAGTTCTTGTTCTCGTGACATTCATGTTACATTTGAATTTATAGAATCATGTTGAAAATGATTTGAATTCTTATTCTCGTAGCATTTGTGTTACGTTGAGTTTATAGAACCAAGTTTTTACAATGGTTTGAGTGCTTATTCGCGTGCCAAATTAGGTTAAGTTGAGTTCAAAGAACCAAATCAAGTGAAAGAAAAGATGCTTAATTAAACAGGAAAACAAGTATAAGCGTGCTTGGGGGCTCAAGCATTAAAATGTATGTTTATACCCCTAAAAGTTGTGGCATGTAGGCCTAATATTCAAGGAGTTACTAAGGGCCTTCACTTGATGGAATCTCTGTCACCAACTTGACCACGAGGTTGTCTTCAAGAACCTAGCCTGCCATCGAGGCCTCTCTCTCTCTTGAGCTTCGCGAGCAATGTCCATCTCGAGACGCGCTTCGAGTTTGGTCCTCATATTAAGATCTTCTTTGAAGGATAGGTCCATGTCTTTATTTTTTTTCCATGCGATAAAGAGCATGTCCTCGAGCATCACATTGAGGTCCTTGGATAGGTTCCTGTTGGTTTTTTCCAGCTCAGCAACACAAACTTCAAGTCCCATCCGGCTTGTCTGAAACTCTTCGCGAACTCAGACTAGTTCCTATTCCACGATCCGTGTCCGGGTCGCGACATCTTCCAATAGCTTGGTGGATGTCTCCTCCAAGGCAGACAATTTTGACCTCTCCATAACCAGTTGATCCTCCACCTTGTGAATGCAGCCTCTGATGTCCTCCACCTCTTTCTGAAGCCGTGAATGTTCCTCCATAGGAACTGCTGTCTCTTTGGTTTGAGCAATTTCCACCTGAACGCGATCTAACTCCTCCTGAGTCTTCTTCAGCTCAAGAGACTGCGCCAGCACCAGGTCCCCGAGTCGTTGGTTTAAAGCAGCAACCTGTGAATTTAGAATGATGTATAAGCCAAAAAGACAAGACATTCATCGAGCCCAAAATGAAACCAAGACTTACCCTAGGGGCAGCGTGTCGGCTAGTTGTCACCAGCGCCACCTCGTTGTCACCACCACAACGGGCGAAGCTGCCTACGGTCATTTTTCACAGGGACGTCGTTAGTCCCTGCAGAAGTTCTGTGCCGAGTGGCATGGCCCTCTCTCCTATTCTCCCTACAAGGAGGGGTTCAAGTTCTTTGAGGCAAGGAGCGGAGACAGGTTCTTTTGGCCAGTCTTCGCGCAGGAACTCGGTCAATAATCGAACACTCTCGTTGCCCTTGCCGATGCAAGCATTATAGTACTCGATGACCTCCTTGTTCACACCCAATCCTTCATCATCATAGTACTCCAGAAAGATAACTAGACAAGGATCCCTGGCATGAGGAGGACTGGGAGGAATTTATTTACCCTTCTCAGAGAACCCTTCATCTTGAGGGGAGGAAACTTCAAGATCTATGACCTCGCCGGCAACTGCTGCACCCGAGTAGGGGCCATCGAAGTAGCGGCTGAGGGCACCGAAACAGACGAGGGAGGCATTGGCATGGTTTTCGGGACCGTCTGGAGGTCGATCTCAGAAAGGCCCGACACCCTGTGACGCTTCAAGCGCACCAAGTCCGAAAGGTCCATGCTATCTGTGCAAAAGAAACACCATGGTCAGTCACCATAAATGAAGGGAAAACCATAACAAGATATGACATGCATTAAAAGAAAGTTAAAACTCCTCAGGATCCCTACCACGGTCAGGCTCCTCGGAGTGAAGAAGGGCACTGTCAAAGTCACGTATGAGACAACCCATCTCTTGTGTCAAGTTGGTCTTGTACTGACAAAACCAAGACGTGTACATAGCCATCGATTCGTCAAGAGGTATGAAGCCGGGAAGGTGCTTTCTTCTCTTCGGGTTGTGAAGGAACACGTCGATAAGATCCTGGTAGTCTTAGTACTCTTCCATAGACCAGCAATGCTCCAAGACTTGGCCTCACTCGAGAAGGGAGGGAGAGACTAAGATATGGTTGGGACTAGTTCCCTCCCCTATGCACCTAGCATAGTGGAGAAGGATCAGAGATTTACCTTGGTGTGTAGAGTATGATTTGATCCCTGCTTCCAGCTCTGCTTCCATCTCTGCTTTAAGCTCCTCATCTTCTTGCACCTCCTCAACAACTTTGATGGTGAGAACACTCTCCATGCGCTCCTCGCGAAGGTGCTGCTGGTATTGCTAGAGTGCCTTTACTACCATGAAGTCTGTGTCCAGCTTGGCTTCTATCCGAGACCTCTTTGAGTCTCAAAATGAGGCAAGGACCATGGGGTTACACTTTGCCCCGCCTGCAGCATCCCACATTGTCGAAGACGAGCGTTGGTGATGAGACAAGGAAGTTCTAACTCCTTGTCGGAGAGGGAGCCCATCGCCCGAAGCCTCTTGTCATAGGATTCCATGAAGGGGGTACAACGATATGGACCTGATTGGGAAAATAGATATGAATGTCATTTAAGAGCTAAGGGCTTGGGCTAACTCACAAAAATTCAATAATTACCAACGGTGGTGAAGTCCAAAAGCAAAGTAGGATTAGTCTTCGCCGAGAAGTCGTCAGCCCAAAAGAATTGATCTTTGAAGGCTTGGGCTTGATTTTCGTTGCCGCACGGAGCTTTGTAACCTCTTTTCCCGAGACTTGCATATTTCATCAGGTGTAATACCCACCTTTCTCCCCTTTTTCTTCGAGCATTGCCGAAAACTACAAATATACATTATTTCGACGGGGGAAGGTGTAATCCCCAAAATCCCTAATAAGGTTTAGGACCTTGATTAGGAGGCCGGGAGGGCCATAATTAATTTATTATGTTATTAAGTGATCATATGCATGTTTATGTGAATTATATTATAATATGATGTTAAATGCATGCATGTGGGTCCACATTTTGTTATAGGGGTGTTTTGGTAATTTGTCTCGTTGAGGGCGTAATTGTATATTTGTATGCATGTCGGTGACATATTGTTGAGATCACATTATAATGTGGATTTGTTCGGGCTATTTGGCATGAGACGATCATGGAATATTAATTAGCGGTTTAGTCATAACAGGTTTAAGTTCAAAGCTCGGGATGAGTCTCGGGGTATTTTAATGATTAGAGCGTTGCCGGGAATAAAAGGGTAACGGGATATGAATTATTGGTGTTTGAGAATACCGAGAGTAGCGAGAATTGGAGAGCGTTAATTATGATTAACGAGATAGGTGGAAAATACCAATTTTTCCCTTGGGAGCCTTTAGAAACCCTTAATTGACCTAGGGGTAGTTTGGTCTTTTCACCCCTAGGATAGATATCAGCCATTAAGGCTGTAGAAGCTTGTTCAAAACAGAGCATCTCTTCCTCTTCTCCCGTACCTCTTTTTCCTTCTTTTTCTCTTTGAATTTTCAAGCTCTTCTTGAGGAACCAAGCCAAGGAACCAAGCTGGGATAAGCTAGGGTTACGCTCCACCATTGAAGAGGGTGTGTTGCTGAGATTGAGGTGAGTTTTTAGCCATTAGAACTCTTGCTTTTGCTCTGTTTTCTTAGTTAAGTTTCAGCTGGTTTTTGAGTCAGAAAGTTGGGAATTAATTGGAGTTTTTGCTAGGGTTATTGTGGTTGTGATACTTGGGGCATGTGAGGATGGTTTTTGGGTTCATTTGGCATCAAAATTGGGGTTCAGAAGCATTGGAATCAAGTTAGAATTGAAGGAGTCGAAGAAGGAGGTTTCACGAGAGCATCAGTCTGGGGGTAGCGCTACAGCGCCCATCAGAGGGCGCTATAGCGCTACACAGGATTTGTTTGGACGGTTTGGGGGTTCTGAGTATAGCGCTGGGGCGCTAGGGAGTAGTGTTGTAGCCCTAATATGTTCCTCCAGAATCCTGTTTTGAGTGTTTTTAAGGGTTTTTGGCTCGGGGTTTCGATCCTTAAGGCCTGGGATCGAATTTACTCACTGTGTGGGTACATTTCGGGGCCCCAAGAGTGGGGTTTAGATCAAGACCCTATTATTGTTGATTTTCATTAATCGGAGCTGGCATTTGGTTATGACTAGGTGATCGCTAAAGGATTAAAGGATCGATCGTTCTCAAGAGTCGTTCTTGTTCTAATTCTCGCTCGAACCAGAGGTAAGAAAACTGCACCCCATATGTGACATGCATGGTTATTCATGAGGCATGTTGAGTACTCTATATGTGGACATTGATTGCATTGAAAATGCATAAGATACATGAGATTAGGGCATTGCATGAATGTTGATTATGGGATTGATCAGAGCTTGAGTCTCTGTATTTGTGCATGATTATAATTATGCTTTTGATTACTGAACGAGCATGCCAAATGCCTTATATCTGAATATCTTACATATGATATATGCCTGTTTGTGTTACCTAAATGAGGAAGCACTGACTTATTAGTCAGGGATTGGCAATGGTGTCAGTATCAACTGTGAAGCTGTGACTCATTAGTCAAGTTCGGCAGTGGTATTGAGCACTGGTCACATGGGATTGACTTATAAGTCAAGTACGGTCTTAGCATGTTTAATGCAAGCCGATAAAAGATTAGATCTAATCGACATCTACATTGAATGAATCGAATGAGCATTAATGCCGGACCGACCCTAAGGTCGATGAAACTCATAAGCGCTTGTCTAGTCTAAGGGCTAGTTAATTGGAGCTAGAGCCAGAGCCAGAGCCAGAAAGGCTAAGGTGACCTACATGTCACATGGCTAGGAGGGTATGGGACCTCCAGAGTGTGACTCATTAGTCACCTATACAGGGTATGACTCATTAGTCATCCACACAGAGATTGACTTATTAGTCATCTATACCGAGTGTGACTTATTAGTCACCTATACAGAGTGTGACTCATTAGTCACTTGGACAGATATGGACTTATTAGTCATCTACACAGGGTATGACTTATTAGTCATCTACACAGGGTATGATTTATTAGTCATCTATATAGAGGGTGACTCATAAGTCACCTATGCAGGGCGTGGCTCATTAGTCACCCACTTCGAGAGTGACTTACTAGTCATCTATTCAAGAAGCAGGTCCTCAGAGAATGACTCATTAGTCTTCTATTCAGATGCAGGACCCCATAATTATCTATTTGAACTTATTTGCATGCATGATGAAAGATATTATCGCTAGGCATGCATATTATGTTTCGATGACATGTTATTACTGTTCATGAGCATGTTGAGTTTTCTTGCTGGGCTTCGGCTCACGGGTTCTATGTGGTGCAGGTAAAGGCAAAAGAAAGCTAGACCATCCTTGAGTTGGAGAGTTTAGGTGACGACGTGTTAATATGCAGCTGCTCGACCGCCACGGCCGAGGGTGAAAGAGAAACTAGGGTTAAACCCTATTTTGCCGCTTAGATCAGCCTATTATAAATATTTTCTTGTAATAGACCTTTAAATTATATTTTTGGAATCCCAATGTATACAGTAAACATTCTAATGAAACGTTACATCTTAACCAAAAATTTTAATCCCTAAACCGCTAATCATACTTAGTTACACGATTTTTGCCAAATGACTCGATTAGCGAGTTTAGCACTGTTTACAAGGCACACCGTAACAGTCCCTGGAGTTTAGGGCGTTACAGAAGGGGTAGGCCAATCCTTACTTTTGTATAGGACGTAAAGTCCGGCCAACACCCGATAGCAGTTCGGGGAAAATTGGAATGGGGCTATGCTGACGTACTTGAGGAAGTCGACGTAGCACTAGTGTAGCGGTAGTGCTGCTCCCGCCTAAAGATGTGAGGCGCTCCAAGGCCCGAGTCTGTGGACACTTTCATGCGCCCTCTCAGCCTCCCAAGCAAGGCGCACTAGTATCTCGTTGTCGTCCACCCTGTAGTTGGAGATTATTTTCTATAAGGCCCCCCAATGCCGAAGTTTTCTCAAAACGTCCTCTGCTTTGAATCCGATGTTGGGATACGGGGTATCTAACAGCATCGGGCTAATGTTGGCCTCTTCTTATGAGAGGCCAGCTCCTCAAGGCCTCTCTACCCCCGGCTCCGGATTCTCCTGAACGATAAGAGCTTGGCTACTACCAGCCTCGGAACGTTGTTCTTCCTCCTAGGCCACCTAGAGGATTTCGTTGTCAAAGGCACAAAACCCCTGTTGGTGGAGCTGATAAAGCTCCATGGACATCTGAAAACAAACACCAAGCAGTTAGCGCCTTGACTCGAAGGAGGTTGGGTCAAAATGAGAGCCCCTAAGACAACTGCTCGGGGAAGAAGAAGGGAGAAGAGAATATAGTCTAGTGGTTATGGGATGTCCTCGGAGCCAAGTACTTGGCACTGGAGGCACCACCGGAAAAGATGAACACCATCGGAGATGATGAACATCACCGGAATCTGTTACAAATGAATAGATTCTGGCCAACGACAAAGAATTAGAAAAAATGCCCCAAAACACTACAGATTGGTTATATGGGCCAGTTAGGCCATTTACAGTCATAGATAAGGCAAAAAGAACCTCGGAAAGGTTTTTAAAAAAAAACAACTTCTAAGCATGCATCCTAAACTCTCAAATACGCATGAAAATAGGAACTCCTCGTTTGGCGATACTTACTCGAAATGAAGCGTCAGATTGTGTTGAACTGAGTGTGAACTTTGAATAATAATTGGCCATTCACCAGAAAGTAAGAAGCCTCATGCCAGTTGACCATAATGATAGAAGGAACTGGAGAAGAGGCTATGCCAGAGAAGGGTTTAAGAAAGTGTGAAGAGTTAGAAGGCGCAAAAAAATTGAAATAGGCTAAAATAACGTTGGGGAATTTGATTCTCGACCTTTTATAGACCCAATGCTTGGAGTGAAGTAAAGTCGCCCCAGTCTTTGGATTATCTAGGACCTGGGTACTCAAGTATGATCCAAGGGCCTGAAAATGGAGTGGCACGGATCGTGACCATTGGAATTGGAAAAGAGAAATCTCGAGTGTATACTGAAAGGACGCTTAGGGTACGGAAAAGACGTTTCAGGCTGTGGAATTGACCTTTCATGAATTACACAGATTGATGGGCCCAACAATGGGGTTGCGGCTCGTGGCAAGAAATCTCATAGTGGCATCAGCGGAAGCCCAAGCGTTTCCACCCGAGGACCTTTTGAAACCTTCATCAGTCTTAAGTCTCTACCTCAGTCTCCATTGTCCGAGGATAGGTAGGGACTTGGGGGGCAAATGTTGTCTATGTTTTCACCCAAGGACACGTGCCTCTCTTTTATGAGGCAGTGCCCAAGAGATATGTCCTCAGGGGATCGGTCCAACAGGTGGAGGTCGACCTCCTCAGGTAATGAGAAGGCGTCGATATCTTTTCTGGGCCTTGTCTCAAGAGCTACGAATGTCTCCATAAGGTTATCTCCCGGGGATGCTTGGTAGCCCACGTCTTTTCCTTGCTCCCAACTATGTTCCAAGCCGAGGACCTAGTCCTCAAAATCTTAGGAATAGGCCACGTGTCAACCAATGCAGACTAGCTGCCTCAGAGGAAGACCTGACAACCTTTTTAGGCGATCTGCCTCCAGCGTTACCGATGGTACGACTCGATAATTTACACTCCCACTACGCCGCCTGACACAGAAATACGTACAACATGCCCTGACAGTCCCAAGGGCATGTTCCCCATAAAGTGGTTACCATTCTACAGTGGGCCTTGCAAATCTCGCTTGGGTCGTGGTCTCTACTCAATGCAGCCCAACGTATTGAAATGTATTAATCCCCCATTTATGGGAAGAATGTGTATTAATTACTGATGATTAACATTAATGGCCCTAGCCTCTATAAATAGGGCTGAAAATCTCATTGTAGGGTGCTGAAAATCTCATTTTTTTAGAGGAAAAATCACTTATACTCAGAGCACTCTAAATACTACCTGAGAAGACACCATAAAAGCTTGCAATCTCCTTAATACTAAAGACTCGTGGACTAGGGCTCTTTTACAACCTGAACCACGTAAAAATATTTTTGTTCTTACAGTTCTTTCTTTAACCTCTCTTATAAGAGTTGATATCGAAAAAGACTGTCAACAATTATCATTGTAAACTATCTAAAAAAATATCTTATTTTAATTTGTTTAATTATTTATTTATTTAATTTTATCTAAGTTTAAGCCATGTTTACCATCTACTGTTAAATATAAGAATATTTTTTTAAAGTTAACGAAAAAAATAAAAAATCGTTAAAATTAGGAAAATATATAATTTTTTATTTTTTTTAGATTAAAACTGTTTTGAATCGTTTGTTCAAATTTTGTAATATTTTCAAATTATCAATTAAAAAAATCTAGATTCAATTTTTTAAAACTCAAAAATAGTTAATCATTATAAACACACAATTTTAGGAAAAAAATTATTTCAGATTTTTTTAGAAAAAAAATTAATTTTGTTTTAAATATATTATTTTCCAATTGCGATATAATCAACAGGCTTATTGACTATTGATTGTGTATTTAGACACAATTGGGAAATTTGAGTTTTTATGCTTAATGAGGTGTCCTAAATCTAAAAATGCTAAGCATTCTAATCATTTCAAAAAAATGCCAAATCTTTTGACAATACCCAAAATACCACTCCCATAGTTTTCCCCATCCACTTCCTCTTCTCTCTTTCCTCTCTCTCCCTCAACCCATTCCTCTCAACTCTCTAGAAAAAAAACATGGGTAACGTAAAATATAAGAGAACTCAATTTAATGGCAAGTATTCCTCACTTAGGATACTAAAATACTGCATTTCGAATAGATTTTGGCATGATTTTTGGGTTTTTTTTTTTTTGTGATTTTTTGAGATCTGAAACTTTGAAATCTGCAGAAAATCGACGTGCTTTGATGGTGCTCAATGCTAACTCGATGGGGCCTTCAAAATCAAGATTCTCATGAAAAAATTGATGTTGCTCTATGGTGATTCGATGGTGCACGATGCGATTATTGCAATATACGTAATTTTTCACTCAGGTGTCCGTTTAGGGTGATTTTCTTTTTATTTTTGGTATTTTTTCAAGATCTACACGTTTGAGATGTGTATATACATATTTGGGGCATGTAAATCTTGAAAAAAATACAAAATGCAAAACATACCTTATGTTCAAGATATGTTTTGGTATGTTTTCAAGTTATAAACTTTGAAAATGTGTATGTGAACATTTAAAACATGTAGATATCAAAAAATACCCAATATAAAAAAAATAAAAAAATCATCCCAAATGGACACTTGAGTAAAAAATTATGTATCTTACAAGAATTGCATCGAACCACCATCGAACAACCATTGAGCAACGTCGATTTTTTCATGAAAACTTGATTTTGAAGGCCCCATCGAGCTGGTATTGAGCACCATCAAGCAACAATCGAGGAAAGTCAATTTTCTACAAATTTCAGAGTTTTAGATCTAAAAAATAGCTCAAAAATTATGCACACATTGATGGTGTTCGATGCCAACTCGATGGGGCCTTACAAATCAAGATTTTCATGAAAAAATTGACGTTGCTCGATGGTGGTTTGATGGTTGCTCGATGGTGGTTTGATGCAATTCTTGTAAGAGACATAATTTTTCACTCGAGTGTCCGTTTGTGGTGATTTTTTTGGTTATTTTTTGAGATCTACACATTATAGATGTTCACATACACATTTTGAAAGTTTAGAACTTGAAAACATACTATTGATGCAGTTTTTCGCCGACAGTGTATTAAGAAATAATAAGGTAGATTAGTGCTTAATGGTAAACTGTTATGAAAAATAAACAGAATTCACTCAAGAACACATAACTTTTACGTGGTTCAGTGGTTAAAATCCACATAGTCCATGAGTCAATATTATTGATGTTTCTCTCTCTATTTTGGCGGAGTTTTGGTATTACAGAATAATGGTCCCCTTTCCTATCCAATATTCCCAGTATTTATAGGGGAATTCCATGGACAGGTTTGGGTAACCACGTGAGTCAATCACGCATTTACATAATGTCTATAATTAATACAAATAATTCCCATTTATATTGGGATATGATTTGATAATAGAATAAATAGGTTCCTGCTATCTCAGATAATAAATATGACAGCCTGGTCATAAATAAACATGTAAACAGATCCTGAGTCTCTAGGGATCCCTAAGTATGCAATATTTTTTAATTACCACGAGCTGGATATCTCCCCCAAGCTCATGCTTCGACAACTATTTAATTCTGAGCTCGCACTTCACAACCATCATATCCTTAGTTCAAGATAAACTCAGGACGCCTAACACCATGTATGACCACTATGAATCTTGAGTTGCTCACATGGATAATAAGCAGATATTATTCCCCTTGGTTATTTCTCCGTGTATTTATCTGCCAGCTGTACTCGAGCTGAGTTAATGAGCTCGTGCTAAAATCAAGGTACAACATTTTCCCCCCAAGCACCTGCTCGTGTACGATGTCGTCACTTTCTGACCTACACAGTAGGGGCTTTTAGACTTATGTTACATAAAACCACGCCTCCCCACTACTCGAGTACTGGACACGTGGTCTATTGCGATTGGCATCTGTTTGGGTTTCGAGGACTGCAATAATTGTCTTGTCAACTTTTTGCCGATATTTGGTCTATTTAATCTTGGCCCTTAGATTTTGAACTAACCCAATTGGATGGCCCAGATTAATTTCCATAATTTACGTATAAATGAGATGGCCAAATTTCAAACCTCACCACCTTCGCATTTAAAAATTTCCCTTTTCTGAACTTCCAAGATTCCCTTATTTCTCAGAATCCCCAAAATTGTTCATCGTGCCCAGACATTCAGAAGCTTTCTAAGAGCTTCCCATTGCCAAGTCTACTCCCTCTAATCAGCGAACGTATTTTCCTGTAAGTATCTCATCCCTTGGTTTGACAAGTTTTTCCTTTTTTTTTATGGAGTTTCTGTTCTTATCTATGTTCATCCACAACACACATTATAGTTACTATTAGGCTATTTCTAAATGTTCATAGGGAATAGGTTTTGATTTAGGTTCAATGGGCTAGTCCAAATATGTTTTAGAAATAAGACCCATAAGACTGGGAAAATTTCTAGGTAAATCTGGGTAACCCTAATGGTGAATTGATTTAAAGAATACCCATTCGGGGTAAAGAAACTAAAGGGTCTTCAGGTTTAAAACCAGATAGCTTAGGATCTACGTTTTCTTGGGTGGTTTTGCACTAAACTGCTTCCCAAGGAAAGTAGAGGTCTGACATTTCTGACACACGGATCCCTAAATATCAAGGGGACTGTTGGGAAACCGAGTGCGCGTAGCTTAGGATATCAAGTGGCATCAGGCGATGGGACTGAGGCTAACTTTAGCTCGTTTAACCAAAATAAACTTGTTTTTTCCTTCACACTCTTGTGTCATAGTTATAGATCATCTTAGGTCGCCTACTAACTAGGCCGCTTTGTCATCAAGCGATCTGATGGCTCCTTTGAAAAAGAACGCTCCGAAGAAAAATGTCTCGAGCTCATCCTCTCAACACAAGAACAAGGGGAAGCAGGTCGCCTCCGATTCTCCCATCCCACACTTTGGTCCGGTGGTGGAGAAGGAGCTCGTTATTGAACCCAATGCTTATTTCGAGGTTGAGCATATAATCTCGAAAATCATAACTCAAGGGAAGGTCAACAAAATCCTGTTGAGTCAAAACATAGAAGTAGGATCTGGTAGTCTTCTCGCCCAACTTGCATTTGAGGGGGAACAGAGTTGTGCCCCCTTCCAGGATGATTGCGCGGCCTGGAGCGACAAGCATATGAAGGCTGGTGCCTTCCTTCCTTTGGACTAGTACTTCATGGACTTCATGAACTACATGAAACTGGCTCCATTCCAGCTCCCCCAAACTCCTACAAGCTTATGGCGGGGCTGAAGTATCTGTTCTTGAAACATGAGTGGGAGGTCCCCACCCTGGTAGACATACTATACTTCTTCTGACTCAAGGCTGGCCCTGATCAAAGAGGGCGAGGTGACTAATTTTATTACCTCGCACGGTTTCCCAACTCCGCCCCCGTCATTGAGCTTCCCAATCATCCAAATGACTATAAAGATCTGCTCTTTATGTCGAATGGCTTCAAGAACTGCGAACACCGGTACTTCAACCATCCTCATAAGTCTTATACCCTTAAAAAATCAGCTCATGAATTTTTGTTCCTTTAAAATATCTTTTTTGTACATGTCTTAATTGATTTTATTTCTCGTGCAACCATATTTGCGAGGACGGAAAAATCTGTGACCCTCGGGGGTCAATATGAGAAATTATCTGGTCTTCTCCCTGGCAAAAAGGATTATTGCCAGGTCATGAACGATGCCACCATGTTTGCATGTGACCTGATCGGAGAAGGGCAGACATTAGCTCTGAGGACCCGGGCTCCGCTCCCAACTATCCCCGAGCTTCCCGCTCCTCAAGAAGCCTTACCGGCCTATGAGGACAGCAAGGAGGAATAGGCTGAGGTGCCTCTTGTGCAGAAAAGATGGGCTCCCAAGGCTGTCTGGGGACCTGATCCAGACCGAGTTGCGTCAGGGGCAGTAGCCAGCCCCTCTGGCCAAGGTAACCCATATCTTTTTTAGGGAATTAGATAAGGTTGTTGTCGACTTTAGGTTAATTCGGTAAAACCCGAATCATCTCGTTATCCGACATCCTTCCAACCTGGATCTAAATGTAACCCTTCTCCAATGCGTAGACCACCTAGTGGTACGCTATGAAAATAGCTACCCTAGGGGCACAATAGTAGTTCATAACACCTTAAACTTTAGATCCGCCATTTTTTGAGGAATATGGGAAAAACCGTAGGACCTGGCCTTCTTTGCTCCAGGGTGCATATGCCTATGGGTTCAGACAATACGTAGACAAATCTAGCCCCGAGGAACGACCTGAACCCCCTAGGATCCAAGAAATATTAACTTTAGACTCCCCTTCTCCTCCATTAAATTGAGGGCCGGAGGTCGTGCCTATCCCACTCAAAACACCCGAGTTGGTGATAATAGACTCCTCCCCCAGCCCGGAGGGTAGGATCTTTGTTTTCTCTTTCTTTATAAATGCTTTTGACACAACTTTTTGTGAACTAACTCCCTTTGTTCTTTATAGGTGAAGAGATGAAACAACCAGGAGCTCCCGACCTGCGGACTACCTTTTAAGCCAAGAAAACTAGCAGGGGCCTCGTTGTGAAGAGGTCTCAGGTGGCGAAGAAGGCCACCCCTTCAACGGGGAATACCTCAAAATCCCCCGCCAAGGGTAAGGACACGGGCTCAGCTCGGGAACCAGCTCCGGTGACTTCTGTCACTATTGGGTAGGTTCCCCCTCCCCCACCTCAATTCATGCCTCCTCAAGTAATACAAACCGAGGTCCCCACCGTCAGAATACCAGTTGATCCTCAGGACCTGGAAAAGATCCCTGAAGCTTTTCGGGGTATCATATATGAGACTGCGACTCATATGGTGGGTCACGCTTATAACGCCAGCGCAAGGGACCTAAGGACCATTGAGGAGCGCAGTCCTGAGAACGTCCTTGAGTCCTCCATGGGGATGAATCTCACCATGAGTTCCTTTCCCATACTTGGTGGTGAAATTGTTTTGTTGTTTTTTTTATTGTGCTAACCTTATATTTTTTACTTGTTCAGTTATTTTGTAGTTCATCCTGGCCCAATACCGCAGCATAGCTCGTGCTAGGGCAAAAAATGAAGAGCTCTGGGCTGAGCTAGATGCTGCCAAGGAAGGTGAGCAGGCCGCTAAAGCTGCCCTGAAAAATGCTCAGAAGAAGGAGCAGGTTGCCCAGGCTACTCTCACCTCTTCCCAGGAAAGCAAGCAGGGTGTGAAGACCGTGCTATCTGCCTCCCAAGCTCAAACTGCCAAGATGAATCATCTTGTTGAATGTCTTTAGGTCGAGATTGGTGAGCTCAAGGAAAAATTACTCGAGGTCGAAGTGATAACTCTACAAAATAGAGTTATTTTACCACTTTTTATGTGCTAATTGTTGCTTAATTCTTGAGTTTTTAATTGATTTATTAAGTTTTTAAGTAATTTTGAATTTATTAGTCTTATTTTGATTTTATATATTTTTGTGTGTTTTTATAGTTATTTTGTTGTAATATATTGTAGTTTAATTATTTGAATTATTATTGTTAAGTTAGTGGTAAAAAAATGTTGTATTATTGAACTTAAGTATAAAATATAAATTAAGTTATAATTAATATTTTCAAAGAATTAAATTGATTTATTTTATAGTTGAAAATATTGTATTATGATTTATTTTATATTTATTTTGTAGAGAATTTATGCTCTTGAGAAGAAAGAAAAATGAAGGACAATATGGCATTTTGAAGAGTAAAGAAAAGAAAGAAAAAGTGGCAAATGTCAAAGAAATTGGCATTTTTTATAAGCCCAAATGAGCCCCTGCCACCTTCGGCCCAGTCCAGCAGGCCCAAGGCCCAATCTGTTCCACCATTGCCTCCAGCCTTCCATCATATAACCAAACCCCCCAGCCGTAACATCAAGTCCAGCCTCCTGCCAACATCTTCGGCCAACAACTTCCAACGGGCCCCTGTCCAGCTGCCTTCTATGACCCAGCCCCGCCAACTGTCCTCACCGACCCAGCAGCTTGCCACCAAGGTCTCCTTCAGCATTCAGTCAGCCCCCATGAGCCGCCTGCCCCAACTGCCAGCAACAGCCCAATTCGGCCCAGCCACCACTCCATGCATGCCTCAAATTCTTGAGCCCAACAATGTCTCATTTGTCTCCTTGTCCAAAAATACCACATTTTTACCCCACTTTCTACATATTTTACCTCACTTTCTACATATTTTACCCCAAAACATCATTATTACACCTTATAATTTACCTCTATTTTCCATATTATAATTAATTTAATCAATTTAATTAATTTAAATTGATTATTTTAATACATCATTTTTTGCTATAAATAAGGGATTTAGGGTGTCCATTTTAGGGAGAGAGGTTACCATACCAAAAACTCTACATATTTCAAAACCTCTCTATTCTCTTCATCTTCTTCTTCTTTTTATTTTTTTTCTATGTATTTTTAGAGGAAAAATTTGGGGGTTTCTCCTCCAAATTTTCCTATTTATGTTTGTAATTTTTAGTGTGTATTTTCTATTCTAGTTATGTGTTTCTAATCTTTTTAAGATTATTAAGGTGATGATGAAACAATATGTAACTAGATAGTATTTATTTTGTATGTTGAGTTCCCATTTTGTGCAACAAAATTTATGGAATTTTCTTCTTCAAATATCTTCTTTCATCTTAAATATCATGTATTTTGGATTGTTAGCACATATTTATACTTTGTTCTTCATTAGTGCAAAAACATAATATTCTTTATGTAAGATGTGTCATTAAATTGTACACATCCATGCTTAGAGCAAAAATATTAGGTTTTGCCTTATAAATAATCTTCATTGATTTATTTGTTATTTTAGTAGATTGATTTACACTAAATGCTTTGAAATTATAATTTTGAAAAGTGAAGAAAAATCCTATCTTTTTAGTAATAATTTGTGCTTAAAATTATAAATTTATTTAGAAAATGATAGTTTGATTTATTTTAACTATCACTAAAACTTGGGAATCAATGTACTTATAAATATTATTGAACTTATATTTTGTGGATTCTAATCCTTAATAATCTTATTTTACCATCTTCATTTCTATTATTAATTTATGTTATATATATTGTCTTTAATTTCTTTATTATTATCTTTTATTCTATTTTTATTGTTACAAATTCTCATCAATATTTGGAACTAGGTTAGAATTTATTAATTTTGGTTTAAAATAGTTTTCTTTTCGATTTTAGACAACTCCTTTGGGTTCAATCTCGTGCTTACACGAACACTATATTCCATATACGATTCGTGCGCTTGTGAGTTATAAATATTTAAAACATACTCGTTTTGGGTCCATCACAAAGCTAAAGCCAAGGAGGAAAAGGTGGCGTCTTCATCAGCCATGGAGGAAATGTTATACCATTGTTGGGCCTTCAACCATGATGGGAACTTCTCTTTTATGGAGCCCAGGTTATGGGATCCGTACCTTGCTAAATTCAAGGCTCGACTCTTGCAAGAATCATCAGAGACTGGTGAGGCGTCCAGAGTGGCGGAGGGAGGCGGCAAGGAGGTCATTTCTGCGGGGCGAGCTGATGGAGCCGAATGATCTTTTTTTTAGTTTTCTTTGTAATTGTCTAACAGCTTTTTGATATTAAACAATTGCCTTCAGGCTTAGTTCAAAGTTTTTTTCTCCTCGACGTGATAATATATTTGTTTGTCTTATATTAATATATATATATATCTAACTTTTGATCCATTCGTCTTTCCTTTATTAACTTCTCATGCTTATGAATCCTTAGACTCTTGTACATTCGAGATTTTAGGAATCGACTTTTAGATCAAGATAGATTTTATCAAACTTGGTTATGTCCAAGTTTTGTTTGCTTATTTGTATCATACCTGTTTAAGAATTAGGCCTCAAACCTAGTTATATCCAGGGTTTTTAATAATTTAAACTTAGTTCGCGCTAGGTTTATTGAAAACTCGAGCTTCTAGAAAGCCGTGAATAATCAATTTTTCCAAGCTTCTAAGTTTTTTAATCTTATCGAGCAGGCTTAGTTTTTCCAACCTCGAGTTATGTGTCCCCCCCCCCCCCCCAAGTAACCAGAATGTATAAACTTTCTTGGTTGCTTCTACAAATATGAGAACACGAGCTAATACAACACTAAGACATAGTTATTGAACAATCCATTTATTATTTAAACATAATGACTTTTATAAATAAGCCTTACATGGATGGTGGTACTATTGATAATACTTTTTTAAATGTAGAGCATTCCAAGTCTGTGGGACTACCTCCCCATTCAGCTGAGCTATCTTGAAACTTCCCTCACGCAAAACCTTAACGACCTGATATGGTCCCTCCCAGTTCAGGCCTAATACACCATCCTTGGGGTCCTTATTAGCCAAAAAGACCCTTCAAAGAACTAGGTAGCCTAACCCCAGTCTATGACTCTTGACTTTCGAATTGAAATAGCGAGTGATCTTTTGTTGATAATAGGCGAGTTGTAGTCGCGATTCCTCTCGTTTTTCTTCGATTAGATCGAGGGATGCGTTAAGTAATCCATTATTCTGATCTTGATCAAATGTCCTTTGCCTGTGAGTAGTTACCATTGCTTCTATTAGAAGCATGGCCTCGCTTTTGAAAGTCAAGGAAAAAGGAGTATGCCCCGTGGAGGTCCCTCCCCATTCAGCTGAGCTATCTTGAAACTTCCCTCACGCAAAACCTTAACGACCTGATATGGTCCCTCCCAGTTCAGGCCTAATACACCATCCTTGGGGTCCTTATTAGCCAAAAAGATCCTTCAGAGAACTAGGTAGCCTAACCCCAGTCTATGACTCTTGACTTTCGAATTGAAATAGCGAGTGATTTTTTGTTGATAATAGGCGAGTTGTAGTCGCGATTCCCCTCGTTTTTCTTCGATTAGATCGAGGGATGCGTTAAGTAATCCATTATTCTGATCTTGATCAAATGTCCTTTGCCTGTGAGTAGTTACCATTGCTTCTATTAGAAGCATGGCCTCGCTTTTGAAAGTCAAGGAAAAAGGAGTATGCCCCGTGGAGGTCCTGTGAGAAGTTCGGTAGGCCCAAAGTACTTGCGGGAGCTATTCGGGCCATAGTCCTTTGGCTTCATCAAACCTCTTCTTCAGGCTTGCCTTAAGGGTTTTGTTTACAACCTTGACCTGCCCGTTGGCCTGTGGATATGCTACTGAGGAGAAGCTCTTAGTGATGCCATATTTTTTCACAGAAGTCAGTGAAGAGATCAATGTCGAACTGTGTCCTGTTGTCTGACACGATCTTTTTAGGAAGCCCAAACCGACATAGAATACTCTTCACCATGAAGTCCAGGACTCTTTTTGAAGTGATGGTTGCCAGAGGCTCGGCTTCTACCCACATTATGAAATAGTCAATCGCCACCACCGCATAATGAACTCTCCCTTTTGCCATAAGTAGGGAGCCTATTAGGTTGATTCCCCATACTACAAATGGCCATGGGGATGAAATCATCATTAGCTCGACCGGAGCAGCTCGAGCAACCATAGCAAAACGCTGGCATTTGTCGCACTTCTGAACATACGAGATTGAGTCTTTCGTTAAAGTGGGCCAAAAATGGCCCTACCTCAGTATCTTCAGTGCTAGGTTTTGCCCCCCAGTATGATCTCCACAAAATCCTTCGTGTATTTCTCA
This sequence comes from Humulus lupulus, assembly GCF_963169125.1. Taxonomy (NCBI): domain Eukaryota; kingdom Viridiplantae; phylum Streptophyta; class Magnoliopsida; order Rosales; family Cannabaceae; genus Humulus; species Humulus lupulus. Next base: position 150,606,020 of record NC_084797.1, on the reverse strand, counting down.
TAAAATGGTTTTGGCTTCCTCGGGCAAAACACATCGTAGGAGAGGCAACGAATGACCACATCAATACAAGGTTCCATCTACTATTACGTATTGCGGAGCTTGATAAAGTATTTTTTTCTTCTTTTCTATCGTCAGGTAAATTTCTTGTTGCGAGGTATTCCATAATGGGAGTCATCCAGGTCGGTCTTATGTCGATCATTTTGACCTCTATCATTTATTCTGTCACACTCGGACTCTCCAAGAACTCTACTGGCACTACATTCAATGTTTCAGCTTCTTTTGTGGTGGCAAGTCGTGCCAAAGCGTCAACATTAGAATTCTGCTCACGGGGTATCTGTTCAACAGAATTGTACTCAAATTCAGACAATTCTCCCTTTACCTTAGCTAGGTAGGCCACCATCTTGGTACCTCGAGCTTGATATTCTCCCAATACCTGATTGACCATGAGCTGAGAATCATTATAGCATTGGATGGCTTTCGCCTTGAGCTCCCTTGCCACTCTCAACCCTGCTAGTAAGGCCTCATATTCGACTTCGTTGTTGAATGCCTTGAATCTGAATCTCAGAGCTGTATGAAATCGATGCCCTTCTGGTGAGATTAAGATGGTCTCAGTTCCTGATCCATTCTCGTTCGATGATCCATCCACAAAGATTTTCCATAACTCCTGCACTGGCTCCCTCAAGAGCTCCTCTAGAAATCCAGTGCACTCAGCCATAAAATCGGCAAGGGCCTGATTTTTTATCAAGGTATGTGGTACGTATAATATCTCTAATTGGCTAAGTTCGATGTCCCATTTCAAAAGACGTCCTGATGTTTCAGGTTTTTGCAAAACCTGCCTTAAAGCTTGGTAGGTCATGACGTTGATTGAATATGGTTGGAGCTTTCTGGAAGCCAATATCAGACAAAATGCCAGTTTTTCTATCAGTGGGTATTGTAAATGTTGAGTAATATCCTAAGAAATATTTGAAATAGTGTTCATTCTTGAAGGCTTTGTATAGCAAGGTCTGATGTGCCTACATTAGGGTGATAAGCTCAAGTGTCAAGATGCATAGACAATGCATCCAAGTATAAGTCTTCAAGGGCTGTCATGTGAGGAACTCACCATGTAAGGCTACCCTATGTCTCGTTATGCGAGGCTGCCTTGTGCCGTGCCGTGCGAGGCTCCCATGCGCACCCTAGTACCCGAACACGAGTACCCCGAGGCACCACCCTCGCTATGCGAGGTTCAACGCTAGCCTCCTGCGCGCCGCGTCTACGCGAAGCGTCGCACCTAGCCTCCGTGTGATCACCATAGGCCAGCCTCGCTACTTCTCACGGGTCCCGCGCCCATAGGCGCATTCGTCCACACCATAGGCCAGCCTCGCTACTTCTCATGGGTCCTGCGCCCATAGGTGGACGCATCTGCACCTTAGGCCAGCCTCGCTATGCGAGGCACCCTCACTATGCGATGGTGCAGCCTCGCTACATCTCACATGTACACCTTGTCCCACCACAAACACCCCCGCGCCTTGGTTTCTCATGACATGTAAAGTTTGGAGCCTCCTCGATATATGTACAAGGAACACTTGGAAACACCATATGGGTATGTCATGTAATCATTAGGTGCCAACACATGAATTGATGAGGACAACTGGGTACAAGGTTCGTACATTGATATAGGATGTACGATCATGAAGAGGTCAGAGGCGTGGCCCTGTCATCTGCGTCTAATGAGTAGTGGCGGTACGAACTTGTACGGAGAGTGGAGGCACTACCTGAGCACCCCCGACCATATTCCAGAGTCCACAGTACAATGTCCTGCACCACTACTTTGGCATTGTCAGGGTAGACACCACTATGTCCTAAGCCACTACCCTGACCCTATACCTGCATACATCCATGTCCCCTGGGACCTACTTGTATCAGGGACCAATAGAGCTCACTTATAAATAGGTTTCGACCCCTCAGGTTAAGGAGTTGGAAACTGATTGTATGGGGAGACGTTTAAGAAATATATGATCTTTGTTCCATTGTATTTATGTATTTTCTGCTGATTCAAGTTCTTTCCATCTTATTCTTAGCCATCTTTAATAGAATAATTTGAGTTTTCTAACCTTAAATCATTGACGAGTTCTTACCGTCAAGAGTTTGGCGCCGTCTGTGGGAAGTATAAGTGTCAAGCCACTATTCTTCCATTAGTTCTGATAGGAAGAAATGCCAAGACGTTCTAAATGACTGAGAGAGCCACGAGAGGTGGAGGTCCACCTTGATGGAGATCAGCTGAAGGCCTCCATGAAGAACCCTCATCTGCCCAGAGATATGGAGGCCCCAAAGGAACCCGAGGTTCACGAAGTTGAGAGAGAGGCCTCATCCCCAGCCGTCCCTCCAGATGAGAATCATCCGAGTTCAACAGCTGCCCCTACAAAAGATGCCAGCGAATTCCCGCCCCCAAGGCCGCCACAGGTACCAAACTCCGGCTGGCAGGATCCAGGCCCATCGACGCACATACCTGACAAGCATCCCCAGGTCAATTCTGTGAGCTTGAGTTCTAGGTATTGATTCTATGAAGAGGAGATATGTGAACTACACCACAAGAACCAAAGGCTTGAAACCACCTTAGAGAACATGCAAGAGGTGTTAAATGGCCTGTTGCAAGGGAAGTCAAACATATCTCTCCCTAAGCAAAAAGAGAGAGGTCAAGAGGGGGCAGAGACCACTGTCCCAGTAGACGATGGGAGGACTCAACTCTCCACCAGTAATACCCCCCAGGCAAAGCAGCATGAACGTCCCGGACCACCGAAGCAGGACGAACATCCCAGACCACCGAAGCAGCCTCCGAGGCCAGAGCAGAAGAACAACGCTGGCCCTCATAACGACATCAAAGTCACCTCAAGGAGAACACCCTCAGTTCTACGAGAGGAGCTCAACAAGAAAATGGCGGATAAAAGGACTACACCTCCTTTGCTTTGTTGTCACATTGAAAGGAATTGCGTACAAATGGTTCAAGAGACTTCGACCAGGGTCCATCAAGTCTTGGCAGTAGTTTTTCTGATGAATTTCTCCAACAACATCACGTCGTGCATGATTACACAATGCTAGACACCAGCCTCGCCAACATGAAGTAGGGAGAAAATGAGAGTCTAAAGGGCTACATTCACAGGTTTAACATGGAGGCAGCCAAAGTAGGGAACCTGACCCACAGGGAGTTAAAAATGGCCATCACAGTGGAGTGCGTCCGGGAAGCAAGTTATGGGATAATATGCTCAAAAGGGAAGTCACTGACCTAGATGACTTCTACGAGAGGGCACAAAATTACATTCGTGTGGAGGATGGCCATGCGAAAGGCAGGAAAAAGTGAGTCCCATGTAAAGCCCCCAGTCAATGAAGGGTCGAATGGAGCGAAGAAGAAGAGGGTGTATGAAGGGTCGAGAGATGATCAACAGAGAAGGTCCAAACACGAAAGCGACCATAGGCAAATGGCTTACACCTTCTATACGAGCCTGACGGACACCAGAGAGCATATCTACCTCACAAATGAGGATCAGGTTCCCTTCAAAAGGCCCCCATCGATGAGAAAAGACCGATCCAAGAAGGACCCTAGCAAATACTGTCAGTACCACAAGGATATCGACCATACCATAGCAGAATGTACCCATTTGAAGGAAGAAATTGAAGAGCTCATCCGAAGGGGACACTTGGGCCAATATATCAGAAGGGAGAAGCAGAAATTGGAGGACGTGCTAATGATACCTCGGACACAAGGAGGAGCCCCAGAGATACAAGGAGAAGTGAGAACGATCTTTGGAGGTCCGGGGTTTGGGGGAGAGTCCAGGAAGGGTCGAGACAGGTACGCTAGAGAAGCCAGACGGAGTCCACCACCGTGTGTCATGAGTTTGGAGCAGCAACCCCTGAAAAGCTTTAAGGGAGAAAATGACTCAATCACTTTCACAGAGGAGGATGCACGAGGGGTTCACTTTCCCCATAATGATCCTTTGGTGTTGACAGTTCAATTGGCCAACATGCAGGTGCATCGGGTCCTCGTAGAGAATGGAAGTTCCATAGATATCTTATATCGCCCCGCCTTGGAGAAGATGGGTTTTGTAACGCCCTACATCCTTAGAGCCGTTACTAAGTGAGTTTTAAGACAAAACAGTGCAATGAACTCGCTAACCGAGGTTTTGAAACAAAAGTGTGACTAATAAAAAGTTAAGGCTGTACTCTTTGAAAATGCGTTGACTCAATAAAAACTTCTAGTATTTAAACAATTGGGATCCCAAAATAAGGTTTGAAAACTATTTACATCATGAAATAAGTTTACAGTTGATCGGTTACAAAATCATAGATTATTACAGCCATTTTCGAATAAACCCCCAACCAAAGCAGTCGGGCAGGCCAAACATGTACGCATCGCTTCACGCTCTCCGTACTCATGGTTGGTTGACTCAATCATTGCCCTTACCTGCAACACAGAGCACCCGTGAGCCGAAGCCCAGCAAGAAAACTCATGCAGAACATAACATATGCAACGTATTCAGTTTATCATAACAGATAATCCACAATTAAACAAGTCAATCATTAGACTAAGCAAACACGGCCATGCCGCCCCAGAGCCTTACCGAAGCCTGGGGTATCGGTTCTCACCGCGAGGATAACTCATGTATCCCTTGGGTCCCACCCTGAATATAGCATCCCATGTGCTAGGTGTTACTTTTGGCCCACGGCCGCCCCGGCTTACGCCGTACCCGGCCCACGGCCGCCCCGGCTTACGCCGTACTCGGCCCTTGCCGCTCATTTCATCATAATCACACATATAGTACATTCAAAATAATCATTCACTCACATCATGATTCATTTAAGGTTTAAACATTTGCACATAATACAATCTGGGGCCATGCCCTAACCTCGGGTGTTATAGTTTTCTTACCTGCACACCGAGCCTCCTGATGCACTTAAGCCACGAGCACGGTCCTCAAGCACGAGCCTCACCAACAACCTAGTCACAACACACAAGAAACATCCCTCAATACTAATCAACCCAAAACCACTTCCCGGGACCAATCCCGCACTCTCGGGACTTCTAAAACCTTAAAACAACACCCCGGAGTCATCCCCCGAACCCCCGGAGCAAAGGCCTAAAATTGCCTAAAAATGATGCCCTGAAATTTGCCTTGTGCCGCGGCACCACATCCTTGTGCCGCGGCACCCACCAGCCAGAGGCTCCCTTGCCGCGGCACGAAAAACTTGTGTCGCGGCACGCCTTCGCAGACCCAGAATTCTGGGTTTTCTCCTGCGTTTTCTCCGAGCTAAAACCTTCCCAATTCATACTAAACCAATACCCAAACCCCAAAATCATTTTCAAACATCAAATAGACTATATAACAACCCATAACTCAAGGTTCAAGCTCAAAACATCAATACACCCAAGATTCACACCCATTGATTCCTATTTTCAGCAACTCATCCCAAAACTCAAACAACTAACTCTAGCTCTAGATTTTACAATTCAAAACAGAAATCAAAACTTAGGTATGTATAAAGCTCTTACCTCCAATGGAGAATCCACACAAGGCTTGCTTGACCCCTTCCTAGACTCCCACTTCTCCTTATCTTCTTCTTCTTCTTCTTCTTCCTCATGCCCTAGCTTTTCCCTCTCATTTCTCTTCTCTTCAAACTCTATCAAGACTAAACATAAATAAGCCCCAAACCGTACACCCCATATACACAGCCCAAATTTGTCTATTAACCTTGCCAAATGACCACTTTACCCTTACTTACCTATCTTTTCCTACTTAAACCTCAAGGGCACTTAAGTCCTTTCATTTCTATTTCATTTCTACCATTTTCTCTCTAAAAGTTGTTACTCTCAGCAGTAACTAATGGTTACCCAGGTTACTAAATCTCCAATAACCATTACCCGCTAAATCTCAACTTAACCATAAAATTCCCGAGGTACCCCTAGGCTCCTCCCGAGCCGGGTACAGAAATCCCGTTGCAACTCTTGAGTTAACTAGCTCTCTAGGACCGTCTCGGCACGTGCATCACAATAATACAACCACACCCACGTGGTACAATTCACAGAATACAATTATCACATATCAATACCGTTATGCCAATCATGGCCAAAATTACATTTACGCCCTTCTAACACGATCCGGGCCTACATGCATACTAGTATACATAGTCATGCATCTCAGATAAACAAATAGTCAAATAACGTGCTTTAAATCATAACCATGCATTTAATTCATAAAATCACACATAAATCCCAACCTGCCCTCCTGGCACACTAATCAAGGTCCTTAAGCCTTATTAGCGAATTTGGGTCGTTACAACTATCCCCTCCTCATAAAAATTTCGTCCTCGAAATTTATCCAACATATCAGTCAATAAACCCGCAGCTCTTGGCCATAACTTCCAAGGTCCACCGCCTTTACTTTACTTTTCAACAACAGTCTTACAGGAGTAACAATCTTGCCTCACAAGATCTTGTCTCACGGCCATACTCTCGATAGCCTTTCGCTACACCGCAACCCTGCCGAAGCCCAGGGTCTGCCTAGGTTACAATGGCCAATTCATTGTCTTATTCCTGATTCCAGAGATTCTCAAACGTCATCACCTCTACTAGGTGGGATCAGCTTGTAGGCCCCGCTGGCCTAATACTTAATACAACTTCAGAATTTTAGGCTGAATTAAGAGTCAGAACTCTCCCTTCGTCCTCTGAACACCTTACCAATCCTCGTTTGTTATTACGCAGAGACGCAGCTCTTTCCTTCCGGAACTTTATTTCCTCATAAATTAGCAATTTACCAACTCTTTAATCTTTCAAAATAGGCAGACACTCCTGCCTTAAGAAGTTTCAACGACTTCTTTGGCTTTCACTCTGAACTAAAGCCAAACTGTAGCATTCACTATCCTTCACCTCTTACCAAGCCCTATGTCGCGTTACACTAATCAAGACACCAGCAATTGCCACCACGACTAATCCATCAGGGATTACACTTCCCTTAATACCTCAAGTATTCGCCTACTCAGCGCTCAACTCGATAAGACATTTGATAACTTTCAGACTGCCAATCACTTGCAATCAACTGATAATTCCAGGTTCCCACTCTGTTCTTTTTGTCCTCTAAATCCATTCCAACAATTTAAAATACTCTTGGGTCTCAATTCCGTATCATCGACGTTTTACCCTGCTACCAGTTCCCCTGAACCAACTACATCAACTCAAACCACCGAGTTAAAAATTTTTCATGTCCAATCACTTTACTCAAGGTCCAAAGTGGTCTATTCCCGTGATACACTACCACATCACCTAACCCCTCAGGGTCCAAAGGAAAACACAAGATTCCGTCACCCGCTCGACCCTCCCGGTACGACGTACCCTAGGAGGTGGAATGATGTCCATACAGAACCCTCATTCAAAACCAAATCCTATCTGGATCCTTCACTCGATCCTGGTATCCTACTTGTACCACCATGACAGGGTCCTTCCCTGTTTCAACTCAAGCCAACACTTTGAATTCCATAGCTCAGTGACACCCACCAGCTAATCATTGCCTACTAACATTATGCCAATCTCAGACGTTGCCTTGTCTATTCTATTACAATTTATGGCGTTATCCTTTGACTTATACATGCCTCACAGCTAGGAGTTCCGCCTCCAATTACATCGCCCTTCTTTCAATCAAGGATTTCAAACACTGATCATCCGTCTGTTACTTTTCACCGCACTGAGTCTCAATGATAACCTTTCTTACTAATACTCAAGACTTAAGTTCCTTATGCCATACACAACGGTCGACTTAATGTTCCAAGTGCATCAACCATGATCCATTCTGTCGCCTCCCGCAAGGTTTAATCCATCCTTGCATCAATTTAATCCTGGGCGTGCCCAACCCGTGATGCACTCCCACATTTTCATAACCTTACCATAGATCAGGTCCTTTATGAAATCACTCTTTACTTAACCAAAACACACGCAAATTCCATCATCGTCCGTAACCAATCAAATCTTACCTTGTCTTCTGAATTTCTTTCTGATTTGACACCACTCAATCCATCTAACCTCAAACTTTACTGTTCTTCTCATCTCTGATGTAGTAATCTTCGGAGGTGCTTATGCAGTAGATGACGCGCTTACCAGTCTTGTTATGCCTTCAATTCTTTGGATGTTCTTCATTAGCTTCCTTGCGGCTTCAGATCAAATCTCCTCATACCTGTCCTTTCTTCTTGTAGCTCTATTCTGAATACTCTTGACGACTCCCAAACTAACACTCCGTAGAACCTTACCTGAGACACCGCCTTCTGGGTACTAACGTCTTCAGCCTAATAATCAGTTGCTCACCATTTCCGTCTGGGAGTAATCCACATGCACTGCTCGTGAGCTTGAAGGGGACTTGTCCATACCGTTCACTCATTCTCCGCCTAAAGAATTTACCTGTGCTGCTGCAGCTTGAACAGTTCCAGAATCCTTGTTACCAATTTCTCACACCCTACCCGGTGCCACCTAATCAATTCACGAAAAGTCTTTATCCTTGGTTTCCAACTGGTAAAATCCAGGTCCTAGATCAACTCTTGGAGACATCGTCCCATCTTGTATCCAACATTAAACTTTTGTTCTAACCCGACGATGCCAACAATCCCCGCAGTATAGCACACTGGCTATACCAGGCTCAGATTCCTTCGATTGCTTCAATAGACTTTCTGTCGGCCAAAACCGTCTTTTACAACACTCCTTATACCGATCCTTATCTGTAGTCTGACCTTGAAGTATCCCCTAAATCTTTCTTTACATACCCACGTAATTTTTCCACTGATCAGCTCTGTCTCCTTTACGTACTCCAGATGATATCCTCAACAATTCATCTGCCAGAGTTTCTAATTCCTTCTCAATAAGTATTACTGTCCTCGGCCTCTCAAATGGCACCTTTGAGGCAACCTCTCTATGTCCATCTCCCTCTCGGAACATTCCCAACACCGAGCCCTTCCAGTTCGTTACATGTCCAAAGCATAAGCTCGTCAGTTAAATGCTCATCCTTGAGGACTCAGCCTCGAACCTCGAATGTATCGATGCATTCCAGTTCTCCGTTTCCCGCACCATGGGAAATCCATCCTAACATCTCGAGTCATTCTACGTAGAAGTCATGCCCTCACCTGGCCTCCTCTCAGGTGGCATCCTCTTCCTCATGTATACCAATAACCTCCCTGGTTCCTATCGCCATCTTGACAACCACCTTAGTAACCAAACTTCTTTCAAAGCTCAAATTAGGTGCCCAAGCACTGTCTGGGGTCCTTTCCCCTCAAAAGTGAGAATCCGACTTCACTGCGTTCTATCACCACAAGTACCATCTTATCAATCAGACTTTTCCCCCTTTCTGGCAAACTAGAAGCCATAGAACTATCCGGGGTCCCTTTAACTTGATTATCACAAATCTATCCTTACTAATTCCATCAAAGGAAGCACCGCCCTTGCGGCTCTATCACTCATGCTCTAAACATCAACCATCAGTTCCTCGAACAACATGGCCCTCTCCGCCATCCACATGCAGACGATAAACTCATACCTCAGAGCAGCCCAAATACCTTAGACTATTCCCGATCTTAAATCCTTAAATGGGTCGTCATCAATTCCGGATACATCCATCAGTATAACTTTCCGAAATGAATTACCCAGATCACCAAACCCATTGATTTACACTGTTGTTACCCCCAACAGTCCAAGCCAAACTTATAAGCCCACCAATCTCCATGGTGCAAATCATGTCTTTAAAATCTCTTCTAACCTTTCATCATATAGGTCCTTCCAAACCCATTAAGCCAGTACCTCAGCCCGAGTACCAAATCCGGGTACCTCTCTGCCTCAACATTAACACGACCCTCTAATCAGGATCCCTCATCCCCTTAACCAAGGGTGGAATTAACTCTGCTCGTCTATTGATAAATCCCTTGCCAACTCGAGCTCTCCTCAAAACCCGAGGATAACACCCCTTAAACCTCTCATGTAATACCTTTATCTGTCCATACCTCACAGTAAACCAACACTGGTAACCTTACTGTTAACACATCGGAATCAGCTAGTTTCCCCAAAGGAATCCACTGTTCTTCTATCCCATCTCAACTAACAAACTCCACAGCTAGCTCACACACTAGTGATCCTCTGCTGCTACTTTCAGGGGTAACTGGAGATCTCAATTCCAACTTATATCTAAAACCCCCTTTCAACACAATATCACGTCCACAAAACCCTTCTAGGAACCAACAACTCAAGTTCATCCGTCCAAACCGACCAAACTCCTGAACTCAGAGGTTCATACTCTGAACCAACTCACAACTAAATCCAAATATCCACAGGTATAATGCACACACAAGCATATACTAGGTCAAATCCACAATGATATACGTTTAGCTACCAGATTCAATCGTTACTAAGTAAATCCATACTTATCATGCTTCGAACAAGCCAATATACAAATATAACTAATGAATTAAATCCAGAAAATTAACCACATACACTCAATATGCGAACCATTATGCCAATATTCATCCACATACATAATAGTATTATTCAGCATGCATCAATCCCAACATGCAATAGTCAAGGGCCAGGCCCTATCAGTATCTCATGCATATGTCATTTCATTCCCCATGCTCCATATAAATAAGCAGGCAAACAGGCATTCAAACATATATTTAGACATGTCCATCACTCATACCAACCAACCCTGAGTCGAGCTTGTCACTGACAGCGAGCGTACATGTTCGGTCGATCTCCAGAACCAATAAACCTTGGCTCGCTCTGATACCAAGTTGTAACGCCCTACATCCTTAGAGCCGTTACTAAGTGAGTTTTAAGACAAAACAGTGCAATGAACTCGCTAACCGAGGTTTTGAAACAAAAGTGTGACTAATAAAAAGTTAAGGCTGTACTCTTTGAAAATGCGTTGACTCAATAAAAACTTCTAGTATTTAAACAATTGGGATCCCAAAATAAGGTTTGAAAACTATTTACATCATGAAATAAGTTTACAGTTGATCGGTTACAAAATCATAGATTATTACAGCCATTTTCGAATAAACCCCCAACCAAAGCAGTCGGGCAGGCCAAACATGTACGCATCGCTTCACGCTCTCCGTACTCATGGTTGGTTGACTCAATCATTGCCCTTACCTGCAACACAGAGCACCCGTGAGCCGAAGCCCAGCAAGAAAACTCATGCAGAACATAACATATGCAACGTATTCAGTTTATCATAACAGATAATCCACAATTAAACAAGTCAATCATTAGACTAAGCAAACACGGCCATGCCGCCCCAGAGCCTTACCGAAGCCTGGGGTATCGGTTCTCACCGCGAGGATAACTCATGTATCCCTTGGGTCCCACCCTGAATATAGCATCCCATGTGCTAGGTGTTACTTTTGGCCCACGGCCGCCCCGGCTTACGCCGTACCCGGCCCACGGCCGCCCCGGCTTACGCCGTACTCGGCCCTTGCCGCTCATTTCATCATAATCACACATATAGTACATTCAAAATAATCATTCACTCACATCATGATTCATTTAAGGTTTAAACATTTGCACATAATACAATCTGGGGCCATGCCCTAACCTCGGGTGTTATAGTTTTCTTACCTGCACACCGAGCCTCCTGATGCACTTAAGCCACGAGCACGGTCCTCAAGCACGAGCCTCACCAACAACCTAGTCACAACACACAAGAAACATCCCTCAATACTAATCAACCCAAAACCACTTCCCGGGACCAATCCCGCACTCTCGGGACTTCTAAAACCTTAAAACAACACCCCGGAGTCATCCCCCGAACCCCCGGAGCAAAGGCCTAAAATTGCCTAAAAATGATGCCCTGAAATTTGCCTTGTGCCGCGGCACCACATCCTTGTGCCGCGGCACCCACCAGCCAGAGGCTCCCTTGCCGCGGCACGAAAAACTTGTGTCGCGGCACGCCTTCGCAGACCCAGAATTCTGGGTTTTCTCCTGCGTTTTCTCCGAGCTAAAACCTTCCCAATTCATACTAAACCAATACCCAAACCCCAAAATCATTTTCAAACATCAAATAGACTATATAACAACCCATAACTCAAGGTTCAAGCTCAAAACATCAATACACCCAAGATTCACACCCATTGATTCCTATTTTCAGCAACTCATCCCAAAACTCAAACAACTAACTCTAGCTCTAGATTTTACAATTCAAAACAGAAATCAAAACTTAGGTATGTATAAAGCTCTTACCTCCAATGGAGAATCCACACAAGGCTTGCTTGACCCCTTCCTAGACTCCCACTTCTCCTTCTCTTCTTCTTCTTCTTCTTCTTCTTCCTCATGCCCTAGCTTTTCCCTCTCATTTCTCTTCTCTTCAAACTCTATCAAGACTAAACATAAATAAGCCCCAAACCGTACACCCCATATACACAGCCCAAATTTGTCTATTAACCTTGCCAAATGACCACTTTACCCTTACTTACCTATCTTTTCCTACTTAAACCTCAAGGGCACTTAAGTCCTTTCATTTCTATTTCATTTCTACCATTTTCTCTCTAAAAGTTGTTACTCTCAGCAGTAACTAATGGTTACCCAGGTTACTAAATCTCCAATAACCATTACCCACTAAATCTCAACTTAACCATAAAATTCCCGAGGTACCCCTAGGCTCCTCCCGAGCCGGGTACAGAAATCCCGTTGCAACTCTTGAGTTAACTAGCTCTCTAGGACCGTCTCGGCACGTGCATCACAATAATACAACCACACCCACGTGGTACAATTCACAGAATACAATTATCACATATCAATACCGTTATGCCAATCATGGCCAAAATTACATTTACGCCCTTCTAACACGATCCGGGCCTACATGCATACTAGTATACATAGTCATGCATCTCAGATAAACAAATAGTCAAATAACGTGCTTTAAATCATAACCATGCATTTAATTCATAAAATCACACATAAATCCCAACCTGCCCTCCTGGCACACTAATCAAGGTCCTTAAGCCTTATTAGCGAATTTGGGTCGTTACAGGTTTGGGTGTCAGACACTTGAAACCCTGTCAATCCTCCTTATACGGATTCACAGGGGACTTGATACAACCCTTAGGGGTAATCGAATTGGCACTCACCATGGGAGAACAACCCAGACAGACCACAGTCATGGCAAACTTTGTCGTAGCAGATTGTGCTTCAGCTTTCAATGCGGTATTGGGGAGACCATCCCTAAGAGAATTGAAAGCGATAACTTCAATATATCACCTTGTCGTCAAGTTCCCAACTCCTGGTGGAGTAGCGAGTATGAAAGGAGAACGAAAGAGAGGCAAGGGAGTGTTATAACATCTCCCTTCGCACGTCTGTGAAACCGCGATAACCGATGGCGATGGTGGTACATGGGGGCGCAAACCCACAGGAACTAGACCCCAGAATCATGGAGGAGCCAGGGGCTGAACCTGTGGAGGAGGTAGAGGAAATCATGGTGATGGAAGAGCCATTATGAAAGTTGAAGGTGGGAAAAAGCCTTTAGAGTGACGCAAAGGAGAAGTTGGTAAGGTTTTTGAAGGACAATCTGGATGTGTTTGCTTGGAGTCACGAAGACATGGTAGGAATAGATCCAGCCATCATGTGCCACCATTTGAATATTGCCTCCGAGGCAAGGCCCATTAGGCAGAAAAGGCGAGTGCTTGACCTAGAGAGGTACGCAGCCTTAAAGGAGGAGGTGGACAAGTTGAAGGCCAATGGGTTCATCCGCGAATCCTTCTATCCTATATGGGTGTCGAACCCGGTGCTAGTGCCGAAACTGAATGGAAATGGAGGACTTGCATTGACTTCTCAAACCTCAATAAGGCTTGTCCTAAGGACAGTTTTCCACTTCCAAGGATAGATCAGTTGGTGGATGCAACAGTCAGGCACGAGTTACTTAGCTTTATGGATGCCTACTCTGGATACAACCAGATACCTATGAACCCAGCCGCCGAAGAGCATACATCATTTATAACGGATAAAGGACTCTACTGTTATAAGGTGATGCCTTTTGGATTAAAGAATGTGGGTGCCACCTATCACAGATTAGTGAACAAAATGTTCGCTAACTAGATAGGGAGGAACATGGAGGTATACGTTGATGATATGCTGGTGAAGACCAAAAATGCCACAAAACTCAACAAAGACCTAGGAGAGATGTTTGACACACTCAGGAAGTACCGAATGAAGTTGAATCCACTTAAGTGCACTTTCGGTGTATCCTCGGGAAAGTTCTTAGGTTTCATGGTCAACTTCAGAGGCATTGAAGCTAATCCTGATAAGATAAAGGCCCTAATAGAAATGAGCCCACCCAAGAACAGGAAGGAGATGCAATGTCAAATGGGACGGGTGGCAGCCATTAATAGATTCATCTCGAGGTCTACAGACAAGTGCCTCCCCTTCTTCAATATCCTTAAAGGGAGCAAAAAGTTCGCTTGGGATGAAGAATGTGAGGATGTTTTTATCAAGCTGAAGGAACACTTAGGGAAGCCACCCTTGTTGGCAAAACCTGAAAGGGGCGAAAGGCTATACTTATACTTGGCGGTATCCGAGCATGCCATAAGTGCTGCCCTGGTTAAAGGAGAGAAGAAGCACTAGCAACTTGTGTACTACGTCAGTAACGGTTAGTAGATGTGAAGAACCGATACCCGGAGATAGAGAAGTTGGCATACGCGTTAGTTGTGGCTTCAAGGAATTTGAGGCCCTATTTCCATGCCCATGCAATCGAAGTACTCACCAATAGCCCTTTAAGGCAGGGCTTGCATAAACCTGAAACCTCGAGGAGACTGATGAAGTGGTCGATAGAGTTGAGTCAATTCAACATCACTTAATACCCCAAGGACCTCCACCAATGGACAAATGCTCGCAGACTTCATAGTGGAGTTCACCTATCGACCAAATGGAGGAGGAGATGAAGAAAAGGGGCAGTCATTCATAGAAGGAGAGCCAAGGAGTTCTGAAGAATGGAGCCTGCATGTGGATGGAGCATCCAACGAAGGAGGATCTGGAGTAGGTATCATGATGACTGGACCCAAAGGACACAGGATGTACTACGCGATACGGTTTGGGTTTGAAGCCTCGAACAATGAGGTGAAATACAAAGCGCTTCCATCGGGGTTGCGGTTGGCCCAGAGGCTAAAGGTAACGCATCTACATATTTTTAGTGACTCACAGTTGGTGGTATTCCAGGTGAAGGGTGAGTATCAAGCGAGGGGTCCCAAGATGGCTGCATACTTTGAAAGGGTGAGAGGCTATTTGGGGCAGTTGGTGGAGTATAGCATAAAGAAAATCCTGAGAGAGAGGAATACCCATGCTGATGCCCTCGCGAAGCTGGCTTCCACTAAAGATGGGGATATCCTTGAATCAGTACCTGTGGAATACTTACCAAGGCCAAGCATCGTTAATTTAGACGTTCACATGGTCAGCATCCCAAAGGAGTCATGGGCTGACCCAATTATAAGCTACCTAAAGGATGGAGTTGTGCCAACAGACAAGAGAGAGGCTCGGAGGCTAGTGTATAAGGCAGCCCGATACACCTTGGTAGACGGGATCTTATACAAGAGGGGGTTTTCTGTGCCACTCTTGCGATGTGTTGACGAGGAAGAGGTTGTGGAGGTATTGTATGAAATACATGAGGGTGAATGCGGCAACCATGCGAGTGGACCATCCACGGCTTGGTAAGCCATGAGGCAAGGGTACTACTGGCCCTCCATGGAGAGAGATGCAAATGACTTCGCAAGGAAATGTGACAAATGCCAGAGGCACGCAAACTATTCCCGGAAACCCCTGAATGAGTTAAGCCCTTGGCCCTTTGCTATCTGGGGGATAGACCTGATTGGCACCCTTCCCCCAGGTAGAGGTAGAGCAAAGTACGCGGTAGCAGCAGTAGATTACTTCACCAAGTGGGTTGAAGCGGAACCTCTAGTAAGGATAACGACCAAGCATATCACCACCTTTGTAAACAAGTTCATTGCTACAGATATGGAGTGCCCTACAAAATTATTTCTGACAACGACACCCAGTTTGAGGGGAAACGTTCGAGGAGTGCTGTAGGAAAAGAGGGATAAGGAGAAGCTTCTCGGCTGTTGTGCATCCACAGGCCAATGGGCAGGTGGAGGCCATTAACAAAGTCCTTAAGAAGAACTTAAAAACAAAGCTAGAGAAGATGAAAGAGGCTTCGGTTGAGGAGCTACCTAATGTGCTTTGGGCCTACAGAACCACATCGCGCACAACCACTGGAGATACCCCTTTCTCCTTAGCATATGGATGTGAAGTTGTCCTCCTGATTGAGATGAAGGTTAACTCCTACAGGATACAGGCATACGAGGACTAGGTTAACCATGCGGCAATGGCCGAAAGCTTAGACATGCTAGAAGAAAGAAGGGAAAAGGCGCAAATGAGAGTGGCGGTATACCAGCAGCGGGCAGCAAGGTACTACAACTCGAGGGTGCGAGAGAGAACATTCAGAGTAGGAGACCTGGTATTAAGAAAAGTATTCCCCAACATGCAAGACCCGAGGGCGGGGGTACTTGGGGTGAACTGGGAAGGGCCCTACCAAGTCGCTCAATACATACCACCAAACACCTATAAGCTGGCGCGCATGGATGACACCGTCATACCTCGAGCATGGAATGTGGAACACCTCAAGAAGTACTACCAGTAAGACTTCCACATCCGATGAAAACAATATATGTGTTTAGTTTGTTGCATGTTATGTTAACTTAGTAGACAAGAATCAAAGATGTTGCCTAGATAACCTCCCAAGTAGATGTAAACTTTTCATATATATCGTTGTAACCTGCCTACTATGAATGAAACTGTTCACAACTTCGCATGTTATTTTTCTTCTCTGTACGAGCATCAACCAAAGTGCCTGCTAAAATAAATTTCACCAAGCACTCGGGGGGTAGGACAGAAGGCACGAGTATAAGCAAAAAAAAATCTCTTATATTCAAAAGGATTAGCTACCCCTATGAATATCAAGGGAATAGTTTAAAAGGATGACCTCCAACCAAAGGCCGACACTCCAGGGGGTGAGGCCGAAAGGAAGGAATCTCCCAATAAGTCTAGAAGAGCCATTAAGTCGGCTAGCCAAAAAGGGTCCTACAAGAGACCCTTGAAGAAATTGTACTATATATAATGATGAGAAGGACACTTCTCGCAAAAAGTAACAAGCACGCGCAAAGAATATAAAAGGACCCCAAGAGCCCAATGGGTTAACGTGTCCTTACAAGTATAATCAAGGTGCACCAGAAAGATTATCATCATCAGATCAAGGAAGAGATATGTAATCCACAAATAATAATAATAAGAGGGACTTACCAAAGTCCCTTAAGTTTGATGAACACAAAAAAAAAAAGAGAGAAATGGGAAATAATGTGAGGGATTACATAGCAACAACATACATAGGCCGAATACAAAGGAACCTACAAATTTCCATCCTGACCCTTCCACTCAGAAATCTTCTCAATTGCATAATCTCCAAAGGGAGACAGGTCAACGGTGGGGTTGGTCCTCCATACGACGTGCAGCGTTCGTTCGACTATGCCATTCTCAGCATTCACAAGCTCAGCCTCGAGCACAATAATGCTCTCGTTTAAAGTGTGGATGGTAGCCTCCAGCTGGGTGTTGGTGTGAGAGGTTGATGCAGCCTGGGCTAAAGTGGCATCCCTCTGGCAAACCGCCTTGGTCAGTTGACTTGACAAGACATCCTTTGTCGCCTTGGCCACCGATAGGTTCCCCAATGTCTCCTCGAGCTCGCATTGTAACAGTTGGGTCGATGAGGAGTTTGAGGCGATCAACCGATGACTCAGGATAGAAGCCTAAGTAAGGGCAAGGACATAGAATAAAGCCTCGAGGGTCAAGCAATATAAAAAAAATGAAAACAAATATATATATATCATAAATGAATAAATCGAGTATCTCGACAAATACCTGCAAGGAGGCTCGCATATAGGCGTCTTCTAGCTCAGCGTCGGGGATGCTGTGCAAGGTTCCCCACTCGCCTTTGGGAATGTTACCCAGATGATGACTCATGGCTTCCCCATATTGGCTTGCCAGAGGATGATCTTCGGAAGCAGAAACATAAGCTTGACCGGGGGAGATGCGTGTGCCTGCCGAGGCACGTTTTGGCAAGGATGGGGACCGAGAAGGTCCTGATCCATCCGTAGAGGTGCAAGGAGCAGAAGAGCGCGGAGTCATCTCCTTAGGTAAAGAGGCGCTTGAAGATGCCTGCCTAGAACGCCCCCCCCCCCCCCCTCCCAAGGGTAGAGGAGCCCCAGCAAAAGAAGGAATGACAAAATTCCTTTTAAGCACAGAGGGGCGAGGGACAGAGGCATCGAAGGCAAACTTGTCGCCAAGCATCGACTGTGGCATCCGAGAGGTAACACCACCAGTATGTCCGTCATCGGCCACGCCCCTAGCCATGCCGGCTAAAGAGTGCAAGCATGAGTAGTTCTCAGACACCACTGTCTCCTCAACGTCCATATGATCGCCCGAAGGGTAGACATAGTCCCTATCAGCTACCTCTTCATAATTACCTTCATCGTGGCCATATAGCCACAGACCCATAGGTTTAGATAAGGCGGAGCATGGACCCGCAGGTTCAGGTGAGGTTGGGCATGGATCCGCAGATTCAGATGAGGCAGGGCATGGGCCTGCGGATTCAGAGGAAACAAAGCATAGAGAGACGGTTTGGTCCGGGGTCAGCAACCTGTACAAGTGAAGGTTGCTCTCTGTAAAAAGGGCGCAGGCTTGTTTGCATTCACCCGGCAAGGCCAGGATTTTCAGCACTTGGTCGTGAGCCGATGGTTTCAAGGTGGAGCCAACAACCCCTAAGAGACCTGCCATCAAAAGAAAATAAATAACTATAGTTAGAAAAACCATAGAAGAAAAGCCAAGTAAAAAGAGAAACCTCTCATATATGAAATCAAGGTGAGAATTGTCTTACTTGGGGTGTTGAAGCTAGTGTGTCGGGTGTGCCCGCTATAAGTGAAGAAGTAGTCTGTCTTCCACGAGCCCCTATTCGAAATGGAGCCCTCCACGAGGGAATGTTCTTTATGGGCCACGACTTTCTGGAGCTGGTAAAACCCAAGAGCAGATGTATTCGCCCTAAGGGTGTAGAAGTAATGAACCTCGCTCATGGAAGGCCCTCTGGAATGCACCTGATGGTACAACACATATAGGCTGCTAAGCATCACCCAAGAGTTGGGGGACAATTGTAGAGGCGCCAATTCAAAGTAGTTAAGCACTTTGACGAAAAAAGGGTGAAGCGGCAGAGCCCCACCAGATCTGATTATGGAATCGCTGAAGGCCACGAACCCTTTTAGCGGCTCAGATGCATGTTCATTACGCTTTGGGATGATGAACTTGAGATTTTATGCTAAGTGATGAGCCTTTAGCATGTTGGCCAGTTTAGTGGTGGTATGGCTGGACCTGCCTGTTTCTTCGAAAGTGTCAGAGGTTCTCTTCAGCATCTCAGGTACCTGGACAAAGATAGGCAGTTTATGAGCTATAGACTTTCTAAGGATCCTGGAAGACCCCCCATGTGTCCTATATTTACCAGCACTTTGCTTGACCCTAGGGCATAAGACCGGGGGCAGGGGAGGAAGCGTGGGTGGGATCATAGAAAGAAACTCCGGTTCAACTGATTCATGTCTACCGCCTTCGAAGAAGGGACCCCTATGGCCGGGAGACTCATCACCACAAAAGAAAAAAGGCTCAGGGGGCAAGTTTTCTTCTAGGCAAGCGATTTCAGAAAGGCAATCCTGAAGGATTGATTGTAGCTGGGAAATGTATGTTGCATGTCGGGGGGAGAAACCTAAACCCTCGTCCCTGGTATTGAATTCTAGCTCCTTCTCCAGGTCGCACGCTTTCTATCTGAGGTAGGACAGTCTCCGGAGGTAGAGCGTTCGCACACCCCCACGGTTAGAGGGTCTACGAACGCCGGCCTCTGAGTCGAAGGATGACAACTCAATGAATTCAACATTAGATGGACCTTCGAGACATCTCCTAGATGCCATGGACCAGCTAAGACTCGAGGGGGTATATGCGTAAGGGTAACCCTATATCTACAACATGAGTGTGAGGGGTATAAGAAAAGGGCCTATGCATATGTACTTGAAAGGCCATACGAAAAGAGAATGACAAACTCTGAAGAATGAGTGTCGTACAGCCAGTAATTCTACCCCCGCGTAATAGATATAAGAAAAAGGCATGTGCATCATTGAAGGAAGGATGCATACCTGGAGGTATATGTATGAAGCCGAAGGTGTGCAAGGATATACTTGTGGAGGCGTAAGGTCAGTTGAGCGATAAGCGAGGGCAAGACCGTAGGAGCAAGAGAATGCCTAGCGTCACCGCAATGCTAGCCCAATAAAAAAAACAAAAGAATCAGGAAAAATAATAATAAAAAAAAGAAGGGGAAGGAAGGAGGATGAATAAATGTAATGGAAGGAAAATTACCTCAAGAATGCTTCTGTGGTGGATGGAACCTTTGAGCTCTTGAAAGTGGTTTGGAGGGAATACCACTAGGCTCGGCAAGTTTTGGTGTGGAGAAATGACTTCAAGCCTTGGGGTATTTATAAGGAAACTCAAGGCCCCCTAGCCATTGGATTCAAGTCCATATGAATGGTGGAGATCAAGAGTATGGGCAGCCTTGGGATCCGCGATTGAGAATGATTGGCCCTTATGCAATCTTAAGGACATTCATGGATCCCCCCAAAAGTTAGATGGTTTTTGTGTTTCTTTGGACACTATAAAGAAACACAACTTCAAAACCCACTTTGTGTTTCTTCAAGAAACATTGGATAGCGCTCCAAGGTTGAGTCCACCAAAACTGGCCATACATATCAAACAAGAGAAGAAGAAAAAAGTCTACAAGCACACTTGAAAGTGTACTTCCAGACTGGGGGGCAAGTGTAAATGTTGAGTAATATCCTAAGAAATATTTGAAATAGTGTTCATTCTTGAAGGCTTTGTATAGCAAGGTCCGATGTGCCTACGCTAGGGTGATAAGCTCAAGTGTCGAGATGCATAAACACATGCATCCAAGTATAAGTCTTCAAGGGCTGTCATGTGAGGAACTCGCCATGTAAGGCTACCCTATGTCTCGCTATGCGAGGCTGCCTTATGTCACGCTGTGCGAGGCTCCCACGCGCACCCTAGTACCTGAACACGGGTACCCCGAGGCACCACCCTCACTATGCGAGGTTCAAGGCTAGCCTCCTGTGCGCCGCGTCTACGCGAATCATCGCACCTAGCCTCCGTGTGATCACCACAGGCTAGCCTCGCTACTTCTCACGGGTCCTGCGCCCATAGGCCCATGCGTCTGCACCATAGGCCAGCCTCGCTACTTTTCACAGGTCCCATGCCCATAGGCGCATGCGTCCGTACCTTAGGCCAGCCTCGCTATGCGACGGTGCAGCCTCGCTACATCTCAAGTGTACACCTTGTCCTACCACCAACACCCCCGCGCCTTGGTTTCTCATGACATGTAAAGTTTGGAGCCTCCTCGATATATGTGCAAGAACACTTGGAAACACCAAACGGGTATTTCATGTAATCATTAGGCGCCAAACATGAATTGATGAGGACGACTAGGTACAAGGTACGTACATTGATATAGGATGTATGATCATGAAGAGGTCAGAGGCGTGGCCCTATCATCCGCGTCTGACGAGTAGTGGCGGTAAGAACTTGTACGGAGAGTGAAGGCACTACCTGAGTACCCCCGACCATATTCCAAAGTCCACAGTATGATGTCCTGCACCACTACTTTGGCATTGTCAGGGTAGACACCACTATGTCCTGAGCCACTACCCTGACCCTATACCTGCATACATCCATGTACCTTGGGACCTACTTGTATCAGGGGCCAATAGAGCCCACCTATAAATAGGTTTCGACCCCTCGGGTTAAGGGGTTGGAAAACTGATTGTTTGGGGAGATGTTTAAGAAATATATGATCTTTGTTCCATTGTAGTTCTGTATTTTCTGCTGATTCAAGTTCTTTCCATCTTATTCTTAGCTAACTTTAATAGAATAATTTGAGTTTTCTAACCTTAAATCGTTGACGAGTTCTTACTGTCAACAAGTATCGTGACTCGGCTCTGAGAAGTCTCTTGCTTATATAATAAACTGGTTTCTGAGCACGGTCTTCTTCTCGAACTAACACGGCACTGACTGCATTTTCTATTATTGCCAAATAAAGCAATAGAGGTTCTTTAGACATGGGCTTAGATAATACTGGGGGCTCGACCAGGTGCATTTTTAGGTTGAGGAATGCCTGTTCGCACTCCTCGGTCCACTCAAAATTCTTGTTTCCTCTAAGCAAGTTGTAGAATGGCAGACACTTGCCAGTGGATTTTGAAATGAAACTATTCAAAGCCGCCACCCTTCTAGTTATACTTTGAACTTCTTTATGCGAACTGGGCGAGGGCATTTCTAACAACGATCTGATTTTCTCAGGATTCACCTCGATTCCCCTTGTGTTGACTATGAACCCCAGGAATTTTCCAGATGCCACTTCGAAAGTGCATTTCTGAGGATTCAACTTCATGTCATACCTCCTTAATATTCCAAAACATTCTTCTAGATTAGGTTATTGGCAGTTTTTTATTTGACAAGCATGTCATCAATGTACACTTCCATATTTCTCCTGATCTGACTAGCGAACATCTTGTTGACCAAGCATTGATATGTAGCCCCGACATTCTTCAGCCCGAAGGGCATAACTTTATAATAGTATACGTTATGTTCAGTCATGAAGCTAGTATGCTCCTAATCCGCAGGATTCATAGCGATCTGGTTATATCTAGAATACGTGTCCATGAAGGACATGAGCTCGTGACCTGCCGTGGCATCTACCAACTGATCAATCCTTGGTAGTGGGAAACAATCTTTGGGATAAGCTTTATTCAGATTGGAGAAGTCGACACAGGTCTTCCACTTCCCATTTGACTTCGGGACCAGCACGAGATTGGCTACCCAGATCGGGTATTTTGCCTTCTAGATAAACCCTCATTTTAATAGTCGAGCTGCTTCTTCCTCAAGGGCTACATCTCGGACCATTCCCAAGCGTCACGGTTTTTGGGATTTTGCAGGCACATTCTTGTCCAAATTTAAGGTGTGCATGATTACACTCAAACTTATTTCCACCATATCTTCATGTGACCAAGCGAAAACGTCCAAATTCTCCTGTAAGAAATCGACTAACTCCTTCTTCCTTTTATCGTCAAGATTCTTCCCAATCTTTACGACTCTTGAAGCTTATTTGGGGTTGATGTTTACTTCCTCGAGCTCCTCTATGGCTTGGAGTTTTGACCTGTCTTCACTTATCCATGGGTCGATGTCATCACGTTGGGCACCGCCACTATCCTCTTTTTGCTGAGGTTCTTCCGTCCCACAAGTAACCTCTACTTCCTGGGACTCCTCACCTCCGTCATTTATAACAATAGCTTGCTTCTCGGGTTGTGATTTTCCCTTCATAGAAATGATATAGCATTCCCTGGCAGCAAGCTGATCACCTCTGACGGTGCATATTCCCGCGGCTGAGAGGAATTTTATTGCTAGGTGGCGGATAGAGGTTATGGCTTCAAACACCATCAGTGCAAGTTGGCCCAAAATCACATTATATGCAGTCGGAAAATCGATTACCACGAACTCAAATAACTTGAAAATAGTTTGCGACTCTTCTCCCAATGTCACCACCAATCCGATCGTCCCGATGGCTGCCGACCCTTCACCAGAAAACCCATACAGAGTCATTGAGGTCGCCTTCAAATCAGTTAAAAATAACCCCATTTTTTAAGGGTGGTCCTGAAAAGTAGATTCACAGAACTTCCATTATTCACTAGTGTTCTTCGGACCCTCCGGTTGGCGAGCTGAACGGTTATCACCAATGAATCGTTATGTGGGAATTGGATGTGGCTAGCATCCTCTTCTGTGAAAATGATTGGTTTCTTTTCCAATCGTTGCTGTTTCGATAACCGTTATTCTGGGACGAACTCCACCCAATTATGGGACTTCAGTTCGTTAATGTACCTCTTCCGGGGCCCGCTTCTCGTGCCTGCCAAATGAGGTCCTCCTGAAATGGTGGTTATATCTCCCCTACAACTGGGGAGGGTCCACTTGATTTGTTTGAGCTCCAGGTTGGCTAGTCGGAGCTTCTGGAACAGGTAGTGGGGTTTGACCACCGGACTGACTTGGATTCACTCGATTTCGGGCGTACTGGGCCAAAGGTCCCGCCCTAATGATGGTTTCAATCTCATCCTTCAACTGCCGGCAATCATCAGTGTTATGACCGATGTCATTATGGAATCGACAGAACTTTGAAGAATCTCTCTTTGCCCTCTGGTTTTTCAACAGTTCTGGTTTCTTCCATGGAAGGCGATTAGAATTTTCCAAGAAGATGTGCTCCCTGGTGTCCGTTAAGTCAGTATAAGTAGCGTAAACAGGTTTGAACTTCTCCACAGATTTATTTTTCTTCGTCCCACTTTGGTCATCCTCGCCATTTCCCTTCCTTTTGTTATTCCCCCCTTGGTTATTCTGGGTAACGGTTTGAGTCGTAGCTGCAACGTCTATTACCGCTTCAACGGGCTGGACAGGGGT
This sequence comes from Humulus lupulus, assembly GCF_963169125.1. Taxonomy (NCBI): domain Eukaryota; kingdom Viridiplantae; phylum Streptophyta; class Magnoliopsida; order Rosales; family Cannabaceae; genus Humulus; species Humulus lupulus. The sequence goes on along the minus strand of NC_084797.1, from coordinate 150,581,401 downwards.
ATGACTGATTCCTGCAACGGAGGCTCGTGCCTCCTCTAGGTTAATCCACTCTTAAGCTCAAGCCAAGAATTCATCCACACTCTTAACTCCTTTTCTTTAGAGTTCCTGCCACAGGTCGCCCCCAACAAGGATTCCCGTCCTCATTGCCATGAGTTTGGAGCTGTCATCAACATCTCTAGCTCGTGCAGCGATAATGGCAAACCTACTTAGATATGCCTTCAATGTCTTGCCAGGTTACTACTTTACGTTGGCCAATGAAATGGTATCAACCCGAGTTGCCTAAGAAGCTCAGAATGCTTTTTTGAACTCAAAAGAAAACTTCTTCCACGAGCTTATGGAATGCCTCTTATATTGCTTAAACTGCTGCCTGACTGGCCCGACCAGAGTTACAGGGAATACAATACACCTTAGATCGAGCCCGACATTGTGAGCCATCATCATGGTGTTAAAAATTCCAAGGTGATCTAACAGATCTCCATCTCCATCAAATTTTGACGAGTGTGGCATTTTAAAGCCTACCAGATATGTGGCTGCCGCAATATTTGGAGCGAAAGGCTCGAGCTCGTCTTCTAAGTCGCAATCGTCTTTTTATTTTCTAGATAAAAGCCTCTTCATTTGTTCTTCCATCAAAGCTAGCCTTTCGAGGGTTTGGTCCCTAGTCCCTAGGTTACTTGGGGGCTGTTCAATAGCTCCCATCCTATCGTATGCGTTTGATGGGTTATTGTCCCTCCAAGCTCGAGCTTGGTTTTGTGGGGTATTCTCGTTATCGCGTACTATGGCCGAACCTCCTTCTTGTCGAGTATGGCTAATATCTTCATTCCGAGATGAATTTCTTCTCTGCGAATTCAAACAATCGCACAAATCAGGTTGTTGATCATATTGAGGGCTCTGTGCTGAACTCAACTGATTTCTTAGGTCGCCCTCAGACCTACCACTACGATGGCTTTCGATCTAGTAACTCCCATTTGCGAAGCTTACAGCTCGCGATTGAGGCAAAGGATCTAGATTTTCAACACGTATTCGTGGGACCTAAGTATTGGCAGATGGGGGAGGATTTCTCCTACTGTCTCCATAACCTGGAATGTCCCGTTGAGAACGAGGTGGTGTCGGATGTCTTATGGGTGTCGGGGGATTCCTTATTGGTGAGGTTATCCTCGTTCCATCAGGGCGGACTAAACTAGCCCGCCTATGTTCTACTCTAGTGTCTCTAGTTCTCTGTGCTTGGCGATCTGATCACGGCGTATGAGGGTTTGTAGGAGCATTTTGTCTTTGTGAGCCTGTCCCCGCCCCTCCTCATGGATTGCCATGGGCATTCCTAAGGACCTGTGAAGAAGGCACCGAACTTGGGGTTGTAGTCCTAACCGACCGACATGCTGACGACCCCTATGATGGTCGCTGGGTCAAGCATTTTGGTGATCTCGCTCCGTAGGTATAGAACTTGGAGTGGTGATTCTGATTGATCGACTTAGTTTGGATCGATTATTCCCGTGGGACTTGTGAGACCCACTTTGCCTCTTTCCGACATTAACGTCGGTTGCAAGAGGGGGTAACTGGGCCAAAACCTCCCCAATCTGCTTGTTTTCCTTAGCGAGATGGCTTCTCAATTGCATGTTTTCCATCTCAACGGTAGTTAGGTAGTTTGGATTTGGATTCGGCGGCAATGACGTCGAACTCCCAGTGTCGCCATGACCTGCTGGTTGTTTTCCCGGACGTTGCTGAATCTCAGGGCCATGTTCATTTGGAACAGCGGTATGATGGGCCTCCAGCCCACCAGACCGTTCTATCTCATTATCGTTCATTGAGCGAGTGAGCACCGTGATGAGAATTGACTGGGATTCTGATGAAGCACTAATTTGCTCTCAATGAAAGCACCAAACTATTGACGCGGTTTTTCGCCGACAATGTATTAAGAAATAATAAGGCAGATTAGTGCTTAATGGTAAACTGTAATGAAAAATAAACATAATTCACTCAAGAACACAAAAATTTTATGTGGTTCAGTGGTTAAAATCCACCTAGTCCACGAGTCAATATTATTGATTTTTTTTCTCTATTTTGGCAGAGTTTTGGTATTACAGAATAATGGTCCCCTTTCCTATCCAATTGGAAAGCCTTCGATGGCTTCCTAATGAAAACACCCCTGCCTATCTGTCTTCGCTACCTCTCAACAGTAAACTAGTCGCTTAGCACTTTAACAGGAACCCGACCCCCTTGCCTAAAAAGAGAGAGATGCGAGACCTAGGTATTCCTTTTCTGGTTTCCCTGACTTTTTGTAAAAAGGCAAAAAAGAAAAGACAGTGCATCTGCTCTGGAAACTGGATCCGCCGAGGCTAAGACGAGTTTCATGTATGGAAAAAAGGCTTTTGACAAACGGAAAGAACCAGTTCATCTTGTCTCATGTTCTCATTTTCCCTTTCTTCTTTTTTTTTCCCAGTATTTGTAGGGGAATTCCATGGACAAGTTTTGGTAACCACGTGAGTCAATCACGCATTTACATAACGTCTATATTTAATACAAATAATTCTCATTTATATTGGGATATGATTTGATAATAGAATAAACAAGTTCCTAATATCTCGAATAATAAATATGACAGCCTGGTCATAAATAAACATGTAAACAGATCTCGAGTCTCTAGGGATCCCTGAGTATGCAATATTTTTTAATTACCACGAGCTGGATATGTCTCCCAAGCTCATGCTTTGACAGCTATTTGATTCTGAGCTCGCGATTCACAGCCATCGTATCCTTAGTTCGAGATAAACTCAGGACGCCTAACACAACGTATGACCACTATGAATCTCGAGTTGCTCACATGGATAATAAGCAGATATTATTCCCCTTGGTTATTTCTCTGTGTATTTATTTGCCAGCTGCACTCGAGCTGAGTTAATGAACTTGTGCTAAAACCAGGGTACAACACATACCAAAACATATCTTGAACATAAGGTATGTTTTGCATTTTGTATTTTTTTTTTCAAGATTTATATTTCCCAAATGTGTATATACATATCACAAATGTGTAGATATTGAAAAAAATACCCAAAATAAAAAAAAAATCACCCCAAACAGACACTCGAGTGAAAAATTATGTATCTTGCAAGAATCGCATCGAGCACCATCGAACTACCATTGAACCACCATCGAGCAATATCTATTTTTTCATGAAAATCTTGATTTTGAAGGCCCCATCGAATTAGTATCGAGCACAATCGAACCACGTTGTTTTTTTGTAGATTTTAAAGTTTCAGATCTAAAAAAAATCACAAAAAAAACCTAAAAATAATGTCCAGATTTGTTTAAAATATAATATTTTAGTGTTCTAAGTGATGAATACTTGCTATTACATTGAGTTTTGTTTTTCTAGAGAGAGTTGAGAGGAATGAGTTGAGAGAGAAGAGAAAAGAGTAAGCGAATGAAAAAAATTATGTGAGTGGGAGTTTGGGCATTGTCGGAAAAACTAAAGTCCGGATGGACCTTCACGGACTAAATTGTTTTTTAACACTATTCAATCAATACTCAGATTTTGTGTTCTGAAATGAAAAACGACAAAATCACCTTTCCTCCATTTTGTGATATTTTTCTTTTGCCAAACCCCCTAAATCAATATCTTAAAATCTACTATTTTTCTCTGCTTCCCTCTCCTTCTCCGTTCGTGCCCTTCCTTCTCACCTCACAACACCATCTTCGTCTTCCTGTCCCTGTTGTCAGCGGCATGGCTGCTCCAACCTCGACGGCGCCGGCACGACTAATCTAACTCAGCGGACCCGGTCGACTTAACTCTTGATCTCCCTCTCCTCTTGTGTTCGCTGTTCAGCCAAGGTATCATTAAGCTTTGAGTTTGAAGTTTGTATCTTTGTGTTAAACAATCTCGATTCTTGACCCCTATGTTGTCTTTATTATTCTCAGCTGTGATCATTTTGGGCCAAAATTTGAAGAAAATTAATGTATCAGCCTGTAATAAAACTCACACATAAAACAATGAATGGGCTGTATGTTATAGTCCTCTGTGCATAATGATAATAATAATAATACTTTGGAAAAAATATCATATATACTACTAATTAAGCTGCAAAATTAGTCCATTTACGAATATATATATACACACACACACACACACGAAGGGGCAAAATCTTTTTTTTTTGGTTAATTAGTGCATGTATATATTTATATTTATATAGTGCAGAAGGTGTTTATATTCGAAGCTTAACTAGAGTTTTCATTTGCTGTTCTTTTGATCTCTGAGTTTGAAGTTTGAATCTATTATATGTGAAGCTTAAATGGAGTTTTCATTCGCTGTTTGTATGTGATGCTTATCTTTCAATATGTTCTCTTTGTGTATTTGTGAAAATGAATATTCAATATATAAAGCTTTTTAAGTTGGAGAGCTTGAGTTTTGGACCCTTTTCAAATATCCTTGCCTTTTCTGGTCCCACTCCTTGATGTCACATTGGTTGTGATAGAGATTTTCCACAAAATATGTGGTAGCTATAAGAAGCATGAGACAGAATCGGATATGCTTTGGCTCTATCAACTTTTCTAGGGGTCCTATCCTTGCCTTCTATTATGGCTAATTAGTCTAATTTTACGTCAATACCAAACTCAGATAGTTTTTGTAACAGCCCCTCTAATTTTTCTTCATGGGTTGATATTTTTGTGTTTTATCATATTATTTATTAGATGAATAACAATGAAATCTTACAAGAAGAAATGGGTAAATTTTCATTTTGATGATTTTGTTGTGTTATATGCATCAAATTTTGCAATTCCCTGTTTTTTTTCTTGGCAATACTGATCTAGTTCTCAAATCATTAGCATACATTAATCATGTAATATCATATTTTTAAGAAGTGGAAAATTAATTAGGATCTTTATAAAGACAACCTTACATTTGTGATTCATCTAAACCAATATGTTTTAAGTTACTATAATTATTAATTGATGAGTAATCTTTCCTTCAACAATTGGATGCCCTTTATTAATTTGGGACAGACTCAATATAAAATTTTTATCCCTCGGTTCTCTGTTATTAAATGTAGAGTTTGAGATTATATTCAAACTTGTTTTGCAATTTAATCCTATTTGTATGTGTATTTTGCTTTACTGTTTTTCTTATTTAATTTTGACTAGAGTATCAAAATTATTTATTGTAGGTATGCCTTTGTTTGTGATTTGAGAAATCACTCTGCCATTAAGCGACTTTGAAGGAAGATCTTTTAGGAAGACACTAAGACAGATTATTCCTCCAATTTTTCTAAATCTTTTCACTACCAGCACTGATACGAGACTGATCTGCACAGGTATTTCTTTGATGAACTTTACTGTATATGTCAGTATATATATATGTATGTATGCACCTATGTCACACATAACTAAAGCCAAGTAAGTAGAAAATTAATTAATAAGGAAATAGTTCCTTGCCATATATATTGAATTCATTCTAAATTTTAAATTGATCCATCAAAATTGTGTATCTTAGACACTTTCAAGTGTTTGGCTCACTAAATCAAATGCTGGGCAACAGAATTGCACACTATATATGAATTCATGCTATATGGTACATGTAAATTTAAAAAAAAAACATAGGTAAATTAAAATTTGTTAAAAAATATATATATTATTAAACTAAAAGAGTTGTTCAGATTCAGCTCTACCAATCGCATATTCCAATAACAGATTCACTTTTAAAAATATAAAAATCGTTAGTGTAACAAATTTAGTTCTCAGAAATGTGTTTTCACACCCTAAATCCAGATTTTTCTTTCAAAATCATACTTTCTAAAATTACAGTTTTCTTATCATGAACTAATAATGCTCAATACTTTTTACTCGATTGTCCGTTTGAAATGTGTTTTTATTTCTTTTATTATTTTATTTTGAATTTGGGTATTTTTTCGAAATCTAACTTTGGAATTACAAAGACCCTTCTCTTGAATATGTCCATAAGTAGAATGATTTAGAGCTTTTAGCAATATTACAGTGGTCATTTTTTCTCAGGTGATATTTTATTTGATATAGCTGTTGGTGCTTATGGTCTGTGATTTTGTAAGAGCTAGAGCTAGTAAAAACATTTATCTGCCTGTGGATAACTTCTGCCTACCCATTGCCAAATTCAGTAAAGTCTGTCACTTGGGATATTTAGGTACCATGAGAGATATCAAAGTGAGAGGAACTTCTAGCCTGTGTCCTACTACTGTATCCGATGGAGAATCTCAAGTACCACAATCTGAGTTAATCATGGACAGTCAGACATCGTCCCTTGGTGTGAAACTAACTCCTGAAATAGAAAAGAAGTTTGTTCATTGCGTTTATGATGCCATAGCACCCCATTTCAGCTCCACCCGATATGCCAAGTGGCCAAAAGTTGCTGCTTTTTTGTCATCCTTGGCCTCTGGATCTCTTATCCTTGATGCTGGATGTGGCAATGGGAAGTACTTGGGATTGAATCCTGATTGTTTCTTTATAGGATGTGATATAAGCTATCCCCTTATAAAGATCTGTGCAGATAGAGGGAGTGAAGTTTTGGTGGCAGATGCTGTAAATCTTCCATACAGGACTGATTTTGGTGATGCTGCAATCTCCATAGCTGTGTTACATCATCTAAGTACAGAGAGTAGGAGAAAGAAAGCAATTGAAGAACTTGTCAGAGTTGTGAAAAAGGGTGGTCTAGTTCTGATAACGGTTTGGGCTGCAGAGCAAGAGGATAGATCATTGCTTGCTAAATGGACTCCACTTAACCAAAAGTATGTGGCAGAGTGGATAGGTCCTGGCAGTCCTCGCGATCGTAATAGTCCTTCACCCTTCAAATTGGAAAGTATTCCTGAAACTGAGGAGAAGAATTTAAGACAAGTAAAAGATTCCAAGGAAATAACTTCTCGAAGTGAAGATGATTATGTAGCTTCTGATGATGCAAGAAATTTCAATAATCAACAAGAGTATTTTGTCCCTTGGCACTTGCCTTATCATCGGGCTGAAGTCAGCGGCGCTTCTGCTTGTGCTGTCGAAAATGGCTTTGCTAAGAAAGATGATAAAAAGGGTGCTGTAGTATACAATCGATATTACCATGTCTTCAGCGAAGGCGAGCTTGAAAGGTATACATAAAAGTGTTTAAAGGTGTTTCCATGTGAATGTAGCTTGTGTTATCCTTTGTTGCTTGAACATGTCATTTATCTACGGTTTCAAATTTTTCCATCAATAACTCAGATTTAGGTTTAGTCTCTCTTCTTGCTTATCTGAACTACGTTTTTAATATATCTCTAGCAACTGAATCTTTCATAGAGGTACTTGTTTACTTTCTTCTAGTTGTGTGATCTTGCATTTAGGTTTAGTCTCTCTTCTTGCTTATATGCACTACTTTTTTAATATATCTCTAGCAACTGAATCTTTCATAGAAGTATTTGTATACTTTCTTCTAGTTGTGTGTTCTTGCTTTTAAGTTAACACATACGCAAATGCTCTCTGTCTGGTTTATGCTTCTATAATTGGACGGGGTTCATGTATCTCTCCCTGTTTAGTTTTGTATCTATACAGTCTTTGCGGTATGTCTTTCTACAAAGAGAGCATTTTTGGGACAATCATTGCTGTAACACATCTGTTTTGCGATGTATTTTTGCAGATTAGTAGTTGGCATGGAGAATGCAGTTGTTGTTGACCGGTTTTTCGACAAATCCAACTGGTGCATCGTTCTTCAAAAGACATCATGAAGAATCAAATAGTTCAGGAGTTAAGCTTTGAAAATCTTAAAGCAAACATAACAGCCTGGAATAGTGCCTAATAGGCAATGACATAAAATTGCTGAGAAAGAGAGTAGAGTTTGGTTCCATTCCAATGTATTTTCAATTGGCTTTAAGGATTTTGTTTCATTGTTGTAGAAATTGATTCCAACTGCATTGTTTAGGGGTTGGACTAGAAATGTTAATGAACAATGCACCAAAAATTATAATTTCTAGTTTGTTGTTTTTATTTATTTTTTTCCTTTGTCCAAGTGAACGCAAAGTAGGTTCTATGAGGGTATTTCTTCTGTTATCTGTGAGGCCACGCATCAAACTTGTGTTTTGTGGTTACTTTCTTTATGGTCATGTTTGGATTTATAGATGAATGAATAAGTTGATTATATGCCAACAATAAATTAGAAAAAAAATAAGTTGAATGTAAAGTAGCAATTTTTTTTATCATGGAACCATAAAGATTGAAATTGGACATGATAAAATTATCCTAAGTTTTTTTTAAAGGGTTGAAGTTATCCTAAATCAGGAGATTATTTAGATTGTTAGATTAATTTTTTCAATATCCTCTATAATTTCATAACAAAATTAAAAACTTTCCAATCCAACCATCCAAACATGGCCTATAAGTTTATCGACAATATAATTTTTTTTTAAAGAACGACATTAGTTCATATATTAATCAAGCCAATGGGCATCACAGGACGGGGTCCCTCCCTTAGAAAATATCCAGCTTCTGAGCTAGTAATCCTAGCTTTCTTTGCTAGAACTAATACAATGAAAACTACAAAATGTTAAACTTGCTCATAAGAGCCAACACAATTTTTGATACATGAAACGTCTTCCAATCCGGGGGGTCATTCTCCTCTGTTGAAAGCTTGCATCGCCACTTTTGCGTCTAAAAGTATTGCCACCTTCTGCCATTTTCTGTCGCTTTCCCACTGCAGGACATATATTAATCAAGCCAATGGGCATCACAGGACGGGGTCCCTCCCTTAGAAAATATCCAGCGTCTGAGCTAGTAATCCTAGCTTTCTTTGCTAGAACTAATACAATGAAAACTACAAAATGTTAAACTTGCTCTTAAGAGCCAACACAATTTTTGAAACATGAAACATCTTCCAATCTGGGGGGGTCATTCTCCTCTGTTGAAAGCCTGCATCACCACTTTTGCGTCTAAAAGTATTGCTTCCTTCTGCCATTTTCTGTCACTTTCCCACTATAGGACCAATTTCACCGTCTTCACCTCAGCTTCAATTGGTGAGCTAGCAACTATTCTCTTGTAGCAATGATTTGTCTCCCCAGTGGCTTTCTCCACCACCACCGTCGCTGCTCATCCAGTGCTCTCTTTCCAAGAAGCATCACATAATATAATCTGTCATTTCTTCATGAATAGGCAGGGAATTCCCATCGCCCTTCCTCTCTATAGAGCAACTCCATGAATTAACCCTATTTAATAGTCTAATACTAACTCTAACCTCACTTTAATGTTTCTTATGTTTTTAACTTTATACCCATGTGAAATGACTAAGTTACCCTTATTAACATTAGGGCTTCTTCCTCCCTTTTCCCATTTCGTTTTCAGCTACCAACCCTCCTCACCATTTCTATTACTCTTCCTTCTCTCTCACAAAGAGAACAAACACTCCTTCTCTCTCAAATCATCATCAAAGAGAGATCATCACCATTTTTCTTCTCATGAAGCTTTGGAAAGTGATGTTATCTATCACACTTTTTTTTTCTTCTCACCCAAGTTGAAGAAGATTGAAGATTAAAGAAAAATCATCTCCTAAACTTAAAGAAGATTGAATATTTGATTTGATAATGAGTAAGTATTTTTTATTTATTTATAGGTTATTGGTGTCTTGTGTAATAGTTTAAATAAAATTTCGAACTACTCTACACTAAAAAATCTGTGAAAAGAAATAATTTTATGTTGAGATGACGAATTTTCGATTGATTTCCGCGATTTAGGTCACTGCGTTTACACATTGTTCAAACGTGTTCACACATTATTCACACATGATCCATACTTGGTTCACACTTGGTTCACGCGTACTTCACACACGATTCACACTTGGTTCACACATAATTCACATATGGTTTACACATTGTTCACACATGCATGCTTCACACTTGGTTCACACATGTTTCACACACGATTCACACACGGTTCAATGATTTCCACAATTTAGGTCACTGCGTTCACACATTGTTCAAACGAGTTCACACTTGGTTCACACATGATTCACACTTGGTTCGCACATACTTCACACATGATTCACACTTGGTTCACACATGATTCACACTTGGTTCACACATGATTCACATATGGTTTACACATTGTTCACACATGCATGTTTCACACTTGGTTCACACACGTTTCACAGAGAAAGTGCATTTTGAGTTCACAAGACTTGGCACAAAAAAAGTGCCACAAACCAAAACTAGGTATAACTCTGTTAACCATATTTAAATTGTAAATAATCACCATGGTCTTCCAATAATTAAAAAAACTTTATTTCCTTTGCAGTGGAAATTGTGGGGTATATGTCATCAAACATCTGGAGTACTTGCTAGACAAAAAACCGTTATCCAAAGTAAATGACATCAACATGGATTTCTTTAGAAAAAAAAGACTTATTTAGATTTGTTTTACCATAACTTACAACCATAGCTGTCTTTTATTTTAATATATGTATCTTATTTTTGAATGTATGAAGAAAACTATGTCAACTTCATCTCATTAAATGGTATTGAATGACTTCGTCAATTTCATCTTAATAGTGGAATAAATCTTTGTCACTATTATCTTATTAAGTTATATGTGAATTAGGTGTGAATTAGTGTGAACTATGTGTGAACCAGGTGTCAATTACGTGTAAATTATGTGTGAACCACGTGTGAAATATGTGTGAATCAGGTGTGAACTATGTGTGATTTACGTGCATGTGTGAATTAGGTGTGTCCGAAACAACAAACTTTAACACAAAAAGTCGTATTACTGAACCAATCTAAAAATTCAAATTCCGCTATTGAAGAGAACAAAGTAAAACAATCAAAGTACAAACTAAGCATGTCTAGACGGCGGGGGACAAACTGTGGTGCACATCAGTCGATTGTGGCCCAGGACACCACATCTACTACATCTACCTTGTTTGCTATTCTTCTCACCCTTTGATAGACGTCGTTTCTTCTTTGGAGGACCAGCCTTCTGCTTCACTAAAGGATGAGCTATCATCATACTTTCTATGTCATTTGGTATCACCCAAGATTCTTCATTACCCAGCGTATATACAGATCCACCTTAGAATGACAGCCACGCTTCAACTGTGTTGAATCTAGAGCATAAAGTATATGGACTAATGCCACGATCTTGAGCACCAGCTAGAGCATGTTCACAAGGAAGACCTGTCAAATCAAATCTTCTACAACTACATTTTTTCCTCCTCAGGTAGAAATCTCCATCAAGATCACCGTTCAATACTATTATTTCATACTGACTAGACGGAAAAGGGAACAAGGTAGTGGACTTTTCTGCTAACTTTCGCAAATCAACTTCCACTTCTGTGGCAAGAGGGCCAGTAGCCACTGATGCTACAGTTCGACGCTCGGAAAACCATTTTTGTAAAGTTTGCCTCATAAATTCCATGAGACTAGTAATTGACCACCCACGTGCCTCAGCAATGACATTGTTCCAGCTTTCGGCAATACTTGTAGTCATTAAATTATATCGATGACTGGGAAAGAAAGAACGAGCCCACTTTTTAAGAAAAAAAGAAACATCATCATCATTACTAATCAAAGATGGACGAATACATTTACTTCCAAAATGATAGATTACATTTAAGTCAAGATCAATACGAGACTTGTCAACTCCGATTAAAGTACACAATTGATCAACAAGACTATTGTAAGTGATAGTCTTTGGCACCTTCATACCCTTGCTTTGTTTCGCACTAAATGACCAACCTTCATTCAAAACTTGTTCCCATGATCCATCATATAACACCACAATATTTATATGTGTTTGATCTGTATAACATATGACAAAGCTTAGGAACCCAAAGGTTATTAGGTAAAACTAGCCAAAAGAAATAAGAAATAAATGTGTGAAGCATGTGTGAACCAAGTGTGAAAGGTGTGTGAACCGTGTGTGAACCAAGTGTGAAGCATGCATGTGTGAACAATGTGTAAATCATACGTGAATCATGTGTGAACTGTGGAGTCCCAAAATGCTTACTTAGTTAGCTAGATAGTTAGTAGTAGTTATAGTATTTTAGATTTCGTGGATTTTGATTCAAACCGGGACTTAGTTGGAAACTCATAGCAACAATTATGGATTTTTATAAATTTAACCTATAGTTTAGGAATATTAATTATAATATAAGGTTTGATTAATATTGCTGGTCCTAGATATATTATTTATTATACTATAAGGTTTAGATAGAATTAATAAGACTATGACACTTGTCATGTGCATGTTTATTTAAGGATTTAACTATAGTTTAAATAAAAGAAAGTTCTAGAAAACTCTAGAACCATCCAAGACCATTAGGAGCATGGCATTTTTCATAGTCTTGTTTATTTGAGGAATTAAGCATTTTTAAGTGGATAATTCAAAAATAGAAGTTTCCAGAAGCTCTAGATCCTTCCAGAACTTGCTGGAATCTCATTATACTTAGTCAAAGTAGTTATCCCATTCAAATTATGCTGAAAAAGTGCAATTACGTGTTTAAAATATTCACGTATGCCGATATATCGCAGCAAGGGAGCCGATATATCGCCTAACAGAGGGTACGGAAAATACGTTGGCGTTGCACGAACGTACGAACGGAGGCTCGGGACTAGGGCAGAGCCGATATATCGCCATATAGGGGCAATATATCGCCCTTAGTGATATAATTTTTGAAACTTTTGTTTTTAATTTAAAAATAAGGCTTAACTACTTAGACCTACCTCTGAACGTTTTGACTGAGTCTTAAGCCTCTGATTGACGAATATTCAAATATTTTCAATTAATATTCATTATTTTTATTCAAATAAAAAAGGGTTTAGTTTCACTCCTTACCTCTATAAATAGGACCTAGTACCCACCCATTCCTCTCATTCTTCAAGCTGTGATCAGGGCCTCCAAGGTGCTAGTGTTACCATAGAGTGATAAACACTTGTGTTGGGAAAAAACTTTGTCATTCTTAAGCTTTATAAAATACTTGAGAAGTGAGGTTTAGTGTATTTCGGTATTGAAGTTAGACCAATCCATAAGGTCAACTAAGGTATTCCTATTCTTTAGTCCACTTCTTTAAAATTCCTTAGTTTTCTTAGTTTCTTTTATTCAGATCCTAACTTTTGTTATTGGTTCTTGATTAGGTTCTTGAAACTTAAAGATCTTTCTTGGTAAGTTTCTTCTTGAAGGTTTAGTTTCCACATTTATTCTTTACTCTTTAGAAATACTCACCGTTCTTATTGTTGGTTTTAGGAGTGTTCCAAGTCCCGCATTTGTTCTCAAATATCCCGGTTTTGGTAAGGAAAATAGGATAGTTTTTATATGCTTATATGTTATGATTATGCTATAATATGTTATGTTATGATATATATGTTTTTGGGGCTTATATTTGCTTAAATAGAAAACCCCAATACTTTTATGTTTCTTGGGGCTTATAATTGCTTAGCTATCAAACTCCAATGTATTTTGAGGCTTATAGTTGGTTAGCTAGTAAACCCCAATGTTTACCATGTACATGGGTTAGAATTGTGATATATGTTTTATAGTATATGTTTTTGTTATAGTCGTACGTTTATGTTTTATGTTATATGTGTTAGTATATTTTCCTTGTTGGGCATTAGGCTCACTCCTTTTTCTTTTAGTGTGATGCAGGAAACTAGATACGGAGGCGGGAGGATTCTTGGTGGCTTGACTTGTGTATTGAGGACGAATGGAATAAATGGGCTGCGAGTCAATCGATGATGATGTTATTTTTAGTTTTTTTTTAATTATATTTCATGTATTTTCCGCATCTAGTTTTGTAAACAATCTACTTTAGTTTAAAATTATGTTTTATGTTTTAAATAGTGAGTACCCATACCAAAATTCTATTTTACTTTGTAATTTCCACAATATTATGTTGAAGTTTTAATAAAGTTATTATTATTTCTTATGTATATGTTCTTCAAAGTAATAGCTATGTTTAGTAGTTCTAATGGTCCAAGGTCTTAGAATAGTTGGGTCATTACAGTTGGTATTAGAGAAATGATCCATTTACATGAAATTCTCCTTGATACACACACTCAAGCTCCGAATCTAACCACCAATGTAGGTATTTATGTTTTAGTTATTATGTTTCTGTGTTTTAGCTAACGTTTTAGCCTTATGTTTCAGTTAAAGAATGGATGGAGCTTTAACATATAACGATATCCGAGCCATTAAGGTCGTAAAAAGGATTAGAGAACCAAGGAATATAGTAGGAATATTGGAAAGAATCACTCGAAGATTACTTTTATTCCATAATCAAACAGTTCATCTCCAAGCAACTAAGCAAATAATTATGAGAGCTACAGAACAATATATTTTAGTAATTAGGCTTTTTCAAAGATTTAACTTTTGTAATTGCTGCTTTGGAAGAAATATGGGAGACAATAGATGTTGAAGATGAAATACCAGTGGAAATGAGTTATTATTTTCTCATAATTAGGTTTACCTCTAAGATGGAATTCCAATTCACAAGAGAACAAAAGAATAGAATCTTTACGAATCTTCCCCGAGGAATTTTCGAGGCTCACGAAAATGATGATTATGAAGAGATAGATGATGACATGTTAGATGAAGGATCTGATGTAGAAGATCCTGATTTTTAGAATAGATTAGTTTCCTTATTTATTTTATTTATTATTTTGCCTTTATGATTGTACTTAGTGAAAACTATTTTTCCAAATTAATATCATTGTTATTTTGATGACATGTATGAGTTTGATTTTATTTTGCAATCATAATAAATAATAAATTTAATAAATAATGACTAAGTTTGGTGAGGGTGGATACAAATCAATGAACCAGGGTTCTATATTGAGAGTTAGGGGCCATAGTAGTGGGAACGATTTTACTGATCCCAGCCCTCCCTTAGTATGGTTAACTTTGGAACAACGATGAGCTTCGAGCCTGAGAATTAAGTCATATAGGACAATTAGAAACACACTTCGAAAATAATAAAGATGGCTTATTTTTCCAAGTTTAGAAACACACCCTAATTATAAAGAAGGCTTATACCGGTTCGCAGAAGGGGAGTGCGTGCTAATGCCAACCAAAATGCACCGCCGCCGTTGGTTGACAACACTGTAGAAATTTCCAGGCTATGGCAGCAAGTTGAGGAATTACTACAACAACAGTGACAACAGGCTCAGCCTCAGACGCAGCCTCAGCCGCAACCACAACCTCAACATATGGCTCAAGCACCCCATCAAGTAGGTCCTTATGGGGGATGGCCAATGACGAACTATGCGCCATATCCAGCTCAGCACATGGAGCCAGTTTATGAGCGGTTTCATAAGCAACACGCTCCGAACTTTGAAGGGACAGCAAACCCTTTTGAGGAGGAAGAATGGCTCATAAATGTGGAGCCAATCCTAATGCACATGAATCTCGACAACGCGGACCGCATATCCTGCATTTCGTCCCTGCTTAAGAAGGATGCTAGAATATGGTGGGACCTAGTACAGTAGACTCACGATGTCGCCACCATGACTTGGACCAGATTTGTGGAGCTGTTCCACAAAAAGTACCACAATTTGGCAGTCATCGCTTCAAGGGTCGAGGAGTTCGCTGGTCTGAAGCAAGGAAGTTTATTAGTAGCAGAATATGCTCGACAGTTCGACCGATTAGCCAAGTTTTCATCAGAAATGTTTCCAACTGAATTTCTGAGGGTGACCAAGTTCGTTAGAGGACTTCTACCAAAGATTGAGCTAGGGGTTAAGCTAGCAAACCCAGGAAATACTACTTATGTCGATGTTATAGAAACGACAATAGAAGTGGAAAGGCTTTAGGCAAATGTTAGTAAAGAGGAGGCCAGTAAGCTTGAGCCTAAACAACAGAGTCAACCTCAGAATGGTCGGAACAACCACAACAACAACAACGGTTAGAAAAGAAGGCATCCTGACAATAAGCAGTCCGATAGCGGTAAAAGGGCATAGACGAATAATGGAAGTAATAGGCTGGGTTATGTAGAATACCCAAAATGTGCTAAATGCCAAAAGAAACATTCTGGTGAGTGTCGTCCAAACACTAAGGGATGGTACAACTGTGGTTAGGAAGGTCACCGAAAGAAAGAGTGTCCCCAGCTCAAGCCAGAGGGAAAAAAGAGACGACAAGATGGTTCCTGCTAGGGTATTTGCCTTAACCCAAGGAGAAGTTGATGCTAGCAATAAAGTGGTTACATGTCAGGTTTCTATCATCAATAATGTATGTTCTGTATTATTTGATTCGGGGGCCACTCATTTGTATATCTCGTTAGGAATGATAGAAAAATTAGACAAACCTTGTGAAAGATTTAGAACTAGGTTTGAAACAGAATTACCTTCGGGTGAAATAGTCCTATCATCACGGGTAGTACAAGGCGTACCGATCAAGATTGAGGACGTAGAATTAGAAGGAGACCTGATAGAACTGGAGATTAAAGACTTCGACGTGATACTAGGAATGGACTAGCTAGCAAGGCATGGCGCAACCATCGACTGCAAACGCAAGAAAGTAACGTTCGAGACTTCTGACGGTCAGAGACTATGCTTTATGGGAAAGGTTTCAGGGCTACGCACACCGCTTATTTTGTCACTCAAAGCTCAGAAGATGATAGAAAAAGGATGTCAAGCATTCTTATCCAGCGTTACGGATTTGGTAAAAGAAACACCGATAAAAGTTGGAGACATTCATATTGTAAAGGAATTTTCAGAGGTATTTCCTGACGACTTACCAAGGTTGTCGCTGACTCGGGAAATTGACTTCACAATCGAACTAGTACTGGGCACCGAGCCTATCTCTAAGGCACCATATCGGATGGCACCTACCGAACTCAAGGAGTTAAAGATGCAACTACAAGAACTCTTAGACTTGGAATTCATTAGACCGAGTCATTTTCCATGGGGAGCACCGGTTCTATTTGTGAAGAAGAAGGACAGGAGTATGCGGATGTGCATAGATTATCGCGAACTGAATAAGGTGACAACTAAGAACAAGTACCCGCTACCCCAGATTGATGACTTGTTTGATCAATTCTGAGGAGCGACCGTGTTCTTAAAGATTGATTTACGGTCTGGATATCATCAACTCAAGGTACTGGAAGAAGACATTCCTAAGACAACTTTAGAACTCGCTATGGGCATTATGAGTTTCTAGTCATGTCTTTCGGTCTTACCAATGCTCCAGCCGCATTTATGGACTTAATGAATAGGGTCTTTAAGGACTACTTGGATAAATTCGTCGTAGTATTCATTGATGATATCTTGGTGTACTCAAAGGATAAATTCGAGCATGAGAAACATTTAAGGTTAATCTTGTTGCGACTAAAGGAGCATCAACTATATGCCAAATTCAAGAAGTGAGAATTTTGGCTTTCACAGGTGGCATTTCTCAGCCACATAGTATCCAAGGACGGAATTGCTGTAGACCCATCTAAAGTAGAAGCTATGAAGGATTGGCCAAGACCCAAGAATGCATCAGAGGTAAGAAGCTTTCTGGGACTAGCAGGTTATTATCGGAGGTTTGTAGAGGGTTTTTCTAAGATAGCCACTCCACTTACCAACCTAACCCGGAAGCAACAAAGGTTCAACTGGATGGATAAGTGTGAAGAGAGCTTCCAGTTGCTTAAGGATAAGCTATGCTCAGCATCAGTACTTTGTGTACCGGCACCTAATGACAAGTTGTTAGTCTACTGTGATGCGTCAAAGCAAGGATTGGGTTGTGTGTTGATGCAGAATGACAAGGTGATAGCCTACGCCTCAAGGAAATTGAAGGAGTACGAGCAACGCTATCCAACACACGCTATGGAGTTGGCAGCGATAGTCTTTGCATTAAAAATCTGGCGCCATTATCTTTATGGAGAACAGTGTGAGATTTATACGGACCATAAAAGCCTAAAATATTTCTTCAGGCAAAAGGAGCTCAACATGAGGCAGCGCAGGTGGTTAGAACTAGTAAAGGATTATGATTGCGAAATTTTATACCACCCGAGAAAGGCAAACGTAGTTGCTGATGTGCTAAGTAGAAAGAATTATGGAAGTCTAGCAGCATTAGCTGGATTAGAAAAGCCACTACAGCAGGAGGTGATCAATGCTGGAATATAAGTAGTCATTGGTAAACTGGCTAACTTGTCCATACAGTCAAGTCTGTTAGAAGATATAAGGATTGGGCAAGGGCACCATGACATATTAGTAGCACATATAAATGCAGTCAAGGAAGGCAAGGCAACAAATTTCACAATATCAAGACAGGGGTTACTGAGATATAAGTATCGGGTATGTGTGCCAAATGATCAAGGAATTAAGGTGAAGATTTTAGAAGAAGCACACAATACCCCATACTCAGTTCACCCAGGGTCGACCAAGATGACTCACAATCTTAAGGAAATATATTGATGGCCAGGAATGAAGAAGGATATAGTAGAGTATGTGTCTAAATGTTTGGTATGCTAGCAAGTGAAAGCAGAGTATCAGCGGCCTGCAGGCTTATTGCAACCACTTAGCATTCCAGAATGGAAATGGGACGACATAGCCATGGATTTCGTGACGGGTTTTCCTCGAACGAATAAGCAGCATGACTCGACTTGGGTAGTAATAGATATATTAACCAAGTCAGCTCATTTCCTGCCTGTCAAGACTTCATATACAGTAGAACAATACGCAGACATTTATGTCCAAGAAATAGTAAGATTGCATGGAATCCCTAAGAAAATAGTGTCTGATAGAGGATAGGTGTTTACATCGAGATTTTGGGGAAGCTTGCAGCAAGCCATGGGTACCAAGTTAAGTCTTAGTACGACATTTCATCCTCAAACAGATGGTTAGTCCGAGCGTACCATACAGATTTTACAAGATATGTTGCACGCTTGTGTACTTGATTTTGGAGGATCATGGAGTAAGTATTTGCCACTGATAGAATTTTCCTACAACAATAGCTATCAGTCAACAATCGGGATGGCACCTTATGAGTTTCTTTATGGAAGGAGATGTCGATCGCCGTTACATTAGGATGAAGTAGGAGAAAGGCAACTTCTTGGACCCGAAGCTGTTAGAGAGGCTCAGGATGCAGTAGCGCTGATTAGAAAGCATATGTTCGTTGTTCAGAGTCGTCAGAAAAGTTATGCGGATACCAAGCGATGTGATGTGGAATTCAAAGTCGGAGATCAAGTCTTCTTAAGGATATCTCCTATGAAAGGTATGAAGCGGTTCAGAAAGAAAGGCAAGCTTAGTCCCAGGTTTATAGGTCCTTTTAAGATATTGGGCAAAGTGGGAGCAGTTGCATATAGATTAGCCCTACTGCCAGCTTTAGCAGATAGTCACAATGTGTTCCACATCTCGATGTTGCGTATATATGTGTCAGACCCATCTCATGTCCTCAAGTATGATGCGATTGCACTCTAGAAAGACTTGAGTTACGAGGAACAACCGGTTAGCATCCTAGATAGAGGGATGAAGGAGTTACGGTCTAAGAGTATTCCAATAGTCAAAGTCCTATGGAGAAATAATTCTGAACGGGAGGCAACGTGGGAGTTGGAGGAGGACATGCAAGCTCGGTATCCAGAATTGTTTAGTAAGTAAATTTCGGGGACGAAATTCTTTGTAGTAGGGGAGAATTGTAGAGTCCCAGAATGTTTACTTAGTTAGCTAGACATTTCGTAGCAGTTATAGTATTTTAGATTTCGTGGATTTTGGTTCAAACTGGGACTTAGTTGGAAACTCATAGCAACAATTATGGATTTTATAAGTTTAACCTATAGTTTAGGAATATTAATTATAACATAAGGTTTGATTAATATTGCTAGTCCTAGATATATTATTTATTATACTATAAGGTTTAGATAGAATTAATAAGATCATGACATTTGTGGTGTGCAGGTTTGTTTAAGGATTTAACTATAGTTTAAATAAAAGAAAGTTCTAGAAAACTATAGAACCTTCCAAGACCATTAAGAGCATGACATTTGTCATAGCCTTGTTTATTTGAGGAATTAAGCAATTTTAAGTGGATAATTCAAAAATAAAAGTTTCTAGAAGCTCTAGACCCTTCCAGAACTTGCTGGAATCTCCTTTTACTCAGTCAAAGTAGTTATCCCATTCAAATTATGCTGAAAAAGTGCAATTACGTGTTTAAAATATTCACGTATGTTGATATATTGCAGCAGGGGAGCCGATATATCGCCTAATGGAGGATATGGAAAATACGTTGGCGTTGCATGAATGTACGAACGGAGGCTTGGGACTAGGGCAGAGCCGATATATCGCCATATAGGGGCAATATATCACCCTTAGTGATATAATTTTTGAAACTTTTGTTTTTAAATTTAAAAATAAGGCTTAACTACTTAGACCTACCTCTGAACGTTTTGACTGAGTCTTAAGCCTCTAATTGACGAATATTCAAATATTTTCAATTAATATTCATTATTTTTATTCAAATAAAAAAGGGTTTAGTTTCACTCCATACCTCTATAAATAGGACCTAGTACCCACCCATTCCTCTCATTCTTCAAGCTGTGATCAGGGCCTCCAAGGTGCTAGTGTTACCATAGAGTGATAAACACTTGGGTTGGGAAAAAGCTTTTTCATTCTTAAGCTTTATAAAATACTTGGGGAGTGAGGTTTAGTGTATTTCGGTATTGAAGTTAGACCAATCCATAAGGTCAACTAAGGTATTCCTATTCTTTAGTCCACTTCTTTAAAATTCCTTAGTTTTCTTAGTTTCTTTTATTCAGATCCTAACTTTTGTTATTGGTTCTTGATTAGGTTCTTGAAACTTAAAGATCTTTCTTGGTAAGTTTCTTCTTGAAGGTTTAGTTTCCACATTTATTCTTTACTCTTTAGAAATACTCACCGTTCTTATTGTTGGTTTTAGGAGTGTTCCAAGTCCCGCATTTGTTCTCAAATATCCCGGTTTTGGTAAGGAAAATAGGATAGTTTTTATATGCTTATATGTTATGATTATGCTATAATATGTTATGTTATGATATATATGTTTTTGGGGCTTATATTTGCTTAAATAGAAAACCTCAATACTTTTATGTTTCTTGGGGCTTATAGTTGCTTAGCTATCAAACCCCAATGTATTTTGAGGCTTATAGTTGGTTAGCTAGTAAACCCCAATGTTTACCATGTACATGGGTTAGAATTGTGATATATGTTTTATAGTATATGTTTTTGTTATAGTCGTACGTTTATGTTTTATGTTATATGTGTTAGTATATTTTCCTTGTTGGGCATTAGGCTCACTCCTTTTTCTTTTAGTGTGATGCAGGAAAATAGATACGGAGGCGGGAGGATTCTTGGTGGCTTGACTTGTGTATTGAGGACGAATGGAATAAATGGGCTGCGAGTCAATCGATGATGACGTTATTTTTAGTTTTTTTTTAATTATATTTCTATGTATTTTCCGCATTTAGTTTTGTAAACAATCTTCTTTAGTTTAAAATTATGTTTTATGTTTTAAACAATGGGTACCCATACCAAAATTCTATTTTACTTTGTAATTTCCACAATAGTATGTTGAAGTTTTAATAAAGTTATTATTATTTCTTATGTATATGTTCTTCAAAGTAATAGCTATGTTTAGTAGTTCTAATGGTCCAAGGTCTTAGAATAGTTGGGTCATTACATGAACCAAGTGTGAATCATGGGTGAAGTATGCGCGAACCAAGTATGAACCAAGTGTGAATCATGTGTGAACCAAGTGTGAATAATGTTTGAACTCATTTGAACAATGTGTGAACGCAGTGACCTAAATCGTGGAAATCATTGAACCGTGTGTGAACCAAGCGTGAATCGTGTGTGAACCATGTGTGAACCAAGTGTGAAGCATGCACGTGTGAACAATGTGCAAACCATATGTGAATTATGTGTGAACCAAGTGTGAATCATGTGTGAAGTACGTGTGAGCCAAGTGTGCACCAAGTATGAATCATGTGTGAACCAAGTGTGAATAATGTGTGAACTCGTTTGAATAATGTGTGAACTATGTGTGAACGCAGTGACCTAAATCGTAGAAAACAATAAAAAATTTGTCATCTCAACATTAAAATATTTCTTTTCACAATTTTTTTAGTGTAGAGTAGTTCAAAAATTCTATTTAAACTATTACACAAGACACCCATAACCTATAAATAAAAAAAATACTTACTCATTATCAAATCAAATGTTCAATCTTCTTCAAGTTTGGGAGATGGTTTTCTTTACTCTTCAATCTTCTTCAACCTAGGTGAGAAGAAAAAAAAGTGTGATAGACAACATCACTTTCCAAAGCTTTGTGAGAAGAAAAATGGTGATGATCTCTCTTTCATGATGATTTGAGAGAGAAGAGGTGTTTGTTCTCTTTGTGAGAGAGAAGGAAGAGTAATAGAAATGGTGAGGAGGGCTGGTAGCTGAAAACGAAATGGGAAAAGGGAGGAAGAAGCCCTAACGTTAATAAGGGTAACTTAGTCATTTCACATGGGTATAAGGTTAAAAATATGAGAAACATTAAAGTGAGGTTAGAGTTAGTATTAAACTATTAAATAGAGTTCATTCATGGAAAGTACCTTGTGTAAAGACTCAGATTTTAAAAAAAAATTAAATCATATTTTTTTTATATAAGTGGGACCCGCTGAGTCAAAAGAGTTAAAGACTATTTTTCTTCTTCTCTTCCCCCTAACTCCTCTCTCTCTCTCTTCTCCTTCTCTTTCTTTCTTGCTCTATTGATAAGCAATGAAAACCACCAAACCCAACCATCGCTGACCATCATTTTTAACACACGCCGCCTCTGCAGCTTCCCTAACTGGTGATGACAACAACTCCAAAGTTTGGTGGCAATCGGAGCAGGGACACACTCGTGTGGATACTCAAAAGTTTCACCGTCAAAACTTTGAGGTGACATTTTGGCCAACTCTGACCTCTGTTTGACGAGTGGTTGGTACCATTGGAACCAACGTGAAGAGAGAAACGTCGTCCACTAAGTCTTTCTGGTCAACTCACCATTTTTCTTCGATGAGATTTTGGGTATCTCCACCACTTTCTGGCGAGTCTGAGCACTTTTTTGACCGATGGTTGGCATGAACATGATCTACTCGCCGATGTGGCCATTTTGATATATGCCACGCCTACCTTCATCGACGTTTCCAATACACCGCTCACTACTGCCACCAACCGCTAATGTGCACCGCTTGGGTGAGGTTCTGGAACTTGAAATTTTAAAGATGGTTATATTATATGTCATTGGACATGATTTTGAATAAGGAATGCAATGATGATAATCATTTTCTCATTCGATGCACGTAGGAAAAACGTGATATTAAAATTGGACTAAATCACTCTAGGATCATCGTTAAGCTTAGGAGCGTTGCTTTGGACTCGGATTGAAAATTTTAAGGAGGTAGGGACTCAACTTGACTTTTGGACTTATTTTACTCGTATTGAATTGCATTAAACATATTCCAATTTTGATATTTATAAAATGTTTGAAAAATAGAAAACTTAATTTGCATGTTTTCTGATCTGTTATGAGGTCTTCACTTATTTATGCAGGTTATAATTTTCGGGTTTTATTCAAATGCATCTGTTATGTTGCCCAAATTTCTAAAATATAAAGGGAATATGTTTCTTGCTTTTCATGTTTACCTGCATTTGGTTATACTGATGAGATCCATAGTGATCATGATTTGTGCATGTTGTTGTTTCACGACCTAGTCTCTATGTCATCATAGGTAGATCAGGCGTTCACTCACCTGTAAGTGTAAAGACCTAGCATCTGTATTTAAGAAGTTTTCTGAGCCTCCCCCTTGTGGTGGTTATTAGGTCCGGCTACCCGGTTTAGGATGTCAGTTTTTCTATGGTGGGTAATGGGAACTAGGGATCTAGTGGACGGTGTGATGTGCACGTGTAGCTATGCTCTTATGATTATTTGTGGTTTCTCTCTATTTTGGTTTATACACGATGATGTATATTTTATTTTCAAAGCTAACCATTCAGGGGTTGTATTAAAATTTTGGGTCCTATGATATTAGTTGCTTTCCTACTGAGCTTTATAAGCTCACCCCCTATATTTCTCTCATTCTAGGAACTCAGTGATGTGAATGTGGAAGGTGAATATTGATGGAGCCAATGTATTTAGCCTAGTTCTATTTAGTGTCATAGATTATCTTTTGAACATTATATATGTATTTGATTCAGGACTTAATGGTATGTATATCTCAATTATCTATGTAATAGTTAAGAATAAGGAATGGTGGATGCTAAGTATTATTTTGGCTGTTTTATGACTTATTAAATTTAACTGTTTGGTGACTACATAACCGTGGGGGATATTATTGTTCTATGTATAATGATAAATGATCATGCTTTTATCACTAATATTTTTATATATAAGGGATAATGGCGGCGATAATACCCAAATTTTTTCAAAAGTTGCACTTTAATACCCAAATATTTTTTTTGGCGGTAATAATACCTAAATATATAATTTTGGTGGATCCATTAGTACTCACCGTTAATTTCCCGTTAAGTATCCACGTGACACATATTTATTAGTATAATTGGCGGCAATAATACCCAAATCTTTTCAAAAGTTACACTTTAATACCCAATTTTTTTGCGATAATACCTAAATCTACAATTTTGGTGCAACCGTTAGTACTCACCGTTAACTGCCTGTTAAGTATCCACGTGACACATATATATTTCGATATGATTTTAGACTAAATTATTTAAATTCTTTAAATATTATAAAAATCATTTTAAATTTTAAAAAATCTAAAATAATATTAAAAAACTAATTAATAATATAGATTTTGGGATGATTTTGAGTTTCAATTTTAATTTGGGTGAGTTCGAATTTGCTAAAAAGACCCTTCAGAGAACTAGATCGCCTAATCCGAGTCTGTGTCCTTTAACCTTTGAATTGAAATAATGAGTGATCTTCTGTTGATAATGGGCGAGCTGTAATTTTGACGCCTCTCATTTTTCTTCGATTAGATTAAGGGATGCACTAAGTAGCTCGTGGTTATGATCTTGATCAAAGGTTTTTTTGTCTGTGAGTCATTACCAACGCCTCAATTGGGAGCATAGCCTCGCTTCCAAAGGTTAGAGAAAAATGGGTGTGTCTTGTGGAGGTTCTATGTGAGGTTCGGTAGGCCCATAGTACTTGTGGGAGTTGCTCGGGCCATAATCCCTTGGCCTCATCTAGTCTTTTCTTCAAGCTTGCCTTCAAGGTTTTGTTTACGGCCTCGACCTGGCCATTGGCTTGTGGGTACACTACCGATGAGAAACTCTTTGTTATGCCATATTTTTCACAAAAGTCTGTGAATAGATCACTATCGAACTGAGTTATGTTGTCTGACACGATCTTTTTAGGGAGTCTAAATCGACATATGATATTCTTCACAACAAAATCCAGGACTCTCTTCGAGGTGATGGTTGCCAAAGGTTAAACCTCTACCCACTTCGTGAAATAATCGATGGCGACTACTGCATAATGAACTCCTCCTTTCCCTATTGGCAGGGAACTAATTAAGCCAATTCCCTATACTGCAAATGGCCAAGGGGATGAGATCATGGTTAGCTCGACTGGAGCAGCTTGGGCAACTATGGTGAAGCGTTGGCATTTGCCACACTTTTGCACATACGAGATCGAGTCATTTGTCAATGTGGGCCAAAAATAGCCATGTCGTAATGAAATTGTAAATCGTAATGAAATAATAAGAACCCTCTCGTACACACACAACTTTTACGTGGTTCAATGGGTAAAATCCACCTAGTCCACGAGACAGTATTATTGCTTTTCTCTCACAATTTCTGTAGAGTTTTTGTAATACAAAAAGGTCATCCCTTTCCCTGTCCATTATCTCTGATATTTATAGGGGAACTTCATGGACAGGTATGGGTAACTGCGTGAATAAATAAGGTATACATTTAATATAGATTATTCCCATTTACAAAGGGAGATGATTTGATAACATAATAGAATATACTCTTGCTATCTCAGATAATAAATGATAGATATGCAAGACAGCCTAGGCATTAGTGAGCGTATAAGGAGCCTCTGATTCTCTTGGGATCCATCAATATGCGTTATGACTAGGTTTCCATGAGCTAGATATCTCACTCAAGCTCGTGTTTAAAGACTATCCGAACCTTAGTTCGTATTAAGCTCAGAGTGCCCAAATGTGGGTCTGGCCACTATAAATCTCGAACTGGATTTTTATCCTAAGAGACAATCTGATGGAAATATATATGTCGTGTACGAACTGGATTGAGTCTTGAGCTGCTCACATCATTGTTAACCAAGTATCCTACTTGGCTATTTTTCCACGTATTCATTTACCAGTTGTACCTGAACTGAGTAATTGAACTCGTGCTAATTTTAGGGTACAATAAGTTGTAACTAGGGAGTACCGCTAGGCTCAGGAGGAAAGGATCACACTCAGAGTTGTTATACTAAATTGCTCAAGACTTGAGGTAAGAAAACTGCACCTTGACTGAGATTAGGGCTTGAGCCCCAGTTTCTGAACGTGGTTATAACCATGCTTAGGAATGTTTTATTAAACATGAATGAATATATTATGCATAATTGTGTTATATGTGAAATACTTATCTGTTTGTATCTAATTGAAAATCTCGACTTATAATTTGTAGTCGACATTAGCATGCGGAATGTAGGGCGTTATGGTTGGGCCAACCCGGAAGCGTGATATACGCTCGAATGGATCTATAGTCTCTTGAAAGATTGAAGCATGATATACGCTTGTATGGCTCTATAGCCGCTTTAAAGATCGAAGCGTGCTATACGCTTGTGCAAACCTATAGCCATTTAAAAGAAAAAGGAAAGCGCGGTACGCACTTAGGTGGCCCTATGGTCGCTTAAATGGATTGGATGCATGCTTGAGTATTGGTTATAACTGCTAAGCATCCTATTTATGATATGGAATCTGTTGAATATCTGTTTATGTTGTTATCTGTGTTTTTGTAACGTCCTCCTAATCCAGAACCATTACACTGTGTACTTTAAATTGTGTCAGACTTGCTAATCAAGTCATTTGGCTCAAAATGTGTAACTATGGTTAATGTCAAGGATTAGGATTAAAAATTTGGTCAAAGAAACTATTGACTTTTATTTAAAAAGTTTCATACATTCGTGGAATCCCAAAATATTACAACCAAATTCTTAAAAAGATGTATGTATATCAAAAATTACATCCAGTCGACCTAAGCGGCAGAAATAGGGCTATAACCCTAGTTCCTTTGAGATATCCTCGGTCGTGGTGGTTGAGCAGCCACATATGTACACACTGCCACTGAAGCTCTCCAACTCATGGCTGGTCAAGCTTTCCCTTCCCCTTACTTGCACCACAAAGCACCTGTGAGCCAAGGCTCAGCAAGAAAACTATACATGTGTATAAACAGAACAATACAGATTCCCAGATACTTATCTAGCATGTCCAGTAGTAATAACCTGCACATACAGTCATTTAGTTACAAACAAATGGTCATTGGATCAATTTGGGGCCGCTGCCCGGAACAGTTGACCATAGAGCCAACCCTGGGCCTATGCCCTAGCTATGTGACCATAGAGTCACCTGGGGTCCCCGCCCTTAGCTCTGAGTAACTAGCCATAGAGCTAGCCCAACACCTTTGGTTTTCCAATGACCATAGAGTCGGACAACATAATAGTACGTTGCTGATTTAGGCCTAAGCCTTTCGATCAGCACGCACGCGCTTTTGCCATCCTTGACTAATAAGTCAAGCCCTGATCTAGGTATTCAAACTTCAATACAGAAACATTTATGAATAGACATATCCCAACAAAACAAGCACGTATGTATGTTAACCGCATAACACCATCGAGTAATCATACTTGTAATACTAATCATACCTACTTAACAGGCCTCAGGCCCTAACCACAGAATCCATGCAACAAACATGAAACACTTTTGCAGGTATAAAATATTCAAGTAGGATCAATCAACATGTGAAACAATATCTTAAACATAAACATTCTCAGGGGCCCAAGCCCTAATCACATATAACACGTATTGGGTGCAGTTTTCTTACCTCAGGTTTGAGTATAGCGTAAAATAAGGACAACCCTCGAGCACGATCCCGGTTCCGAACCCTTAGCGATAACCTAGTCACAATCATAATATAGGATTCCATCAATAACGAGCAAGTAAAGGCTTCCGGACCAAAACCTAGCCTCCAGGCCTTGAATTCCACTAAACCAGGTAGAGGAATCGATCCCGAGACCTAAGGAAAAGGTTCTCGTCATTAAAAACTCCACAAGGACAAAACTGCCCAGGTGGGCCGTGACCTGCCCTTGAGGGTCGCGGTGCACCCCTCTAACCCAAGGCCCTCTCCCTCTGCCAAAGGGATGCGGGTCGCGACCTGCCCAAGAAGGTCACGGCGCGCCTCCCAGATAGAGGCCTCCTAGGGCTCTGGGTTCAACTGAGTCGCGACCCCTCAAGAACAGAGCCACGACTTGGCCCTACGAACCTAGATTTTCCTCATTTTCCAACAGCCAAGTTCAACCCAAACTATCCCAATTTCACTCCCAAAACCATAATTCAATCACCACAATAGTTCTAACATCTTCCCAGCAGCAAAACCCAACAAGAATCTAGTTATAAAACTCATCAAAACACCAAATTCGCTCATGAGCTAAAAGGTTCAAAACACCTCAAGAACAGCCATGGATTCTACAAAAATTCAGTTACAACAAAGAGATTGAATTGTTACCTTAGCTGTGAATGAAGATCCCCTAGCCACAAGCTATCCAAATCCCAATCCTAAGCCTTCAATTCTTTGGTTTCTAGCCAAAATCCTTCTTAATTCTTCAAAGACTAGCTTAATGAAACTTTAGAGAGAGAGAGAGAGAGAGAGAGAGAGAAAGAGTGAGTTGGCCAGTGGTACACTTCTGAGTGTTTCTTTTTGTTTCCTAAGGCTTAAGTTTCACTTAAGCTAATCCCGAGGCGGGGTACCAAAAACATCCCCGAGGGAAAAATGGTTAAATTCCCCGACATTCCTCCTAAACTCACTAACTCCAAATATATCCCCAATTATTTATTCCCATTACCCGATAACCTAATTTAGTGCCAAATACCCCTTAACTCGCCCCGAGTCGGGTATTGGGTCCCGTTGTGACTTTCCCGCTAACTTGCTCCCTAGGATCGTCTCGTGTCGAGTAACTCAAATAAACCCACGTAATAATGTGGTCTCACACATATATCATAAATATGTACATATATATACAATTATGCCCATAACAGGCCAAATTACGAAAATTGCCATTCTATTAAGAAACAGGCTTACATGCATGTTTAATACCCCTAAACATGCACAACTAGTTATATTATCACATAACTCACATAATCACAATCAAATAAACATATAATTCCATATATTTCCATCCTGGCCCCCTAATTAAGGCCCTGAGCCTTATTAGGTAATTTTGGGACGTTACAGTTTTCTTACTGAGCTTTGGCTCACGGGTGATACGTGGTGCAGGTAAGGGCAAGGAGAAGCTAGACCAGCCATGAGTTGGAGAGCTTTGTGGGCAATGAGTACATATGCGGCGTGCTCGATCACCACGGTCGAGACTTCTTTTGTGGATCTAGGACTATAGTTCACTTTTCCATTTAGGTCGGCCACCTTGTACCTTGTTTATGGTTGTAACGACTTATAAAATATTTTCTATGATCCCATGTATATAATGAACTCTTTTAATGAAAAGTAATAGTCTTTTGGGCAAAAATTTGAATACCTAATCCTTTAATTAACTTTAATTACATGTTTAAGTCCAAATGACTCGTTTAGCGAGTCTAGCACTATTTTAAACACACAATGTGACAACCCCTGATTAGTAGGGAGTTACAACTTGGTATCAGATGTGCCAAGGTTTATTGGTTCCTGAAGATTGGCTGGACATGTACACTCACTACTAAAGATAAGCTCGATTCAGGGTTTGGTAACTAATGATGTGACTATGAGCTTAATTGTTTAATTGATATGAAAATGCCTTATCTGCATGTCTGAATAGGGAGCATGAGTTATACTAAGGGGGCTTGGCCCTTTACTGCTACATGAATATGAAGAGATGTGGTTATTAACACTATTGTTGCTTGTGGATACTAAGAACGTGCTTATTAGCACTATGGTTGAGCATGAATATGAAAAGGCTTGCTTAATAGCATGATTTATGTATGTGAAAGCTATTGAAATTATTATTAACATTGTTATTGCATGTGAATGCTTATTTGTGCAGTTTTGGGACTATGGGATGGTGCTGGGTACCGTTATCATTGCCTGATGAGCCGAGTCATTGATTACAGATATACTTGGAATTATGCTTCCAAGGAGATCATATAGACTAGTCGACGCTGAAATACAAGCTAGAAATGATGACCAGGGTCAGAACCCTTCGCCAGCCCCTGAGAACTGGCATCATATGTTTGCTAAAATGCAGGCCAGATTACAGATACAAGTGGATGAAATCCTCTTTTTGAGACAGCAGCTTCCGTCAGGGAACACTGCACCAGTTGTGCCACCTGCCGTGGTACTAGTTTTACAGCAGTAGCCGGGGGCTGAGAACAGGTGGGAGCCTTTATATGAATGGTTCAGAAAGCAACACCCTCCTACTTTTGAGGGAGGGCCAGACCCACTGTGAGCTGAGCAGTGGATGGGTATGACCACCTCCTTCTTAGATTTTATGAGGGTGGTAGGTAATGACAGAGTGGCCTGTGCCACGTACATGTTTCAGGAGGATGCTCGTATTTTGTGGGAGGTGGTGTCCTAGACTAGGGATGTGACCACGTTTAACTGGGAAGAATTCAAGGTTTTGTTTAATGAGAAATACTACAATGATGCAGGCAGGGCTACAAAGGCAGATGAGTTTAATAACCTGGTTCAGGAAAATATGTCAATAATGGAGTATGCTCTAAAATTTGAGAGACTAGCAAAGTTTGCTTCAGACTTGGCACCCATATATGTAACGAGGAAGGAAAGATTCCTTCGGGGACTGAATGCTATGATAGCTCGGGATGTCAGAATCACCTCTGTACCTGGAATAACTACTTAGTCTCAGGTAGTGGAGAAGGCCCTTACTGCAGAGGGCGCATAGAACAAGGTCTGGCGCGAGAGCACTGTCAGGCAGGATACAAGGAGGGTGGTACCTCCATTTATAGGATCTAGTAGGGGCGGGGGCCATAGTGACTAGAAGAGAAAGAACCCAGATGCTTCTATAGTTTCAGGCCTAAACAGGAGGTCCCAGGGCATTCAGGCTGGCTGCCAGGGCAACAATGAAACTTGGAGGACTTATCCGGAATATGCTAGATGCAGGAGATGCCATCTGGGAGAATGCCGAGTGAAGGCATGATTTTTTATGTGGGGTGGTTAGAAATCTCA
Organism: Humulus lupulus; assembly: GCF_963169125.1. Classification (NCBI taxonomy): domain Eukaryota; kingdom Viridiplantae; phylum Streptophyta; class Magnoliopsida; order Rosales; family Cannabaceae; genus Humulus; species Humulus lupulus. The sequence continues at coordinate 150,550,058 of NC_084797.1, read as the reverse complement.
AGAAAGATTTCCTGAGGGTGAAGAAGGAAGAACCAAAGAAGGCGGCAGCTTGACTCGAGCTCGAGTGTTCATCGTGATGTAGTAGTGATAGGTAAGATTTCTAGTGTTGGTTCTTTTTGCACTGTGCTGATTGATTCTGGTGCTACACATTCTTTTGTGTCTAGCAGAGTGATATATAGATTGTGTACACCATGTGATTATTGTGCTGTGGGGTTTGGGACTTTATTACCTACTGGGGAGTTGGTAGTCTCTAGGAGATTGGTTAGTTCTTTATCAATAGAGGTGGATAGTAGAAAACTATTAGTGAACCTGATTGAGTTAGCCATGGAGGATTTCGATATGGTTTTGGCTATGGACTAGTTAGCCAAGTATGGGGCAACCATAGACTGTAAGAGAAGGATGATGACATTTGAGCTTGAGGGTGATGATCCATTTGAATTTTTGGGTAGTGTGAATGGACCCCACATTCCTATGATATCAACATTAAGGGTTAGAGACCTTTTGCGAGGTGGTTGCATGAGATTCCTAGCTAGTGTGGTGGATACCACTAGGGTTGTATCGGTTGGGCCTAAAGAGACTAGATTGGTTGGTGAGTTTCTGGATGTATTTCCAGAGGATTTACCAGGGTTGCCACCGCATCGAGAGATTGAATTTTTTATTAAATTAGCACCAGGGACGGAACCAGTGTGTAGGGCACAGTATAGAATGGCACCAGCAAAATTGAAAGAATTGATGGTACAGTTGCAAGAGCTACTTGATTTGGGGTTTATAGGGCCTAGTTTCTCACCGTGGGGTGCACTAGTCTTGTTTGTGAAGAAGAAGGATGGGTCACTGAGGATGTGTATTCATTATAGAGAGCTAAATAAGCTGACTATCAAGAACAGGTATTCACTACCGAGGATCGATGATTTATTTGACCAGCTACAAGGTAGGACGATCTTCTCAAAGATCAATCTTCGATCTGGTTATCACCAGCTGAGGATCAAATATGAGGATATTCCGAAAACAACTTTTCGCATGAGGTATGGGCATTATGAGTATTTAGTCATGTCATTTGGATTGACTAATGCCTTAACTGTTGGTAATTGTGCCCTTAAAGTAATTGTAGTTGAAAAATGTCTTAAATGAAATAAATAATTGAATTGAATTATTATATATATAGACTATGTCCGATATTATGTTGATAATATTAAGTAAATATCATAAAATTCCAAAGTTATCTATGTGGTCTTAATCTCATATTGGTATGAGAGGATTGAGATTAAGATAATAAACTTGAAACAGTTTGCAATAAAATATTATGGAACCTTTAGATTAATTACTGCTAGTACGATTCGCTAGTATTATGAATACAAGTGGCCTAGATCTGGGTCACTAGTGTAGTATGACACTTTAGTGAAGGTACTTTATATATAGTGATATATAGATCTACACCAGATGTGATTTGTTAATACTTGTTTAAACATCGTTTCATAGTATTAATCAAACACATCAAACGATGATCATATACACAATGATCTTAATCTTGAGGTTACTATGAACTCCTGTATATGTCATCTGATCCTTTTATTCACGTGTTAAGGTTTGTCAGAATGATCAGGCTAAGAACAATTCTTTTGGGGACATAATGATATATATGGCTGGGGACATAGTTTGGCAGATATGGAATCTATACCTTCTTATAGATTGAATAATGGTTCCCTATTGGGTTGACTTTTAGAACTGAAAAGGTTATGAGCGCTCACATCGCAAACTTGTTGTGACACAACCTTCACTAGTAAAGTCAATGGTACACTAGGAACTAGATATAGTTAAAAGGGTAAAACTGTAATTTATTCCCTTTTAATTATGAACCATTAATAGAGGATTAACGTTGTATGTAATTATTCTATCAATGGACACTTTATTCTTTAGTAAACTACTCTGTAAATATATGTCTATAATTATCAAGAGTTCAATCTCATATTTATAGTGGAGTAATCATGAGATTAATAAATATGATTATTTAATCAAAGAGTTTTGACTAATAATCTAATATTTATTGGAGCTTGATATTATAGGTCCCTATGGTGACTATCAACACTATATCAAGGTAAGAGTTGATACAAGGGTAAAACTGTAATTTAAAAATTTGAGAAGAATTTTATTCTTCGGGTCAAATATACAATTATATGATAATTGAGTTGAATAATTAATTATTAAAATTTTGAAAATATGTTTATTTATTTAAATATAGAATTTTGAAATATATATATAAATTATAAATTAATTTTTGAAATTAATTATTTTATTTGAGTGGGAGAAAATAAAATTGGTATGTCAAATAGTTTTTGATTTATTGATTTTGTAAAAAAAGATGATGATAATGACGATCATCATTTTGAATTTTTAATTTAAAATTTAAATTTTGAAATATAGTTGTGATCTTTTCCTTAAAAAAGATAATACCATATTTTGTGGGAATGATTGATTTTAATTAATTAAATAAATAATATAAAAATGCAGTATTCCCTAAAAAGGAATATTGCTACATGCATGACACAGTCCAGGGAATGTGCCATGCGTGTAAGTTAGTACTGATAAAGTATCAATATTATTTTTATTTTATTTATTTATTTAATTAATAATTTGAAAATAGATTTTTTCAAATTTGGTAAGTTAGATATTACCTAAATCAATTTCTATCATCATTATGATTGTATTATTATATTACTATTATTATAATGAATAATAATGTAATATATAATCTCTATATATATTATGTGATAAGAAGAAATAAGAGAGTGGTAATTCAAAAAACGTTTGAGAAATAGTAGACAAGAAATTGTCATATTCTTCTATTATTCTAACCTTTCGCAAGCCATAATCCAAGTTCTCACGTGTTGAGATAAACTTGTGGTTTCTAAATTACAAACCCTTGTTCTCTATGTGCCCACACACATCTTGAGGTGTAGAGAACACTCAGGAAGATCGTGGTTTGAGTACTCAAAGCGTTGGATAGGAAGATCATTGTATATACGAAAAGACTCAAGGACACTTAATAGACTTCAAGAGATAAAATATTTTTGTTATTGAATATTTGTATACATGTGCATATGATATATATAAGTATGTGTATAATTATATATATGTTGCATGATTAATGATATTGTATATTAATGGTTCCTGTCTGGATGTTTTCTTGAACATATAAACTGTTTATATGAGAGATATAAATTTTTTATTGTTTATAAACTGGGCCCACCATGCCAATTCGCTGTGCACTCTGATTGTTTTTCCAACACCAACAACTTTTATGGATCTGATGAATAGAGTGTTCAAGGACTACCTAGAAAGATTTACGGTAGTATTTATCGACAACATCCTGGTTTACTCTCAGTCAGAGGCTATAGAGGTTGGTACTATAGAGGTTGAAGGAGCACATATTGTATGCCAAGTTCAAGAAGTGAGAGTTTTGGTTACCTAAGGCGATGTTCCTCTGTCACATTTTTAGTAAAGATGGAATTAAGGTGGATCTGGCCAAGATTGAGGCAGTCAGAGATCGACCAAGGCCAAGGAGTGCTTCAATGATTAGAAGTTTCCTTGGATTGGTAGGGTATTATCGGCGTTTCGTGGAAGGGTTCTCAAGGATTGCTCACCATTGACAGAGTTGACACGCAAGAATCTCAAGTTTGTATGGTCAGACAGATGTGAGAACAACTTCCAGGAGTTGAAGCGACAATTGATTATTGCTCCAGTGTTGAGTCTCTCATCAGATCAAGAGAAATTTGTGGTATATTGTGATGCGTCGAGACAAGGGTTAGGTTATGTCCTTATGCAGGCTGGAAAGGTGATTGCCTATGCATCACGGTAGTTAAAGGAATATGAACAGTGGTATCCTACACATGATTTGAAACCAGTAGCGGTAGTATTTGCATTGAAGGTATGGCAACATTATCTATATGGAGAGAAGTGCGAGATCTACACCGATCACAAGACTTTGAAGTACTTATTTACTCAGAAGGATCTAAATATGAGGCAAAGGCGTTGGCTAAAGTTAGTAAAGGATTATGACTGTGAAATCCTCTATCATCTAGGGAAAGCCTATGTGGTGGCAAATGCTTTGAGTAGGAGAGGTCCGTGACAGTTATTCAGTTTAAAGTATATATCAAAAGAATTGGCAGAGGATATGACTAGAGTAGGGATAGAGTTGGTGGTGGGCCAGTTAGCCAACATCACCTTACAATCTACTCTTTTGGAGAGGATAAAGGAGGGTTAAATAAGTGATCCCCAATTGATGAAGCACAGAGGGGACGTCCTAGCTGGAGTGGATAAGGACTATACTATTTCAGAGATGGGTCTGCTGAGATACAAGGAACGGATTTGTGTTCCGATGGATGCTGGTATCAAATGGGATATTCCGGATGAATCTCATACTACACCGTATTCGTTGCATCCAGGCACCACGAAGTTGTATCAGAATCTAAAATCTTTTATATTGGTGGCCTGGGATGAGGAAGGATGTGATTGAATATGTGGCTAAGTGCATGATATGTCAGCAAGTGAAGGTTGAACACTAGAGACCAGCAGGGCTATTACAACTTTGGGCATTCCTGAGTGGAAGTGGGAAGACATCACTATGGATTTTGTGGTGGGCTTTCCTAGAACGGTGGGGCAACATGACTCGGTATGGGTGATTGTAGACAAATATACCAAGTCAGCCCATTTTCTGCCTGTGAGGACAAATTTTAAAGTAGATCAGTACGCTGAGTTATATGTCAGGGAGATTATACGTCTCCATGGGTCCCCAAAGTATATTGTGTTAGGTTGGGACCCACCTTTACTTCCAAAATTTGGGGAAGCCTGTAGAAGGCAATGGATACTCAGTTGAAGTTTAGTACTGCCTATCATCCTTAGACAAATGGACAATTTGAGAGGACGATTCAAATATTGGAAGACATGTTGTGGGCGTGTGTACTGGACTTTGAAGGTTCCTAGAGTAAGTATTTACCTTTGATTGAATTTTCCTACAACAACAACTATCAATCAATGATTGGAGTGGCTCCATATGAGATGTTTTATGGTAGGAAGTGTAGATCACCCATTCATTGTGATGAAATGGGTTAGAGGAGATATTTGGGTCCTGAAGCAGTTTGAAGGATCAATGAGGCTATTGACTGTATTAGCTCGAAGATCACCTCGCAGAGTAGGTAGAAAAGGTACGCTGATCCTAAGCATAAGAGTGTAGAGTTCCAAGTTGTGGACTATGTCTTTCTCCGAGTTTCACCTTTGAAAGGAGTAAGAGAATTTGGAAAGAAGGGAAAGTTGAGCCCTAGGTTTGTGGGACCTTTTGAGATCTTGGAGAGGATTGGACAGGTAGCCTATAGGTTGGTTTTACCCCTATCGCTGTTAGGGGTTCATAATATGTTTCATATCTCCATGATTCGAAAGTATGTGTCAAATGCAATTCATGTGTTGAGTTATGAGGATCTGGAGCTACAAACAGACTTGTCCTAAGAGGAGCGACCAGTATAGATCCTGGATAGAAAAGACGAAGTCTTGTAAAACAAAACTATTCCTCTGGTTAAAGTACTATGGAGGAACAATAAGGTCGAGGAAGCGACCTGGAAGTTTGAGTTAGACATGCGGGATCAATATCCCGAGTTATTCAGGTAAATTTCGAGGATGAAATTTCTATTAGGAGGGGATAGTTGTAACGTCCCAAAATTCCTAATAAGGCTTAGTGCCTGGGTTAGCGTGCCGAGAGGGCACGTGGAGTAATTATGTGTTAATTAATTGAGTAAATTTGTGATTATGTGAATTATATGAGTAATATTTTGATATGACTAGTTATGCATGTTTTGGTGTATTAAATGTGCTCATAGGCCCGCTTATTCTAGAAAGAGGTATTTTCGTAATTTTGACCCGTTGAGGGTATACTTATAATTATATGTATTATATGACTAAGACCACATTGATATATTTGGGATATTCAGCAAGGGTCGGTCATTTTGAGCAAAGTAGCAGTAAAGTCACAACAGGGATAAATACCTGACTCGAGGTGGGCCTAAAGGTATTTTTGGTAATTTTGTGAATTACTGGGGCTCATTGGAGTATGGGTTATATTTGGAGGGAAATAATTATATTTGGAGGATTAGTGGAGTTAATTGGGGATTATAAGTAAAATTTGAGGTTTAGTGGGAAAGTGGTGTCAAATGACCTTTTTGTCCTTAAGGGGCTTTGAGAGGAGACTTGTGGGGCAGAGGCATTTTGGTACTTTGGGACCATTAAGTTGGGAATAGGCGAAGTGCCGAGCTGATTAGCTCAAACCGTTACTTTTTTTCTCTCTCATGCTTTGAAAGTCTCTTGATAAACGAGTTTTAGGCTCGTTTATGGTCCTAGTTTTTAGGCTATTTTTCATTAGTTAGGATTGTTTTATTTCAGATTTATGCTCGTTTGTTCTTGTTTCAGGGTTATTAATGTTAAGTGATGCAAATATTGGAAAGGAGCGAAAATGGAATGAAATCGAGACTGATTTGTGACTTTTGGTGGTTCTGTAAGAAGCGCTACAGCGCTACCTTGGGAGCGCCGTAGCGCTAGGAAGAAATCTTGAAGAGGCTCGGCATTGACTTTAGCGCTATAGTGCTACAACATCAGCGCTACAGCGCTTGGACGCAGTTTTCAGGAAGTTAGTTCCTGACTTTAGCGCTACAGCGCTGGTGCCCAGATTTTCCCCCATTTCGGCTCTGAGTTTAGCGCAACAGTGCTACAAGAGTAGCGCTACAGCGCTGGTTTCGCGATTTCTGACATAACTGGTTATTTTTTATGGGCAATTCAGTCTTTTCCAGAGGGAACTTTCAGTAGGGTTTTTTGGGAATCATATAGGCGACTGAGAGAAGAAAAAGGGGATAACGACGGCTGGAGTAAGAACACCATATTGGAGGATTCGTCCCTGAGTTTTTCATCTTTTTCTGTTAATTTTCATGTTTGTAATTGAACTATTATATGGCTAGAATGAATATCATAGGCTAAATTTTCTTTTAGGGCTTTTATGTGAATCTTTTGGAAACCCTTGTTATGGTTTAATGCAAAATTGATATTCTTCTTCATCTCTTTCAATTCCTTGCAATCTATGTTAATTGTGCGATTATTGATTGATCACCTCTAATTGCTATTTTATGAATCAAATTGAAATCTGAAAAGTGAAATTTGATATGCTTTGATTGTTTGGATGCAAATTTAATTTAGAACGGAAGTATCTAGATTATTTGCTAATTTTCTGAGTTGCGTGGCTAATGCCCTCTACATGATTCAACTTACCATAGAAATATAGGAAGTTGTCATTTAGATTGAATTTCATAAGTCTTGACCAGATTATGAATTATTGTTGCAACTTATTCTTGAATAGGGAGAAGGGGATATAGATACTTGCATAAGGAAATAACAGGGTGGAAAAATAGAGGATCATAATTGTCCTAATTGTATTTTCTTTGTTAATTCGTTTAATTTTTCATTGTGCTTTGTTAGTATTTTTCTTAGTTTAAAATCTCTGATAATTGTTTAATCAAATAGAATTAAAGGATTAATTGATTGGTAATTGATAAATCAGTCCTTGAGGACGATACTTGGTTTTTACCATTTTATTACGAACTGCGACTGTGTGCACTTGCACAGCATAAAATATCGCAACAAGTTTTTGGCGCCGTTGCCGGGGACTGAAAATAATTATCAATATCAGTCTAATTAATTTTTATTCTAATTTGATTTTAATTTCTCTTGTTTCTAATCTGTTTAGTTGCTTAATTTGTCTATCTCAGGTGAATTTTGGTATATGCGTGGAAGAAAAGGAAAAGACACACTTGTTCCTCTGAATCCCGAGATTGAAAAGTATTGCAATCAAATCAGAAAGAACAAGGGAGAGGCCCAGAATTCTATGAAGATGGCACAGAATGACGGGGATCGCAGGAATGCTCTAAATCCAGGAGTTGTACAAGGGGTTCAGGCTCAGACTAATGCTGAGAGGAGCTTGAGAGATTATGTGCTACCCACTCTGACGGGAGTACAAAATAGTATACGCCCACCAGCTGTAGAGGCCAACAACTTCGAAATCAAGCCTGCTATTTTACAAATGGTGCAGTCCTTTGTGCAATTCAATGGGTTGTCCTCTGAAGATCCTCACACCCATTTGTCCAACTTTCTGGAGTTGTGTGGAACCTTCAAATATAATGGGGTGAGTGATGACGCAATCAAGCTTAGGTTCTTCCCATTTTCTCTAAGGGACAGAGCTAAAAGTTGGCTGAACTCTCTGCAGCCAAACTCTATTGTCACCTGGCAAGATCTAGCTCAGAAATTTTTGTCCAAATTCTTCCCTCCGTCCAAAGCTGCTAAATTGAGGGGAGAGATAAATAACTTTTGCCAGAATGACGGAGAGTCACTGTATGAAGCTTGGGAACGGTTTAAGGAACTCCTGAGAAGATGTCCTCATCATGGCATTGAACAGTGGATGCTAGTACAGAATTTCTACAATGGTTTATGTCCTACAACCAGAACCATTATTGATGCTGCAGCAGGTGGCACTTTTATGAGCAAGAGCGCAACTGGTGCTTATGAGCTACTAGAGGACATGGCCACAAACAATCATCAATGGTCTGAGGAAAGATCATCAGGAGTTAGGAAGGTAGCTGGGGTGCATGAGCTGGATGCAATCACTGCTCTAACAGCGCAAGTAGCCTCTCTGACAAAGCAGTTACAACAGAGCAGTGTATCTGCTAATGCGGTTCAGATGGCAGTGAGGTGTGAAATGTGTGGTGGTGCTCATTCTGTCGATCAGTGCCCTATCTGTATGAATAATAACACCCCAATGGATCATGCTCAAGTTCAAGCGGTGGGAAACTTTCAAAGGCCGCTCAATAATCCATTCTCCAACAACTACAATCCTGGGTGGCGAAATCATCCCAATTTTTTCGTGGAAGAATAATCAAGGCCAACAACCTCAGTTTCAGGGCCAATTTCAGAATAACATGCCTCAGCCACCTATGAATCAAGCTTCATCATCACAACAGCTTAGGCCTCAACAATCAATGCCTCAACCTGAGAGGCCTAATGAACTGCAAGCTGCCTTGTTGACTCTTACTAATACTCAGACTCAATTTATGACTGAGACCAGATCCTCTATTCGAAACCTTGAGACACAGGTTGGGCAGTTGGCCAATATGCTCAATAACAGACCCCAGGGAAACTTGCCTAGTAACACTGAAGTCAACCCCAAGGAGCAAGTTCAGGCAATTACTCTGAGAAGTGGGAAGCAAACTAAGCATCCTAGACCTCCACAGGCAGTGGTTCAGAATAAAGAGATGGGTGAACAGTCTGGTTCAGAAAGGGTTACTGAAGACCATCAACAGTCAGAACAGAGTCCGCCAGTTGTTATTGAACAGCCAGTTAGAGTTCCATATCCTCAGAGGCTTAGAAAGACTACACTTGATAAACAGTTTTATAAGTTTCTTGAGGTGTTTAAAAAGCTGCACATAAACATTCCTTTTGCTGAGGCCTTGGAGCAGATGCCCAGTTATGTTAAGTTCATGAAGGAGATTCTGTCAAAGAAAAGGAGAATGGAGGACTATGAGACTGTAGCACTCACTGAAGAGTGCAGTGCGATTTTACAAAGGAAATTACCCCAAAAGCTGAGAGATCCGGGGAGTTTCACCATACCTTGCACCATTGGCAAGTTTGAATGCAAGCACGCCTTATGTGATCTGGGGGCAAGTATCAATCTGATGCCCTTATCTGTGTTTAAAAGACTTGGTTTGGGGGAGGCAAAACCAACAACTGTCACTTTACAGCTCGCAGACCGATCGTTAACACATCCACGAGGTATTATTGAGGAAGTTCTTGTGAAGGTGGATAAGTTCATATTTCCAGCTGACTTTATTGTTCTAGACATGGAGGAGGACACAGATGTCCCAATTATTCTTGGTAGGCCATTTCTAGCCACAGGCCAAGCTCTTATTGATGTTCACAAAGGAGAGCTTAAGCTTAGAGTTCAAGGAGATGAGGTGGTCTTTAATGTCTTCAAGTCTATGAAGTATCCGGTGGCTAGTGACAGTTGCTTTAGTGTGGATGTGATAGAAAAGGCAGTCTCCAAGAGAAGGGTGAGCAGTGATGCCTTAGAGGCAGTATTATTGGGTGATGAGGGCGATGATGACGATGATGCTGAGATCAGAGAATGTGTAAACTGGATCAACTCGTTCTTACCATATTGGAAGAAGTTTCAAGAACTAGCAGATGCGACTGATAAACCGCTTACCTCCATTCAGCAGCCACCGCAGTTGGAATTAAAGGTCCTCCCAGATCACTTGCGCTATGCTTATCTGGGAGAGAATGAAACTTTACCTGTCATTGTGTCAGCTGACCTGTCAAAGGTAGAATTGGAGAAACTGTTGAGGGTTCTAAGGGAGCATAAATTGGCCATTGGGTGGACCTTGGCAGATATTAGAGGAATCAGCCCATCGACAGTGATGCATAAAATTTTGTTGGAGGAGAATAGCAAGCCATCCATAGAGGCCCATAGAAGACTCAATCTAGCTATGAAGGAAGTAGTATTGGAGCAGGTTCTTAAATGGTTGGATGTTGGGGTGATCTATCCAATTTCTGATAGTGCATGGGTGAGTCCTGTGCAAGTGGTACCTAAGAAGGGTGGAATGACTTTGGTGAAAAATGAGAACAATGAACTCATTCCAACAAGGACTGTAACAGGGTGGCGGATTTGTATAGACTACCGCAAGCTTAATAAGGCCACAAGGAAGGATCATTTTCCTTTGCCTTTCCTTGATCAGATGCTTGACAGATTGGCAGGCCATAGCTACTACTGTTTCTTGGATGGGTATTCTGGGTATCATCAGATCGCTATTGCACCAGAGGATCAAGAGAAAACAACCTTCACATGTCCTTATGGCACATTTGCTTTCAGGAGAATGCCATTTGGACTATGCAATGCCCCTGCAACATTTCAACGGTGCATGATGGCCATATTTTCAGACATGGTAGACCGGTGTATTGAGATTTTCATGGATGATTTCTCTGTTTTTGGTTCATCATTCGACCTCTGTTTGGGTCACTTGGAGAACGTGCTGCGTCGTTGTGAGATGGAAAATCTGGTGTTGAATTGGGAGAAATGCCATTTTATGGTGAAAGAGGGGATTGTTCTTGGCCATAAAATTTCAAGTGAGGGAATTGAGGTAGATAGAGCAAAAATTTCTACCATTGAAAAGCTGCCTCCACCAGTTTTAGTCAAAGGAGTTAGAAGTTTTCTTGGTCACGCTGGGTTCTATTGAAGATTCATCAAAGATTTCTCAAAGGTGTCCAAACCTCTCTCGAATCTGCTTATGAATGGAGTTGTCTTTGATTTTAATGACGAATGTTTGAGGGCGTTCAATTTCTTGAAAGAAAAGCTTATTTCTTCTCCAATTGTGATAGCTCCGAATTGGGAATTGCCTTTTGAGTTGATGTGTGATGCCAGTGATTACGCAGTGGGGGCAGTTCTGGGACAGCGGATTGACAAGGTATTCAGGTCTATTTACTATGCAAGTCGGACTCTAAATGATGCTCAGCTGAATTATGCCACTACAGAAAAAGAGTTGCTAGCTATTGTGTTTGCTTGTGACAAATTTAGACCATATCTGATTGGTAACAAAGTGATTGTCTACACTGATCACTTTGCCATTAAATATTTGATGTCAAAGAAAGATGCCAAGCCCCGCCTGATTAGATGGATTCTTTTGCTTCAAGAATTTGACTTGGAGATTCGTGACAAGAAGGGCAGCGAGAATGTGGTGGCTGATCATCTCTCTAGACTTGAGTTGGAGGAGACTGAAAATAAGAAGGCAGTGCAAATCAATGATCACTTCCCTGATGAGCAGTTGTTTGGGGTAAGTGAAACTTTAGCTGTCCCTTGGTTTGCAGACATAGTGAACTTCTTGGTTGCCAAGATTGTGCCTCCTGAAATGTCAAAGCAACAATTAAAGAAATTCTTTTCTGAGGTGAAACACTACTATTGGGAGGAACCTATTCTCTATAGGCACTGTGTTGACCAGATTATCAGACGGTGTGTTCCTGAAGAAGAGATGCAGTCCATTCTTAATCACTGTCATACTCAACAATGCGGAGGGCACTTTGGAGCATCAAGAACAGCAGCCAAGGTATTACAAAGTGGTTTATATTGGCCTTCATTATTCAAGGATGCCAATGTTTTTGTCAAAGCTTGTGATAGGTGTCAGCGAACTGGTAATATCTCGAGGAGAAATGAAATGCCTTTACAAGGGATTCTTGAGGTGGAACTGTTTGACGTTTGGGGCATCGATTTCATGGGGCCTTTTCCACCATCTTACAACAATGAATACATTCTATTGGCAGTGGATTATGTATCCAAATGGGTGGAGGCTGCAGCAACTAGAGCCAATGACGGTAAAACTGTGCTTAATTTTCTGCAGAAACATATTTTTACTAGATTTGGCACTCCCCGAGCTCTGATTAGTGATGAAGGGAAACACTTTGTGAATAAGCAACTGGATGCATTTCTGGCTCGTTATGGAGTTTATCACCGAAAAGCTTTGCCTTACCATCCTCAATCAAATGGGCAAGCTGAAGTTTCGAACAGAGAAATCAAGAGCATCCTGGAGAAGACCGTTGACAGTTCGAGGAAGAATTGGTCGAAAAAGTTAGATGATGCGATTTGGGCATACAGAACTGCATTCAAAACACCAATAGGCATGTCTCCTTACAGGTTGGTGTTTGGTAAAGCGTGTCATCTACCAGTTGAATTGGAGCACAGGGCATTCTGGGCTATGAAAAAGTTGAATTTTGATTGGAATGCCGCTAGTGAACGAAGGCTGTTGCAACTGAATGAACTTGACGAGTTCAGAAATGAGGCTTATGAGAATGCCAAGATTTATAAAGAAAGAACAAAGGCTTGGCATGACAAGAACTTAATCAGAAAGGAGTTCCAACCAGGGCAGCAGGTACTTCTGTTCAATTCAAGACTGCGACTGTTTCCTGGCAAATTGAAGTCAAGATGGTCAGGGCCATTCACTGTTGTTCAAGCTTTTCCATATGGTTCTGTAGAAGTTCGGGGCAATTCAGGTGATTCCTTTAAAGTCAATGGCCAGAGATTGAAACCTTACTTGGATGGTACTTTTGATCAAGCAAAGTCTGTCCTCCTTCTGAAGCCTCTTTGAAGAGGGATCCAGCGTCCGGCTAAATGACGTTAAAGACAGCGCTTTGAGGAGGCAGTTCTCAGTTGTAAATTTATTTTATTTTATTTTATTTGGTTTTGAACAATGATGGGATTTTGTATTTAGTTGTTATTTTTATTTTCATATATTTTTGAACCGTGAAAATCGTGAAAAAAATAAAATAAAATAAAATAAAAATGGAAAATACAACAATGTGGTGATTTCAGGCACCATAGCGCTACAGCGCTAGACTTGCAGTGCTATGGCGCTCTTCTCAGAGAAGGACAGAACATTCGGGGGTCAACAAGCGCTACAACGCTGTTATACCAGCACTACAACGCTAGTTCCAGAGGCCAGAGTCCAGATTCGCGTAACAGCGCTACAGCGCTACCCCTATAGCGCTCGGCCCAAATTTTTTTTTAAAATCAGAGGGGTCCGATATTTTCCCTCATTTCTTCCACTTTCTTTTTCTTCATTTCTATTTTTCTTTTCTCCATCATCTCCATAGCCTCCATAGCTCTCCATCTTCTTCCCTTGCAACCTTTCCTCCCTAGAAATTTCACCACACCTTCTCTCTTTCTCTCATTTCTTTCTTCCTCTCCTTCTCTCATTTCTTTGATTTCTTCTCCAACCCAGTCAAATCTCCCCAATCATTTGAAACCCTAAAAAAAAAAAAAATGTAAAAACTCACTGATTTAATCTCTTGTTCGAGATGGAAATTCTCAAGGGGCTGTCCTAATTCAGGCGTAAGGGAATCTATTGCAAAGGTTTGGTAAGTGGTCTTCTTCCCTTTCCTCCTCCGATTTTTTTTGTTGTGATATTTGGGATTGGCTGGCCTTGATTGATTGAAGAGGGTGAATCCTTTCTGTGGCTTGGGTTTGGGGATTTTAGTTGATTTGCTTGAAAGGTTGAATATTGTTACTGTTTGTGAAGAGGAAAAGGGTCCATTGATAGGGGAGGTGCTGTAAAAATTTTGTCTTGTGGTTTGGTGATAATAGAGATAATGGCACCCAAGAGTAGAGCGGGTAGAAATAAGGACAAGGGAAAGGGGCAAGCATCTGCGTCTCAACCTAGGGAAGATAGTTCTGAGCATGAGTATGATGAGACTCGATTTATCAATTTCAAGGCTCAGGAGCGGTATGAGAAATTTGTCAGGAAGCTTTTGATCCCCGAGAGGGAAGTGGAATTTCAGTCTGAACCGTTTTCTCATCCGATTTTTGAACGGGTTCGGGCGAATCTCATGAATAGGAAATGGGGCGATTTTGTAACTAGGCTGGCACAGGCTAATGTGTCGTTGGTGTATGAGTTTTATGCCAACTTACGAGATAAACACAATGACACAGTCTTTGTTCGAGGGAAACGTGTGCCCTTCACTGCTGAAGCGATTAATAAGGTGTTCAAAGCCCCGCATATCAAACAGGAGGAGGAGGAATATGCCCAATTCTTGAGCGGATTTATAGATTTTGCGGCTGTGGCTGATAAACTGTGTTTTGAAGGCGCCCCTTGGAATTTATCTGGCAGCCTCCCTAAAAGTATAGCATCATGCCAGCTTAACATGGAGGCAAGATTTTGGGCGTTCTTTGTGTGTGCTCGATTCATGCCCGTTAGTCATGTATCTGATATGACTAAAGATCGAGCCTTATTGATGTACGCATTGATGCAGGGCATGAGTGTTAATCCGGGTATTTGGATAAAGGCCAACGTCAATTTCATTGAAAAAGGGCACACTACTGGAGGTTTAGCCCATGGATCAGTCATCACGATATTGTGCTGTAAGGCTGGTGTCCCAGAGTTCGTTACTGATATCTATCATTCGCTGCAGCAACCATTATCCATTAATTTGATGAATGGCTATCCTGAGCCTTCTTTATATGTGCCGCAAGCAAGAAAAAAGGGAAAACACCGTGTGGAAGCTGTTGTGGAGGAGGAAGATGAACCAGTTTTATTGGGTGGCGATAGCAATTCAAGCTTGCAGCAAGTTAATGAGAAGTTGGATTATCTAATCCAACAGAATCAATATGTGGTTCAGCAGCAGCATATGGTGAATCAGTATTTGGGCCAGCGATATGATTATGAAGTGAGTCATGTGGCTCAATTAAACAATTTGGTGAACCGCTGGTCGCTGGATGATTCGGATCGCACTTATTTTGCTCCACCTCCACCCTATCCACCGTACTCTCCGTTTTACCCTCCGCCTCCACCCCCGTCCTTTCCTGGTTTTCCTGCACCTCAACCTCCACAATCTCAGCCTTTCGAAGGTCCTTCGTTCCATCCACCACCACCGCCATACTGATGTGGCTGGTCAGGTAAGTTCTCTTCCCTTGTTCTTTTCTTTGTCACATTGGGGACAATGTGCATTTTAAGTTTGGGGGAGAGCTTATTTTGTTTTGTTTTGTTTTGTGCGTTGTTTAGTTTAGTTTTTAGTCTGTTGTGTTATTTTCTGTGTTGTTAGTGTAAATGTTAAACCATCATTCGTGTCTGTTGTAAACCATCATTCATGTATGTTGTTGCTTTGGCTTTGCTCGTGAAAAAAAAGAAAGAAATTGAATTCAACTGTGTGCTTGGTTCAATTGTTTTAGAGTTTAATTTAAAAGTTTTGTGGGAAATTTTTAATATGTTTTGAAAATGCAACATTTTGGAGTTTATTATATATGTTTGACTAGGGTTGGTGGTATGACAATTTGAATTTGATAGAACTTGCATTGTTTGGCCTTTGAGGCGAAATCCTTGATGACATGTGTTTAGAAAAGTGATTTAGGCAATTTTATTGGATCGATTGTGCCTTTCAAGCCAACCTTGATTTAATTATCCTTAGTCACCCTTTTTGAGCCTTAAACTTGGTTTTTGTTCTTGATTATACTATTTGAGCCTAAATTTCCTAACGTCATTATTTTTGTTTTCCTTTTCCTTTGTTATCATAAGCATATAATTTGTGGGAAAGAAGAATGAAAAATAGTAAGGAATGTAGTATGATTGTACCAAAAGAAGAAAGAGAGAAGTCTTTGAGAAAAAAAAAAAAAATCACTTTGTCACACTCCTCGATTATATAGATATGGAAAATCTTTAGTTTGGGGGAGTGTGATTCAGAAAAAAATATATATATATATATAAGAAAATGAAAAGTGTTGTAATCTCTCTCTCTAATTGTATAAAAGGGTGATTTTTGGGGTGGTAAAGAAAAATTTGGCTGGTTTTAAGGTTGTATGCTTATGGTAACGATTGAGCTCAAATGACAATTTTATCTACCCCTGCCTAAGCCTAACGCTATAACCTGTGAAAGTCCTTTTGATTTCAAAACACGTGTTATTGACATTAGTGGAGAAGGTCAAGTAATGCAAGCATATTGAAAAGTTGGTTTGTGGAATTGTCTGGAAGGAGTTGAGCATATATGATAGAGTCCAAATGTTGCAGTCATTTTCATGATATATTTTTGATTTCCCTAATTGAATTTTACAAATTGGACTTTAAGGCAATTGAGCTGAAATTCTGGTTATTGTTATTGCAATTGAGATTTCATGAGTTTTGGCAAAGCAGTATAGATGGTAATGATGGTTTAGTGTGTTCGTTTTGTGTTTGTTTCGTTTTGTCAGTTTAACTTAGGATTTACTCGAGGGCGAGTAAAGATTTAGTTTGGGGGAGTTTGATAAACGAGTTTTAGGCTCATTTATGGTCCTAGTTTTTAGGCTATTTTTCATTAGTTAGGATTGTTTTATTTCGGATTTATGCTCGTTTGTTCTTGTTTCAGGGTTATTAATGTTAAGTGATGCAAATATTGGAAAGGAGAGAAAATGGAATGAAATCGAGACGGATTTGTGACTTTTGATGGTTCTGTAAGAAGCGCTACAGCGCTACCTTGGGAGCACCGTAGCGCTAGGAAGAAATCTTGAAGAGGCTCGGCACTGACTTTAGCGCTACAGCGCTACAACATCAGCGCTACAACGCTTGGACGCAGTTTTCAGGAAGTTAGTTCCTGACTTTAGCGCTACAGCGCTGGTGCCCAGATTTTCCCCCATTTCGGCTCTGAGTTTAGCGCAACAGTGCTACAAGAGTAGCGCTACAGCGCTGGTTTCGTGATTTCTGACATAACTGGTTATTTTTTATGGGCAATTCAGTCTTTTCCAGAGGGAACTTTCAGTAGGGTTTTTTGGGAATCATATAGGCGACTGAGAGAAGAAAAAGGGGATAACGACGGCTGGAGTAAGAACACCATATTGGAGGATTCGTCCCTGAGTTTTTCATCTTTTTCTGTTAATTTTCATGTTTGTAATTGAACTATTATATGGCTAGAATGAATATCATAGGCTAAATTTTCTTTTAGGGCTTTTATGTGAATCTTTTGGAAACCCTTGTTATGGTTTAATGCAAAATTGATATTCTTCTTCATCTCTTTCAATTCCTAGCAATCTATGTTAATTGTGCGATTATTGATTGATCACCTCTAATTGCTATTTTATGAATCAAATTGAAATCTGAAAAGTGAAATTTGATATGCTTTGATTGTTTGGATGCAAATTTAATTTAGAACGGAAGTATCTAGATTATTTGCTTATTTTCCGAGTTGCGTGGCTAATGCCCTCTACATGATTCAACTTACCATAGAAATATAGGAAGTTTTCATTTAGATTGAATTTCATAAGTCTTGACCAGATTATGAATTATTATTGCAACTTATTCTTGAATAGGGAGAAGGGGATATAGATACTTGCATAAGGAAATAACAGGGTGGAAAAATAGAGGATCATAATTGTCCTAATTGTATTTTCTTTGTTAATTCGTTTAATTTTTCATTGTGCTTCGTTAGTATTTTTCTTAGTTTAAAATCTCTGATAATTGTTTAATCAAATAGAATTAAAGGATTAATTGATTGGTAATTGATAAATCAGTCCTTGAGGACGATACTTGGTTTTTACCATTTTATTACGAACTGCGACTGTGTGCACTTGCACAGCATAAAATATCGCAACATCTCTCTTAAGTGTGAAGGAAAGCTTTTGAAATTTCAAGGCTATAAGTGATTTTTGGAGGGAATTGGAGGTTTATTCCTGAGGATTTAAAGCTGCCAAGATTTGGGAATCCAGTAGGGAACTCGAATTCTAGGAGGTAATCTTAGTTCTCATGCTTTTTAGTTTTGTTATTGGTGTTTTTGAGAAGATCTTTGGATTTTGGGTTTGGGTGTGTGTTGGTAGTTTTTTATGGTAGTATTATGTGTATTTGTGTTGCTGGAGTTGTTTTGGTGGTCAATTCTAGTTGGGTTGTTGCTTTTGGTTGGGTTTTGGAGAGTTTGAGATTTCTGAAAATCATAGAGAATTATGGGTTTCGGGTTGGCACCGTGGTGCTTGGTAAGAGCATCGCAGCTCGCTTGAAGGCTCTCGAGGCTGGGGTTCCTTGGACAGCCTTGGCGTCACGACCCTTAGTGGGTAGCACCATGGCTAAAAAATGTGAGGAAATGGTGAATGGGCTCTCTACCACGTTAGGCGTCGCGACCCTTAGTGGTGGCCATAATGATGCAAATTGCCTAAGAATTTAGGCTGGCCTCTCGACCTAGTGTGGGGCCGTGACGGATTTGGGAGGCGTCGCAACTCTAAATGGGAAATTTTGAATATGTGGCTTAGGGTTTTGGAAACCCAAATCAAAGGGCCCGAGAATGATTCTACTACTCGGTTTAGTGGAATTTGGGGTCCCGAGGGCTAAGGATTGATCTTGTTGGCCTATAGTGGGTGCGTTCTTGATGAATATTCCTTAATCTGTTGTGACTAGGGAGTACTGCTAGGCTCAGGAGGGAAGGATCACGCTCAAGGTCGTTATACTAAATTACTCAGGACTTGAGGTAAGAAAACTGCTCCTGGACTGAGATTAGGGCTTAAGCCCCAGTTTTCGAACGTGGTTATAACCATGCTTTGGAATGTTTGATTAAACATGAATGAATGTATTATGCATAGTTGTGTTATATGTGAAATGCTTATCTGTTTGTATCTGATTAAAAAGCTCGACTTATAAGCCCTGGTCGGCATTAGCATGCGGAATGCATGCCATTTTGGTTAGGCTAACCCGAAAGCGTGATATACGCTCGAACGACTCTATAGCCGCTTGAAAGATCGAAGTGTGGTGTACGGTTGTGCTAGCCTATAGCAATTTAAAAATTAAAACACTACAAGAAAAAAATGCTTTCAATAAGACCAAAAAAGTATTATCAAATACATACCATAACATTTTTCGATGTGTTAAGGAAAGCGATGTTATCGTAGATCAGAGCACTTTGCATAATACTTTTCCATAGTTATGGAGAAGTATTATTGTATATTCTACCATAACACTTTTGTTGTGCTATTTTAATAAATTGATAAGTATTTTCATATGTTCTTTATAATAGTTTATATAACACATTTTGACACTTATAAAGTAGTATTATAGTATAATTTATGATAACATATTTTTTATATTATTTATTGTTTTACTATGCTCACATTATTATTATTATTATTGTTATTATTATTATTATTATTATTATTTGTATACATAATACTTTTCCATGCTTTTGGCAAAAATTATTTTAATATGCACTTAATAAGTTTATTACTACTAATATTAAAACAAAGTAACACTTAAAAGAAAATGAAAACAACTCTCGTTAATTAATTAATTGAGTACAATTACAAATATTCAAGCTCCAAATGGAGAGCCTAAGCGCAATAAAATACATAATTAAATAGAAGTATGCTTATTAGAAACTCCAAAACAACAACCCGTAACTATTTACATACAATACAATATTTGGCCCATACAAATAACTTTTGAGTAAATTCTTGAACAATTATTTAGAATGGATTGATAACAACTATGATTGTGTTGGTATTAAATAATCAAATAAAAGGTACGCAGCAGAATATATAGACCCATTTTAATAAATATTAATACTAGTCAGGATCATATACATATATAAATATTAAATCACATACAAATAGATCAGGGATTATCTCTTGTAGCCTATCAAGTGTCCTTGAGTCTTTTTGTATAAATCAATGATCTTCCTATCCAGTGTTCTGAGATCTCACATCCTGATCTTTCAGACCAATCCTCAAACACACAAGGACGTGTGTGGGCACGTAGGATTCAAAAGGTTGATTTATGTGACTCCCCAAATGTACTCAGCACATGAGATCTAGAGAGCTTTGATAGAGAGAAGTTTTACAATAGTTTTCAGGTTTAGAGAAAACTATTGCTTTAGAGAGAGAATCTGATATCCATCATCCTTCTGAATATCACGTATATCATATTTATAAAGATATTTAATCTAATTAAATAATATTTATTTAATTTAAATATAATTTAAATTAAAACTGATTAGATATTTTTATTTAATTATCTATTTAAATCATATTTAAAAAGAATAATTAAATAACTGATTAAACAAATTTATTTGAAATTCAAAATTCAAATCCCAGAGATAAAATCCCTGATGCTAGGCGCCACACACTGTACTGTACAATGTGTCTTACCCAGCCCTATTAGTGTTGCCCTAATTTTCTCATTTGTTTAGGTAATCAACTTTTTAAGACAAGATATTTATTCCAACATAAATATCAGTTAATTCAAAATTAGCTTTATCTTAAAATATCAGTTTTAAATTAAATAAATAAATAACATATTATAAATAAGATATTTATTATTTTATCTCTTTATATTAATCCAAACAAGACTATAGTTTTTCAAAATAAAAACTATATAGTTAAATAATTAATTAATTCACAATTAATCAATTACCCATAATTATCAAATAATTATTTTCTTGCCCTGGAAAATTAATTCCTTTGCAATTTAGTCCTTTCTCTTAACAAATCTTTCTTTTGACATCCTTACCCTTGATAGTGTAGGACAGAAGTGATCTGGGGACCATGGACCTATAATACGAAACTCCAATAAACCAGATTATTAATTAAACTCTTTAATCTAATAATCTTATTTATTAATTCCATGATTACTCTATTATAAATATGGAATTATACTATAAGTACTTATAGAATTATATTTACAGAGTTTTCTCTAGTAGTCCATTGATATAATCAATATATGTAGTTCTATCCTCCATTATTGGTTCGTTAATTAGAGCTGTGTAGAGTCCAAAAACTTTACTTAGCTAATTATTTAGTAGTATTATAGTATGTGTAGTATTATCTTTGTTACTGTGGATTTTTGGTTCAGACCGGGAATTATTTGGACACTCATAGTAGTACTTATAGACTTTCTAAGTTTAACCTATAGTTTAAGAATATTAATTTTAACCTAAGGTTTGATTATATAGTTGATATTAAGGATAATATTTGTTATACTATAAGGTTTAGATATCAACCAATAGGATTTTAAGCACATGTTATGAATGAGTGATTAAAGATTAATTATTTTGAGGATTTAATTTAATAAGGAGTAAAGTTTGAATGTTATAGGGTCAGTCAGCAGCTTTGAATACGTTGAAGGCTTAGTCAAGGTTGTTTACTCCATTCAAACTTAGCTAAAAATGTGTAATTTCGTGTTTAAATATTCAGCGTGTGCTGATATATCGTAGCTTTAGGGGGCGATATATCGTAGCACGTAGATACGGAAAACACGAGACGATGCATGGTCGCCTCGGGCATACTAGCCCAGGCGATATATCGCCTACAGGGGGCGATATATCGCCTCCTTCAGTGTATATTCAAATGTTTTTGAATTCTTTTCCCTTTCAGCCATTCAACTTCTTCATAAGTCCAGCATCTTTTGAACGAGTCTTCAGCCTCTGCTGAATGATTATTCAAATTATTTTCACCTAAAAAGCTATTATTTTTATTCAAGTAAAATTAAGATTCCTTCATTCCCAAACTCTATAAATAGGACCTAGTACCCAGCCATTATTCACCTTTTACTCTAAGTTCAGAAGTTGCAAGTGCTAGGAGAGTGTGAGAGTTAAACACTTGGGTGGGGAAATAATAAGCTTAAACATTATAAGCTTATCAAACACTTTGGGAAGTAAGGTTCTATAGTATTTCGGTTGAGGTGTAGATTGATCTTACAAGTCTTTGAGGTAAACCAAAGCTCTAGTTCATTTGTTTTATGTTATTTTCTTTCTCATAGTCTTCTACTCAGTCTCCTAACCTCATTCTCATTTTGGTTAGGGAATCTAAGTTCTTGAGCACATAAGTTTTGGTAAGTGTGACTTTCAATGGTTTAGTCTTTCCATTCCTTTCATTTCATCTCTTTTTCTTCATTAGACTCACCCTGTTATATATGGTTTTAGGAGTGTTCCAAAAGTCCCAACTCAGTCCACATATCCCGGTAACTTTGGTAAGGAAAATAGGCTAGAATCAATATGTTATATGTTTATGTTATCTTATGTTTTATGTTATCAAATGTGTTATGATATGTATATGTGTATGTTTGTAGGCTTGGGCATATGACCCATATGACTAACAAGACCTCAAATGGGTTATGGGCATATGACCTACTTAGCTAGTAGGACCCCATTAATCCCATGGGCATATGACTTGTTTAGTCTATGGGACCCCAAGTAATAATGGCCATTATAATAAGTGTATGTAATAAGTGTCATGATATGTGTTTATGTTATTATGAAATTTATGTTTATGACTATGTGTTAGATTTTCCTTGCTGGGCATTAGGCTCATTCCTTTTGTTTTATGTGCAGGAAAATAGCTTTAAGGGGCGGTAAGATTCGTGGACGCTTAGAGAATGTGTATCGATGGTGAATGGAGTCAAGGAGCCGAGCGTTATTCGATTCGAGGATGTAGTTTCGTTTTATGTCTTTTTACATGTATTTTCCGCACTATTTATGTAATGTCTTTTTATTTTAAATCATGTTTTATTTTTTTAAAGACAATGGGATCCCATATCCTTCTTGGTATTTATTTTGTAAGTAACTCTTATTTTTACAAGTTACTTAATAAAATTATGGTATTTTCGTAAATGTAAGTTCTATCAAGGATTGTATGTATAGTTTCATTAATGGTCCAAAAGTCTAGATTAGTGGGTCATTACAAGCTGGTCAAAATTAACGTTTTGCCCTTCTAATTACATCTTGATCCTAAAGTACCATTAATTCACTAGCGAATAATTAATCTATAATCTAATTATAGATTTGAGCTCAATAACTATTCAGTTCCAGAATCAACCCTTAAGAGAACCAATATTCGATCCGTTAGGAAAGCATAGATTCCAATATTGTAATTCATGTTCCCAGCCATCCATGATATTGAATCTCCAAAACAAAAGTCATTAGCCTCATTATTCTAAGAGACCTTAACAAGTGAATCAAAAGATCCAATAAACATAAACAGGAGTTCATGAATACTCAGGATTTAGACTGATCTACAAATGATCATCTATTATGACAAGAATTAAATATTTATTTATATTATATATAGCACATTTACTAAGATGTCTATCAACATCAGCAATCTGAATCTAGATTACTTTCATCTCTTATGCTTAGCAAACTGTACTAGTAAGCATTCATTAATTCAAATAATAATTATAATATTCAAATATAATAAAATTGTACTTTTATTTAAAACCAATAAAATGTCTTTACATGCTTTTAGGACATTAATCCTAACATATTGGTCTTGCTTCTGTCTTAGTAAGACAACTTGTATCTGCAAGACATATAACCACAATGTAAAGACATTAGAAAATAAAGATTCCAATTAATGAAAATGAGAGAAAATAAAAGTTAGCCCATTAATGAATAAAAATAGAGCCAATTCATATGTTAGCCCATTTACCAACAAGAAAATATAAGTAAATATATATGTATTTCTTCGCATTCCTTCTCATTACCCTACATTAAAAAAAAAAACTCTAGAATCATAATCAACCTAATCTCCCATAAAACCCTTAATGCTAAATCAACATGTCATTTTATGCAATATAATTGCATAGAATTGACATACCATTGTGTTGTGAATCACATTTGAATTTATTTCAACCTGTTAAACTATAAAATGGAAGTTGAAAAAGAAAAGAGAGAGAAAAGATCTTAGTAGTTTGAGGAATATCACTTGAAAATGTTTGAAAAAACTGCCAAATCAATAACTAATACTAGAATCAGTAGTTTTTTCAAATAAATAAATGGTGAAATTACATAGTCAAGAATCCATAAAAACATAATTGTTATCACACCACATATCTATATGTATTGGATTACATATGCACTTAGGAGAAGAAAGAGAACACATAGGGCACCTTTAGGGGCTCCCTAATCATCATTATCAAAAACTAGTTTTTTATGTGGGAGTTCATGAATTAGTTGTCATAAACATGAGTAATTGTCTTAAATTAATATATATATATATAATTACAAAATTAATGAATATATATTTATTTATCGATTAAAAAAAATTATATAGTTAAGATTATTAGGACCCTTAATTTTATCTATGCTCACATGAACAGTTTCATACACTTCTTTTTTCTTTTTTATATACATACATAAGCTTCCTTGTTTTTTTTTTTTAAGTGTAGCTCCTTGGGTTTATAATATATATGTATATATTATTTATCATGAGAATACATATGTTGCTCAATAATGTATGGCCAAAAAATAAGAAGTTGCATATGTTATAATAATACAATATAGATAAGGAAATAGATACATTTTCCTAAAGAATTGGTTCGTGACCGACCATGCATATGCATGAATGGAGATGAATTGACTTAAATATTTTATAATATTTTTTAGCATTATCATTATTATTTTACACTTAACTAATAATTAATTAGAAAACAGAGCATACAAAAGGCCACCCCAGATCAAGAAAATAAAAATTGTAAATGCTCTACTATAATGTATCAGATGTATACCAATCGATTCTCACAAATTTGACAACACTAAAAGAAAAAACTAGAAAACCAAAGGTATAATTAAAAATAAAGAACGATTAAAAAACTGACAAAAAGAATACCTAACATGCACATTAATTAGGACAAACACTCAGTTACTTGCAAAACTTTCTTTACAGCATTTATGAATTAAATTTCAAGTTGTGAATAAAGCTAGAATCATCAAACGATACTAAAATCAAGAAGACACAAAAATATACCTGAAATCTACTTGAAGAATTGAAAACTTGCCTGTTTGGCATTGTTTTTTGTTTTTTGTTTTCAAAGTTGTGTTCTAAAAAATGATAACAGAAAATTGTTTTTGTAGTTTTCATAAAACAAGAGGTGTTTGTTAATGTTTTCTAAAAATAATTTTTTAGTTTTATTTTTTTAAAATCTTAAATAAAATATTAACAAATATATTTACAAAGAAAAAGATATTTTAAAAGTTTGTAATAAATAATGACATAAAATAATTTGAAAAAAAAATGCTGAAAAATAAGAAGTGAGAAAGTAAGGAGAGAAAATTTGAAGAAATAGAAATTGAGAAGAGAGAAATTGATCCAAGAAAAAATGAGAGAGAGTGTGATGAGAAAGAAAGTGAAGAAAGAAAAGTGAGTAGAGAGAAAGTGATGAGAAAGAAAGTGAAGAGAGAGAAGTGATGAGAGAAAAAATGATGAGAGAGAAAATGATGATATATTAAGTGATGAGAGAAAAAATGATGTGAGAGAAACTAATGAGAGAGAAAATTATGTGACAATAAATGATGTTAGATAATAATAAATAAATAAATGATGTGAGAAAAAAAAATATAGATAAATTTTTTTTTAGAACAACAGAAAACAACTTTTTGTTGTTCTAAAAATTTTCTGTTTTTTTAACTTTGTTTTTAAAAATTATTTTCTAAAAGCAATGCCAAACACCCCAAGTTGTTTTCAAAAAATAGTTTTTAGCTTTTAAAAACAAAAAACAGTTTTTTAGTTAGGGTGCCAAACACCCTCTTAGATTTCTTGTTTGACATAACAAACGTGTTCTCTTGTCATTAAATAAGTAATGTCAGAAGAACCAATACCTAAGAATTTTCTTCTACACACTTAAACACAATTTATTGGTAAAGGAATATATGCAAAGAAGGCAGAAACAAATAAATAGTACAACTAAAAATAGAACGACCATGCTAATATGTACTGGGAAGTCCAGAATTTAACTCAATTTCAGCATTACTAACTTCAAAAATAACCGTAAATAAGCACTTAACTTTCCAATCAACATTCTATAAAACTGCTGAAAGATCATCTGCAGGTAATGATAAGGAACGACTTGGTTGTTTCAAGTCATTAATTCTAGAGGATAAGTCATGCGTCAATAGAACAATATATTTAAGACAATGATGTCTATCTCAGTGGTGCAGTGCTACCATTAAGGTCATTAAAAGAAATTGTAATGATCACAAGTTCTAGAAATTATATTGATCAATTCAGTGCTCATTAAGGTTTCAAGTGATGAACTTACAGAAAGACTCTTCATGAGAAGATGCTCCACATTCTCAATTGAAAGTTTAGTGCGGTCAGCAATTATACTCAAAGGTATAGTCCTGTCGTCAGATGACCGGCTGCAAGAATACACAGCATCATCATGGTTAAATTATATACAGAGAAACACGCAAATCCTTTTTGTATAAAATGATGGCACAAAAAAGAACCAAACCTGAAGATGATTTCCATCAAACAAAGAATGTTAATCTTTTCCAGAAGCTTCTTCTCATTCTCAACCAAGGCTGGTTGAGCCCTCAAAGCAGCATTGTGCACACGACATAGTTCCTGATAGCGAACTAAGTCACCAGCGTTGAATGCTTGAAGAATATAGTAGAGCCACTCAACCTTTGTCCCAAGAAGACTCTTAATCTGAACAATGTTGTATCATTATGATGTTATCACAACAAACCAGGATGATAAAATAGAGTGCAAAAGAACCTAAAATTAATGTCATAAAATTCTGAGCTAAAATGCATGATAATGCAATTGAATATAGACATGATCGCTGATAGACATGAAAGAGATGGCACTGACTTATGAGGATGAAGAAAATCTAACTAGTAAGTTCACTTTATTTACCAAACCCATTTTTAACAGGAATATGAGAAGCATATTACTTCCAGATCCAGCACTAGAAATTCGCTATTTTGCTTTTGGCTAAATACACTTTATTTGGCATATTCAAGTGGCGATATTTCTGTCATAGAAGTTGACCAACAGCATATTTCATGCTCTAACAGATGTAATCCTAAGTAAAAGTAAAGTAGTATTACCAATAACATATAAGCATAACAATTTAAATTAAACAACCATGCTGTATCTTCAGGGGTGTTATATACAAATAATAAGAATAATAATGATGCTTCAAATCATATTATCTGGTGAAAACTATTATCACATGTACAAACCAAACCAAATAGTCTCTTTGCAATATTCTTGTTCAGCCTTTAGACAAAATAACTTTTGGCTTTGCTTAGGATTGTACAAATCCATTGCAGAAATGAATACAAGTAATATGATTCTTATCAGCTCACAACTAGCCTGCTCTCCTAGTTAAAATGTGACACTGGTGTTTTTTAGTAACCTCAGAGTTAAATTTAGGTAGTGTACACATCATACACTCAAAGCATGATTCATATTTAAAACATCTCACTAAAGTCTCATTTCACAAATTCTTTTCTCTTCCTGTATGATTTCATAAGTTTCCCTCGTCATGTATAGTTTTCTAATTCATTTTAATCAATAGAACTGCAGTCATTTATGTCCTACTTGATTGGCCATTCATAACACTTTCTTTGAGTGCTCCAAAACTTGTAGATTCGTAGGGCAGTATGCTATAGACAATATCAATCATATACATGCCATCCCTTGTAAACCACTACCAATGATGTAAAGGATTTTTTTCAATAAGATACTAATAAGGATTTCACCTTGTACTAATACACCCCAGGATGATATATATAAGAGGGTAAGTAAGTATGTCAAGGCACTACAAGAATCCAGAGAAGAACGAACTTTAAATCACCAAAATGGAAAATTGTTACACATCACAAGCACATTCAACATGAAATATTTCCAATTGTAAAATGGAAAAAAAAAAAGTAGAGCAACTAAGGCAAGTTGAGTAGAAAGAATGGAAAAATACACACACACAGAGTAGGGCAGAGATATTCTTACAATAGGATGTGCCAGCAGCTCGCCAAAGTTGTAGATATTATCCCCAAGCAGTGCAGAAAGTGATAAATCAAATGCCAAGTCCTAAAAAATTGTACAAAAAAATCAAAATACTGAAACTAACAGTCAAAACAGCTGGAAAAGTTTAATGCATGCTGTTGGTCAAACAAAATTTCTCTAAAGAGGCTCCAATTTAGAGAATACATTTTTTAGAAATCTGAATTTATTCTTTTGCCAGCTGGCCATAAATTAACCTTGTATGATTGTATCACAAGATTCACAATACAAGAAGACCACATAAGAAAACTACTTAGCAATATATACACTGAAAACGCAAATCTTCTCATTTCAACGAATTATAGAACATTGAATGAGTTCAAAAGACTTGAGAAAAGATTAATGTGCTTACATAAAAAATAAAATCATGACAGGATCTCTTTCTTTTCTTTTTGTTCTTAGCCAAATAATGCAATGTTATAGATGAGGGTCACAAATGTAAAAGAGAAAAAAAATAATTAAAGCATCCTCACCAGTCAGATGCTATTACCTAAAGATTATCTTAAATAACTCAAACTATTATTATAGGATTCAATAAAATGCCCAAACGAGCTTTTATCCCTTTCCCGTGATCTTACAAAAGTCGATACAACCTTATATTTGCAGCTTTAACATAGGACCATTAATTTCCCAATACACCACAATAGAAGCCCTTATTTAAGATGATGGGAGACAACAAAAATGTTAGGACTGACATACGGTTCACTTATGCTAGGAGAGCCAGGTCAACACATAAGGGGTAAGGTAGTCTTTCGGTTGGGTCAGGGGCTTTTTGGTCATTGCTGTAACAGAAAGAGAGTGAACCAATATAGGTAGTGGGGAGATCAATGAGTGGGGTATGCTTGAGCTATAATCTGCTTACTGCATAGGAGGGTCCCAGGCCCTCGAATACCTGTGGAAAGTTGTACTGTTTGGTTGCTGAATTGAGATACAATTTCTACTGGTTTTAGCCACAATTCTCTCTGCTGTCTTTCTGTACTATTCTATGTACTGTTCTATTGGTTTGCTAACTCTCTTGCAGGTAGTCGGGGCATAACAATTGGTATCAGAGCCCTTCGATTCCTGGTGGATGCCGCACACTCAGATGGATTCTAGAGTTGACTCCGTTGAAGCTCACTTAGCTGCTCTTCAAGACACAGTGACCTCGCACTTTAGGACACTGGCGGTGATCACTGAGAAATTGGAAATGGTGATTAAGGGCCAAGCTCTCATCGCCTCGGAGTTGGCCACGGGTCGATTCGACTCTGACCGTCCGCTGGGGGCCAGTGAGCAGTCCTCGACCGGTTCACCCCAACAAGGGGGGTCGTCGGGCCACGCGGGAGACGAGGGCCATCGCCATGAATTCCGAGCTCGGAAAATTGAATTGCCTGTGTATTCGGGGGCTGACCCGGACGAGTGGGCTTATCGGGCGGAACGGTATTTCGGCTTGCAACGGTTGTCAGAGGCGGCGCAATTGGAGGCTGCGATCATGTGTTTCGAGGGGGCCGCTTTGCACTGGTTTCGCTGGGAAAATCTGAGGCGGTCGATTGCTTCGTGGGAAGAGCTGAAGTCCTTACTCGTCAAACGATTCTGTCCCGTGACGAAGGGTTCTCTATACAATCGGTTGCTCAATCTCTGGCAGACATCCACTGTCCAGGACTATCGGAGACAGTTCGAATCCATTGCCTCGACGCTGGGACGATTGACGACTCCATGCTGGTCTCCACCTTTCTGAAGGGCTTGAAGCTGGACATTCAGGGCCCTTTACGTATCCTCAAGCCCGCGGGCCTGGCCTAATTAATGGAACTGGCTGAAGTGATTGAGGCCAATCAGACCTTGGTTCGGGCTCATTGTGGTGGGCCGCCCAAGCCGCACCCTAACCCGGCCCAACCCTTGGGCCCCTTGCAGAACGAGAGCCCTCGGGGCACCTTTCCTTATTCGGCTTCCCTTTCGCCCACCGCGGCTTCACCCCCTGCATCCTCGACAGCTTACCGACGGCTGACCGAGGCGGAGCTCCAGGACCGGAAATCTCGTGGTGTTTGTTTCAAGTGTGAGGGCAAGTGGCGTCGAGGGCATGAGTATAAATTTCCGGAGTTGCAGATTGTTTTGGTCCAAGATGAGGCCACTGTTGACGCGGCTGAGGACCCGATTGATGAGTTGCTGGGTATGCCTACGGGTACCCCAACATCGATGGATTTGGAGGCACAGATTGTCGAGGTTTCCCTGAATTCTGTGGTGGGGTTAACTTCGCCGAAGACTATGAAGTTGCTGGGTAGTATTCACGGCCGGGAAGTGGTGGTTTTGCTTGACAGTGGGGCTACGCACAACTTCATCACCGCTGACTTGGTTTTGGCATTGCAGCTGCCGATTTCTAGCACTGAAACGTATGGGGTTCAGATGGGTACGGGGCAAGCCGTGCACGGGAAAGGAGTATGCCGCTCGGTTCCGCTGTTGTTACAAGAATTGGATATCATTGACGATTTTTTGCCCTTACCGTTGGGCAGCACTGATGTTATTCTGGGCATTCAGTGGCTTGAGACTTTGGGCACCACCATTGGAAGGATCATATCATGAAGCTGAATGTTGGGGGTAAGGCCTATACGGTTCGGGGAGATCCTTCGCTGCATAAAACCCGAGTATCCCTTAAGACAATGCGAAAGATTTTACAGCAGGAGCGTCAAGGAGTTTGAGTGGAATTGGGGACGTCTACAGTTACCTCACCGGGGGCAGAGACCACCGGCCCAACCGCGGCCCTCATTGAGAAATTTGCTTCGGTCTTTGCTATGCCAGCCACATTGCCGCTGCCTCGGAGTCATGATCACCGTATACCCTTACGGCCAGGGACCTCGCCGATAAGTGTGCGACCGTATCGGTACCCCCAGATTCAGAAGGATGAGATTGAGCGGTTAGTGGGAGAGATGCTGGCGGCTGGTATCATTCACCCCAGTACCAGTCCATACTCCAGCCCGATTCTGTTGGTTAAGAAGGACGGGAGTTGGCGATTTTGTGTGGAATACCATGCCCTCAACCGTGAGACGATCGCCGATAAGTTTCCCATTCCCGTTATCGACGAGTTGTTGGATGAACTCCATGGCGCCAAGGTCTTCTCGAAGTTGGATCTCCGTTCAGGGTATCATCAAATTCGAGTACGGCCGGAGGACGTTCACAAGACGGCTTTTCGAACTCATGAGGGTCACTACGAGTTCGTGGTCATGCGGTTTGGGCTAACAAACGCCCCTGCCACGTTTCAGTCCTTGATGAACGAAGTCTTCAAGCCATTTCTACGGCGTTTTGTGTTGGTCTTCTTTGATGACATATTAGTTTACAGCCCGGATACCGACTCCCACATAAAGCCCCTTTCCTTGGTCCTACAGATGTTGGTTCAGCACAAGTTGTATGCGAACCTAAAAAAATGTTGTTTTTTCCAATGCCATTTGGAGTATTTGGGTCACCTCATCTCTGCGGAGGGCATGGCCGTGGACCCCTCAAAGATCCAGGCTATGGTGGATTGGCCACTACCAACCACCCTCAAGGAGTTGCAGGGATTCTTAGGACTGACGGGGTACTATCGGAAGTTTGTGGCCGGTTATGGGGCCATTGCTCGACCACTCACGGACCAATTGAAGAAGGATCAATTTGGGTGGACCAAGGAAGCATCGGAGGCGTTTATGGCTCTCAAGACAGCCTTAGTATCTGTGCCCGTGTTGGCTTTGCCTGACTTTACCAAACAATTCGTTGTGGACACGGATGCTTCGGGGTATGGCCTTGGGGCGGTCTTAATGCAAGAAGGGCGTCCACTCGCTTATTTCAACCAGGCACTTAAATCTCGTGCCCAATTGAAGTCCATCTATGAGAACGAGCTTTTGGCAATTGTCCTTGCTATTTTGAAGTGGCGGCCATATTTGTTGGGTCAAAAGTTTATAGTGCGAACGGACCAAAAAAGCTTGAAGTTTTTGCTAGAGCAACGCCTTGTGTCGCAGGAACATCAAAAGTGGCTGGTGAAAATTCTAGGCTATGACTTTGAGATACATTTTCGGCCAGGAGTGGGCAATAGTGCAGCTGATGCGCTTTCTCGGTTACCCCAGGTGGAGTGTGCCACTTTATCCTCTACTACTTGGCTGGATTGGGACGTGGTGGCTCAGGAGGTGCAGCAAGACAAATTGTTCAGTGGGGTGCTAGCTGACCTTGCCCATGGGAAGGGGGTCCCGGGTTTTACTAGGGAGCATGGTCGTCTCCTTTATAAGGGCAGATTGGTCCTCACAGCGACATCGGCATTGCTGCCGGACTTCTTGCGTGATTAATATTGTTCACCGGTTGGGGGACATTCCAGGGAGTCTCGGACTTACCAACGACTATGACGCAATGTGTATTGGCTGGGTATGAAAAAGGTAGTGGTCGAGTTTGTGCGGCACTGTGATGTTTGCCAAAGGAACAAGAGTATGGCCATGTCGCCTGCGGGGTTGCTGCTGCCAGAGCGCGTTTGGGAGGATGTTTCGATGGATTTAATTGAAGGATTACCCAAATCCGATGGGGTGGACTCGATTTTAGTGGTAGTGGATCGGCTGAGTAAATACAACCACTTTATTGGTCTCAAACATCCTGTCAATGCTCGGACCGTTGCAGAAAAGTTTGTTGATTATGTGGTCAAGTTACATGGCATACCCCGCTCTATAGTTTCTGACAGGGACGGGATTTTTCTGAGCAATTTCTGGACTGAGTTGTTTCGGTTGCAGGGTACGGAACTTAAGCGGAGCACGGCCTACCACCCCCAGACCGATGGCCAAACGGAGGTGGTTAACAGGTGCCTTGAAACTTATCAACGCTGTTTCACTTCGGAGAAGCCTCGAGTATGGGCGAAATGGCTGTCTTGGGCTGAATATTGGTACAATACTACATTCCATTTAGCCTTGGGGTGCACCCCATTCAAGGTTTTGTATGGTCGTGATCCACCTTCTTTGCTTCGCTATGAGAATGGCACCACTACCGCTGTGGCAGTCGAACAGTTGCTGGAAGACAGAGACGCTTTTTTAGATGATTTGAAGATGCATTTGTTGAGGGCACAGCAGCGGATGAAGGCAGCAGCTAATTTATCTCAGCGACCAGTGGAGTTTCAGGAGGGGGACTCGGTGTTCGTCAAGCTGCGCCCATACAGACAGAAATCCTTGACGATTCGGAAGAACGAAAAATTGGCAGCACGCTTTTATGGGCCATTTAAGGTGCTGTCTAGGATCTGCCCCGTTGCCTATCGCCTCGATTTGCCAGCATCTTCTACCATCCACCCCGTTTTCCATGTATCCCAGCTCAGAGCGACTGTTGGCACAGCGCATTCATCTCCCACCTTGCCTCCCACCATCACTGCTGACTTGGAACTGATTGTGGAACTGGAGGACTTACTCAACGTACGCTACACCACAGACGGCGCAGGAAGACAACTCGAAGTGTTGATTAAATGGAAGGATCTACCCATGTTCGAAGCCACATGGGAGAAGTTTGACTCCATTCGACACCAGTTTCCAGCATTTAACCTTGAGGACAAGGTTCGAGATATAGAGGGGTAATGTTAGGACTGACATACGGTTCACTTATGCTAGGAGAGCCAGGTCAACACATAAGGGGTAAGGTAGTCTTTCGGTTGGGTCAGGGGCTTTTTGGTCATTGCTGTAACAGAAAGAGAGTGAGCCAATATAGGTAGTGGGGAGGTCAGTGAGTGGGGTATGCTTGAGCTAGAATCTGCTTATTGCATAGGAGGGTCCCAGGCCCTCGAATACATGCGGAAAGTTGTACTGTTTAGTTGCTGAATTGAGATACAATTTCTACTGGTTTTAGCCACAATTCTCTCTGCTGTCTTTCTGTACTGTTCTATTGGTTTGCTAACTCTCTTGCAAGTAGTCGGGGCATAACAAAAAACTGAAGTAATTAGATAAACACAAATAAATGGTCACCATGCATCTAAAGAGAATGACAACAAACAACCTTCACACACAATACATCTTGACTACAAAGAATTCAAGATTTACACAACATGACAAAAAGAAGGTCAGTTGAGAGGGCAAAAAGCAGGAATTGTTTCCAAAAGATGTTAATGCTTATATGTACATTTAACTTAACATGAAGTAACACTTACCAGCTTAAATGATTCTGACAGAGATTCCACTGAGGTATACGCTAAGTAAAGAAGAGCACTTTTGTAGAACTCAGCAAATTCTTGACGAAATTTATGGTATTGAGAAGAAACCCAATAATAAATGGCATACACAGACGGATCAATGTCAGTCATGCTATCAATTGTAGTCTTTCCATCTTCTAGAAGGATTTTGCACTCCTTTTGATCTTGCTCAAGTTTGAATATGGCAATTTGCATCTTAATGTAAAGAACTGGCTCCTCTATACGCTGCTCCCGAGTGGCTCTAAGCTTCTCTATCACCCCTTCAAGATACCCAATGGCCGCTTCTTTTTCAGGATACTGTCGAGAAACAATAACTGCAAAATGTGCAAGCTTGAGAAGATTGATTTTGGTCTCAAAGTCGGTGATGAAATTATGATACAATTGTATCAGAGCATCTCCAGCCTGCACTCAAGAATAAAAGAAAGTGTCAGGGATAGAAAAGTGAAAGCAAAGATTTAAATGTACGCAAGGATAAGAGGAGAACAAACACAATTTGTATAAGCAACAAGAGATAATTCATGCAATAGATACAAATTCCAATCCAAAAGTTCGAATATTTTGTTAATGAGAAAGCAAGCCTAAATAACAACCAGAGAATTGTTGTTGAAACACTAGGCAATTCATTGAAACAAGTTAGAGTATTTACTTGCCTATAATATGAATGAAATTTACATAGAGCATAATGTATTACTAGCTTGCAGTAATAACACTATTATTAGGGAAAAAGTGAAGTCAGTAGAAGATGTACTAATGTCAACATTATATTGGCAGGCACGTAAATACTAGATTCCAAAGGTATAGTCATGCACTGACTTTTCTCATAAAGGTTTTCTGAGGGCAGGGAACCCAGGAGGCATACATGACAAGCAAACCATATATTGCAACTATATTAACAACAGCCCTGGATTTCAAACTAACACTGATGTCACATTCCCATACTGGACTTGAGATGAAGATTGAGAAAAATCCAATCAAAGCCTGCGCATATATAAATTGTTATTTATTGCATGATAACACTCTTCAAAGGAATGAAAATTTGAGAGAAGAAACTATACTGCCGTTAGCATTTTCTAGAACAATCGAAATCAAAAGTTCCAACTAAATTAGATTCAACCTCTGGCTTACTGCACTAAGATGCATGTATTTCTAATAGTCCAACTCTACATAGTTACTAGACTCCATCCCATTTTAATAAACAAGCAAATTAAAAGATAGCAAATAACACCTCTCAATGTTGCATGGCTAAGAGATGGTGAAAAAGTAAATAAATTATGCCATTATATGGGAACATAAAACATGTAGATAAAACTCAATTGGTCATACAAAGAGGTCCAAGACGCTCTTATCATAAAAGGAAAAAGTCTTCATGCAATTCTTATAATTACAAAGTCTTAACTGTGACAAACAAAAGATAGCCCACATTCTAGAGATATTGACTCCACAGTGGAAATTGACCAACTCAACTCATTTGAGGCCCAATATCCATCAACCAAAAATACACAAGTGCATCAAATCCAAGATCAATAATGCCTGTAGCCACAAGTAAGTAGCAAGTTACGCTGGCAAGTGCAAATAAGCAGCCACAACTCACAACCTTATCAATATAATTTAAAACTATTAAAGTTTCACATAATATAGTTACACCACATGTCTTCTAAGACCTCCAACCTGTCCACAGACCAAGCAAATTATTGCCCACTTATCAAATTTTCAGCTTCCTTCCTTTTTCTTTTTTACCCCCTTTTCCAGTGAAAAGCACCATCCCATGTAAAAAACATTTTGAAGAAAGTCTTTTCACCTATATGTCATACTACAGAATATTCAAAAACCCTAGCTTTCCATCTAAAGTCTCAATTCCTCCCCTCCCCTGTCCCCTACAGAAACCCCAATTTCGCAATTAAATTCCCAGCAAACAAAGGGCCACAACATTTCCAAGATTCACAAACCCTAATCTTCATCACATCACAAAGAACCCTACTTGAACAGTTGTTCTACCATTTCTAAATATAGTTTAGCATCTAAGGAGTACAAATGGTATGGGAAACAGACCTGGAAGACAGCAAGGGCTACGAACTCCTCGAGCTTGAGAGTGAGTTGGTGCCAGAGCTTCTTCTGGTACAGATCTGCAAGCGAATTGTACCAATCACCCAGCTCTGGATGTGTGCTGCGCAGAGACTCTAGGTATTGCAGCGCGGCCATGGCTGAGTCACAAAGAGAGTGTTGGTAGAGAGAGAGAGAGAGAGAGAGAGAGGTGCAATGGGAGAGATTTCTGAGGCAAGATCTCGTTTGTTTTTGAATTTATACGAATCTGGAAAAAAAAAAAGTTTCTTTCCTTTTTAACTTGTGCTTAAAGAAAAGTATAAATACATAAATACGTAGTTTTTGTAATGGGTAAATTGGTAATTTTCAAACAAGTGATGTCGTGCTTATCATGAATATATAAGGGGTGCTTGGCAAAATCACTTATTTTTATAGTGTTATAATAATTGAAATTATCCTATTTTGTATACTCTGTATATCAGATTTCAAATGGGGAAAAGACTGAACAACAGCACATTGGAATAAAGAAAAGAAAAAACACATTTTCAGTAGGATTATAATCAAAATATTATATATAGTCATACTATATTTAAATAAGAAAACAACTTGAACCAAATAAAATCACTCCAATATCAGTGATACATGAAAGCTATAAACTAAAAAAGGAGAATAAGAAAATATTATTGTACTAGTAAAAAAAAATCTTACTTTATTTCCTATTTATCCAAATGATAAATGATGCTTGAAAAAGAAACTCCTAGAAAACAAGATATTACTTGATTAGAATTTAGACTTAACTCATGTGATTCTGTATATGAAGTACATACACACATTTATATAAGTATATAAACACATACACATTTCTAAATACATATACACACTCACACAAGACAAATAAGCTCAACTTACCTTTTCCATTTCCCACTCTACCAATCCTTACAAAAAAAAAAGAGCAAAAGCACTAGAAGACAAAAAAAGGCAGAAAAAAGAAAAATAATTTCAATACCTTACAATATGATTAAATCAATCAAGCATATATATATATATAAAGCATCATATTAGCCTTTTATTACTTTGAAAACAACATGCAACTATAAAGTTGACGACGAGAATACCTAGAAAATAAAAAATATTATTTATGAGTGAAAATAAAACCCCAAAATAAAAACAATTGAAATAAAATTTTATTCAAACATTATAACGAAATTGGTATTCGAAGTTTAAAAAATAGCACATACCTAACAAAAGAAAAGAGAGAGAGATTGACTCACCCGATGAAGCAAAAGTAGAAAATATAGTGAAGAAAAAAAAAGTAAATAAACCAATCAAACATTGAGAGAGAAAGAGAAAAAGATCACCTTAGCATAGAAGAAGAAGCCCCAAGTGACCGGTTCCATGGAGAAAGAAGAAAAATAGGTACTATAAACAATATAGAAGAACCTAAAACACATCTCCACTTGCTTTTCATGAGTCATGATTTTTTTCCTTGCCTTGATGTACTCAACATATTTTTTGATTGGGGGATTTAGGTTAATGTGGCTATTGATGGTGTTTCTGGAGAGGGAGAGGGAGATATGAAAGTCTCAATAAATGAGGCTGAAATAGGTTTGTGACCATTAATAGTGGCGCCCAAAATTAAAATTAAAAAACAAGCCAAAATTAAAAGAAAAAAGATGGCGCCTAAAATTTTAAGTATGTCGCTTAAAATTTTATCACAATGCATAATACTTTTTTAATACTATTAGATTTTAGTGTTGTGGAATACCTTTTTTGTTGTAGTGAAAGGAAAGCATGGTACGTGCTTGGGGTGGCCCTATGGTATCTTAAATGGATTGGATGCCTATTTGAGTATTGGTTATAACTACTGTAACGCCCTACTACCTTAGAGCCGTTACTAAGTGAGTTTAAAATAGAAATCGTGCTTTTGACTGACTCTAAGTGGTTTCTAAAACCAAAAGTGTGGATAAATCAGAATTTAAGGTTGTACTCTTTAAAATGTTTAACTTCATTGAAAACGTAAGTATAAAACATCTGGGATCCCAAAATAAGGTTTACAAGATATTTACAACTCAAAAATAGATTTACATCAGGTTAACTATCAAAAGAATGGATCAATACAGCCATTTACAAAATGCCCCCAACCAAAGCAGTCGGGCAGGCCGAACATGTACGCGCCGCCCCCACGCTCTCCATACTCATGGTCGGTTGATAGACTCCTTTCTTTTACCTGCCACACGGAGCACCCGTGAGCCGAAGCCCAGCAAGAAAACCCAAATAGCACATAACATATGCAATAATAATATCACTGGCATAATTCACTGAAAAATAGGAAAATCATCGATTTAAACAAGCACGACCATGCCGCCCCAGAGGCCTTACCAAAGCTTGGGGTCTCGGTCATTACCGTAGGATAACTCATGTATCCCTTGGGTCCCACCCTCGCTATAGCATCCCATGTGCTGAGCGTTGCTTCCGGCCCCACTGCCGTACTCGGCCCTTGCCGCTCTCGGCCTTGCCGTTCATTCAATTACAATCACACATATCATGCATTATGAAATAGCCATTCAAACATACAATAGTTTATCTAAGATTACACATTTGCACACAATACAAGCTAGGGCCGTGCCCTACAATCACACAGTGGGCCCATGCCCTAATCTCGGGTGTTACGGTTTTCTTACCTGTATTCCGTGCTTTCCAATGCACCACGGTCACGAGCACGGTCCACTAGCACGAGCCTCTCCGAAATCCTAGTCACAACACACATAAAACA
The DNA here is from genome assembly GCF_963169125.1 of Humulus lupulus. NCBI lineage: Eukaryota > Viridiplantae > Streptophyta > Magnoliopsida > Rosales > Cannabaceae > Humulus > Humulus lupulus. Next base: position 150,510,761 of record NC_084797.1, on the reverse strand, counting down.
CTTTTAATACTAACCAAGCCCAAAACCACTTCCCGGGACCAATCCCGTACTCCCGGGACCTCTAAAACCTTAAAACAACACCCCGGAGGCATCCCCCGAACCCCTGGAGCTAAGACCTAAAATTGCCAAAAAAAGCTATCCTGAAAAATGCCTTGTGCCGCGGCACCCAACAGACAGAAGCTCCCCTACCGCGGCGCACAAAAACCCTGCCGCGGCACACCTTCGCAGACCCAGAATTCTGGGTTTTTCCTGCAATTTTCTCGAGCTTTAACCTCTCCAAATCACCCCAAACCAGTACCTAAGTCTCAAAACTCAAATCCAAACCTCAAATAAACAATCTAACACCCTACAAACACTAGGATCAAGGTCAAAACATCAACACACCCAAGATCCACACCATTGATCTCAAATTCAGCAACCCAAACCAAAACCCATGAAAATCTTAACTCAAACATTAAATTCCTCAATCAACACAGAAAACAAACTTAAATAAGCATAAGATCCTTACCTCAAGAGTAGAATCCACCCTAAAAGTTTCCTTGATCTCCTCCTAAGCTTCCCACTTCAGCCCCTTCCACACCTCTTCTTCTTTCCTCTCCTTGCCCTAGCCTTTCTCTCCTCTTCTTTTCCTTCTCTTCTAATTTTATCAAAATCACAAGTGAACCCAAATGCCCAAACCGTATCCCCATATACCCAGCTGAAACTTGCCTATTTGCCTTGCCAAAAGACCAAATTATCCCTTCTTACTAATCCTTCTAAGCTAAACCTTCAAGGGTACTTAAGTCTTTACACTTTCATTTCAATTCTACCACCTTCTATCTTAAAACTTGTTACTCACAGCAGTTACAAATGGTTACCAAAATACCAATAACTAATCACTCATTCTCAACTCAACTTATAAGATTCCCGAAGTACCCCTAGGCTCCTCCCGAGCCGGGTACAACATCCCGTTGTGACTTATAGACTAATTGGCTCACTAGGACCGTCTCGATACGTGCATCCTGATAATAACACCACACTCACATGGCACAATTCACATAGTACAATCATCACAGATATGCCCTAACATGGCCAGATTACAATCATGCTCATTCTAAGACAATCGGGTCTACATGCATACTAATTCACATAGTCATGCATCTCAAATAATCAAATAATCACATAACGTGCAATAATTGTAATCATGCATTAAGCTCAATAAAGACACACACCAAATCCCATTATGCCCTCCAGGCATACTACTCCAGGCCCTAAGCCTTAACACTGAATTTGGGTCGTTACAACTACTAAGCATGCTATATATGTTCTGAAATTTGTTGAATATCTGTTTATGTTGTTGTCTATGTTTTCTTGTTGAGCTTTGGCTCACGGGTGCTACATGGTGCAGGTAAGGGAAAGGAGAAGTTGGAGTAGCCATGAATTGGTGAGCTTTAGGGGCGATGTGTACATATGTGGCCTGCTTGATCACCCCGGTCGAGAATTCTTTTATGGATCTAGAGTTCATTTTTCCACTTATGTCGCCCACCTTGTAAGTTGTTTATTGTTGTAATGGCTTATAAACTATTTTCTGGGATCCCATGTATAGACTGAACTCTTTCAATGAAAAGTAATAGTCTTTTGGCCAAAATATTTATTGCCTAATCCTTTAATTAACTTTAATTACATGTTTAAGTCCAAATAACTCGTTTATCGAGTCTATCACTATTTTAAACACACAGTGTAACGATCTGTGATTAGTAGGGTGTTACATATATGCTCACTTTGGAACAAGGATTCAGATTCCTTTACAATGTTTGCCCTAGCCCTATTTATAGGCTGTTGGGCAATTAAACTCATTAATTGGAGTTGATTACAATTATTCTCCCTTAATGGGGATTTATTACACGATAAATGTTCATTCTTCTAATAACCTAGGTGGCGGGTTCCAACGTATCTTAGTGGGCCCATTGTGAGGAATGTTAGCCCACTATTTTGCCGTGGGAAATGCCTCTGACACTGTTAGAATGGTAGCTAAACATTTTTCAATGTCATGCGGCATTGTGGTATAGCCATTTTGCCGCTTGTACGGAGTCGACACCACGATCTAGGTGACAATGGGTGTCAAAAAGTTGTCGGTGGTCCAGGACCACTGTGCTTGACACATGGCTACCCTTCTCATGGGCCGGTGGAATGTCCTCATAGACATGGAGGAAGCAAATGAGGGGACGGTCTTGTAGTGAGACTTGGAGCACCATCTTGAAACATGGTCCTTGGGAAGTGACGCCTTCGATAGTGGTAAGTTGTGGTTGAAGGACGGGCTTACCTCCTATGGAGCTCAGAGTAGGCTCTGAGAGACTTGAATCATTTTATGTGGAATCTTAATTCCCTTCAAAGTGTGCCACGTGTCACCTAGTGAAAACACGGGCGACATTTTCCCCCAAGTCTTCACTTATCCTCGGGCAGTGGAGACTTCAATCGAAAAGAGCGTCCTCAAAGGATTATCTCGAGACCTGAAATTTCTAGAAAAGGGGCTGCCACATGTCGGTTCCTTATTGTCGGGCCCATCAATTGGTGCCATTAAATGAAGGGTCTTTTCCGTACCTGAGACGCCATTTCACCTTTTTGAGTGTAATCCCAATCTTAATTTGTGTGACCGTTGGATTACACTCGAATACCTACTCCCTAGGGGATCAACGACTGCGATTGAGTTGCTTGTTTCCCACGACTATGGGTATTTATTAAAAAAATTCCTCCCATTCTCTTTACTTTTGCACTCTAAATGTTCATTAGAGAGCTTAAGAACTCTCATTCACAGAACCCACTTCTTAATCCCAAACATTCTTCGTCTTCGATTCTAGCAGGTTGGAGGAAATAATGATATTTTTTGGGTAAATTGAATGCAATACCTGCACGTTCAAACTCATCTAATCACCTATCGATGCTATATCTTGAGTAAGTTCTCTCCACTGACTCTGTTTTGCATTTCTTTTCTTATGAATTTCTGGGTTTTTGGATATTTGAGTTCTTGTTTAGTCTACTAAAGTTGTTAGGATTAGAGGTTGTTTGACCTCTTTTTAGCCTTATTTTGGGCCTTGGTTGGTGTCGAAACCAACTGTAAGTTGCTGTTTTTGCGTTTTTTGATACCAATCGGTTTATGGGAAATTCTCAGATTTCAATGGTGTTCTCGAGCCTCCGATGGTGTCTCCGGGGGCCATTTTCGTGCTCTGGGGGCATTCCTTTTTTTTTTAGAAAATTATCCTCTTCATTGTCCCCAAGCAAGAGTCTTAGGGTACTCTCGTGTTTTGGCCATTTTTTCTTGGGTCAAAGCGCTAATTGTTTGGTTCATTTCAAATGTCCGAGGAGCTTTGTGAGCTACATCAACATAGTTTCCATGATTATGACAAGGAACTGACAACAATGGCCCGAGAAGGTGGTCGGTAACTAGAGGAAGCAAGGGCACTTGTAGTGAGGGAGGTTGCTCTTGTTGACAAGAGGCCGACATGGAGCGACCAGTTTATGATGGAGACGGAGGTAAACAAGGCCCCCATCCCCCACCCTAAGGTAACGTACGAGGACTCAGGATTTGAGGCAGAGTAGATCGCGAGCAAGTTGAAGCATCCTGATGCCATGAACAACATCATAAACCATTATGGGATTCGAGGAGAAGACCATCTCATTCATCTTCGTTGTGAGAACAAGATATCTCGCTAGATCATATACGGCCTCAGAGCCTAGAGCTAGTCGCACCTCCTGGGAGAAGCGATTCTGCCTCTCCACCAGTACTTTGTCAACTTATTGAAGTACGTGGGGATTGATCCTTTCCAATTGATCCCTAGTGGTTACAGGGTCCTCGCGAGCCTGTATGTTCTGTACCGGAGAAGAAACTGGCCCGAGCCTTCTCTAGCTAAGATTCTATATCTCTACCTCTTCTGGGCTTGCCTGAAGAAGACAGGGATAGATCTTGACGAGTTCTATACCCTCATGAAGTTTTCCAAGTTAAGAAATTCTTGGTGAGTTTCTTGGCGAAAATGAGTGTTCTTATAGAACTAGAGAAGAGAAAACGGTTAGGGAGAGTTGAAAAGTGTGATTAAGGCTTTACAAATCTAAAGACCCCTATTTATATTATAGGCACCATCACTAGGATAAACCAATATGATTAGGCCACTTAAGCATTTCAAATTGAGTCATTTTAGCCTTTCTCGAAAGGCTCGAGGCAACATGTCACCTATGTGTTTTTTTAGCATAAGGCTTTTTAGTCTTCTGGCGACATGTCACCACATTGGTTGCGACATGTTGCCTCTCCACTGCCTAGGGTGCCCAAAATCACCCTTACACACCTTTAAATGATTTTGAACTTTCATGGGATGCTTGGATACCTCATTATACCACTTTAGACCAAAAAAGTCAATTATAAATGCATACAACAAAAAAACTCATATTTTCATTTTAACTTAACCGTTAAGTATTTTGCACCACATTGTGTAAACAAATTAACCATTATATTTAACCAATCTCAATATTCTCCCACTTGGTTAAATGTAATCCTCTCTTCTTAACTAAAACAATATTGGTGTATAAAGTAAAGTATCTTTCAATTTGAACTTTACTTAGTGAAAGCATTACAAAGCCTTATCGAAGTGATTAGTGTCTTAAAGATTGAACTAAGTACTCCTAGTGATAAGACCGGTATCATCTCATACACCTCCACTTGACCATTCATTTTCCCACTTTTCTCGAATAGCACTATCATGGCGGCACCACCTCCAAGTTCACATAGGTGAAGTTTGTACAACATCTTTGCTAGCTTTAGAGATGCTTGTTGCACTCAATTGAACTTCATTAAAAGCTTTAGGTTAACCCTCAAGTCCAGTAGTGGCCAACACTAACCATATCATATGGGACTCACAATTGTTTAGTGTTGAAAACTATAAAATTATCAATGAATTATTCCTACCCATTAAACTTTTGTCCTTGATGTTCACAAGTTTGGAGTTTGGTTGCCATCATTGGTGAATATTTTATTCTAGGAGTTTTAGTCCCATCCTTCTAGATGTAGAACTTACCAAATATCTTTTAAGAGGTTTGGTGAATGGATCTGCTAAGTTCTCACATAAGAGATCAAAATTATTCTATCTTGAATCAATTGTCCCGCATACTCACGTCTTAGAATTATATGTCTATACTTCCCATTATATATGTCATTATAGGCTCTAGCTAATGTGGCTTAACTATCACAATGTATCAAGATCATAAATACCTCATCCATGGAAATTGGGATATACAACATGAGATCCCTAAGCCACTCGACCTCTTTGTCGATTGTCGTTATGGCTATAAAATTGTCCTCCATGGTTAAGCTTGAAATACATGTTTGTTTCTTTGAACCCCAAGAAACTGCTCTTCCTCTGAGCATAACCACCCAACAGGTAGTGGAGAGATTGTCTCCCACACTTGATATCCAACATCCATCAGAAAATCTCTCAAGTATTTTTGTAAACTTTGAATATTGGAGGCTTAACTTTTTGGTCCTCTTAAGGTACCCTAGAACTCTCTCAGTTGCCTTCAAATGTTCGATACTTGTATTGCTAGTAAACCTAATTAGTTTACTAACCGCATATGCAATATCCATTCTTGTACAATGAGTGGCGTACATTAGACTCCCTAATGCACTTGCATACTCAAGTTGAGCCACTGCTCTACCATTATTATTTTCAAGCTTTTGACTTGAATCAAATGGCGTATTTGCCTATTTGATTTTGAGATGTCTAAAATTGTTAAGCACTTTCTCAATATAGTGGGCTTGACTTAAGGCATAACCCCCACTATCTCTTCTTATTTTTATGCCCAAAATGGTATTGACCTCTCCAAAGTCCTTCATTTTGAAAGTGGATGATAGAAACCTCTTCGTTTCTATTATGCCTCTCATCTCATTGCTCAAAATCAACATATAAACACAGCAAGAAGATATATCCATCACAAGTCTTGGAGTATAAGTACTTGTCTGCATTATTGCATATAAACCCATTTGAAACTATGGCTCTATCAAACTTTTCATGCCATTATTTTGGTGCTTGTTTTAATCCACACAATAATTTAACAAGCCTACATACTTTATGTTCATTTCTCCTTAGAACAAAACCCTCCGGATGTTCCATATAGATCTCCCCATCAAGATATCCATTTAGGAATGTCATTTTGACATCCATTTGATGAACATAAGGGTTGTATATTGATGATAAGGCAAATAAAACGCTTATTGTAGTAGTCCTAGCAACGGGGGCATATGTGTCAAAATAATTGATTCTTTCATTTTGTTTAAAACCTTTGGCTACCAATCTAGCCTTGAATATTTGTATGGTGCCATCGGTGTGATATTTTCTCCGAAATACCCACTTCCACCTAAATTTTTTTTAACCTTGTGGAAGGTCTAATGATTCTTATGTATGGTTTAACATAATTAAATCCATCTCATCATTTATTTCCTCCTTCCAAAACGTGGAGTCTTTCGAAGATATAGCTTCTTGATATGTTTTGGGATCATCCTCAACTTGAAGAACCATATGAAATTTCCATGTTACTTCTTCAAGGTTTTCCTCTACTAGGTAAACTATCTCCACTTGAAAACATTTATCATTTTATCCCAACTTTTTAAGCCTTTGGCTTATTCAAGGCAATATAGGTGACTAATCAACCTTTGGATCATTCTCCTCATGAGATTCTGTAGCACATGTGGGTTCTTGAGAGTTATTATCACAACATAACATGTTCTCAAATAACTCCACTTTTATTGATTCAATTATCACATTAAACTCCAAGTCTAATAGCCTATAGACCTTGTTATTTGAGGCATAAACTACAATGCACACTTAATGGCCCTTGGACCCAACTTGGTTCTCTTAGGCTTCGCGCTCATGCAATAGGTAAGGCACCCACACATTTTAAGATAATCTAGGTTAGACTTCTTTTCCATAACTCAAATGGAGACACAATACTCTTTTTCATTGGAATTTGATATAATATATGGCACATAGATTGCAAGGCATCACCCCACAAATTATAAGACAATTTAGCATGTAAAATTATAGAGCTAATCATCTCAAAGTACGCCCTATTGTTTCTTTCAGCTATCTCATCTTTTTGTAGAGTGTAGGGTGAAGTGCATTCATGAATGATGCAATGTTGTTCACGAAAACAATTAAACTCATTCGAAAAGTATTCGCCACCTATATCACTTCTAAGAGTCTTAATTTTCCTTTCCAATTGATTTTCTTACTTCAACATTGTAGATTTTAAATGCATTAAATACATCATCTTTACACTTAAGCAAATACACATAAGTATACATAGAGAAATCATCTTTAAAAGTTATGAAGTATCCATTTCCTCCTCTAGTCAACTTGCCATTTAATTCACATAAATCGCTATGTATTAAATCCAACAAGTTTGAACATCTATCAATATTAGGAAAATGTTTCGTAACCATTTTAGATTTAACATATAATTCACATTTATCATTCTGATTCACATCACAATTAATTAATCCACATTTAACAACTCTTTTAATTGCTCTATAACCTGTATGCAAGTCTGTTATGTCACAAAGTAATAGAACTAAAATTAATCACATTACAATAAGTAGATGTGAATCATCTCATCACATTAATTACCCTATCCTACAAAAGTGCCCAAATTAGTCAAAATTAGTTTACCAGATTCAAACTCCATTTTGATACTTGGTTTACTTAATAAACTTTCACTTACAATGTTTCTATTCATATCAGGAACATAAAAAATATTAGTTAGGGTCACTTTCTTTCCATTGGTGAAGAACAAATCAATGCAACAATTTCCAAGTACCTTGGATCTCTTTTCATTTCCCATTTAGACTTTGAGTCCATCATTTGCAACTTCAAAGGTTTTGAAAAGAGTCTTATCATCATAGGTTGCATGAATGGTGGCACAAGTATCATACCAGCATCCTTGCACCTTTGCTTAGGTTGCATTAACTTCACTCAAGGTTGCAATGATCTCAACATCAATTGCATTGAAATGTTTACGTTTTCTTAAGGTTACATTACCCTCATCACTATGTCAATTACATAAACTATGTCAATTTCATTTAGAATTGTTATGCATCCCTCGTTGATTGCATTAAATTTATTTAAGGTCACAAAAATCTCATCATCAATTTAAGTAACTCATTAAATTCATTTATGAGTGCAATGATCTCAACATCAATTTTATTAACCCTATTACAATTACCATATTTCACATGATGATCAATAAATTTACATACAAAACAAGTATAACAATAACCCTTAAATTATTCACTAACATTCAGCATTGACTCTTAATATAAACAATAACCTCAAACTCACAAAAATATGCCAGCAAACATTTTTTATTCAAATTCTTGATATCTACACATTTAGAAACTAGAAATTTGGTGATTACTTTCACCACTAGATTAAGATCCCAATTTGTATCTTCATCTTTAGTTGATGAAGGCCATAGATCCACATTTACATCTGGGTCACACCTATAGATGTAGAAGTTTCTTTGGTCTACCATGATTATGTATTCAATACAAATTAAATCTTGAAGAAAGAATTTGAGAATAGTAGAAGATATAAGAATTAATCTCATTGTTGATTATGCAAAACACAAAAAATAAAGTAATTAGAATATAAATTTTGATTGTTGGGAATTTATGGCATGCACTCTCTAAAATTATAATGAATAAATTCAATAATACAAACTTTGAAGACTAATCAAGAATCACATGTATAGTAAGAAGGCAAATCTTTAAAATTCAAAGATTAAACCAAAATCTAGAAAATGATGTTAACTAGAGAGTGAAATTACACCTCCTAGATAAATGAAATTTTCACCTAAAATATAATAAAACTATCAAAGATAAAATTACAAAATATAATGGGAAACTTAACAATGAAATCAAAATAGTCTATCTCATATAGTTAGGGTTTTAGAGAGATAAACCTTTGAATTGAACAATTGAGTCATCAAACTTAGGAGAACATCAAAATGCTTATACACGAGGAGTATCACTATCCAAAATCTCTATTCCAAGCCTCCCCAAGTTGCTTAGAAAACTTCACCAAGATGGAAAGAGTAGCGGAATTAAACAAGTCTTTGAAACTCACACAAGTCATGTAATGACCCAACTAATTCTAAGACTTTGGGCCATTAAATCTATTACACATAGACACAATTCTAAAAAAACATACATACGAAACATTCACAATTTTATTACAAAAATATAAAGTAAATGTTGAAATACATAAAATTCGGGGTATGGTATGGGATCCCATTGTTTTAAAAATTAAACATAACTTCAATCTTATATAAATTGGTTACAAAACTAAGTGTGGAAAATACATAGAAAACATAATTAAAAAGACTATAAACAACGACATCCTCAAATCGTTCACGTAGTCCATCGACTCCATTCTTCCTCAATACACAACCCCAAGTTGCCATGAATCCTTCCGCCGCCATAACTTTTTTCCTACATACATAAAAATAAAGGAATGAGCCTAATGCCCAGCAAGGAAAAATCTACTAAAAACATAAAACATACACATAAGCTATATCATACACATATACTATAACATATGTCATATACTACTACAATGGCCATTATAATACTTGGGGCTTGTAAACTAAACAAGTCATATGGCCAATAGATTGGTGGGGTCTTGCTAGCTAAGCAAGTCATATGCCCATAATTTATTGGGGCTTGCTAGCTATACAAGTCATATGCCCAAGGCTATAAACATACTATACATATTACATAACATCACATCACATAAGATAACATATAAACATATCATAAAACATATCATATAAACATACAAGGTCTATCCTATTTTCCTTACCAATACCGGGATGAGAGAACAAGGACGGGATTTGGGAACACTCCTAAAAACCATCAATGAGCACGTGAGTATTTCTAAAAGAAAAGAGATGATGACAAGAGGACTAAACCATCGAGAAGAAACTTACTGACAAGAAATCTTAAGTTCAAAGAACTTAAATGCCTAACCAAGATAATGAAATACAATGACTTAGGATTTGAGTAGAGAAAAAACTATAAGAAACTAATGAAACATACAGAAATGGACTAGGAATAGGAATACCTTTGAATGCACTAGAACCGAACTACACCTTGATATCGAAAAACACACTATTAAACTTACTTCCCAAGTGTTTAATAAGCTTAAGATGATAAAGCTTATAACTCCAACCCAAGTGTTTAACACTCTAGAGTAAACCTAGCAGCTTGAAGGCTCTGAACTCAGCTTGAAGAATGAAAGAAATGGCTGGGTACTAGGTCCTATTTATAGAGTTCAAGAATGAAATGATCTTCTTTTAGCTTGAATAAAAATAATGAATATTTAATTAAAACATTTGAATGTTCGTTCAGCAGAGGCTTAAGACTCGGTCAAAAGGTTCAGAGGCTTATCAAGAGGTTAAGGAATAAAATGAGCTCGGTTTCAAAACCATTAGAAATCTTTCCCTAGGGCCAATATATCGCCCATGGTAGGTGATATATCGCCTGGGCTTATATTCCCGAGGCTCGTCGAAGCGTTCGTGCGAAGTTACGTGTTTTCGTATTCCCCATGTGGCGATATATCGCCCTTAGAGCTGCGATATAACGGCATACGCTGAAATATTATACACGTAATTGCACTTTTTTAGCCTATTTTGAATTGGGTAAACAGCTTTGACTGAGTCATATAATGATTTCAAAGTTGCTAGCACGTTCTGGGGTTTTCAAATATTTCTCTTGTAAAACTATTCATAAAAAATGCTTAATTTCTCAATAAACATGCACCTGACAAGTGTCATGATCTTATTGGTTCTATCTAAACCTTATATTATAATAAATAACATCTTTATAATCAGCTGTATTAATCAAACCTTATGTTATAATTAATATTCTTAAACTATAGGTTAAACTTATAAAATCTACCAGTGTTGCTACGAGTGTTTAACTAAGTCCTGGCTTGAACCAAAATCCACAGTAATAAACATACTATAACTACTACTAGCTATTACTATTTCTAACTCGCTAAGTAAAGTTCTGGGACTCTACAAGTCAAGCAATTCTTAGTTAGTTTCTTGGAGAAAATGAGTGTTCTTAGAATGTTAGAGAGAAAGAGGTTAGAGAGAGAGAGTTGAAAAGTGTGATCAATGCTTTACAACTCTAAAGACCCTTTTTTATATTGTAGGAAATGTCATTAGGCTATACCAATAGGATTAGGCCGCTTAAGCATTGCAAATGGAGTCATTTTAACCTTTCCCAAAAGGCTTCAGGCGACATGTCGCCTGTGTGTTTTTCAGCATAAGGCTTTTAAGCCTTCCAGCGACATGTCGCCACATTGGTTGCGACATGTCACCTCCAATGCCTAGGGTGACCAAAATTACCCTTAGATACCTCCAAATGACTCCAAACTTTTAGGGGATGCTTAGATACCTTATTATACTTCTTTAGACCCAAAAAAGTCAATTATAAATTCCTACAACAAAAAACTCATATTTTCACTTCAACTTAAGTGAAACCGTTAAGTTTTTTGCACCACATTGTGTAAACAACTTAACCAGTATATTTAACCAATCTCAACATTGAGTGAAGGCCAAAATATCTTCTTTTATAAACATTGGTGCACTCCATATTGTGTGATCTTCTCTTGAAATGATTGGAGCATTACATTTAGTGTTACATTCTATTCTAGCATAATGACTACAACTTGTGCCAAGTGTTTGACGTCCTTCACTTGGTGTGTGTGCCCGTGCAATAAGGACTGGATCTTCTTGTACTTGTTCAACTTGCAAAATGTCTAACCTCTGATTTGGAAATTCTTCACTATAATATGCCTTAGAATTGTCCCCTGAGCCCTACTCATTTTCTTCAAAAATTCAGCAACTTGATCGTCATTCACATAGGGGTCGTACTCATACATTATTTTCTTCGGGATAAATATTTCAAGAACAACCTCCAGTAGGGATATTGACATGAACACTAGCCATGGGATCTGTTTTTGGAACAAAAGTGCCCGCCTCACTATGAACTTCATTGTATCTAGTACTTGGGGCAAATGGATCAACACTCAACTTCTTCGAGTCTTCTTTGTTAACACTGGGAGAGTGAGATGGATTTGCAATGAAATTCTTCTTAACTAGAGTCACACATATGACAATCCTTTCTTGTAATCTTATTCCTAAGAATACACGAACATGAAGATCATTTATAGCATGAACGGGTGTAAACGGTTGGTCGCCACATGTGTACGAAACTTCTAGTTTTAACCCAAACAACTCTTTATCCACCTGAAGTGTCTCGTGGAATATGTCAAGTAGTTGAAAGTGTGTTACTAATAAGATATATTTATGTTACTTTTTAGTTTTAGTTTTTTTATATACATTTTTTTAGATTTTTTATGTGTGGTTGTGGTATTTTTCAGGTTGCTATATGTTGCATGGATATTTGAGAAATATTTCAAAATTTATTTGAAATATTATCTTCAATCAAAAGAAAACAATAGAAGATATTTATTTGAATGGATTGGAGAAGATTAAGGAGAATTTGTAAAATGCCCTATCTCAACTATCTTTGCAAAAGTACCATTTTATACTTATTTAGAAAAGTGCCAACAATTATCCAAAAGGTTCATTGGGGCTTTATTAAAAACATGCAATATGGGCCCATTTTCTCAAAACAAAATAAAATGTCTTTCACTCAGTTCATAAGAGAAAAATAACTAAAGTCCCACTGAAATTTAAATAAACATGATAAAACTCAACATAAGTCTATTGGCGTTCCTAAATCGTTTTTGTTCATAGCTCCCCACGGTATACACACATGACTTTGGAATTCCCCAACTCACCATGCGTGCCAAACAGAAATCTTATTGTCTACCTGAAAAAGGTAAAGTAAGGGGGTGAGCTAAAATCCTAGTAAGGATGTACAAGCATAAAACATAACACATAATCACAATAACAAACTAGTCTCAGCATAATAACTTTAAACTGAAGTAACACAGGCATTCCATAATAAGCATAATCTTCATATGAAAAACAACATAAACATATAAGCTATATCTCTGTGAGGTAACTAGGATCTCAGGTCCCAGAATAACCTCCTCTTTCTCCTGGGCCTCTTGGTGTATCTGCCCTCTGAGTTATGTCATACCTTCGTAACTTTTATTGTAGTGTCACGTTCAACATGCTAACAACACTTTTCTCTTTGAATGCAATCGTACATCATATTAATAACATACACTCCATCTCATGATATCAAGATCAATTCTCCACATTCCAACATAGCACATAAGAATCTAACTAACTTCCTTACCTCAAGTCCAAGCTATTAAAATGGCGAGATAACTTCACAACGAGCCTAGAATAATCAATCAAACACTCATCTTAATATCAAGTAAAGCTACACATAAACATACAAGCATACCTCACATGTTCATGAGCCATGTACACATGGCACCTAACTCACTCAAGTTGCACTACAACTTAACTCTAACAAAAATCATACATTAAGTCTCACATAAAATCACAAAAAGAATAATGTTGTTTCTAATAATTAGTCCTTACTGTTTTTTTAAAAAAAAAAGCATCATGGATTTAATCATATAACATGTATTTGCGCGTAAAAGTACTATTGCATGTAACATGCATATGTGAGAAAAACTCGCTTAAAGTTGGAAATATTATCTTCTTTATTTTCTTGTTAATTTTACAAAAATTCAGCAAGCATTACATATCTCAAAATAGATTACCAACTTAGTTGCTATTATTTATTCTCTTAAAACATTACCAAAGCCATACATAAATTTTATTTCAAAAATTTATTTTACTCAAAATGATCATAGCTTAAGTTGTACAAAATATAAACTTGTTTATTATTTAATAATTTATTTTGGAAACCCATTTTTCAAAATAATTATTTAACTTTATTTAAAGGTCCATTTTGAATTTGGCAAAATTATGAAAATAATATTTTTCTTTAGACTAATAAAATGTGACATATTTATTTTCTTTTTCTTGAAATCGTTAGGTCATAAAATTACATTATTCACAATTATTCAAACGTAGCAAAAGAACTCACAACATGTACAATTTTAAGAAAAATGAATCTAAAGCATTTTTCAGTTCCAAATTTTACAACTTTAAGAACAAAATTCCAGCACATGTCATATTAAAAATAATGCAAGACAAATGTACAAAATTATACTTTTTCTTATCTTAACCTTATAATATGAACTCAAGACCTATTTTGCTTTCTTTTAAACTATTTTTCCAAATCATTTCTAACATGTTTTTACACTAAAAAACTTTTAAACAATAAAAATGAGCAAGCATAAAATCACAAAATATTCCAACAATACTCATTATTATTTTTAACAAATTACCTTAACATGTTTTTACACTTTGCACACGTTAATATCACAACTAGCATGCAAAACTAACAACAACAAAAATGTAACTACTCTAGACCACACTATACTCACAAGGCTGAATCCTATATAATATAATACATGAAAAATATTACAAATTGACATACTCATGATCAATGATTTTTAAAATAAAATTAAGAAACAAACACAAGCTCATAATCCCTTTTAAAATACCCTACGCCGAAACCTATATACTATTTTTCCAAAATAATTTTCCAACATTTATCATGCATTTCTATTAAACCAAAAATACAATTGAATAAATAAAAAAATGACTCAACCATAGCATACCACATCCCTTGGCCGAAACCTATAGCATGTTACTATCCATTGATATTTTCAAAAATCCAAAATTAAACCTAGCATGTTTCTATTATCAATTTTGCATTTTTTTTATAATCAAATCATCAAATTCCAAATAACCCATCAACAACTCAAAATATGATATTTACATAAAATCATAGATAAAATAAAAGGTGAATTTTAATAATTTATTACATGCTTCTTATCATTCACCGCTACAAAAAGGCATATTTATGACTCTCTTGGGGTGACATTAAAGGTTTATAATGTCACTACTACGCGAGTCATTGTTCTAGGTGTCATTATAAGTGGGTGTATAATGTCTTTCTATGGAAGACATCATAAGCTTACAAAGTCTCCCTATGGGAGTCGTCTTTTGCACATATGATGTTACCCCTAGTGAGACTTCATAAAGTTATAAAGTCTTACGAAGAAAGACACTTGTGAATATAGGAAATTATCCCTTAGAGCTTCCCTCAATGAATGCGCAAGACCTGTATAAGCAAGAATATCCAAGGAAGCAAGGGCCTCGCTATGCGAGGCCCAAATAGCCTTAGGCGCACATGGGTCCATGCGACCGCCCGATGCGCACCTCCGAGGAAGCAAGGGCCTCGCTATGCGAGTCCCAATTAGCCTTAGGCACGACTGGGTCCCCGCGGCCGCCCAACACACATCCTTGAGGAAGCAAGGGCCTTGCATAGTGAGGCCCAATTAGCCTTAGGCGTGCATGAGACCCCACAGCCACCCGACATGGGCCTCCGAGAAAAGGGCCTCACTATGCGATGCCCAATTAGCCTTAGGCGTGCATGAGTCCCCGTGACCGCCCAACGACATCTTTGAGGAAGCGAGGCCCAATTATCCTTAGGAACACATGAGTCCCTGCGGTCACCCGATGTGCATCTCCAAGGAAGCAAGGGCCTCTCTATGTGAGGCCTAACTAGCCGTAGGCACACATGAGTCCCCGTGGCCTCTCGACGTGCATCTCCAAGCAAGCAAGGGCCTCGCTATGAGAGACCGAACTAGATGTAGGCGCACATGGCTCCCTCTGGCCGCTTGACGTGCATCTCCAAGGGGCGAGCCTCTCGCCTTAGAAGCACACATGCTCCCTGTGTCTCACTGAAGAGGCCTTGCTTCTCCTCATGAAGTAAGTGCCACCAGCAGAGCATATCCTCGACTTGGCTTCGCACTACATGTGAAGTATGAAGCTTCAAGAATATGCGTACGAGGAGTGCCAGTAAAGACCCAATCATCATTTGGAATCAAGCTAGACTTGGTGAAGTCAATTGAATACGTTACTCATGATAACTTGTAAGGTGTAACGCCCTGGGTAACCAAGACCGTTACATTGTGTGTTTAAAATAGTGCAAGACTTGCTAATCAAGTCATTTAAACAAAATGTGAATCTAACGTCATCAACGGATTAGGAATAAAAGATTTTGGTCGTAAACAGGTTATTTTATTAAAAATGACAGTTTAGTACATGGAATCTCAAAACAGGGTTTAGATGACATATTTACAAAAATTCCAGAAGTTATAAACAACTCAGGCCATTCTAATGGAAAAATACACATTTTAGGCTTCCATCCCTGTACAATCCCTCGACCATGGCGGCCGAGCAGCTGACAATGTACACCTCACCCCCAGAGCTCTCCAACTCATGGTTGAATCTACATACCCTTGCCTTTACCTGCACCACGAAGCACCCATGAGCCGAAGCCCAGCAAGAAAACATAGCAACATAGCATGATCAATATCAATAACCAACTATTCCACAAAGCATAACCAAGTATTCAATAAATCATAGCATTCACCTATTCAGTGATAACAATCGAAAAATTAACAATTCCTCATCCAGATAATCAACATATCATGTTCACCAGGTTAACAACAATAATCACATTCATAATCAACAATTTATCACAACCATCAAATGATACTCAGGGTCGGCGCCCGTAGGTCACACCCTCTGTTTAACCCACTGTCTTCGGCTCACTTAGGCCGCCCCCAGTGTTATACCCACTGACTCCGGCCAGCTTAACCGAGCTCAGTGATTAATAAGATGTCCTCAGCTACCAGTGGCTGAGCCGTGCCCTATGCGCAAATATTGATTCCAGCACTCTTAGGACGTTTATCATATGTCTCCATGGCATGATACCATCTCATGACATCATATTCGAGTATAGGGAGCTCTTAGTCCGTTTATGTTCACATGGTTTATCACAATCACATAACAATGCATACCAACATAGGGAACACTTAGTCCCAACCTAACCACATAATCGGGTGCAATTTTCTTACCTCTTGTTCGAGCGAGAAACACATTACGAACGACCCTTGAGAACGATCGATCCTTTGATCCCTTAGCGATCACCTAGTCATAACCAAATATAGAATCCAATTAATGAAAACTTCAATAAAAGGGGCTTAACCTAAACCTCACTCCCGGGACCCCGAATTGTACCCAAACGGTGAGTAGATTCGATCCTAAACCCTAAGAATTGAAACCCCGAGCCAAAAGCCCTTTAAAACACCTAAAATGAGCATCTGAGAAAACACGGTAGCGCTACAACGCTACCCCCCTAGCGCCCCAGCGCTACAACTAGGGACATTTTGCCCTGGCTAGTGCTGTAGCGCTACCCTCTAGGCGCTATAGCGCTAGGATCAGGCAGACATGGCCCTGGTTCTTCTTCCTTCGAATCCTCCATTTCCAACCTGATTCAAAATCTTCCAAACACCATTTAAACCCCCAATTGAACCCAAATACCATATATACTAGTCCTAGGCATCATAACCTACCCAAGCTTTGCCAAAAACCCCATTGAATTCTCTACTTTCAAACCCAAAATCTCAACTGAACAAAATAAGAAAACAGAGCAAAAAACCAGAGTTCTAATGGTTAGAATCTTACCTCAAGCTCAGTATGAACTCCTCTTCAATGGTGGAGCAATGCCCTAGATCCTTAAAACTTGATTCCGTAGCTTGGTTCCTCAAAAGAAGCTTCAAAATCCAAAGAAAAATGGAAGGGAGATGATGTACGGGAGAAGAGGTGAAGTGCTCTGTTTTGCTTCCTATTTTCTACAGACTTCCCTAATTCATATACATCCTTAAGGTAAAAAGACCTAAATGCCCTCAAGTCTAATTAAAATCCTTAACAGCCACCAAGGGCAAAATCGTCCTTTCGCACCTATCTCATTAACCATAATTAACACCCTCCAATTCCAGTTATTCTCAAAATTCTCGAATACCAATAATTCATATCTTGTTACCCCCCTTAACTCCCGGCAATGCTCTAATCACCAAATTACCCTGGGACTCACCCCGAGCCCCGAACTTAATCTCGTTATGACCAAACCGCTAACTTATACCCAAAGATCGTCTCATGCCGAACAGCTCGAACAAATCCACATTATAATGTGGCCTCAACAATAGCTAACCAATATGCACACAAATATACAATTACGCCCTCAATGGGCCAAATTACCAAAATGCCCTCATAACAAAATATATACCCATATGCATGCATTTATCATCATATAATAATATGATCCACATAATCATGCATATAATCATATAATGGCACAATAAATCAATTATGGCCCTCCCGACCTCCTAATCAAGGTCCTAAACCTCATTAGAAAATTTGGGTCGTTACATAAGGTGTCCAACACTCAGTAAGATATGAAGAAGCTTGAAGCGAAGGCATGTCTAGGATGTGTAATAACAACCATTAGGTACAAGATACATATACTAGAAGTACGACCCTGAGGAGGAGAAGGGTGTGACTCTGACATCCGTATTAGACAAATAATGGTTATGAAAATTAGTACAAAGAGTGGAGGCACTACCTACATACCTCTGACCATGTACCAGAACCGACACCACCACCTTCTGCACCACTATGTTCAGTGCCACTACCCTGATAGTGTACCTATGTACAATCTTGTCCCCCCTGGGACCAATATGTATCAGGAGCCATTAGAGCTCCACTATAAATAAATCCTCATCCCTCTGAAAAATGGGTTGGAAATTGATTGTATACGGAGACTATTGAGTAATATACAAACATTTCCTCCACTTTTGTTTTGCTATTTTCTTTCTTAAGTTTTTCCTAAGTTCTGTCTACGTAGTTTTGGTAACAAGCTTTGAGCTTTCTAACCTTATAACATTGACGAGTTCTTGTCATCAACAGTTTGGCACCGTCTGTGGGAAGAACAAACATCATTTAGTTCTTCCTTATCTCATTTCATCCAAGTAACATGCCAAGGTGTTCAAAATGCCCCAATGACATAGAGGTCCATCTCGACGGAGACCAACTCCAGGCGTCTAGGAGAAACCCCCGGCTACTAGAGAAGGTAGGTACTTCAAGACCACCAGATCAGGGCAGAGAGAGGGAGACAACCCCTTTTGTGGAGATCCTTGACAAAGATACTCATGCTCCACCAGTGGTCCCCAAGAGGACCACAAAAGGACCTCTTACTCAGTCTCCGACAAGAGCCACCGAACCACCTCCACCTACACCTTTGCCAGTGAACATGCACCTGCCTCCACCTAGGCCTACAGCGGCCGCACCCTGTTGACCATGGTGAGCCTGAGCCATCTTCTTGTAGGCCTGACAAGGTTGCATGGGTACACTCGGTGAGCTCAAGCTCCCGAACCCGCCTACATGAGGAGGAGATTCGTGAGCTATACACGAAGAATCAAAAGTTGGAGAAGGCGCTAGAGAACATGAAAGAGGTGTTGAATGGCCTGCTCCAAGGGAGTCAGACACGGCCCTTCCCAAGCATAAGGAAAAAGAGTAGAGGAGAGTAGAAACCACCGTCCCCATGGATGGCGAAAGAAGGCCCCACGTCGATGAGGCAACCCCAGGAGCAGAGGCGGAGGGACAATGCCAGTCATAGAAACGAGGCTGAAGTCACCTCTAAGAAAACACTTTCTGATCTGAGAGAAAAGCTTAATAGGAGAAGGTTAGATGTAAGGACAACACCCTTTATGGCTCCTCCGAAGGACACGGGAAAAGGAAGGCCAACCCTTTTGACTTAAGGGACTCCTTGAATAGAAGGAGACAAGAGCTAGACACCGAGATAAGAAGCCTTCTGAGCAAAATAGTCACTACATCTGGGGGGCACATTGTTGATGATGAGTTCGACTACAAGTCAACCTTCACAAGAGAGATTCGAGTTGAACGACTCCCAACCAACTTCAAAGAGCCTCATATGACCCCCTTATGAGGGCATTACAGACCCTAAGTACAACCTTGATGCCTTCAATGATTTAATGAAACTGAGAGGGGTCAATAGTAGAGAAAGGTGTCATTGTTTCGATGTCAGGCTAAAGGTAGCTATGTACAAGTTGTTCAAGAGGCTAAGGCCGGGAACCATCAGGTCATGGAAACAATTTTCTGATGAATTTCTCCAGCAGCACCATGTAGTGCGCGATTATGCCATGTCGGGCACCAGCCTCACTAACAAAAAGCAAGGTGAAGGCGAAAGCCTAAAAATCTATATCCATAGGCTCAACTTGGAAGTGGCTAAGGTAGGAAGCCTGACTTAAGGAGAACTCGAGATGGCGATCACGACTGGAGTGTGCCCAGGCAGCAAGCTATATGCTCAAAAGAGAGGTCACCGACTTAGACGACTTCTATGAAAGAGCACAAAAGTACATTCGGGTCGAAGATGGTCATGAGAACCTTAAGGTCAGAAGAAATGAACTCTTATCCAAGCCCTCGCCCATAAAGGCTTGAATGGTGCAAAGAAGAAGAGATAGTACGATGGGACGACCAACAGGGAAAACACAAACGTGGAGGTAAACCCAAGAAAACGCCATACACCTTCTATACAGACCTGACGGATACCAAGGAACATATCTTCCTCACAAATGAAAATCAGGTCCTCTTCAAGAGACCCTCGCCAATGAAGAGAGACCGATCCAAAAGCGATTCCAGTAAGTATTTCCAATACCACAAGGATATTGGCCACACCACGATGGAGTGTGCCCATTTGAAAGTGGAAATCAAGGAACTCATACGCAGGGGACACCTATGCATGTATGTCAGAAGGGAGAACCCAAGACCAGAGGATAGGCCAGCCTCAACGTGAGCCTATGAATGAGCCTCAGAGGTGCAGGGAAAAGTAAGAATAGTCTTTGGAGGTCCAAGATTCAGAGGAGAGTCGAGGAAGGGAAGAGATATGTATGCCAGGGAAGCTAGACGAAGTTCACCCCTGTGCACCATGAGCCTGAAGCAGTGACCCCCAAGGGGCTCTAAGGGGGAAAATGATTCGATAACATTTACAAAGGAAGATGCACGAGGGGTGCGTTTCCCCCATAGCGACCCCCTGGTGCAGACCATCCAAGTTGCCAATATGAGAGTGTTTGGGTCCTCATGGATAATGGTAGTTCTGTAGATATCTTATATTGCCCCATATTGGAGAATATGGGATTGGACGTCACAAAATTGAAACCCTATATACCTCTATTGACGCCGTTTTTCGTCACCTTAAATAGTAGAGCAATTAAACAATAAAATTTTGGCGCAAATGAATAAAGAAGAAAACAACAGGGTTTTTACGTGGTTCAGCAGTTAACTCTGCCTAGTCCACAAGTCTATATTATTAAGACTTGGGATTTTTCTGGAAACTTTTCAGAGATAAGTTGCCCAGAGTGTTTTCTCCAGAAATCAGAAAAAAGGTCCTTTACATATGGTGTTTCCTTCTCTATTTATAGGGAAGGTTGTAGAATTCATTCCCACATATTTCGGGAAGATATTATGTAAATCAATTAACATAATTCCATTAAATGCATTATCTCCTACATATACGGAAACATCCCATGAAGATTGGGAACAGATAACAGATTAAATGATATCCCTTAAATATTGGGATTGTTCAACAATAAACATGTTCACACGTAATGGGTTATCCCAGATGATTCATCAAATCTTTGAGATCAGCTTGCCACCCAACTTCGCGCTATGCTCGGGATAAGTAGATGTTGACGAAGCTGCTACATCTGAGATTGCACTTCCCGATCTTGAGTTATCTCGCCTGAAGGCAATCGGTGAAAAATGTATTCAAGTGTCATGCCGGTGTGAGCTTAGAACATATTCGAGGCTACACACCCTCGAGCTTTCGAGGTTGGTAATTACAGCAAAGCAGTCTGACTGACGGATCATATGACGATCATGCATATTTCGAGCTCACACCTGACGAGCCTAGCTTTCGGGGTCATAACTCCTTATCTCGAAATCTGGGTGTAACAACCTCCTTATATGGATTCACTGTGGACTCAATGCAACCCTTAGGAAGAATCGAGTTAGCCCTCACCATGGGGGAGTAACCCAGACAAACCACTTTCATGGCAAACTTTGTTGTTGTATATTGCGCTTCGACTCTCAATGCGATATTAGGGAGACCCTCCCTGAGAGAAGTTAAAGCAGTGACCTCGATATATCACCTATCTGTTAAGTTCCCCACCCTAGGAGGAGTGGCATGCTAGAAATGAGAACAAGGAGAAGTCAGGGAGTGTTACAACACCTCCCTCAAGACAACTGCCAAATCACGGTAACTTATGGTAATGATAATCCATGGGGAACTAAACCAACAAAAATTAGTCCCCACAGTCGCTGAGGAAATTAGAACTCAAGCCAATGAGAAAGAGATAGATGAACTACACACTAAAATCTAGAAGTTAGAAGAAAATGTGCAAAAAATGTTAAAGGTGCTTAATTGCATGGCACAAGCAAAGTCTGATGTACTTTTTACCAAGTATGTGAGGGAAGAACAGGGAGGAAAGGAAATGACCACTCCCGTTGGCAGTGGAGGGATCAAACCTTCAAGAAACCACTCCCCATGCTTAGAGCACCGCGGAAGTTCCATGTCAAAAATGCGGCCAAGAAAGTGGGAGCTAGCGCATGGTGCGAACACCCCTACCTCCAGAAGGACATCAGTAAAAGAGGAAAATAGATCACAATGCAAGGAAGGAGTGAAAGGAAAGAAATTCCTCCCAACTCCTCCCATGAAGGATATTAGAACACAAGTCGTACCCTCCATCGACCTCTTGAGTTCGTTAAGTGCGAGGAGGAAGGGGGTGGATACGACCATACAAGATCTTAGAAGCAGGATAGCAGTCGCGTAAAGAGAAAGGATGAGAGCCAATGAGTCTAATAAAAAATCTCTAATCCCAAGGGAGAAACCAGCAGGGCCTCTCCTATCCCACCTCAAAGAAATGCACTCCAAGGAACCAACACAATGCCTTATTAAAGGGAATCCTACTAGCAACACCGCACCTCCCATGGCTACTTGGCACCCACTGGGAACCTTGTGTATGTAAAGCAAGGCGAAGGTGAAATTTTGAGGAAGTATGTTCAACGCTTCAATGTAGAGGTGGCTAAATTGGGAAGGTTTTCAAAGGACGAGCTTAAAATGGACATCACCACAGGAATGCATCCGAAGAGTGAATTGTGGGAAAGTATGCTCAAAAGGAAAATAGAAGACCAGAGTGAATTCTACGAAAGAGCCCTAAAGTACATCCGGGTGGAAGGTAACCGTGACCACCTAGGCACAGGTAGGTCAGGTCTGTGCTTTAAGTCACCCCTGCAAAACACCAATGAATGCTCTAAGAAACTAAAAAAAACACTGGAACATCCTGCATCAAAGACCCTCCAAACCCTAGAAGCTTTGACGCCGATCATTGCGGGGGCGAAGAAACCTACAAGGTACCCTAAGCAGTTCGCACCTAGGAGGGAATATCTAGTAAGGTTTTATGTGTAATATCATGAATAAAAGAGGTCGCCTAGTTAACCTCAGAATGTAGTAGATGCAATATTACCATGCATGCCCTTGTATTCTACTAGTTATCAATGAATGTGTTTTCTATCTTGGATATTATATTCCTTCCTCATACAAGTTCTTATATAACTCACATACACTCATTGTCAATTGAAACTGTCAAAGTGTATGTTGAGAATAGAATGACCAAAGTGGTCGACGGAATAAATCCTGCTAACCACTTTGGGGCAGGGTATACAACAAAAAAGAAAAAAAGAAAAAAGAAAAAACCTTGCAAGGAATCACTTGAATTCATGAGGATTAGCTACCCTTATGGATATCAAGGGAGCCAAAAGGTTCTACAAGGATAACCTCACTATAAAGGCTAATACCTCCACGAGGGGTAAGACCTCATTGAGGACATCCACCGAAAAGCCTAGAACCATCTCTTGGATTCATGAGGATTAACTATTCTATGGATATCAAGGGAGTCAACAAGTTCCACAAGGATAACCTCCTAACAAAGGCTAAAGTCCCCACGAGGGGTAAGGCTTCAAGTAGAGTATCCACCAATAAGTCTAGAGCAATCATCAAGTCGTCTAGCCAAAAAGGATCTTAAAAGATATCCTTGTAAATATATTACTATTCATAATGACGAGAAGGACGCTTCTCACACAAAATAACAAGCCCGCACAAAGATTATAAAAGGATGCCATAAACCCTAAGGGTTAATATCTCCTTACAAAAGAAAGTATAGTCAAAGTGCACCAAAAAGGCTATCATCATCAGACCAAAGAATACATAAGGAGTTCATCATAAAAAAGGGACTTATCAAAGCCCCTTACGCACGATAACCAAAAGAAGATGATAAAGACTAAGGAGGCCAATACATCCCCCCAGTCATTACAAAAATAAACAACAATCCTAGATATAAAAGTTCCACACACAAAAGCGAATTTAAAAGGACCTCAGACATAAAAGTTCCACATATAATAAAGAACTTATGAAGTTCCATGCAAAAGAAAAAAGGTAGAGGGTTACACAACACCCCTCTTGAAAAAATGAAAGATAAGCCACGAAGATGGCTCTATGGGTTCCCACCCTAACCTTTCCACTCGGAAATCTTCTCAGCGGCATAGTCACCAAAAGGGAGCGGGTTTACATCAGGATTAGTCCTCCACATGCCATGCAATGTTCACTCAACTATGATATTCTCGTCATTCACTAGCTCATCTTCAAGAGCACTAATGTTCTCATTGAAGGTCTGGATGGTGGCTTCAAGCCTAGTTTTAGATCGAGAATTCGACGTGACTTTGGCTATTACAGCATCCCTCTTGTGAACCTCCTTAGCGAGCTGGCCCTCCAAATCGCTAACTCGTGCGGTCAGCTCAACTTTCTCTGCCCTGGCCAAGGAAAGTTCCTTCATCGCCTCCTTAAGCTTGGACTGCAATTGTTGGGTTGATGAAGAACTTGAGGCAACAAAACTATGAGCCAAGATGGAAGCCTAAGTAAAAATAATGAAATGAAACATAACGTCAATGACCGAGTGCTATTAAAACTGAAAGACATATAATAAGTGTCTTGACACATACTTGCATAGAGGCTCGCATATAAGCCTCACCCAACTCGGTGTCAGGAATGTAATACATAGACCCCCATTCACCTTCAAGGATCTTCCCCATGTGATGTTTCATGACATCTCAATATTGGGCTGCCAAAGGATGCCCCCAAGGAATGGAGGTATAGACTCGATGGGGTGAAGCGTGCACACTTGTTGATGCATGCCTAGATAAAGAAGCGGACTGGGAGGGTCTTGATCCATCATTAGAAGCATGAGGAGCAGAAGGGCATGGAGTCACCTTTTTGGGAAGTGAAGTACCTGAGGACATCTATCCCAAGTGCGCATGCAAGGGCATAAGAGCATCGTCAATGGAAGGCAGGACAAAGTTCCTCCTCGGAATAGAAGAAGCAGGAAGAGGAGCGACGAAGGCAAACTCATCACCTGTCGCCGACGACGAGATTCAGGAAGTGACATCATCGGTACATCCATCATCTGAAACCTCCCCGTCCCTATTACACAATGACCTTAAACATGAGTAATTCTCAAATTCTACCTCAACCTTGTCCTTTGTGTTCATCACGTCGTCCTTAGAGTAGTAATAGTCTTCATCGTCATCATCATCATCATCATCTACATCCTTCAGGTCAGAAGATTTGGATGAGACAGAGCACAAGGAAATTGCCTGATCATAAGACAACAACTTGAATGAATAGAGGTTTCCCTTAGTTAAAAGACTGCTAGCCTGCTTGCATGTGGATTGCACGATCAAGACCTTTGCCACGCGGTCGAATGCTGCAGGACACATGTCAGATCCAATTACCCCCTCAAGACCTAAACCCAAGAAAAAGAAAAGAATGCAGTAAGGTGAACCTGAGGAAAAGGATAAAGATAAATAAAAATAAGGAAGAAAGTAGAGGGACAATGAGCTTACGTGATTGGTTAAAATGAGTATGTTGTGTAGATACACTATCGGTGAAGAAAAAGTCACTCATCCACGAACCCCGGTTGGAGATGGAACCACAACGAGAGGGTACCCTGTGAGGACCACGACCTTTTAGAGTTGATAGAAGCCAGGAGCCGATAAATTTTCCCTGAAGGTGAACAAATGATGGACCTCCTTCATCGAGGGCCCACGCAGATGCACTTTCTTATACAACACATATAGATAACTCAACACAACCCATGAGTTGGGTGACAACTGAAGGGGTGCCAGTTCAAAATAGTTAAGTACAATCACAAAAAAGGGATGGAGTGGCAAGGCCCCACCAAACTTGATCACAGAATCACTAAAAGCTACAAGCCCCTCTAGCAGGCTGTATCCACGGTCGTCGTGGGTTAGAATAGTGTAGTTGATGTCTAGCGAAAGTTAATGGGCCTTCAGCATGTTGGAAAGCTTAGTCCGAGTCATGGTAGAATCGATGTCCATAATATTAAAATTATTAGGGAACCACCTTGGCATGTCTGATACTTGAATAGAAACAAGATGCAGTTTGTGAGCAACTGACTTCATCAACCCCCTAGAAGGCTCCTTGTGTGTCCTATGTCTACCCGCATATTGCTTAGCTCTATAACGTCTAGCCGTGGACGGAGGAAGAAACCAAGGAAAGACCATGGAGAGAACTCATGTTCAAATGGATCACTATCAGCACCCCCATGGGAAGGGCCCTCGACATTAGGGGCTCTGGTGTTGTAAGAGGATGGAGGTTCAGGAGGCAAGTTTTCTTCTAGGAAAGCAATCTCAGCTATATAGTCCTAAAGGGTTGATATTAGTTGGACTACATATGTCTCATGCTAGGGGGAGAAACCTGAACCCTCACCACTAGTTATGAATTCATGTTCGCTCTCAAGGTGTAAAGTCCCATAATATTTACTTAACTAGCTAAATAGTAGTAGTAGTAGTCGTAGTAGTAGTTAGTATTAGTTGTAGTATGTTAGATTCCGTGGATTTTGGTTCAAGTCGAGACTTGGTTGGAAACTCGTAGCAACATTTAAGGATTTTATAATTTTAAGATTATTAATTATAACATAAGGTTTTTTTTTAGTAGTTATGATTATTATATTATAGTATAGGTTTATGATATTAGTAGTCTTGTTTGTGGAAAAGGGGGTGATTGCATAAGAATAAATTAATTATGGTATTATTAAAAAGTGCCATGGATCGAGCCTACATAAAGCCCAAAAGCCCAATAAGATTTTGGGCTTAGTAAATTCGAAATCAGCCTAGGGAATTAGAGTTTGTTATTTTATGGTTATTTAAGATATTTGTGGATTAGGTTGTTATTTAGATAATTAAATAGATTTTCCGTAACTTTAGGGTACTGTAACTTTCGACCTATTTTTGACCTATTTATATTACTAATTTTGAAAAATAGTATTTCTAGAAAATTGTAGATAATTGAATTAGATTTCTAACGGTATAAAGATGGCCTAAATCAGAATTCTATAGCTCTATTTATGTTGATTTTACTGCATTTGAGTTTAGAGTTACGAGATTTAAGAAGTTAGAAGTTAGGATTCTATTTTATTTAAATTTAAATTTGGATTATAGTTAGAATGAAATTAAGTATTTTTTTTAAATAAAAGAAAGATTTAGAAACTCTAGAATCTTCCAGAACAACTAAGAGCATGACACTTGTCATAATCATGTTTATTTAAGGATTTAATTATAAAAGAAAGTTCTAGAAACTCTAGAATCTTCCAGAACCACTAAGAGCATGACACTTGTCATAATCATGTTATTTAAGGATTTAATTATAAAAGAAAGTTCTAGAATCTTCTAGAACCACTAAGAGCATGACACTTGTCATAATCATGTTTATTTAAGGATTTATGTATTTTTTTTAATAGGATAGTTTCACTCCTCAAACTCTATAAATAGTACCTAGTGCTCAGCTATTTTCTTCATTCTTCAAGTACTTGATCAGAGCCTCCAAGGTGCTAGTGTTAGTAAAAAGTGATACACTTGGGTTTGGGATAAAAGATTTATCATTCTAAGCTTTCTAAACACTTAGGAAGTGAGATATAGTGTGATTTCGGTGTTGATGTTTAGATCAATCTACAAGATCAACCAAGGTATTCATATTCCTTAAGTTTAGTTCTTTATAATCCTTTAGTTTTCTTTAGTTTCTTTTATTCAGATCCTAACTCTTGTTTTTTATTCTTGATTAGGTATTTAAGTTCTTGAAACTTAAGGTCCTTCTTGGTAAGTTTCTTCTTGACAGTTTAGTTTTCATATTCATCTCTATTCTTAGAGATTCTCACATTTTTCTACTGTTGGTTTATAGGAGTTTTCTAATCCCGTCCTTGTTCTCAAATATCTCGGTGTTGGTAAGGAAAATTGGATAGTTTTTATTATGCTATGATATGTTTATGTTCCAATATGTTATGATATATGATTATGTTTTTATGTTGCTTAGGGGCTCATAGTTGCTTAGCTAGCAAACCCAATGTATTTTGAGGCTCATTGTTGTTAGCTAGCAAACCCCAAATGTTTTTATGTATCTTAGGGGCTAATTGTTGCTTAGCTAGCAAACCTCAATGTATTTTGAGGCTCATTGTTGTTAGCTAGAAAACCCCAAATATTTTTATGTTATATAGGGCTCATAGTTGCTTAGCTAGCAAACCTCAATGTATTTTGAGGCTCATAGTTGCTTAGCTAGCAAACCCTAATGTTTACCATGTACATGGGTTAGAGTTGTGATATATGTTTTATAGTATATGTTTTATGATATAGTTTTATGATTTATGATATATGTTTTGATATAGTCTTATGTTTATGTTTTATAGTCATATGTTTTGATATAGTATATGTATAATATATGTGTTGATATAGTCTTATGTTATATGTTTTTGATTGGTAGATT
The DNA here is from genome assembly GCF_963169125.1 of Humulus lupulus. Taxonomy (NCBI): domain Eukaryota; kingdom Viridiplantae; phylum Streptophyta; class Magnoliopsida; order Rosales; family Cannabaceae; genus Humulus; species Humulus lupulus. Next base: position 150,481,801 of record NC_084797.1, on the reverse strand, counting down.
TTCCTTGCTGGGCATTAGGGTTACTCCTTTATTTTTTAGTGTGATGCAGGAAGTTAGATACAGAGGCGGAAGAATTCTTGGTAGCTTGGCTTGTGTGTTGAGGATGAATGGAATGGATGGGCTGCATGTCGATCGAGGATGACGTTATTTTTAGTCTCTTTAAATTATATTTTTTTTATGTCTTTTCTGCATTTAGTTTTGTAAACAACTTCATTTAAACTAAAGTTATGTTTTATTTTAAAATAATGGGATCCCATACCGCTCATTTATGTATTTCAAATATTTACTTTGGAGTTTTTAATAAAGTTACGAATATTTCTTACGTATGTTCTCTTCAAATTAGTAGCTATGTCTAGTAGTTTTAATGGTCCAAGGTCTTAGAAATAGTTGGGTCATTACACAAGGCCTCATACCTTCTGCCTAAGGTCGTATAGTCGCTGCAAGTATAGCATTCTCACACCCACGTTTGTTGAGGATTTGTGAGTATCGAGTTCGAAATCGAAAGATGAAAACTCAATAGGTTCAACATCAGGAGGGACTTTAGAGGACCGTCCAGACGCCATAGGCAAGCTAAGACTCGACAAACGTGTGTGCGTGAAAACAACCCTATATCTACAACATGAAAGGGGAGAAAGATAAGATAAGGTTCTATGTATACACGTTTAACACGCCATGGAAACGATAAATTCTTAAGTAAAACCTATGACCCCTACCCTCATATAAAAGATAAGAAAAAAATGCATGTATCATCGGCAAAGGGAAGCATACCTAGATGTGCCTAGGCGAGCCCTTGGGTATGTGAAGGAAAGCCTTAGAATGCATGGAGACATGCCCCTATATATGCGAGAGATGGACCCTTTGGAGTTACGAAGATGACCTCCTAAGTGAAAACACTTTATACTCCCTGCAATACAAGCATGGGACAAGGAAAAATAAGTTGAAAAAAAAGGTGGAATTTAATTAAAAGGGGCGAAATTACCTCAAGAAGTGCTTCTATGGAGGACGGAACCTTGGAGCCCTTGGAGATAGCTTCAAAGAATTACCACTAAGCTAAGTAATTTCTAGAGTGAAAACATAAGTCCAAGCAATGAGTTATTTATAGGAAGAGCCAATGCTTCTTAGCCTTTGGATCAAATTTAAAGTGAGTGGTGGGGGTCAAAGACATTGGTGGCTTTGGGATCCACGCATGGAGATGATTGTCTCTCATTCAATCACAAGGATGCACTTGGATCACAACCCTAGCTATTTGTGTTTTTGTGTTTCTTTATACACTACAAAGAAATACACCACCGAAATACACATTGTGTTCCTCCATACACCACAAGATAACACATCAGTGTTGAGCCTTCCATACCTCTTAAGGTAAAGCAAAGCTCAAATGACATACATATCAAATGAGCAATACAAGAAGGAGTCTACAAGACACTTAAAAGTATACTTATAAACTCGGGGACAAGTGTGAATATGAGAAATTATCCCTTAAAACTTCACTCGATGAATGTGCAAGACCCACATAGGCAAGAATCTCTAATGAAGCAAGGGCCTCACTATGAGAGGCCCAATTAGCCTTAGCGCGCATGAGTCTCCGCGATCGCTCAACGCGCACCTCTGAGGAAGCAAGGGCCTCGCTATGTGAGGCCCAATTAGCCTTAGGCTCACATGGGTCCTGCAGACGTACGACGCACATCCCCGAGGAAGCAAGGGCCTAGCTATGTGAGGCCCAATTAGCCTTAGGCGTGCATTAGTCCCCGCGGCCGCCCAAGGCACACCTCCGAGGAAGCAAGGGCCTCGCTATGCAAGGCCAAATTATCCTTAGGCTTGCATGAGTTCCCGCAACTGCCCGACGCACATCTCCAAGGAAGCAAGGGCCTCGCTATCAATTAGCCTTAGGCGCGCATGAGCCCCCGCGGCCGCCCGATGCACATCTTCGAGGAAGCAAAGGCCTTGTTATGTGAGATCCAATTAGCCATAGGTGCGCATGAGTCCCTGCGACCGCCCGACGCACATCTCCAAGGAAGCAAGGGCCTCGTAGTGAGGCCCAAATAGTCATAGGCGTGCATGGGTCCTAGCAACCACCTGGCGTGCATCTCTAAGGGGAAAGCCTCTTGCCTTAGACGCACACATGCTCCCCATGTCTCACTGAAGAGGCCTTGCTTCTCTTCATGAAGTAAGTGCCACCAGCAGGGCATACCCTCGTCGTGGCTTCGCACTACATGTAAAGTCTGAAGCTTCAAGAATATGCATACAAGGAGTGCCAGTAAAGACCCAATCATCATTAGGAATCAAGATAGAATTGGTGAAGGCAACTGAATGCGTTACTCATGATAACTTTCAAGGTTTCCAACACTTAGCAAAATATAAAGAAGCTTGAAGCGAAAATATGTCTTGGATGTGTAAGAACAACCATCATGTACAAGGTACGTATACGAGAAGTACGATGACCCTGAGGAGGATAGGGGTGTGACTCTGACATTCGTATCAAAAAAATAATGGTTGCACAGAGCTTTAAGTGTTTTAAAAAGAAAGAAAAGAGGAAAATTTTGAATGCAAAGATGATAAGGCTCAGGCTTGGTTCTCCTATTTATACATTGTTATCCAAAAAGCAGGCATGGGTGACATGGCAGATGTTTTTAACACATGGCTGACACCTGGCAGAAGTTCTGTTCGACCATCGACCAGTGAGATTCCCCTGACGTAACATTTGGATTTTATATACTACCAGCCTGGTCGTATACTCCATATATTTTGAGATAATCTTGTACAATTATAATCATATCCAAGATTATCTCCCATGATCCATGATGATCCGATTATTTAGGAAAGAATATCTGTAACTAATTTGTGTAATCCTCCTTGAGCCTATAAATAGAGAGAAATAGCTAAAGGAAGGGACTTTTTGGCTGATTTAAGTTTATACTTTACAAGAGAATTAGAGCTATTATCTTACGATTGTATTATTCATCTCTCTCAGGCCTGTGAAACTCAGAGAACCCTAGTTCTTTGATCACTCCTTTGAGAATAAATATCAATAATAGCTTAAGTGGACGTAGGTCATTACCAATTCATGGGGCCGAACCACTATAATTTTTTGTGTCATTTACTGTTCTTTCCATTAGAGCTATTTCAGCACCTTCATTCACATCAAGCATTTGACTCTGTGTCAATTGACCAAATCGAGGGTCAACATTCTGATGCTTTCATTGAGAGCTTGAGACGAGGTTGTTGAAGCACTAATGGCAAAAACAACAAAAAAGACTGGGCAAGCGGCTGGCGCTGCACCATCTCAACCTCCTCCTCCGAACATGGTTGAAAATGAGCCACACTTGGAATTTGATGAGGAGGAACTGGACTCCGAAATGCTGAGAAATACTCTGGGGGTATTGCAAGATGAATTGGCCAATCTGAGGGCCAGTCAAGAAAGTGCTGCGGAGACTATGGCGCGACAACAGCAAGAAATAGAGCGCTAGCGCCAAGAGCTGAGTGAAAGACAGGCGGAGGTGGACCGTCGTCAGAGGGAGGCCATGGCAGCCCTCGAAGCAGCCCTGCAATTGGCTAGGATTCAAGCTGCACCTGCCTCACAGCCTGATCAACCCTCGAATAGGCCACCTCAAAGGGGTCCCAATCCTAGCCCTCCGATCCAGCCAATGAGCCCTCAAAGGCCCGATCAGCCACCAATGCCTTAGGATGATGTCCCACCAAGGAATACTGAGATGCAACCTCCATCCCAGGTTGGTCGAGGAAATCCCCCACAACCAAGGCAGAATAGGGCCGGGCAGCAGCCTCGTAGTCCTAGAAGCTAAGGGGGTGAAGAGTCGAACCTACCGAGCAGGGGACAGCGTCCTTCTGGCAACAGAAGGAACTCGGAGATAAGCTCTACAGTCAGGGGCCCCCCACGACATGATAATGTACGGGGACCTACCGACCAGCGCAGGCCTCCCCCTAACGCTCGGGAAGTTCCAGCCCGAGGAGGCAACCGAGGGGACAGTCAGTCCCACCATAGCCAATCGAGGTTCAGAGATGGTCATGGATACAATGAGGTCGACTCAGGCAGAGGGAATGCCAGTCGGAGAAATGAAGAAAGAGGTGGAGTCAGAAGTCCACCACCTAGAGAAGACCAACAAGCGAGACGTAACGCTGGGGGGCAGCCCAGAGAAAACAACGTCTTTAACCGGCTCGGAGTAAGCGAGCAACGGCGAAGAGACGAAGACTTAAGGGATGTACTCAATGACCGTCGGGAACGACACGACGAGTACATTCCCCAGGCAGCAGAGGCCCCAATGATTCCTGAAGCCGTGCAAGCCCAGATAGATGCCCTGAACCAAGCAGTGCAACAGCTGGTCGGGGGAAGAACGTCTCACATCGAGTACGACAGGAGAAGGGGCACTCCTTTCGTTCAGAGGATAGTTGTGGCAGAGACTCCCAGTAAGTTTAAGATGCCCACACTTCCAAACTTTGACGGGTATGGTGACTCGGTATCTCATGTCAACAAGTTTGAGATACAGATGGACATTCAGAAGGTGTCCGAAGACGCTCGGTGCAGGATCTTCCCTGCAACACTTTCTGATACTGCACAGAAGTGGTTTTTTAAATTCCCTCCTGCAAGTATTGTATCTTGGGTGATGTTCGTAAAGGAGTTTTACGGACAATTCTATGTGGGTCGTGTGCACCCAACTGAGGCAAACCAGCTGGTTGAGATACGCCAACAAGAAGGAGAACCACTGAAAGATTACGTCCAGCGCTTTATGCGAGCAGCTGCTGGAGCCAAAACAGTGGAAGACGAAGGCAAAATGATGGCCCTAACTGCAGGAGTTAGGCATCGTACGCCTCTTTGGAGGAGCCTCAGGAAGCATGGGGTTAAGACTACCCAAGAATTCTTGGATTGAGCTGATCGATACATCAAGCTCGAGGATGCCATTGCCAGCGAGGGAAAGACCCCAAGCAAAGATAAGGGGACTGAAGACCCCGCCAAAGCCGCCATTGGGTCAAAACCCAACGGCAACGGGAATGGCAACGACAAAAACGGAGGGAAGAGACCCCATAATGAACCTTCTACCTCCAAGAATAAGCGCGCTAAAGGCAACCGTTATGAGCCATGGTTCACTAACTACACTGCCCTTGTCGAGTCTCGAGCAGAGGTGTATCAGGCCACAAGTTCCAGTGTGCCTTACAAAAGATCCGCTGCCATTCAAAAGGATATTTCGAAAAGGGATACCACCAAGTTCTGTCGTTTTCATAATGACTATGGACACGATACGAACGAGTGCAACCAGCTGAAAGATGAAATGAGTACCTTATTAGAGAAGGACACTTGAGGAGATACGTACGGGCCTCGGGGGCTTCCCAATGAGAGGCTCCAGGTGGCAATGAGCTGGCGCCTGCACACCAACCCTCGTCACCTTTCCAGCCTGATCCCGTAGCTGGCACTTTACTCACCATCTACGAAGGCCCGCACCTTGCGGGAAACAGCGGGAAGGCAAGGGAACGATATGCTCGGACCCTACGCCATGACCAGGACATCGAGATGATGACTGTGGAGGACCGGGCATCAAAGAAGGCTCGGTCAGAGGACGGTGAAATAACCTTCTCTGATAGCGACGCCCAACATGTCCAGTTCCCGCATTCCAATCCGCTGGTCGTGGATGTTCAAATTGCCAACATGATGGTAAAGAGAGTACTGGTTGATACAGGAAGTTCAATTAACATCCTGTATAAATCTTTGATGGAATGCATGAAATTGTCCGTCAAGGACTTGGAGCCCTGCAACCAAACAATTTACGGTTTCAATGGTGAGGGACTCGCTCCAGCAGGGTCAATCAGGCTTCCGGTAACAACAGGTACAACGCCTGCTACCAGGACATTACTCACTACTTTCATAGTGGTCGATTGTCCTTCGGCTTACAATGCTGTAATTGGAAGACCCATACTGGTTAACCTTCGGGCCATCACCTCAATATGGCACCTGGCCATGAAATTCCCAACAGACGCAGGGGTAGGACGCGTGTTGGGAAATCAGAGGGAAGGAAGGGAGTGCTATAATGCCTCAATTACTAAGGCCAAGAAGGGAATGTCGAGGAGCACTCTCCCAGAAAGGTTGCAGATGGCCATTGATATACAAGCCCAATCAGGTGATGAAGTCACCAAATAGGGTGTTGCCCAAAGTGAGGATAGAGACTTAGATCCTCACTTTGGGGATTTTGAGGAAGATGTTGGACCTGTCGAGGACCTTGAGGAGGTCCAGCTTGATGAAAAGTTTCCGACTAGATTTGTAAAGGTCGGCAAAAATTTGGAAGCAACAACAAAGCACGCACTGGTGGAATTTTTAAGGAAGAACTAGGAAGTTTTTGCCTGGTCACATAAAGACATGGCTGGGATAGATCCTGCAGTCATCAGCCATGTCTTGAACATCGACAAAAGCTTTCCACCCGTGCAACAGAAAAGAAGGCTACTCGATAAAGATAGATCGAAAGCCTTAAAAGAAGAAGTTGAAAAACTAAAGGAGAATGGGTTCATCAGGGTGGCGTTTTATCCATCATGGGTCTCTAATCCAGTACTGGTTCCCAAGCCTAACAGCAAATGGTGAACCTGTGTGGATTTCATAGACCTTAATAAAGACTGCCCTAAGGATTGCTTCCCACTCCCAAGGATCGACCAGCTGGTCGATGCAACTGTAGGACATGAGATCCTCTCTTTCATTGATGCATACTCAGGATACAATCAGATTAGTATGCATCCCCCTGACGAGGATCACACTAGCTTTCAGACCGATACAGGGTTATACTGTTATAAAGTAATGCCCTTCGGATTGAAAAATGCTGGTGCAACTTACCAGCGACTAGTTAACCACATGTTTAAGGAGTTGATTGGAGTAAACATGGAGGTATACGTGGATGACATGCTGGTAAAGTCAAAAAAGGCAGAAGGACATGTGAAGGATTTACAAGAGTGTTTCGATGTTTTAAATAAGTATCAAATGAAGCTAAATCCTCTCAAGTGTTCCTTCGGAGTAGGTCAGGGAAATTTTTGGGGTTCATTGTCAATTCGAGGGGAATCAAAGCCAATCCCAAAAAGATCAAAGCCTTGATCGATATGAAATCATCGGTAAAAATCAAAGATGTGCAAAGTTTGACTGGAAGGATTGCCGCATTCAATAGGTTTATTTCAAAATCGATCGATAAATGCGTCCCTTTCTTTAATCTACTTAGGGGCAACAAGAAGTTCGAGTGGACTGAAGATTGTGAACAGGCTTTCCAAGTCTTAAAAGCCCACATGGCACAGCGTCCTGTCTTATCAAAGCCTATAGATGGAGAAACTTTGTTCATTTACCTGGTGATCACCGAATATGCTACTAGTGCGGTGCTAGTAAGAGAAGAAGAAGGCATACAAAAGGCAGTGTATTATGTAAGCAAGAGGTTAATCGGGGGCGAATTGAGGTATCCCCCCATTGAAAGATTAGCCTATTGCCTAATTTTGGCTTCGCGAAAGTGACGTCCTTACTTCCAAGCCCATCCAATCACAATCTTAACTGATCAGCCCCTTCGACAAGTTCTACAAAAGCCTGAGGCTGCTGGTCGTTTGTTGAAATGGGCAGTTGAACTCAGGCAGTTCGATATAACATACGCACCGTGAGCAGCAGTAAAAGGAGAAGTCTTGGCTGATTTCATTGCTGAATTTACTAAACTCCCAGACAGCGAACAGAGCGAAAATCTTAGTGTGCCTAAGCCTCAAGACGTAGCTACTTCGTGAAAGCTTTTCACTGACGGATCGTCCAACGAATCTCACACGGGAGCAGGAGTGATATTGATAACGCCAGAAGGGCATCAATTTCACTGTGCAATTAGGTTTGATTTTGCCGCTTCAAACAACGAAGCCGAGTATGAAGCCCTACTCGCTGGGTTAAGGTTGGCCAAAGACATGAGCATAAAAGTGCTGGATATATACATTGATTCACAGCTGGTAGTGAATCAGGTCTTAGGGGAGTATCAAGCACGAGGTCTGAAAATGGTGGCCTATCTGAACAAAATCAAAGATATGTTGGCACAATTTGAGAAATATACCCTCTAGCAAATACCTCGAGATCAGAATTCAAACGCAGATTCCTTAGCCAAACTTGCCAGTGCGAAGGATGCTGACATTTTAAATATAGTGCCAGTTGAGCCGCTACGCGAGCCAAGCATACGAGCAGATGAAACCAATATGGAGGTTTGGTTAGCAGATACATGGATGGCACCATACTGGGAGTATCTCACGAGTGGTGTACTACTAGTAGATAGAAACAAAGCCAGGACTCTTCAGAGACAGGCTGCTAGGTACATACTGGTCGATGGTGTTCTATACCAAAGAGGATACTCCATGCCACTGCTCAGGTGTGTTACTCTAGAAAAGGCTAAAGAACTGATGAAGGAGGTACATGAAGGCTTCTGTGGAGATCACGCTGGGGGGCAGAGCTTATCAAAGAAGATTCTGAGGCAGGGTTATTTCTGGCCGACCATGAATGAAGACTCGATGGAGTTTGTGCGAAAGTGTGATAAGTGTCAGAGGTTTTCCAAGATCCCACGCGCAGCTCCTAATGAGTTAAAGCATATGCAAAGTCCATGGCCCTTCGCAGTATGGGGTATAGATTTAATCGGGTCCTTGCCAACAGGAAAAGGTGGAGTAAAATATGTAGTTGTAGCAGTCGACTACTTCACCAAATGGGCCGAGGCCGAGCCACTTACAACCATAACGACAAAGAAAGTACTTGATTTTGTCATCAAAAACATTATTTGTTGATATGGATTGCCCAGAAAGATTGTCTCGGAAAATGGCACCCAGTTTGACAGCGACCTATTCACAGACTTCTGCGAGAGGCATGGAATCATCAAGAGCTTTTCTTCAGTTGCACATCCACAAGAAAATGGGAAAGTCGAAGCGGTAAATAAGACATTGAAGGATACCCTGAAGAAAAGACTCGAGGAAGCCAAAGGTTCATGGCCAGAACAGCTACCTGAAGTACTTTGTTCGTATAGAACTTCTCATCGGACAGCAATAGGTCATACCCCGTTTTCCTTAGCATAACGGTATGAAGCTATGTTGCCAGTCGAGTTAGATCCGCCCTCACATCGAAGAATCACATACGACCAAGACCAAAATAGCCAGCTGTTGATGGAGTCCCTAGACTTGGTTGAGGAGAAACGAGAGAAAGCCCAACTCCGAGTAGCTGCGTACCAGCAAAAAGTCGCTTAGTATTTTAACTCTAAAGTAAAAGAAAGAAAGTTCAACATCGGAGACTTAGTACTTCGAAGAGTTTTCTTAAACACCCGGCTGCTGGAGTACTCGGACCAAATTGGGAAGGACCTTACCAGATTGAAGAAGTCCTTCATCCAGGCACATACAAACTTGCACGCTTAAATGGAGATCTCGTTCCGCGCTATTGGAATGGAGAACACTTGCACAAGTATTATCAGTAAACAGTCCTTCTTAAAGGACTGGCTTGTATTAATTTTTACTTTTTACAAGTTTTGAAAAGGGGTTAGTCATGTTATATGGCTAATCTCTTATAAGTGTAAGATCTTTTAAAGATCACGCGTAAAGACATGTTTAGTCCATTTAAATATGAGAATTATAAGGGACTGTGCGCAGCCAGTTGTTCTTTCCAAACTTTGTAATTTTTTACAAGTATTTGTTCATTACGTGTGTTGTTTTGCTGTATTATAATTTTTGCATTTTATACCGAGCAGTAATGTTCGTACAGGTCGTGGTCAAGGAAAGTGACCAAGGACATAAAGCTCCTTAGTCACTTGGGGGGCATATAAGGCACATCGATAGCGAAGCATACCAAGAGGTATGTAAACACATGAACAAAATAAGTGAAAGCATACTACGGTACTTAGAGTATTTTTCAAAATTTATATTTTGTTAAATCAAGCCAAAGTACTATGCTAAGTTCGGTCATGCGAACAGATGTTATAATAAAGCAGAAATATTATAATATCAAAGGAATTATTTTACACCGCAAGCAGTACTGCTTGGATGTAATTGTTTAAAAGTAAAAGTAAAATAAGCTGCCCGTGCAGCAAAACCAAGGAAAAATCATAGTCTTTACATCATGACCCATAGGTCGTGTGGTTAAAAAAGAAGAAATATAAAAGAAGAAAAAATCATGAAGCTTAAGGAGGCGGAGGATCCTGAGGAGGGGCCTGGTCGACGGCTTCATTGTCAGCACCCTCCACTCCGGCGGCCAGCGAAATATCTGGGGAGCCAGGAACTCTGGCTCTTTCTTCAGCAACCAATCGAGCAGTACAGCGAGCCGGCTCAGCCTTCCTGGCGTCCTCTAGAAGGTAGTCAAAGTTGGCACTTTGATTGTGTTTCCAGAACTCATAGAAACATCGAAGTGTTGCATTATTGTACCTATCCAGATCTTTGGCATTTGTAAGCCTGAGCTGCTCCACCTGGCTCTTGAGGACAGCAATGCTCCTATCCTTAGCAAGATTCTCCTCCTGAAGTCTTTTGACTTCACGCCAGTGGGTTCGGCTAGCATCTTGGTATTCATCTATCTGCTTTCTGGCATTTTCCAGAGAGGCTTGCTTTTCTGCCAGCTCCGCAACCAAGGAATCCTTCTGCTGGGTCACCACCTCCAGCTCCCCCGCGTGCCTAGCCTCCACAGCTTGAAGCTCCTCAGTAAGCTTCGCTCGAGTCTGCTCGATGCTTGCACCCACGTGGGCATGAGCAGCAGTCATGGTCAGCATGGCCTGCAATCAAAGAATAAGAGTTAGACCAACTTCAAAAAAGGAAAAGTCAAGACCATGATCACAAAAGAGGAAAAAGAGTGCTTACACTGGCCACTTCATTAAGGGCCCTATTGAGGATTTGGTCGACCCCCATGGTTTTAGCTTCAGCCATGGCCTCTCTACAGCGGTCATGCTTAAGGATGTGGGTGAGGCGATCCTTGGCCGACTGTAGGGAGCGACCCGATAGTCTGGCCCCAGGGAGAACACCCTCGGCTTGCTGGGCCTGTTCGGTAGGAGCCGTAGGTGAAGGATTTGTGGCAGCAGGAGGAGGAGGGATTTCCTTCTCAGTAGAAGCAGGAGATTGGGCAGATGGTTGGCCAGAAGGCCCATCCTTTGAAGGATCGGTTGCTCAGTTTTTCTTGGCCGGAGGTACCTGACTAGACTCGCCATCATGTTTCTTGGTCAATTTTCTCTTTCGAACCAAGGGAACCTCTTCTTCCTGAGTGCTATACAGATCAAAAACGTTTGCGGAAGCCATTTCTGCAAAAGAAACAAATATGTAGACAATAAGCCAAAAATAGATGGCAAGTTATGGCACATCAAAAAAGAGATAAAGAAAATTACAAAGTCCAATACCCAAGCTAATACTACTTGTCGCTACACTATTGACTCTACTAGTCATACACTCACTCTCTGGCATGAAGAAGTCTGGCCCTAGATTTGGAGTATATGTAAAATTGTTGTCCCCGTCAAATAAATGACAGGGAATTGGAAAGTTATCTAAGAGTGAAATAACAATACTGTTTTCTTCGGAAGACTCGTCTAAGTCTACGACAGTCTCAAATGCCTTTTGTTTTTCGTTCCCTTGAGGGGCAGAAGACCTTTCTGCTGAGGGAGTGCCAGTGGGTTCCCTGATTGTAACCCTAGTCGGTCTCTGTCAAGGAGGAGACGCTGGTGGTTGCTGCTCGGGATTTCCCTCGGCAGTGGCATTTATTGCCGCGGGTTCACTCATATCCTAGTGAGGGGCCAGGAAGCCAGCCAGCCTCAAGTTGGCCTCAGTGACCAGAGACTTGACGCTCTTCTCAGCATCTGTCATTCTGGACAACATGGCAGACCTCAACACCATGTCTGGTGTTGGGTCTGGTCGTAACCATGGGCCTGAAAAGCACAAGATATTTCAGAAAAATATAAGGGAAATTGCTGAGTAAAAATAGCGACCAGTGCAAAAATGCATTTACTTCCTTGAGCGAAGGCTAGGTTATTCGCAGCCATGTCAGGCGTGAGGAAATACTCCTGACTATATTTCCCCATGTTGGAGATGTGGGTGGTGTCACCCAGGAAGGTTCGAGTGGTCTCCTGGTGACAAAAATGAAAGAACCCCGTACCAGGCTGTTGGGGGTTGGATTTAAGGTCAAAGAGATAATTGACCTCATGGGGGGTAGGCTCTGGCCAATTTTTATGTTTAAAAAGGATATAGAGTGCAGCGAGCATCCTGTATCCGTTGGGTGTAATTTGGAAAGGGGCGACACCAAAGTAGTTCGCCACCCCCTTAAAGAATGGATGGAGAGGAAGGATAGCCCCCGCCTCTATGTGATACCTCGACCAGGCGCTGTAAACACCTTTAGGCAAATTAGCCCTCTCATCCGCAGTGGGGATTTTGAGAGTTACCCCAATGAGGCTATACTTCCTGAGGTAATTAGTAAGCATCCTAGGGGTTACTTGGCTAAGTGGAGAAAGATACCACTCGACATCAGGAAAAATTGAATGTCGAGGGCGAGCCCTAACATGGATGAGAGGGTCTGGGACAATGTTTTCTCGACCACTGGTCAAGGGAACCCCAACCTGCGAATCAGGGTGAGCTGGAGGATTTGAAGTGTGTTCAGACTTTTTCTTTTGGGCAGTGGATTTGACACAACCCATTCTGGCTGAAGATGGTTGAGGTCTGGAAGGAGAGAGTCTAGAGAAAGGAATCTCGTGAATGCGCTAGGCAGGCTGTTCTTCGCCTTCAACCAGTTGTGAAAGAAGATTGTCTTCAATCGGCTTCTCACCTCCCCACAAATCTGGCATTAAAATCTGCGGACAGAAAAATGGGGAGGTGAGGATGGAGAGTCTAGAAAGTTGGTTAGAATAACGCTGGTCGTGTATAAAAGTCAAACTTTTATGCAACAGCATTCTAGCAAAAAACTAACTTTTTCATGCGAACAGTTTGAAAAACAGATCAAAAAGTGAAAGTAAAAAAAATTTCTGAAAATGCTTTTTCAACTTCAATAAGGGCGGGAAAAACTCAGTTTTTCAACTAGCATAAAAATCGAATTTTTACTTCGATTTTACGTCCTAAATTTATGATCTCGACTATCAAACTAATTTATAACTCCTAAATGGCAAAGATACACCATCCTATCTAGCATCACTCGATAAATCTCCTATTTTCATGCATCTTAACCCAAGAACGCAGACAATATCATAACCTAAAAGCTAACTTACATCGGCATGCACAACAAAAATAAAGAGTGTAAAAGTTCTGAAACTTACCGAAGCGAAGATTATGAAGCTTTGAAGAAATTCCGAGCGTAGGTGAGCGAACGGCTGGTTCCTGGAACGTCGAAAGATGATCTTCAGGGAAAGTAGGGGTTCTGACTTAGGGTTTCTTAATAGAAAAATAGCTTACGTAAAAAGAAAAAGGAAGTTCTGAAGGGTATATATTTCGTCTGCGGCATGAAAAAAGAGGTAATCATAAGTTTCCTCTTTTCAAAGCATGGGGAAGAGTGATAGTCATCAATGGATTGCTTGGGAACTGAAAAGCCATGATTAGACAAGGGTGGGTCACTTTTTCCAAGAAGGCATGAACTACTCTGACAGATTTGGTTGGGTAATCGAAGAGTCGTTTTCCTTAAAGTTCATTTATTGCTGGTTGTAATAAATAAACTTGGGGGCAAATGTTATCCAAAAAGCAGGCATGGGTGACGTGGCAGACGTTTTTAACACGTGGCTGACACCTGGCAAAAGTTCTGTTCGACCATCGACCAGTGAGATTCCCCTGACGTAACATTTGGATTTTATATACAACCAGCCTGGTCGTATACTCCATATATTTTGAGATAATCTTGTACAATTATAATCATATCCGAGATTATCTCCCATGATCCATGATGATCCGATTATTTAGGAAAGAATATCTATAACTAATTCGTGTAATCCTCCTTGAGCCTATAAATAGAGAGAAATAGCTCAAAGAAGGGACTTTTTGGCTGATTTAAGTTTATACTTTACAAGAGAATTAGATCTATTGTCTTACGATTGTATTATTCATCTCTCTCAGGCCTGTGAAACTCAGAGAACCCTAGTTCTTTGATCACTCCTTTGAGAATTAATATCAATAATAGCTTAAGAGGACGTAGGTCATTACCAATTCGTGGGGCCGAACCACTATAATTTGTTGTGTCGTTTACTGTTCTTTCCATTAGATCAATTTCAGCACCTTCATTCACATCAAGCATTTGACTCTGTGTCAGTTGACCAAATCGAGGGTCAACATACATAAACTTCAGAAATCGATCTAGGCCACACGATTAGATTAGTTTGAGATCCAAGGGCTTAAATCAAATAAACCAAGTGGCGACAAAAAGGTGACAAGACAACTGTCTCGGTACTCAAAACCCGAACATGCGCCTATTACCGATAGACACGTGTCCCATACTCGTGTGAGTGGGTGGGAACCTTTTATCATAACAGAAGTTGAAAAGTCACTATTGTGCGTGTCAGAAGTGACATCATGCACAAGCAGAAGCTTAGGGGTCTTGGAGGTGACCTGCTTATATTTATTTATTTATTTTTAGGGGAAGAGCTCGTGTAACGTCCCAAATTTCCTAATAAGGGGGCCAGGATGGAAAATTATGGAATTATATGATTATATGATATTTATACGTATTATCATGTGATTATGTGAGTTATATTATAATATGACTTGATATGCATGTTTAGGAGTATTAAATATGCATGTGGGCCCATTTCTGTTTAATTGGGAAATTTTCATAATTTGGCCCGTTATGGGTATATTTGGCATATATGTGGTATGTGTGTGGTACTTCATTATTATTTGGTTATGTTTGGGTTACTCAACATGAGATGATCTTAGGAGGCAAGCCAGTGGGAAAGTCACAACGGGATCCATACTTGACTCGGAGTGAGTCAAGGGGTATTTAGCACATTACTGGGATTTGGGTAATGGGAATAAATATTTGATGATAAATTGGGAGTTAGTGAGATCAGGGGGAAATTCTGGGAATTTTGACTATTTTACTTCGGGCGACGTTTTTGGGACCCCGAGCATTAGGATTTGCTTGAGGTTACTTAAGCTTGAAGTAACCTGTCAAAATTATAAAAGAACGTTCAGAACATTCTCTCTCCCTCCCGTTCCATTTTCGACACCCGTTTGCATTTTTGAAGGAAACTCGAGTTTTAGGACTCGGATTCAAGCAAGGATCAAGTCATAGAGATTATAGGAAAGATTAGAAGCTTATTAGCCAAAGGATTTAGTGAGAAACGACATAATCAAAGGTAATTTAAGCTTTGAATTTATGAGTTTCCATTTCCTAGAATTTCTTAAGTTTTGAAATTGGAGTTTTTGTTTTGAGGAGTTTTTGGATGAATTGAAACTTGGGTTTTGATGGTTTTGGGCCATTGAGATGATTGGGAACTTTGTTTATGATATTTGGGTATGTTTGGATAGGTTTTTGGAAGGATTTAAAATGGGAAAAATGGAGTTTCATGGTTGTGTTCGTGGTTGGGCCGCGACCCTTTTATTGTGTGCCGCAGCCCAAGCTTGAAAAAAAAGTTGTTTTTGGTTGTTGGGGGCACTTTGGGCCGCTGCCTTTTTTTGTCAGGTTGCGACCCTCGACGCAGATAGAGAGGGGTTTAGCCCCTGTTCTTGATCAGGCCGTGGCCTAGGTTTTTGGGGCCACGACCCAAAATGGCAGAAATTTCCAAAATGGGTTTTTAGTCATGGGAACTTAAACCTAAGGGCTCGTGATCGATCTTACTACCCGGTTTGGTAGGATTCAACGTCCCGGAGGCTAGGACTTGGTCCGAAAGTATTTATTTACTCGTTTTTGACGAGATGCTATATTATGGTTGTGACTAGGTTATCGCTAGGGGCTTGGAAACATGATCGTGCTTGAGGTTCGTTTACTGGTAACCTATGCTTGGACCAAAGGTAAGAAAACTACACTGAGTATGTGATGCATGTGATGCATAAGATACATGTGATTAAGGCATGGAATGAATGTTGAATATGAGATTGATCAGAGCATGAGTCTCTGTAAATGTGCATGATCATAATTATGCTAGTGATTGTTGAGTAAGCATGTTGAATGCCTTATATTTGGATATTTGACATATGATTTATGCCTGGGTGCATTGGTTACTTGTGAGTGGTACTGACTCATTCGTCAGAAACGATACAAGTCGTAAGGAATTGGCCTATGCGTCAAAAATGGCATAAGCGTATTGAACATAGAGCCAAAATGATTAGATCTAATCAACATAAGCATCAAATGCTTGACCGACCCCAAGTTTGATGAAAACTAAAAGCGCTTGTCTAATCTAAAGGCTAATTACTTAAAGCCAAGGCCGAAAGGCTCAGGTGACTGTAACGTCACATGGCTCAGGATGTAGAGCCCAAGTGCGTGACTCATTTGTCACTTATCTGATTAGGGTGCGGAGCCCAAGTGTGTGACTCATTTGTCACTTATCTGATTAGGGTGTGGAGCCCAAGTGCCTGACTCATTAGTCACTTATCTGATTAGGGTGCAGAGCCCAAGTGTGTGACTCATTAGTCACCTATTCCAAGATGGACACATTAGCCATCTATTCCCAGATTGACTTAATAGTCATCTACACAGGGGGCTGGGCCCATAATCATTTATTTGGACTTGTCTAGATGCATGAATAGGGCTATTATTTCTAGGCATGCCTATTATGATTCAGTGGCATGTTATTACCTGCTCATGAGCATATTGAGTTTTCTTGTTGAGCTTCGGCTCACGGGTGCTATGTGGTGCAAGTAAAGGCAAAAGAAAGTTGGACCATCCTTGAGTTTGAGAGCTTAGGTGACGATGTGTACATATGCAGCTGCTCGACCACCATGGCCGAGGGCTTAAAGAGGAACTAGGGTTAAACCCTATTTTTCCGCTTAGGTTGGTTGGTTGTAAATATTTTATTGTAATTAACCTTTAAAATATATTTTGGGATACCAATGTATACAGTAAACGTTTTAGTGAAACATTGTATCTTTAACCAAAAAATTTAACCCTAAACCATTAATCATATTTAGTTACACGATTATGGCCAAATGACTCGATAAGCGAGTTTTGCACTATTTAAAATGCACAACGTAACGGTCCCTGGGTAGTAGGGCATTACAGCTCGCCACTGATTTCTTCTTCTGGTTAGCCATAATTTAGTTGGCCTGGTGACAAAGCGGCCTGTTAGAGGCAACCTAAGATATAACCTCGCTACGATAATAAAAGTGGGAGCAACCTGGGGTTTTGGATTCGGTTTACTTGACCTAAGATACATACGAGCAAAATTCTCGCCTAACGCAACTACGTGAGTTCACGCGCAGTCATAAATCACGCGCCACAACCTCGGGAAACCATGATACTTCGGGATTCATGTGTTAGACCCAGTACCTCTTTGGAAAGTGGTTTAGTGCAAAACCACTCAAAATATCGTGAACCTTAAGCTACCTAGAACTGTACCTAAAAAACCCTCAAATCTTCAAATTCACATATTCAAACATTCTTTCAAACCCATAAACATACCCATTTTTCCTGGTACATTATTCCTAGCTTTTCCTAATGCTATTAGTTTTGGTCACATATAAAACCTAAACTAAACTCGTACCAGACTGAAAAAAGTAAAAGAGTACTGGAAAACTTCATAAAACTTATTGGAAAATAAGAAAATGAAATTTAAACCAGATATAGAAATACTTACAGTTTGGTTTCTTGGTCAAAATAATGAAAGAGGTAAAGGAAGAACAGGAAACCCTGGAAGAATTTGAGATGAGAACCTGAAAGTTTCTTGGAAACAAGGGAATGCAGAGACCATTGAGTGCTTTAACAAGAAAGAAAAGAGGAAAATTTCAAATGCAACGATGGTAAGGCTCAGCCTTAATTCTCCTATTTATATGTAAACTTCAGGAATCGATCTAGGCCACACGATTAGATTAGTTCGAGATCCAAGGGCCTGAATTAAATAAACCAAGCGGTAAAAAGTTGACAAGACAATTGTCTTAGTACTCAAAACCCGAACATGCGCCTATTACCAACAAACACGTGTCCCATACTCGAGTGAGTGGGTGGGCACGTTTTCTCATAACAGAAGTCGAAAAGCCCCTACTGTGCGTGTCAGAAGTGACATCATGCATGACTAGGAGCTTGGGGGCAAATGTCTTACCCCAAAAATACGAGCTGAATTACTCAGCACAGGGTACAGCTGGCAGACAAGCGTATGAAGAAAGCGTACATATAGAGCATCTTTCTAATTCTAGAGTGAGCAGCTCGAGTCAACTTGACAACCTACGACAACTAGATAGTCTCCAAATCGCTTCTTGCGCTAACAACTTAGTTCGTGATACGCATCGCCCAGATCGCCTTCATGAAACTCTGGATGTGATCCATGTCAGTTCAGGTTAGTCCTACAACACCCAGCTCGAAAAAGTGTTCGGCTCGCGGAAGCCTGGTTATGAGGCACAGGGAAGGATCCCAAAAGATTCTGAGATTTTTTATACGCCTCATAAAGGCCCATATTTTATTATGCATTTATAACCCGATATAATAGATATAAACTTTATAGGCAATCATATATTTATGTAAATGGGAAGTTACCCAAATTTGTAAGTTACCATATTAATGTACAGTTTCCCAAAACTGTCCATGAGAATTTGCTATAAATACAAGGGGAATGGATAGAAATAGGGACCGACTTTCAGTATGCAAAAGCTCTGCTAAAATTTTCATAAACAATTTCACCAAGAGTCCTAAACAAATCAATAAGAGTGACTTGTGGACTAGGTGGATTTTAACCACTGAACCACGTAAAATCGTGTGAGCATTTTTCATTCTTGCTTTTTGTTATTTCTCATACATTCGGTTTACCAAAAGCCTAATGTAACGCCCTGTATAGCCAAGACCGTTACACTGTGTGTTTAGAAAAGTGCTAGACTTGCTAATCAAGTCGTTTAATTAAGAACGTGTACTGAAACTATAAAAGAACTAGGGTTAAAATGTTTCAGTCTCAAAAGTCACATTTTTCATAAAGAAACATTTCCTGTTTACACGGGATCCCAAAAATGTTAAGATTGAAATTGTTTACAAAAGATTCAATAACTAAATACAGTATTAGCCATATTAAGGCAAAACAGACAATTAGGCAATCTCTGTCCTAATCCACTCCTCGGCCATGGCGACCGAACAGCCGGCTATGTACATTCAGCCCCGCAGCTCTCCATCTCAGGACTGGTCCAACTTTCCTTTGCCTTTACCTGCACCACGTAGCACCCGTGAGCCAAGGCCCAGCAAGAAAACACAACAACAGAGCATAAGAAATCAACAGACAATTCAATATCTCATATAGCATCACATATTCTTAACCATATCAACATTCCGAGCAGTCAAGCATTCAGCATACTAAACATATCAGTTTATAGCATACACCAAATCATATATGATAACAAGGGTTAGCGCCCTCAGGCCGTACCCTCCATTATCCCACTGACTCCAGCCCGCTTAAACCGAGCTCAGTGAATATTAAGCTGTCCTCGGCTACCAGTGGCCAAGCCGCACCCTGTGCGCAAATATTGTGTACGGCACCCTTAGGCCGCTATCACATGTCCCATGGCATAATACCATCATTGACATAATACAAATATCGGGAGCAATTAGTCCCATCACAAACATATAACCGGGTGTAGTTTTCTTACCTTTCGATTCGCTAGCTTTGATCACTTGACTCCTTGAGCACGATCCCTCTCGAGCCCTATCGCTCACCTAAACACAACCATAGGTCAAAGTCATCACCAAACCTCAAGTTCAAAACCTAGCCTCGGGACCAATCCCGAGCCCCTGGGAAGTCCTAGTTCCACCAAATAAGGTGGTGGAATCGAACCCCGAACCCTTGGTCAAAAACCCTTGGAAATAACCCTAAAATCCCTTTCTGGAAACAGGGCAGCGCTACAGCGCTCTTAGGAGGGTGCTACAGCGCTACAAGCATAACCAAAATCCCCCAGGAAGCATGGCCTAGCGCTACAGTTCCCAAAGGCTAGCGTTGTAGCGCTAGTCACAGACAGCCAACCTCCCAATTTTCCTTCCTGTGATTCCCTCGACCCAAACTCGACCAAAACTTCTCCAAACCTTCACCAAACTCAAAAACAAGCTTATTAACACATTCCACTCATCCCAAGCATGCCAAATACTCAAAACCCAAGAACATGCATCCCTAATCTCAAAATCCACCATAGCCACTTCTAGACTTCAAAACTCAGCAGAAACCAGTCAAAACATCAAAGTTAAAAGCTCAAAATTTATACCTTTGATGGAAATTCGACCTCAAGTTGCCTCTAGGCCTCCTTAGCTTGCTCTTCCTCAACCCTTGGCTCCAACTTCCCTAGAATTCCCCATCAACTCAGCTTAGATACCTTAGTTAAAAACCAAAACCAGAACTGAAGGAACTACAAAGTCTTACCTCAAGCAAATGGCCTATCCTTGCTAAACCCTTGCCAAATCTTCAAGCTTAGCTCATAAACCTTATGGTTTAGTTGACCTGTCTCTCCTCTGAATTTTGGTCCAAGAAGAATGAAGAGAGATGGTGAGAGAACCACAAACCGACTCTAGGAAAACTACTCTGTTTTTCCTTCCTTTCTTTTCCTTCTTTTCTTTCTTTCCTCAGACTTCTATATTATTCTACAATTCCCACTAAGTATAAAGCCTTAACTTACCTATCTCTGAGAAGCCAATTGACCAAAATGCCCTCCCTATTAATTCTAAACCCTTTAATCCACTTAGGGGCATTTTAGTCATTTTACCCAATTCCCGCTAATTCCTCGAGTGTCTCTAATATTTTCCTC
Source organism: Humulus lupulus (assembly GCF_963169125.1). NCBI lineage: Eukaryota > Viridiplantae > Streptophyta > Magnoliopsida > Rosales > Cannabaceae > Humulus > Humulus lupulus. The sequence goes on along the minus strand of NC_084797.1, from coordinate 150,460,969 downwards.
TTACCTTCCGATACCTAATTAATCACCAATTATATTCATCGATGTCAAAATAGACTCCAATATATTCACTAAATTCCCATTTATACCCCCAGGCTCGCCCCGTGCCGGGTATAAATCCCCGCCGTAACTTTTCCGCTAAACCGCTCACTAGGATCGTCTCGAGTCACAGATCACAGATATATCCACATAATAATGTGGTCTCAACAATTATCACATATATACATACAGTTATGCCCATAATGGCCAAAATTACGATTATGCCCTTCTAACCTAATCAGGGCCTACATGCATACTAATACACATAGTCATGCATCTCGATTATTCAAATAGTCATATAACATGCTTTAAATCATAATCATGCATTTTACTCATTAAAATCACACATACTTCCCATTATGCCCTCCAGGCACACTAATCAAGGCCCTTAAGCCTTATTAGCGAATTTGGGTCGTTACACCTAATCTCTCTATTGTCGGATTTCTTAATCCCCTATTGCCGAAAAACTGCGTGAACAGATTTGTGCTTTCATTGAGAGAAGATTAGGCTTGAATTCCCACACAAGTTTCAACCCAACAATCACTATGGTGGTTACCCGTTCTATGCATGACAAAGGAGAAACGTGATGACCAGGAGGGTCACCATGCGGCCATCCCCACTAGAGAAGGTGCATCCACACAACGTCGCCTTCGAAAAAACATGTGGACCAAGACGATGCTGGGAGTTCCACCTCACGCCCACCAAATCCCAATCCTGGGTACCTAACAACTAATTGAGATGGAAAAATGCCCAATTAAGGAACCATCTTGCCCAAGCTGACAAGCAGATTGAGGATATTTTAGCCCGTCCTGTAACCGATGCTAATATTGCAAGGAGTCAAAGTGGGTCCCAAAGATCCCACAAGAATAATCGACCTAATATCAGTGGCTCTGTTAGAACTGCAACTTCAAGTTTCGTACCTTCTGAATAGACTCCGCAAAACCCTCAACTTGCTAATTCTCACAGGAATCATCGACCTAACGCCAGCCGTTCTGTCCGAACTGCGACCCTGAGTTTTGTACCTTCTCAACGGACTCCACGAAATACTCAACCTATCAACCCTCGCATGAATAATAATTCAACTCACACTCCCAGGAATCATCCTGGTCAGACAAAACGAGCTAAAACTGATTCAAGGAGAAGATATGTCCCAGTAAATCCACATGTGCGTCGGCCATCAGCTTTGGCATGGAGAAATGAATATGCGCTGCCTCCAACCCAGGAAATTGGAGTAAACCAAGGGCGAGCTAATCTAGTGTGTCCCGATGGAATAAGGATAGCTTGACCAATAAGGCACCTGTTGGGAATTGTGCCCTGAAAGCATATGTAGTAGACACTGTTTTATGAAATAAATAAATAAATTGAATTTGTTATGCATATATTCTATGGACTATATTATTCTGTGATAATATTATGTAAATATCAGAAAAATTCCTAAGTTCATATATGTGATCTCAAACACGTATTGGTACAGGAGGATTGTGTTTGAGATAAATGAACTTGAATAGTTCGTAGTAAAATAAAGTTATGGAATCTTTAGATAAATTACTGCAAGTACAGTCCACTAGTATTATGAATACATGTGATCTAGATCTGGATCACTAGTGTAGTAGGACATTTTAGTGGAGGTACTTTATATATTAGAGAATATATAGAACTGGACCAGATATGTTTATTAATACTTAGTTAAATATCGTTTCGAAGTATTAATTAAATATCAACTGATGATCATATACAAGTAGATCTTAATCCTGAAGTTACTATGAACTCCTGTTTATGTTATATGAGTTCTTTGATTCACTCGTTAGGGTCAGTCAGAATGATCAGGCTAGAAACTTTTGTTTTGGGAACTCATTAATGTAAATGGCTAGGGACATAGTATACAGATATGGAATCTATACCTTCTCGCAAGAGATTGAATAATGTTTCTCTTAAGGGTTGAATTTTGGGACTGAAATGGTTATTGAGCTCAAATTCATAATTTAGTTATGAATTAACCTTCACTAGTAAAGTCAATAGTACTTAAGGAAACAAGAGATAATTAAAAGGGTAAAACGGTAATTTTATTCCTGATTAATTATAAACCATTATTAGAGGATTAATTTGTATGAAATGATTATATAAATGGACGCTTTATCAATATAAAGTACTCAGTAAATGAAATGTCTATAATTACAAGAGTGCAGTCTCATATTTATAGTGGAATAATAATGAGATTAATAAATTAAGATTATTTAATTAAAGAGTTTAATTAATAATCTCAAATTTATTAGAGCTTGGAATTATAGGTCCATAGGTCCCCACAGCGGCTTTATCAACACTATTCAAGGTAAGAGTTGATATAAAGGGAAAAATAGTTGAAAGACATATTTAAGAAGAAATTTGTTCTTCAGGCCAAATATGCAATTATATGATAATAGTGATTAATTGATTAATTACAAATTAGTTGTAATTAAAAATATTAATTAATATTTAATTATAATATAATTTTTGAAAGTATATTAAATAACTTAATTAATTTTGAAATTATATAAAATAATTAATTAATTATAATTTTTGAAATTATAATAAATTAAATATTTATTTTCGAAATTATTGGTTTTAAATAATTGGTAGAATTAATTAAATATCTTTATTTGAGTGAGAGATAATAATCTGATAAGTTCAAATTGGATTTGAATTTAAAAGATTGATATTTATTCAAATAATTAATTATATTTGATAATTAGTTAAAAATATATTTAATTCAAATTTGAATTAATTATCAGGTTGTTAGATTTTTATCTGACAAAGAAGTTTGAATAAATAATTAAATAAAAATAGAAAAATCAAATATCCCTAAAATTAGGGTGGTACATGACCAAACATAGTCGTGGTGTGTATTGTATATTTTCAGAGACAGATTTTTTAATTTTATTTAATTAATTAATTAATGGATAATTCAAAAAAACTAGTTTTTGGATATTTTCATTAATAAGATAATTAATTAAATTAAAATATAAATTGTAAGTTAGTTACATATTTATTTTTTAATAAAATATTTTATATTTAAGTAAGACTTATGAAAAAATATACAGTCAATTTTTTCAAGAAAGTCATTCGCTCTGTAAAAGTAGAACGATACTTTTCAATCTCTCCCTGAAAAGATACAGAACCAATCTCAGGCCTTAGTCTCTTCATCTCATGTGTTGAGTACATCAAGTATAATCACAAATTTAACTATCCTTTATTCTCTAAGTGCCCACACACTTATTGAGGTGTAGAGAACGATGTGGAAGATCTTGGTGTGAGTACCTGAGAGCAGCTTGGATAGGAAGATCATTCTTATTACGAAAAGATAGCAAGGACACTTGATAGGCTTCAAGATGTATGATTTCTATTCCTATCTTGCTTATGATTAATGTATGTATATTGATGGATCCGCATATTTAAAGGTAGTTTAAATATGTTACAAAAATTTTGTTGTACACTGGGCCAACCCACCACCATTCCGCAGTGTATTAGGAAACTCGTTTCTAACAGCACCCTCCATTGCAGATTTGATATCCAATGCCACCTTACCCACAAAGGATTGCTTTAGCCCAAGGTAATAGCAGGAGAAATCCTCCCCCCCCCCCCCCACCTTAGAAGATGTTTATATCCCGCGACCTCGTGCCAATAACCTAGATCCTCGATCCCATCCCCGATCTGTAACCTTTACGAATGGGAGCTATTGGACAGAGAGCCCGAGCGGAGGCATGCATGAGAGCGACCTAATGAATCATTTAAGCTCTGCACAAAGTCTTCGCTCTGACCTGCAATCCAATTTGTGGGATCATCTGAACTCACAAAGAGGACATCCAGGTCGCCATGATGATTTGAGTTATACTTAGGCCAGAGGAGATCTGTCTATTGTCTGTGACAATGGGAATGTCCCTGCCTAACCGAGCTCAAGCTTGGAGGGATAATAACTCGTCTAATGCATACAACAGGGTGGGGCAGATAACCAGCTCCCAAATAACCTAGAGACCAAGAATCCAACCCTAGAGCGACTTCCCTTAATGGAGAAGCAGATGAAAAGACTTATGTCCGGAAAAGACATTGATGATTGTGATTCTTATGATGAGCTCGAGCCTTTCGCTCCCCATATTGCGGCAGCTCTGTATCCTGTCGGCTTCAGGATGCCGACCATACACACTTATAATGGAACCATTAATCCATATAATCACCTAGGGACCTTCAACACGTTGATGATGGCCCACAATGCAAACATCAACCTAAGGTGTATTCTGATCCCCGCAACAATGATTGGACCGGCCAAATTGTGGTTCAATAAATATAAAAAAAATCAATCACCTCCTAGAAAAAACTATCTTCCGAGTTCAAAAGACAATTTTGGGCTGCAAAAGAGACCCGGCTAGAGGCCGATTCATTGGCTAACATCAAGCAATAGCCTGGTGAACCCCTGAAGGCTCAGCCAATTCACGAATGCAGCAGCCCAAGCTAGAGACGATGATGATGATAACTCTAATCTCATGGCTATGAGGACCGGAATTACCATAGGAGGATATTTGTGGAAATAAATCAAGAGAAAAGGAGTGAAAAGTGTAGATGAATTATTGGCTCTAGCTCAAGAATGGATAAATTTAGAAGAGGTAGAGTTTGTTGTCGCAGGAACCAGCTAGACCCCCATTCAACCTGATGGAGTGGTAACAGATGCTGCAGCTGTGACTCAGCTCGCTACCTAGAATAACCAGTCGATGGGAAATAAATGGAAAGGGAATGGTGAGGGCGACCAGAACGGGTCCAAGAAAAATAAGCACGAGGATAAATATACCTCCAACACTGATTTAACGGATACACAAGAGTGTATCTATTTAGCTAAATCTACTCGCCTTCCATGGAAGAAGTCTGAGCCCATGAAGCATCAAAGGTCGAAAAAAGACCAAGATAAATTATGTCAGTGTCATAATTATATTGGTCTTATTACTGAAGATTTCCGTCAACTGAAAGATGAGATCGAGACTCACATCTGGGTTGGATCATTAGCACAATATGCTCTCATCCAGCTCAGGCAAGCCAAACCAACCCTCAACCAGCTCAAGGAAATCAAATTATCCTTCCTCCTATTGAAGGAGATGAAATAGTCACTATTGCTAGAACGATCAGCGGAGCTCAGAAAAGGTATATCTAGGAGCTGAAGACACATAATGGCATCGAATTTGTACCTGAGCAGAGGTTATCAAAGCAACAACAATTGGAAAAACAACCAATCATTTTTATGGAAGAGGACACTAGCCACATCCAATTCCCGCATAATGACCCTCTAGTGATAACTATCCAGCTCGCCAATAGAAGAGTACGAAGGATATTTATCGACAATGGGAGCTCCTTAAACATCCTATTCAGATTTACCCTTGAAAATATGGGTCTATCCGTAGCCGGTCTTAAAGCGACCTCAATGACCCTCTATCGATTTTCAGGAGAGGGAATGGTAGCCATAGGTACGACTGAGTTCGTGGTAACATTAAGGAATGATGCCCGAGCTGTAGCTAAAATGCTCAAATTTGTAGTAATCAACTGCCCGGACGCCTACAATGCAATTATGGGAAGACCTGCGTTAATGGCGTTTGAAGCTGTAACTTCAGTTCGCCATCTGGCCATGAAATTTCCATCATGCTCAGGGATATGCACTATGAGGGGAGATCAGCTCATTGCCAAGGAATGTTATAGCATTTCCATGAAGGGAAAACCACTACCCGAGAAACAAGCCATGGTAATAACCGAGGAGAATGAGGAACCTTTGGCAATGGTAGTTTCTGGAGAGGTGGAAGAACCTCAGGAAGTCGAAAACAAGGTCGCCCAACCCGAAGAAATTGATCTGAGATTAGGCAAAGATAGATCTGAGCTCCAGGTCTTAGAGGAGAAAGAGGAAATCATCCTCGACCTAGAAGTACCTTCAAAAGTTGTGAAGGTTGGGGAAAATCTCGGATCCGAAAGAAAGAAACAATTAGTCGAGTTTTTAGAAGAAATCTCAACGTCTTTGCCTGGTTGCACGAGGACATGGTAGGAATCAATCCAAGCGTGATGATGCATACACTGAACTTGGACAAAAACATACCTTCGAAGGTGAAGAAGCGTAAGCTATTGGGAAAAGAGTGAGGAGAAGCTCTGGAGGAAGAGGTAGCTCGCTATTAAACTGCAGGTTCATCAAGGAGGAAAAATATCCGACCTAGATAGCCAACCCCATTTTGGTCCTGAAGCCTAATGGAAAGTGGAGAACTTGCATTGATTTCTCCAACCTTAATAAAGCATGTCCCAAGGATTGTTTCCCACTACCTAGAATTGATCAACTAGTAGACACAATGGCTAGTCATGAGCTCATGTCCTTCATGGATGCGTATTCTGGATATTACCATATCACGATGAACCTTGTGGACCAAGAGTACACTAGCTTTATGATCGAACATGACGTATGTTGTTACAAAGTTATGCCATTCGGGCTGAAGAATGCTGGTGAAACTTACCAAAGGCTGGTCAACAAGATGTTCGTTAACCAGGTCGAGAGAAATATGGAGGTGTATGTCGATGATATGCTTGTCAAATCAAAGACTTCCAATAACCATGTATCCGATCTGGATGAATGTTTTGGTGTGCTGAGAAAATACAACATGAAGTTGAACCCCCAGAAATGTACCTTTGGGGTGTCATCGGGAAAGTTCTTAGCTTCATAGTCAATGCAATGGGGATCGAGGCGAACCCAGAAAAGATCAGGTCTCTATTAGAAATGCCTTCACCAAGGTCATGGAAAGATGTACAAAGCTTAATCGGAAAGGTCGTTGCCTTAAACCAATTCGTATCAAAGTCCACGAACAAATACCTTCCCTTCTACAACTTTCTTAGGGGAAATAGATAGTTTTAATGGACAGAAGAGTGTGAACATGCATTTCAGGATCTAAAGACCCATCTCACTGAACCCCCTGTGTTGTCAAAACCAACTACTGAGGAAAGTCTATACTTAGACCTAGCTGTAACAAAAAATGTGGTCAACGATGTGTTAGTTCGAGAGAAAAACTGAACACAGAAGTCGGTGTTTTATGTGAGCAAGAGGCTATTGGGAGCTAAATCCAAATATCCTCTAATAAAAAAAACTTGCATTTTTTCTGATCCTAGATTCGAGAAAACTCAGGTCGTATTTCCAGTCCCATATTATACACGTCTTAACCAATCAACCTTTAAGGCAAGTCTTACAAAAGCCTGAGACATCGGGATGTCTGTTAAAGTGGGTCATTGAACTCATTTAGTTTGAGATACTATACAAACTACAAACATCAATCAAAGGCCAAGCAATCGTGGCTGAATGTACGCGATTCCATGATGAACCAATGAGAGAACTTGTACAAGAGTTGTGGAAACTTTTCGTTGACGGATCGTCAAACGAGACATGTCTGGAGCTGGAATAATTCTCATTTCACCCAAAGAACATCGCTTCCATACGACTCTCAGATTTTGTTGCGATGCCTCCAACAATGAAGCATAGTACGAGGCACTACTGGCCGGAGTTCGAATAGCAAAGGAGCTGAAAGCGAGAGCAATTCAATGCTTTAGAGATTCTTAGCTTGTGGTTAATCAAGTATTAGGGGAGTACCAAGCTTGAGGAATCAAAATGGCAGCTTACCTAGCTAAGGTTAAAGGTGAACTATCTGAATTCGAGTTCTATTCCATAGAGCAGAACCTTGGCGAACATAATACCAATGCTGACGCTCTAGCTCAACTCGCCACCACCAAGGAAGCGGGCACATTAAATGTGGTCCCCATAGATTTCTTGGAACAACCAAGTATTGAGAAAGAATCAGTGGAAGTCGGATTAATTTGCACAGAACTGACCCGGATGACTCCTATTATCGAGTTCCTTACGACTGGAAAACTACTAGAATATCAAAAGAATGCAAGAAAATTATTGTATTAGGTCCCATAGTATGTTATGATCGAATGAATTCTCTACAGACGAGGCCATTCATTGCCCCTAGTGCGATGTGTTCTGTCCGAGGAAGCACAAACCATCCTTTGAGAAATACATGAAGGGTTTTGTGGAGACCATGCTGGGGGGCAAAACTTGGCTCTGAAGGTATTAAGGCAAGGCTACTTCTGGCCTACACTCAAGAAGGACTCAGCCTCGTATGTCCTAAAGTGCGATAGGTGTCAGCATTTTGCCACTATTTCTTGAGCAACATCCATGGAGTTGACCATGATTTCGTCGCCTTAGACATTTTATGTATGGGGGATCGACTTAATCGGCTCATTTCCAACTGGAAAGGGAGGAGCTATGCGATTTTTGCCACTGACTACGTTACTAAGTGGGTTGAGGCTGAGCCCTTGGTGACTATAACCTTAAAGAAAGTCCTAGATTTTGTTGTGAAAATTATCATATGCCGTTATGGACTCCCAAAGAAGATTTTGTCTAATAACGAGACTCAATTTGAAGTGAGTTATTCACAACCTTTGCGAGAAATACGACATAATGAAGAGTTTCTCCTCAGTAGCATACCCTCAAGCTAATGGGCATGTCGAGGCAATAAACAAAACCCTAAAGGCGAGCTTAAAGAAGCGACTAGAAGATGCTAAAGGGCTATGGCCAGAGCAGCTCCCGCAAGTGCTATGGGCCTACAGGACCTCACATCGCACACCTCCTGGGCACACACCCTTCTCTCCAACCTTTGGAAGCGAGGCTATGCTCCCAGTGGAGGCTATAGTAGTGTCACATAGGCAAAGAACCTACAACCAGGATCAGAATCATGACCTGCTTAAAGCATCCCTGGATTTCATTGAAGAGCGGCGGAAGGAGTCCCAATTACAGGTTGCCCATTACCAACAAAGGGTTATTTGATATTTTAATTCGAAAGTCAAAGTATGTAGACTCGAACTAGATGATTTAGTGATCATAAGGGTGTTTTTGGCGACAAATATCCTAAAGATGGTGTATTGGGACCGAATTGGGAAGGGCCCTACCAGATCGTGGAAATTTTGCGTGAAGGAACCTTCAAACTATCTCGGTTAAGTGAAGAGTTGGTCCCACAAACCTGGAATGCTCTACACCTCAAAAAATCTTATTAGTAATAGGACTACTTTGTTAGTTTTTAATATTTTTAGTATTTTTCTTCCGTGTAAGTCTTGTATATAAAATCCATTTTATTTTAATAACACAGGATTGCTACAAAATTTAAACGTGGAACCAATATTTTATCTTTTTCTTCTAATGATCATGAGCTCATTTCATAAAAGCAATCTATAATATTCATAAATTCTGATCGCTTGGGGGGCATATAACCCTTGAAGAGTATTCAACAAATTTAGATAAAATTTGTGCAACTTAGAATTTGGAAAATTGATTATTCCACGACTTTTTAAAGCTCAAATTTTCAAAGAAATTCCGAATACGAACTAAGTTAAGAAAATTCAAAGTAAAACAAAACCTAGAAATCAACTAGGAAATCTTGGATATAACCAGGTTCAGGGCTTGATTCCTAACAAGTGTAACGTTATTAGGCGAACAAACTCCTGGATATAACCAGGTCATCGACAAGAATTAACTAGTCAAGTCATCAAGCATTTATCTCAATCTAAAGTTAACCCCTATGACTATGCAAATGTACAAGGACTTTCTTAAAAAAAAAGTTCATAAACATGGCTAAATAATAGATCAAAGGAAAAAATATATCAGAAATTAATAAACAGGTACGAACATAAGTATGTGAATAACTAGAGGAAAAATAACCTCGAACAGAACCCGAAGGTGAATGTCTCGGCTTTTGAAAGCCTAATTACAAAGGGTTTAAAGAACCTGGAATGAAACATAAAAAAAAAAAAAAAAGAGAGATAAGGAGGCCCTAGACATCATTGAGATCCAGCAACTTGCCCATGTGACATCACCTCATCATCGCCCCCTTCAGCAGCCCTAGAAGCCTCTACGGTCTCGAAGGGCTCTTGCGATAGTCAGTTTTGGAACTTGGCGAGGTATCACCCACAAAGTTCCGCGTCTAAGAATGAGAAGTCTCCTTCCTGGTTGTACGCCCAGCACCGATATAGCATTTCCTCTAGAGAGCCCGTTGCCTCGATTACCTCATGTTGGGCCTTCTCAGCATCCTGTCTGGCTCTCTCCTCAACCTCTTTAAGCCTCTTTTTGAGCATGTCGACCTCCTCAAGTTTCTTGTTGAGGTCTTCGATCTCAACTTACAGCTATTCTCGGTGATGGCTCACCACGATGACCTGTCACTTGGCGATTTGCTCGTTATCCTGGGACACCACCAGAGCGGCCCTGGCCTCGTCTCTTTGAGCTCGGATTCGAGCAATGCCGCAGATTTAGGCTAAGCAATACTAAAAAAATAAAAATATATAGCAGGGCTAGTTCGTGAAAAATGTTATGCAGAAAGAAAATGGGGATAACTTACAGTCAGAATCATTCCCAAGGCCTACTCTAGGACGTTCTCCGGGGAATGCTCCTCTATGGCTCTTAGGTCCTTGATGTTCACCTGATTGGCATGGGCCACCAGGTGATTTTTCATCTTATGGAGGGACCCACCAAGTGCCTCCGGGATCCTTCCGACCTCGAGCGGCATAACTGGGAGCTGCACAGATGGGGCCTCTCCTTTTATAACTTGAGGAAATAGAGAAAGTTCACGAGGAAAAGGCGGAGGAGCATCGCGAATGGTAACTGTTGTTACCTGAGCTGGTAGCTGCTTGGATTGCTGCTTTTGGGAGGAGCTGGTACCTTTATCTTTTGCAGGGGAGCCAGTGGCAGCTCCGGCTCCAGAGGCGGTTTTCTTTGACACTCTCTGCCTCTTGACGACAGGTCTAGCTCCGGCCCCAGCAAGCTTGAAGGCACTCTTTAGGTCCATGTATTCATTTGCAAAAGAGCGAGCAGAAGAGTTAGATCCAAGAAATGATTAGTCAAGATAACACAAAGTAAAGAACAATAGAACAAGAACCCTACCCTCCGAACTAGAGTTGGAAACTACTATGATCGGGTCTGGGATATGAATAGACTGGGTAAAACCTCTAACTCTTGGATTATCGAAGGAGGGGAAGACTCTAGTATTATTACATTGTGAGACCTTCAGGGTTCATGCTCTTCATATGGAGTAGACTCATGCTCGACCTGCCTAATACCCGAAGTAAAAATACCATGACACAGGGAAGGCCATGACAAAAGGTTTGTACCGTACTCTTCAAAAAATAGTAGAGCTAAAGTGAAAGGTATTATCCACCACTATAGTACATTTGGGGTAGCTTTGATCATAGTGTTTGACCAGTTGGTCAACACACTGAAGAATGGTCACATTGAGGTCTGGATCAATCGGATGTCGGCTCACGAGCTGCCTCAGATTGAATCAGATTAGAATAAAGCTGGTAGCAGCCCAGTTTATTTCTCTATATAGATTACCTTGGCCAGAGGTGCCGGCTGCTGTGCCCGATTCAGCACGGCGTTGGCAAGAATCTTTCGATCTTCAGGAACCCTTATTTTACGCACCAACTGTGCGACCTCCTCTTCATCATTAACCTCCTCAGTGTAAGGAGCTCCTGGGGAGGAGGGAGATCAAGGAGGGGGCCTTGGGCCCTGATAGCCAGCATCTGATCCTCGCGGATCATCTTGCAATCCACCATGGCGGCATCATTCATCGCCATCTGGATATCTTTCTCCTTTGCAGGAGCTCGGGCTAGAGTCTCATACTGACCTCCAAGGGTCTATGACCACTCCATTCTCTTATATATAGTTGCACCAGGTAACAACTCGATCAGAATAAGTTTTAACTTTGTTAAGAAAGAGGTCAAGTGCAAAGTTCAAGAACTGAGAAACTTACGAGGATGGTTGAAGTATTGATGAGTGCAATTCTTGAACCAGTTTGACATAAAGATTTGGTCCTTATAGTCATTCGGGTGGCTATGGAGGTTGATGATGAGGCTTTGCTGGAGAATCTGGTGAGGTAGTAGAAGCCATCGCCTCGGTCCTTTAACTCTGGATTGGCCTTGGGGCAAAAGAAATACATAATATTGTCAGAGGTGGGTGCTTCAAAAACAAATACTTCAAGCCCACCAAGAGTCTATACGAATTCATGGGGAGTTGGAATGGTGCCAATTCAACGTAGTTTAAAAAGTCTATGAAGTACTAGTCCAGGGGAAGGAAGGCACCTGCCTTCAGGTACTCATCACTCCAAGCCCCAAAGTCATCCTAAAGCGGGGTGTAGCTCCGCTCTCTGTCCAATTATTTTAGAGCCTGTCTCGATCCCATGACTCAGTAAGATTTTGTTCACCTTTCCTTGAGTCTTCATTCAATAGTCGATGTGCTCGGCCTCGAAGAAGGCATCAGGACCAACCACGACCTCCCTATCTACCACTAGGCCAAAGTGGGGAATGGGGGTCTCGGAGGCGACCTGCTTATCTTTATTTTGTTTTGAGGGGGGGAGCTCACCACTAATTTCTTCTTCTCGTTGGCCATAATATAGTTCACCTTGTGACAAATTGGCTTGTTAAAGGCGACCTAAGATATAACTTTGTTGCGATAATAGAAGTTGAAGCAATCTAGGGTTTTGGATTCAGTTTACTCAACCTAAGATACCTAGTGGCTAAATTCTAACCTAACACTAATACGTGATTTCACGCACAGTCATAAAACACGCGCCATAACCTCTTTGGAAAGCGATTTAATGCAAAACCACTCAAAATATCGTGACCCTTAAGCTACCTAGAACTGAACCTATAAAACCCTCAAATCTTCAAATTCACATATTCAAACATTCCTCTTTCAAACCCAGAAAAGCCAGAAACGGACCCATTTTTCCTGGTACATTATTCTTAGTCGTTCCTAATGCTATCTGTTTTGGTCACATATAAAACCTAAACTAAACTCGTACTAAACCGAAAAAAGTAAAAAATTACTGGAAAAATTCATAAAGCTTATTGAAAAATAAGAAATTGAAATTTAAACCAAATATAGAAATACTTACAGTTTGGTTTCTTGGTCGAAAAAATGAAAAAGGTAAGGGAAGAACAAGAAACGCTGGAAGAATTTCAGATGAGAGCTTGAATGTTCCTGGGAAACAAGGGAATGCAGAGAACTTTGAGTGTTTTAAAAAGAAAGAAAAGAGGAAAATTTTGAATGCAAAATGGTAAGGCTCAAGCTTGGTTCTCCTATTTATACATAAACTTCAGGAACTGATCTAGGCCAAACGATTAGATTACTTCGAGATCCAAGGGCCTAAATTAAATAAACCAAGCGGCGACAAAAAGTTGACAACACAATTGTCTCAGTACTCAAAACCCAAACATGCACCTATTACCAACAGACACGTGTCCCATACTTGAGTGAATGGGTGGGCACGTTTTCTCATAACAGAAGTCGAAGAGCCCCTACTGTGTGTGTCAGAAGTGACGTTATGCACGACCAGGAGCTTGGGGGCAAATGTTGTACCCCAAAAATATGAGCTAAATTACTCAGCATGGGGTACAGCTGGCAGACAAGCGTATGAAGAAAGCATACATATAAAGCATCTTGCTAATTCTAGAGTGAGAAGCTCGAGTCAACTTGACAACCTACGACAACAATATAGTCTCCAGATCATTTCTTGCGCCAACAACTTAGTTCGAGATACACATCGCCCAAATTGCCTTCATGAAACTCTGAACGTGATCCATGTCAGTTCAAGTTAGTCCTACATCACCCAGCTCAAAGAAAGTGTTCAGCTCGCAGAAGTCTGGTTATGACACACAGTGAAGGAACCCAAAAGACTCAAAGACTTTTTATACACCTCATAAAGGCCCAGATTTTATTATGCATTTATAACCTGATATAACATATATAAACTTGAAAGGCAATCACATATTTATGTAAATGGGAAGTTACCCAAATTTGTAAGTTACCATATTAATGTAAGGTTATCCAAAATTGTCCATGAGAATCTCATATAAATACAAGGGAAATAGACAGAAAAAGGGACCAACTTTCGGTATGTAAAAACTCTGCTAAAATTATCATAAACAATTTCACCAAGAGTCCTAAACAGGTCAATAAGAATGACTCGTGGACTAGGTGGATTTTAACCATTGAACCACGTAAAATCGTGTGAACATTTTGCATTCTTGCTTTTTGTTATTTCTCATACATTCATTTTACCAAAAGCATAATCTATCTATTGTCGGATTTCTTAATCCCCTGTTTCCAAAAAACCGCGTCAACAATTTTCTTTCTTAAGTTTTTCCTAAGTTCTGTCTACATAGTTTTCGTAACAAACTTTGAGTTTTCCGACTTTATATTATTGACGAGTTCTTGTCATCAACAACATTATATGTCTTCAAAGTGGGGAGATATATAAATTATCATTTGGGGTGACATTATAAGTACCCATGGGTCAATAAATGTAAGGCACGACACATATGAGGTCTCCCAATAGGAGACGTTATATGTAGACCTTTTTCTTTCACTTTTATAATTAATATTTAATATATTTTTAATTAAATAATAAAATTAATATATATTTAATGAAATTATAATTGTCTTTATAAATTGATAATATCCATTAATAAAACGTATTTTTACAATATTTGTTATAATAAACAAAATTAACAAATATTGTAAAGTGATATAACTTGAATGTATATAGTAATGTGTTAATCTAAGGCAAAAGCTACTCAATATTGTAATAATATTTGTTAAGCTAAGACAAAAACTACATAATATTATCTTGGGTGATAATTTTGAATGGTCGGTAACATGTCCCGTGCCCAATATTTTTGCACTTCATCTATTTGTGCTCATGTATATGGAGTGTCACTTGCTTTCTACAAAAAATAGTAGTAAAATACATAAATTAATTAATATAATTTGATTTATATGGTTAAATAACTATAAATTTGTGTAAATATACATATATATACACGTTCTTTAAATTTCTCAAATATCTTTTTGGGTGTGGATCTTCAACCAAATCTTTCAACATTTTCATTACATAATATCCACATTCTACATTTGTTGATTGTTTTGGACACTAAAAAAAAACTAAGTAAAGTACATTAATAACTAAGTAAAAATTTTAATATTGAATTAGAGAAGTAAAAGTTATGGATACGTACTCTAGGTTGAACAATATTGAGAGTATCTGGGATTTGATCAACTTGGCCTCTAAAGTTAAGAATTTGTGGTAGGCATGGGCGAGTGTTGTTTCAATTTCTACATGATTTTTAATAGATGCATTGACCGGATCCAAAAGGAAAACATAATACAAGTGAGGGATCAATACTAGAAACATCCAATGATCCCTGAATAATAACATAAAACAAAATAATATAAGTATTATCTCATAATGCCAATAATTTTACCAAAAAAATTAAAATAAACTTACCCATGGTTCTAAGCGGCAATCAGAAGTTGATCATCTATTGATAATACTTGAGCCATTCACTAGAAGAGACAGTTCTCACGATCTTTGAGTTGACTACCTGTCGTGGCAATTGCATTAGGATTAACAAATAAAATCTGACATTGACGATTTTTTTCTACAATGATGTTATATAAAAACCTAATGAAAAATTAAGAAAACACTATTAGTTTAATATGTTGGTAAAATAAAATAAAAAATTTAGATAAAAGAAAAGTGTACGACTTAAATACCTAATGTAGGACACAACAACTGTTTGTCTAATTTTTTCACCTCTAAGAAATTGCATTATGTCCTCCCCCTTAAATATATAATAGTTTGAGATATCATGTCTGAAGACATCTAATGGAACGCGAGTATGCACACATTCGTTTGCTTACCAACAAGATATAAGAATATATATCTCACTCAAATAACCGTTCAATTGAATTTGTTGCTCTACTTCTTGTGTCAAATGATCTATTGGACATTTTTAGCTTTCATTTTGTTCAACCTAAGAAACGCTGATAATTTTGTACAACTGGGGTAAATCGATTTCTCAGCGTCATTAAGGAGTGCCTCAAACTTATTTGGGTCTATTCTTGATCTATAATGGACATCATTAATCTATTCATCTAAATTATCCCAGTTCTCCTCTTCCCAATTTTTCCTCACTTCATTAATCCTAAGTGGTGGATTTGGAGGAACAAGAACTCTCTCCTCATGCCTATACCAAATCTTATAACTTTTGTCAATCCTATTAAAGAATAAGTGTTCTTTGATCCTACTAACATTCATCTTTTTTATATTTCCGCACTTGAGACAAGGACAACAAATATAATTGGGGTCTTTGGCATTTTCCGAACAAAATCTTAAGAAGAACTTGACCCCATCCTTATATTCCATAGATAACATATTCATCCATTCTCTATCCATTTGGTCTCTTTCTCTGTATATATCTTTATATATTATATATATAAACATAAACCATGTATATATATACATATTGATCTCTCATGTGTGTTCTCTTCAATTTCTCTCTCTCTCCCTACGTATATGTATATATATTTATATTTGTAAGTATGTAAACTTATATATATTATTACTCTCCTGTCATACATGATTACAAATACAACACAATCATGATCTTCATTGGTGTCTATTTTTTATTTTATTTTTTAAAAAACAGAGACTCGTTCTGGGCATAAGAATAACAACTTAAAGACAAAACTTTTTTAAAAAACTTATTAAGCACATTAGATATGGAATTTTATTTTCAATTTTCTAACCTTTTTTTTTCTTTTGACTTCTTCTTTGGCTAGTGCATTTTATAACTAACTCAATGTTATAAAGAAAGCCAAATAGAAGCATTCAAAGAGGCAAAGCAGAGCAAGATTTTGAAAGTTCTTATTTGAAATATACCTCAAGCATTAACAAATCCAATGCAATGCTTCCATTTCAAACTCCTACAAACAAAAAGCTAGATATCGTGAGTAGGAAGAAACCAATGAAACTGAAGAAATGGAATGGAAAAAAGTATAAACTTCATGCCAAAGGCCATTCTTTCTCACTATAGGAGTTATCGTGAGGTCAAAACTCAAAAAGGCATATGCACAATAAGACGAAGCTCAAAACGTCAAATCAAGAATCAATCTGATCAAATAAAAAAAGTCATAATCCATAATATAGCAAACCAAAGATCTTAATGGTTTAGATAAACAAAAACAAAAATGCTTTGACAAAGAGAGTAGTCGAACGTGAGAAAGATAGAGAGGCGAGAAAGTATAGAGGTCAGGCAAGAGATTAGTCGAGGGTTTAAATTTTCTTCCTTTTTTTATTATTAACTTTAATAATTTTCTTTAATAAATTCCCTAAAAAAATTCAGTCCCCCGCCTATGGAGAAAAAAAAAGGCGCCCACTTTAAATTTGGACTATATGCAACGCCCCTCATTCCGAGAAGTTACACTTGTTTAATGTCTTCCAGTGAGAGACATTATAAGTGTCTAAAGTCTCTTAATGAGAGACGTTACTTCTATTTTTGTTTTATTTTTAAAAAAGAAATCTAAAAACTCCACCATTATCCACTACTTGTGAAGGACTTTAATGTCTTACAAGGGAAGACATTATAAGCTTCCCCAACTTTTTAATGTCATGCACCTATGTTGAAAGACATTAAAAGGTGTTATTGTTTCATCATATTGTAGTAGTGATTCATCTATCATTATTAATATTTTAAATAATAGATTCAATCTTTCAAGAAAACCAAAAACACCATAACATAACCATCATCATCTAACATACTCTTTCATGAACACAATCCAAAACAAAGATAAAAAAATCACAACAGTCATCAATAAAATATAAAGGCACTAGAATCTCCATTACCTCCTTGGTAGTGTTCACAAACACACTAACAATGGTTAAGCCCTTGATACCTAGGTTCAGCCAATACCAAATACAAAAGAAAAACTCTTAGAATTAAGAAGATGAGAATGTAGACTTAGGGGATTCAAGAACACCAAAGCTAGAACACGTATGTAGTGTCCCAACTTTGATATTAAGGTTGAGTGCCTTGACTACAGTGCCTGGAGGACCTAATTGGGATTATATGAGCGAGTAATGGATTATATGCATGATGATGTGTTATAAATGAATTGTGTGGTAATGTGATTAGACATGCATGTTTATGTGTATTAAGTATGCATGTGGACCCATTTCTGTGAATAGGGGCGTGTTTGTAATTTTGGCTCGTTGAGGGCATAAATGTAAATATGCATGTGTTATGAGTGAGACCCCAGTGTTATGGGGATATATTTGAGATATGTGGTCCGTGACAATTAGATACGAAGCTCGGGGTGAGTCTAGGGATATTTTGAGAACTTGGCATGTGCTTGGGGTTTACCGGGTAGCGGGTAATTATTTAGTAATTATTTGGGTACGTTGGGATTAAATGGAGATTTGTAGGAACACTCGAGGAATTAGCAGGATGTGGAAAATGATGGGATTTTCCTTGGTGGCATTAAAGTACTAAAGACAGACTTAGGGGTATTTTGGGTATTTTATAGCTAGGGATAGACTTAAGCTAACCTATACTCTAGAACTGACCAGAAAACAGAGGAAAGGCACAACATCTTCTCAGCTCTCTCTCTCTCTCTCTCACTCTCCCTCACGGTTCTCTCTCTCTTTCAAAGGGCTGAGGGGAATTTTGTTGCTAAATTCAAAGGAAGGAGGCTTGAGGATTCAAGGAAGGTGAAGCTTGAATTGGTTGGGTTTTAGTTCAGGATCAGAATTCTCAGTAAGGTAAGGGTTTATATTAATTTATGATTTAGTTTTTGGCTGTAATTAGGAGTTGCTCTTAAGGTTTGATTGTTTGAGTTTGATGGGTTGTGAGCTAAGAATTTTGGGTGGTTTTATTAGTTATGCTACTAGGATATGAACTGTAGTCTAAATTTTGAGTATAAGGGTTGAATTTGGTGAGGATTTATAGGTTTGGTTGGGAAAAACGCAATATACATGCATGGATTTCTGGGTTTCGGAGGTTTGAGCCTCGACCCTGTTCTTCAGGTGTCGCGGCCCATGTGTTTGAAGAGGCTGGAGAAGCCTCTGGGTTGCCCAGGCGTCGCGGCACAGGCGAGGCGCATCGTGGCCTGTATCCTTCAGTAAAGAGAGCTCTGCTCTCTGACCTGTAGGCGTGTCGCGACCCTAAAGGGCATCCCGCGGCCCAAAATGGAAGGAAAAGGGAAAAGATGGGAAATTAAGGTTTTAGGCTCGAGAACCCAAATGTTAAGGCTCGGGAAGGATTCTACTACCCGGGTTAGTAGAATTCGAGGTCCCAGATGCTAGTATGTTATTCCAAAGGCTTTCAATTGATTTAGATCATGATGCATATTTATTAATACGTTGTGACTAGGTCTTACCGCTCAAGATTAGGAGTCATGCTCGATAATTGCTTTAGGTTGTCAATTCGAGACACCAGGTAAGAGAACTGTTTGTGCCTGTAGAGCTATGTGATGTATAGTGTTGTATGTATTGTTTATAGTTGTTATGTCATACATGTGATTATGACTGTTTGGCAAGAGCCGGAAGTGGCAAGGGGTCGAGATCGACGTTAAGCATGCTGAATGTAGGCTGCCAGGGCGAGACCCTCAAGGGTGTTGTACACACCCGTTCGACTAGGACCGCGAACTTGGTGCCTGATAACGCACCCCGATCGGCGAAGGCTGCTGCTGTGGTATTTTGTTGTTGTGTTATCATACTGTCGTGTCATTAGACTGTTGTGTTATTATATTGTTGTGTTATTGTATTGTTGTGCTGTTGTACTATAGGCTGATATGCCAGTATGCTATTGTGCTATTATACCGCTGTAATGTTGTGCGTTCCAATAGAAACGTGTATTTACTTGTTGTCATTGATTAAGTATGTATTTGTTGAAGTGAATTACTCACAGGTGCTCTGTGGTGCAGGTAAGGGCAAGGAAAAAGGTTGAACAACCATGAGTTTGAGGGCATGGAGCGGTGTGTGCATGCTTGGCCTACCCGGCTGCCACGACTAGGATATTTGAGGAGCAGTTATGGATGTTTGATTTTGTTACCTAGGTCGACTATAAGTAACATTTTCATTTGTAAATATGTTTCTAAACAGTATTTTGGGATCCCAATGTAACACTTTTACAATTGTAATGAACGACTACCCCTTTATACTTAATTTTCATTAACCAAGTCTTCATTTTTTTAAATTAACCACACTTTTGGTCTAATACCTCGATTAGCGAGCTAATGACACATTTATAAATCACATGGTAACGGCTCTAGGGTAGTAGGGTGTTACGACTTGGTATCAAAGCGTGCCAAGGTTTATGGTTCTTGGAGATTGATCGAACATGTATGCTCACTGCCAGAGACAAGCTCAACTCAGGGTTGCTTGGTATTAAATGCAATATTTTTTTAACTGTTTGTTGGAGTTGCCTTATCTGCTAGAATAGGGAGCATGATAGATATGTTTATGTTTTTTTTGGGACTGAGGTTTGATGAGTGTTGCATGAGTATTTTGGATTTGTATCCTAGTATGTGTATTATATGGCTACTGTGTTGTTTGGCCTACCTGGCTGCCACGGTTGGGGTATTTGAGGAGCGGTTATGGATGTTTGATTTTGTCGCCTAGGTCGACTATAAGTAACATTTTTATTTGTAAATATGTTTCTAAATAGTATTTTGGGATCCCAATGTAACAATTTTACAATTTTAATGAATGACTACCCCTTTATACTTAATTTTCATTAACCAAGTCTTCATTTTTTTTTAAATTAACCACACTTTTGGTCTAACACCTCAATTAGTGAGCTAATGACACATTTATAAATCACATGGTAATGACTCTAGGGTAGTAAGGTGTTACAACTTACCCTAGAATTTCGAAACCTCCTTCTTTCTCTTTCTTTAGAACTCGCACTCTCTCTCTCTCTCTCTCTCTCTCTCTCTCTCTCTCTCTTTCTCCCTAGGTGGGCGGCTGTGGCATAGAGAAAAGATGAGCAAAAAGCTCTCTAGGGTTCTAAGGTTCTATTTATAGTGTACTAGGTTTTCAAATATAAAGAAAAAGGTAACTTAATTTCTATTAATTCTTTATTTCTTATAAACAATAAATCAAAAATAAAATCAAATAATGATTGTATTCAGCCAATCAAATCCCGTTGACAATTGACAACACACTAACTTTTCTCTTTCCTTCCTTGGCGCACCACACTAATAAGGAAATGTCTAATTTTCGTAGCTCTAAGATCTTGTCACTTTGGGACTCAATTTTTACCATGATAACTTGTGAACTAGGGTTCGGTTCCTTCTACAAAGTTGTAGGTTATCAAATTATCTTTCCAACGGTATCAAGTTTTTATAAATTGAATACCTACAACTCAAGTTATGACTATTTTAATGAGGTTGGGTCTAGAGTTACAGGAACTCCAAAAATGGCAACTCTCTTCCTTGCTCACCACTTCTCGATTTGTTTCCTTTTCACAATATGAACACATGCATTTCTAGAAATTTCTCCCTTTAAATCTCAATTCTACTTACTCAACAATAACCAAGGAAAACTAATAAAATTACTCACAAAATTTACTTACCAATATTTTATTTTCTCTAATTTCAAATCAAGAAAAGATGGCAAAGGTTAAATAAGGAAAGATCTCATTTCCTTGCTCTTCAACTCACGCCACCCTCTCTCTCTCTCTCTATTTCTCACAATTTGTTTCCATTTCTCATTTGTGTGAATACAAGTCTTCTAGAATTCTCCAATGATAGTCTTTCTAAAAATAGAGAAATCACTCACATTCCCACTATTTAGTCTAGGTTCATGGCACTCTCTTGCATGCACACCATGCATGTCATGTACTTTCACACACACAATCAAGCAAGTCTATCACTACTAACCATGCACACACATGCACATAATCACAACTATTCAAGTAAATAAAATAATTAAAAATCAATTCAAACTATTGTACACTTAACACTAAAATAATTAAATAAAACAAACAATAATCCAAACACATGAACAAATAATAATAAATAAATAAAATTGGTGCGCTATAGAATTCAAACTAAATTGGTGCGCTATAGATATTTTGAATCTAAGATATTTTTGGTATTTTGACCATATCTCCCTACTCACATATTATATATATGTTATCTTGGTGGCGTTGGAAAGTTTATTCAAAGTCCTACAAAAGTGCATTTCACAAGAAAAGTCAAATCTGAATGTTTACTTTGTGATATTTGACCTACAATATTACGCATTCTAAAGATACAGAATATGAAATTCAAATGAAGATTTTTTGGAGCATCATCAAGTGACAAGTGGAAACATCTAGAAAATTCTTTTCATAACCTTATCACTATAAAAAGAATGGTTTTGATTATTTTAGGGACTGCTTTTCTTTTTCTATTCTTTTCTATGAGTTTTCATTTGTTGTTTATGGTTTCATTTATAATTATAAACTAATTTTACTTTCTAGGGCTTTAATGAAGTCACTTGAAACTCTTTATTGATTTAATCAAATTTCAATGATTTCTTCTTCTATATTGTGATCTATCCAATTTATGTTTAATGCTTGATCACCATTTGCATGATTCATATGTTTTTAATTCAAAATCTGAGAAGTGAGAGTTAATTATGTTATGATTGTTTAGGCACAAATTTTGATATTGGATGAGAGTACTTGTATGGTTTGTGTAGCTTTAGGATTTTTGTGCTTAATGTCTGCTATGTTTTTGAATTTATCACAGAGATGTAGAAATTTCGCATATAGGTTGAGGTTTATATATCCTAGTACGGATATAAATTTTTTTCGTTAATCCGCTATCACAATAGGGAGAAGATTAGTAGAAAGTGTATTGATGAAATATTAGATTGGATAGATGATGAAGTTAAATGCCTTAGTGTTACATCCATTTAATTAATTATTATTATTTATTTGTTGTTATATGTTATTTTTATTAATTCTTGTTTTTGTTCTTGATATTCTTGAAATCTGATTTTTATAAACCAAATAGAATTAGGAAATTAATATTTGGTAATTAATAATAAATCTATGTGGGACGATACTCTATTTTACCTCTACTATTACTTGTTTGCAATATGTACACTTGTGTTGTTATAAAATTTCACAACAAGTTTTGGCGCTGTTGTCGGGGATTGTTTTTATTAACATCAACAAAATTAGTTTGATTCTAATTTGTTTTTTATTTTTTATTTTAACTTATGTTTCTTTCTAGTGTTTGACTTGCGAGGTACATAAAGAAAATGCTCCATCAAGATTGCATCGTGGATTTTTTCCAACAACACAGGAGTCATTTTACTCCGTTTGGGAGAGATTTAATGAATTGATGGAGAGATGTCATCACAATTTCTCAAGCGGGTGTCTTACATTCTTATTTTATAATGGGTTGAATGATGCAACAAGAAGTTGGGTAGATTATGGAGCAGAGGTAACTGGAGAACCTTTGTTAAGAAGGAGCCATGAAACTATAATGGAGTTGTTGAATGATATGACATATTTTGATTACCATTGACATTGTGATCCTTCACTGCAAGGTTGGAGTCACCAATATCCACCATATTTCCAAGATCCTAATATTATACACCAACCATTCGAGCATGAAGAGCATAAATCAGAAATTGAAGAAGCAATGGCCTAATTGGAGAACACTTTAAATTTTGATGGTGGCAATTTAATAGTGCACAATGTGGAGTGGTTTATGGACAATGACTCAAACAACCAAGGTTTTGAATGTTATTCAAATACTGTAGAAGTACCAATGATTGAGCCATTAAAAGAGATTGAGCCTAAAGTTGATGAGCAAAAGACCTCTGAAGTTGTATTAGCTCAAAATTTTGCTATGATTGATACTTGCTTGATAGATTATGACTGTGGTGTGGTGAATAAAGTAAAGTATATCATCGATGATGAAGTTGTTGAAAATCAAATTACAAGCATGGTTATGGATAGTCAGGTGGAGAGTGAAAAACATTCAGAATGGTTATTAAAAGAATACTCATATGAAGATGAGCAAAATATGACTCTTGAGGATGAGGAAGCACCTGCAATTATTGATTTGAGTTCATCAATGCTACAATCATTTACAACGCTAGTGAATCCATATTTTAAATTGATGTCACCTCCACCATTCTACATCCTTTATGAGATACCAAAGTTTTCTCCCCAAGCTCGTCACTCAAAGTCTTGTGTTGTTGGTGCGACGTGCCAAACAAATTCATATCTTGCCAAGCCTGAGGGCACTTACAATGACAACCTTCAAGTTGTCTTGCATGACACTTATTATGGGCGGCGAGCACTAATTGATGTGTCAGCAAATAGTTTTATATTTGCAACCTAATGAAGAGGCCAAAGATGAGAGTAACTACAATGGAGCAATGCATTGGATTACAGGAAGTTGTCTTTTATTTAAACATTGGGTACAATGTTTAGATTAATATTAGGGGAAGGGATTTGATTTTTATTGCTTTACTCATTGTAGGTATCTTAGTTTGTTTGTGTTTATCTTTTGTTTAAGTTTTGTTAGGTTTGTGTTTTGTTTTGTTTTTGTTTATGGTGTTAGTTTTTGTTGAGCCTAATATTGAATTCTTTTGTTTTGAATACCAATTTTGAGTCGTTCATGTTTTTCCTTCCCATTGAGTTATACCATAAGTATATAACTATTGAATTGGACATGAGTTGTCGTGGAATTTATTTTTAATTAGTGTTTATGGCAAAAGAAAGAGAGAAAGAAGAAATAGATATATATATATATAGTAAACTACACTCCGTATGATTATAAAAATAAACAAGTATGGGGGAGTGTAGTTGGTGAAAAAAAAAGAAGAAAAAAAATATATAATGCATATTAATGAGCTCTCTCTTTTAAAAGATAAAGAAACATAAAAAGGGATTAAGAGATTTGAGAAAGTTTTGATAGAAATCAAGTTTGGTTTGTGTGGTTTATATGCTTATGGTATAATTGAGCCTAAAATATTCTTTGTCATCTACCTTTACCTAAGTCGCTCATTATAAGCTTGGAAATTCATTTTGATTCTTGAGCATGTTCTTGTCTATATTAGTGGAGAATAGTAAGCAAACTGATGGGGTAATGGATTGTAGGTGAGATTCTAGCAGGTAGAAATTGATTCAAATGCCTGTTATTTATTTATCATGATTAGGTGGCATACACAATAATGCAGTAAAGTAAGTTAGAAAAATGTTTGGAACAAAATTATGGATTGTTATTGATGGGTGAATTTTATGAGAATTATATGCGCATGATATTTATAATTTTGAGACTTCATTGTTGTTGTTGGTTTGATTTGTGTTTATGTTGAGAATATTTTGAGTTCTTTGCTCGATGACAAGTAAATATTTAGTTTGGGGGAATTCGATAGAATAGATTTATGTTACTTTTCAGTTTTAGTTTTATTATTATTATTTATATTTATAGTTCTTTTTATGTGTAGTTGTGGTATTTTTTAGGTTGCTATATGTTTCATGGATATTTGAAAAATATTTTAAATTTATTTGAAATATTATCTTCAATCAAAAGAAAAACAATTGACAAAATTTATTTGAATGGATTGGAGAAGATTAAGGAGAATTCAAACATAATTTGTTGAAAAAAATCTTAGATATTTTGAATATGAGATTGTTTTGGCATTTTGACCATATCTCGCTACTCACATATTATATTTACGTGTTCTTGGTGGCATTGGAAAGCTTATTCAAAGTCCTACAAATATTTTTTCACAAGAAAAGTCAAATTCGAACTTTTACTATGTGATATTTTTCCTACAAGATTATATATTCTAAAGATACGGGGTTTGAAATTTAAATGAAAATATTTTGGAGCATCATCAAGTGACAAGTAAAAACATTTAGAAAAAAAAAATTCATAACTTTATCACTATAAAAGAATGGTTCAGATTATTTTACGGACTGCTCTTCTTTTTCTATGAGTTTTAATATGTTTTTTATGGTTTCATTTATAATGATGAACTAATTTTACTTTCTAGGGTTGTAATGGAGTCTCTTGAAACTATTTATTGATTTAATTGAATTTCTATGATTTCTTCTTCTATATTGTGATCTATTGAATTTATGTTTAATGCTTGATCACCATTTGCATGATTCATATATTTTTAATTCAAAATCTGAGAAGTGAGAGTTTATTATGCTATAATTGTTTTAGACACAAATTTTGATATTGGACGAGAGTACCTGTATGGTTTGTATAGCTTTAGGATTGTTGTGCTTAATGCGTGCTATATGTTTGAATTTGTCATAGAGATGTAGAAAGTTCTCATATAGGTTGAGGTCTATATATCCTAGTACGAATATAAATTGCTTTCGTTGATCCATTATCACAATAAGGAGAAGAATAATAGAAATTGTATTGATAAAATATTAGAGTGAATAGATGATGAAGTTAAATGCCTTAGTGTTACATCCATTTAATTAATAATTATTATTATTTATTTTTTGTTATTTTTATTATTTCTTGTTTTTGTTCTTGATATTCTTGAAATCTGGATTCTATTAACCAAATAGAATTTGGTAATTAATAATCAATCTATGTGGGACGATACTCTATTTTACCTCTATTATTACTTGTTTGTGATACGTACACTTGCGTAGTTATAAAATTTCACAACAACTACATCCTTCTCCATCGGTATCACTGTACACTAAGCATCCTGAAAAATCCATTTCCTACCATCTGTTTCCCAAACACCATTGTAAGAAATAAATACGAAAAAACTGGAACCTAAGATGAAAAAACAATTGTAAAAAAAATTGTCATTTTTTTTTTCAATTTTACAATAGAGGTATCCTCGAACCCTATCAAGGAGCATTGAGCACAACCATCAAGCCCTATCGAACTCCATCAAGGAGCAAAAGTATAAATTGCAAGCATAAAAACACTATCAAGTACCATCGAGCACCCATCGAGCTCAATCAAGCAACAAATAAAACAAAAACAAAAATTCTTACAATCGAGCTGAAACATCTATACTCATCGAGTACCATCGAGCACCCATCGAGCAACAAATAAAACAAAAAAATTCACCCCAATCGAGCTCCTATTGAGGTGAGACATTTTATAATCATTGAGCATCATCGTGTACCCATTGAGCTCAATCAAGCTCACTATCATGCACAAAATTTATACATCCCATCAAGCAACTATCGAGCAATAACATTACAGAAAAACACATTTCTTCTCTCTATTGTATTGCCTTTCTTCTCTATATTGTATTAAACTTGCTCAAAGAATACAACAATGATACAGAGGAGTATATATAGCCCCATACATTTATAAACAAAGGGCTATCATTGATTGAGGAATAAAGCAAATATTCCTTTTGTACAATTCCTGATTTTGTGTGAAAAAGGTAATCAAGGACACCTATTACAACTGTAAAATAACGGATACATTTATTCTAGAATCAATTTTGATCCTTATCATTTGGAGATGATGATGTGTCCATTTCATTTATTTCAACATGCTCCCTCAAACTATGTTGTGGTGAAGGAATAACAGCTAGTTTGTTTTTTAGATACTGAAAGCTGGTAATAGGTAAAGACTTGGTAAGAATATCAGCTGTTTGATCGCCCGTAGGAATGTACCTGACTTCAACTACTTTATTCAAAACTTTATCTCTGATAAAATGCACATCGATCTCGATATGTTTGGTTTTTGAGTGAAAGACTGAATTTGATGCCAATTGACGGGCACCTGAGTTATCACACCAAATGATGGCTGGTTTGTTGCACTTGATTCCAATCTCAGCAAAGAGGGACTGCAGCCATACAATTTCAGTACAAGCTTGTGCTAGAGCTCTATATTCTGCTTCAGTGCTTGACCGAGCAACCGATTTCTGTTTTTTAGAGCTCCAACTTATTAAGTTTCCTCCAAAATAAACACAGTACCCCGTCGTTGATTTTCGATCATCTAGAGAGCTTGCCCAATCTGAATCACAGTAGCTTTCAATTGCAAGATTGGGAGCTGGAGTGAAATGAATGCTGTCACCAATTGGTCCTACCAAATATCTTAAGATTTGTTTACAAGCTTGCCAATGATTTTGAGTCGGTGCTTGCAAGAATTGACTTAACTTGTTGACAAAGAAAGCTATGTTTGGTCTGCTGAAAGTGAGATATTGAAGAGCACCAATGATGCTTCTATAGAGTGTAACATGCTCAAAAGGCTTACTGTCTTGAAGTCAAAGATTTTTTATTTGGTTTATAGGAGTTGAGCACGGTTTTACTTGGAGCATATTGGTTTTATTGAGTAGATCAATAGTGTACTTGGTTTGGGACAAATGAATCCCATCAGCCCCCCTAGTTGTCTCAAAACCAAGAAAGTAGTGAACTGAACTGAGCTCCTTGAGAAAGAAAAAGCTGCTAAGTTGAGAGATAATGGAGGTGACCTGCTGAGAGTGATTTCTAGTAAGTAGAATGTCATCAACATAAACCAAAACAAAGAGAAGAGCATCACCATGTGAATAGAAAAACAGAGAGTTATCTGAGACAGAGTTTTGAAAACCAAGTTGTATAAGGGTGGTGCGAAGACGATCAAATCAGGCACGCGGTGCTTGTTTGAGGCCATACAGAGCACAATGAAGCTTGCAAACACAATCTGGATGTTGAGCATCAATATAGCCAGCAGGTTGAGTCATATAAACTTCTTCTTCAAGAGTGCCATGGAGAAGGCATTGTTAAAATCTATCTGCTGAAAGTCCCAATTAAAAATGGCAGCAAGAGAGAAAATTACACGAATTGTAGAAGGCTTGACAACCGGGCTAAATGTTTCAAAGAAATCAATCTCAGGTTGTTGCTGAAAACCTTTGGCAACAAGACGCGCTTTATGACGTTGAACAGTGCCACCTGTGTTAAACTTGAGATGAAAGACCCATTTATTATCAACTGCATTTATCTGAGATGTTGGAGGAACCAAACTCCATGTGTTATTGGTCATCAATGTAACGCCCTGGCTACCCCAGAACAGTTACGGTGAACAGTGAACCGAAAATTTGACCCGCTACCCGAGCCCTTTGGTTAAAAACGTGATCTAAGTGTTATTATCAGGTTAAGGAGAAAAAACCAGTAAAAAGGAAAGGATACATTTTATTAAGTAAATAAACTGCTCATGAGCGATTCAAAACATTTACAATACAAAAGGGTCGCTATTGATTCAAATTTACAATCCCTGCCGACCTAAGCGGCAAAAATAGGGTAAACCCCTAGTCCCTCTGAGATCTCCCTGACCATGGTGGTCAAGCGGCCAAATATGTACACAACACCACCTAAGCTCTCCACTCAAGGTTGGGTGAGCTTCTCGTTCCCTTTACCTGCACCACATAGCACCCATGAGCCAAAGCCCAGCAAGAAAACACAATAAAGCATGATATAATATCAACAATGATCATAATAATCATTCAGGACTATCAGTCCAAAATAGATAGGTGACAGTAGCAAAAGTTACAAAAGTGGGTACAGCTCCCTCTAGCCATGTGACGATAAGGTCACCAGGGCTTAACTGATAAGTGGTTCTTTCATAAGTTCGATCAGAATAGGTGTATGGTGAATGGTCACCAACATAACCTTCCTCATGACCATAGAGTCATAACCTTGGAACATCGTTCCCCAGGCATGTGACACCAGTCACCGGGGTCGTATGCCCTGGCTTTGAGTACTAGCATAGACTAGTCAAGCGCTTATAAGTTCATCGACTTTAGGGTCGGTCCAGCATTAATGTCATAGAGCAATTCAATGCTGATATCGATTAGATCTAATCTTCATTTGGCCTGGCGTTCATAACGCTCTGTCATTTCTGACTCTTGGGTCAGTTTCCTTGACTAGTCAGTGCCATAAACAAGTAATCAACATTCACTATCATTTAATATGAAATCCATGTCCACATATATCAACCAACATGCTTCGATAACAAACCATGCATGTCATATACATATACAGGGTGAAACTGTATTCATACACTGTTTTCTTACCTCTGGTTCAAGTGAAAGTTATTATAAGAACGACCCCTAAGAACAATCAATCTTTAAATTCCTTGACTGTCACCTAGTCATAACCAAAATATAGGATTCATCAATAAAAATGATAACAGAGGGTTCCCAAACCAAAACCTAGCCTCCGAGACATCAAACACTACTCAACCGGGTAATAGGTTTGACCCCGAGGCCTAAGGCTTGAATCCCCAAGCTAAAAACTCAATTCTGGCCAAAAAGACACTAAGGGCCACGACCCTCCCCAGCTGCGCCACGGCGCGCCCCTCAAACAGAGGCAGCCCTCTCTGCCAAACGCCATGGGCCACAGCGCACCACAAGCATGTCGCGGCTCAATACCCAGACCAGCCAAAAATCCATCACGCACCAGCAAACCTCCCCTGCGTTTTCCCTTGGAACCCAAGCCTTCAAACCAGCTCCAAGCCTCCTCCAAACACTCAATTTAACCTCTAAACATCACCCATAACTCACCCTCATCAAAACCCAAACTAAACATCAATCAAAACCTCCATAAATCCAAACTATCATCAACAAAACCACAAACTGAAATCTTAAACTAAAACAGAGTAAAAACCAGAAACTTATGGCTGAACTCACCTCAAATCCAAGTTTGAACCTCCTTCAATGGCTGAACCAAGTCTACAAACCCAGCCCCTTGATTTCCTAGCTTGAAACCTCACTTTGAGCTCAAAAACTCCAAAGGAGAAACGGAGGAGAATGATGCACGGGAAGGAGAAGGATAAACCCCTCTGTTTTGTTCTATATGCTTCTACAGCCAACTTAAAGGTCATATAAATCCAACCAAATGACCTAAATGCCCTTAGGTCACTTAAGGCTTCTAAAATCATTCCAAGGGTAAAATTGGTACTTTCCACTTATCCCGTTAATCATAATTAACGCTTCACAATTCTCGCTAATCTCAATATTCTCAAACATCAATAATTCATATCCCGTTACCCCATAATTCCCGGTAACGCTCTAATCATTAAAAACACCCCGAGACTCACCCCGAGCCCCGAATTTAAGCCTGTTATGACCAAACCGATAAATTATACTTAAAGATCGTCTCATGCCGAAATACTCGAACAAACCCACATTATAATGTGGCCTCACAATATATCATTGACATGCAAACAAATATTCAATTATGCCCTCAACGGGCCAAATTACCAAAACACCCCTGTAAACAAGTGTGGACCAGCATGCATGCATTTAACATCATATTATAATATAATTCTCATAAACATGCATAAATTCATTTATTGGCATAATTAAACAGTTATGGCCCTCCCGACCTACTAATCCAGCCATTAAACCATATTAGGGAATCCAGGGCATTACAATCAAGGCTTTATATTCATCATCCATGGCTTGTTTCCAGGCAGGAATAGCCAAGGCAGCAACAACACTGTCACAGGTGAAGGTGGTAAGGGCGGGAGGACGAGTGGAAGATGATAAATAGGCCATAAATGTTTTGGGTTTAAAGATGCCTGCCTTGGAATGGGTAATCATGGGATGAGAAGGAAGATGGGGAGGTGAGGGTGGTAAGGGAGAGCTAGAAGAAGTGTGTAATGGGATAGATGAGGCAGTATCTATGGGTTGGTGAACTTCAAGTGGTATAGTGGGAAAAGAAGTTGCTGACTTTGGAGATAAATGCAGATTACCTGAATAGTTTGAAGACGAAGAAGGTGTAGATGGAGATGCCACGGGGTCTGTCAAGCATGGAGACGCATCAGTAGGGAGTTTAGAGTCATCTTCAAGACCACTGGAGTAGAAGGAAGGTAACCAATGACTGTATTGAATACCAGCAGAGGGAAATTGACATGAAGAAGATGAGGAATGAGCAACTTGAAAACCAGTGGAAAAGGGAACTCATGTTCATTAAATGTAACACTTTGCGCAATATAAATTCGCCCGGAAGGATGAAGACATTTGTACCCATTATGATGAAGACTATAGCCAAGAAAGACACACTTGGCTGATTTGAAATCAAGTTTATGACGATTATAGGCTCGAAGATGAGGAAAACAGGCACACCCGAAGACTTTGAGGAAATGGAGATTTGGTTTAACTTGAAAAATAGTTTCTGTAATGCCTTGGATAGCCAAGACCGTTACACTGTGTGTTTATTAAAGTGCTAGACTTGCTAATCAAATCATTTAATTAAAATCGTGTTACTGAAACTATATGGAGCTAGGGTTAAAAGATTTTGGTCTCAAAAGCCGCATTTCTTATAGATAAACCTTTTCTGTTTACACAGAATCCCAAAAATATAACGATTAAAACCATTTACAAAGGTTCAAGATTTAAATACAGTAATTAGTCATTCTAAGGCCAAAACAGTTTGTTAGGCATTCCTTGTCCTGATCCACTCCTCGGCCATGGCGGCCGAACAGCTGACTATGTACATTCAGCCCCGCAGCTCTCCTTCTCAGGATTGGTCCAGCTTGCCTTTTCCTTTACCTGCACCACATAGCACCCGTGAGTCAAGGCCCAGCAAGAAAACACAATAACAGAGCATAAACAATCAACAGACAATCCAATATCTCATATCACAAAAACATGTTCTTTATAGTTTAAGCATTCATGATAACCAAGTATTCAACATAATAAACATATCATCTCATATCAATAATCGATCCACATATGATAACTAGGGTTAGCGCCCTAAGGCCGCACCCTTTGTTTATCCCACTGACTCCGGCCTGCTTAAACCGAGCTCAGTGAATATTAAGCTGTCCTCGGCTACCAGTGGCCAAGCCGCGCCCTGTGCGCAAATATTGTGTACGACACCCTTAGGCCGTTTATCACATGTCCCATGGTATAATACCATCACTGACATTATACAGATATCGGGAGCACTTAGTCCCATCACAAACATATAACCGAGTGTAGTTTTCTTACCTTTAAATTCGCTAGCTTCGTTCACTTTGATCCTTGAGCACGATCCCTCTTGAGCCCTAGCGCGCACCTAGTCACAACCATAGGTCAGAATCATCACCAACCCTCAAGTCCAAAACCTAACCTCAGGACCAATCCCGAGCACTCGGGAAGCCCCAATTCCACCAAACAGGGTGGTGGAATTGAACCCCGAGCCCCCAGGCAAAAACCCTTAAAAATAACTCAAAAACCCCTTTCTGGAAATAGGGTAGCACTACAGCGCTCTAAGGAGGGTGCTACAGCGCTACAAACAGAGCCCAAAAACCCTCAGAATAATTGGCCTAGCGCTACAGTGCCCAAAGGCTAGCGTTGTAGCGCTAGTCACAGAACCAGGAACACTGTATTTTCCTTCCTGTGATTTCCCCGAGCCAAACCTTACCAAAACTTTTCCAATCTTCAACCAAACCTAAAAACAAGCTTATCAACATGCTCCACTCATCCCAAGCATCCCAAATCCTCAAAACCCAATCACATGCATCCCTAATCTCAAAATTCACCATGGTTGAACCTCAAACTCAGAAACTTCAGCACAATAATCAAAACATCAGAATTTAGAGCTTAGAATTTCATACCTTCAATGGGGATTCGACCTTAAGTTAGCCTCTACACCTCCTTGGCTTACTCCTCCTCAAACCCTTGGCTTGAATTCCCTAAAGTTCCCATCAAATTTAGCTTAGGCACCTTAGTTCAAAACCAAAACCAGAAACTGAAGAAACTTCAAAGTCTTACCTTAACTGAATGGTTTGTTCTTGCTAAACCCTTGCCAATTCTTCAAGCTAGACCAAGGACTCTAGCCTCAAGCTTACTCTAGCTTCCCCTAAGTTTCTGCTCCAAAATACCTCAGGAAATGGTGGAGAAGAGCCTAAACCGACCTTTCTTTTCTTTCCCTTCTTTCTTTTTCTTTTCTTTCCTTTTCTTTCTTCAGACTTCTACTTCATTCTACAAACTCCACTAAGCATAAAGCCTCAGTTATGCCTATCCTTTACAAGCCAAATGACCACAATACCCTCCCTTAAATCCCAAGTCTTTTAATCCACCTAGGGTGTAACACCCTGGATAACCAAGACCGTTACACTGTGTGTTTGAAGTAGTGCAAGACTTGCTAATCAAGTCATTTAGTTCAAAATGTGTTCCTAATGACCAAGCAGATTAGGTTTCAAGGAATCTCGGTTATAAATGATTAAATTTTATTAAAAGCAGATGTTTAATACATGGGATCCCAAGTCAAGGTTTAAATAACGAGAATACAAAATTCTTAATTACAAGTAAGTAACCAAACCACTCTAATGGCAAAATACATGTTTTAGGTTCCTGTTCCTGAACAAACCCTCGACCGTGGTGGCCGAGCAGCTGACAATGTACACCTTGCCCCCAGAGCTCTCCAACCCATGGTCGACTTGTCTTACCTGCACCATGTAGCACCCATGAGCCGAAGCCCAGCAAGAAAACATAATAACATGACATAACAGTATTAACAGCTAGCAGTTCACAAAGCATAGTCTAATAACCACAAAATACTATTCAGTACCATCAGGCCATAAAATGCATTCAAGCAACACACTGACCAATAACCATTAATCCAGCTCCAGACACTCATTAAGTCACATACATTAATCCACAATAAACACATATCAAGCAATAATTAGGGTTAACGCCCGCAGGCTGCACCCTCTGTTTAACTCACCGCCTTTGGCTCGCTTAGGCCAACTACAGTGACATGCCCACTGACTCTGGCCAGCTTAACCGAGCTCAGTGCATAATAAGCTGTCCTCGGATACTAGTGTCTGAGCCGCGCCCTATGCACAAGTGTGGATTTCGGCACCCTTAGGCCGTTACCACATGTCCCCGTGGCATAATACCACCTTATGACATTTATACGATTATAGGGAACTCTTAGTCCCAACACATTCACATGGTTTATTATGATCACATAACAATACATTCAAATATAGGGAACACTTAGTCCCATCCTACCCACATACATAGGTGCAGTTTTCTTACCTTTAGTCTGTGCGGTTATAGAATTACGAACAACGCCTCTCAAGCACGATTTGTTCCCGAGCCTAAGCCTTTATTACCTAGCCACAACCAAAGTATAGGGTTTCATAAATACTCACATATAGGTTCCAATTATAAAACTAACTCCCGGGATATCAAATTCCACCAAGCACGGTGGTGAAGCCTAACCCGAGCACACAAGACCACTCTCCCATGCTTAAAACCCTCAAAATCTCAAGTGTGCAACCAAGGGCTGAGGCCCCCAAAGCCTAGTCGCGGCCCTTCCCCAAAACAGAACCTACTCCCACGCTGAACCACACACGCGCCACGTCCCTTGCCTTGGGCGCCGCGACACGCCCCCTTGGCCGAGCCTCCTTGGCTTCTTTGCAAGCTAGGGCCGCAGCGCTCTAGAATAGAGCCGCGGCCCTCCCCTTCAAACCCAGATTTTACACCATTTCAGAGCTCAAAACCTCACTTTAAACCATCCCAAAACTCCCCAACTCTTAACCAATTAATTCCCAACCTCTTTAGCATGATCTAAACAACATAACTCCCAAGAAAACACAGCCTAACACACTCCAATCTCTTCCTTTCAATTTTTGAAACCCAAGTGCTAAAACACACACAAACCAGCCATCAAACTCAATGAAAAACCTCTAAACCAGAAGTAGAGTCTCACCTTTGCTGTAGAATCACTTCACCAAGCTATAGCCAAGCTAGGTCCCCAAGTTCCCTTCTTTAATTCTGCCTTAAAACACCAAAGCTATACTGGTTTCAACACTTAACCAAAATCCAGCTAAAGCACAGAATTCAACCACAGAAAAGATGTTTAGAAGCTTACCTTAATCCCTGTTCTAGTCTTGATAAATCCCTGAGCTACACCTTCAATTCCTCACCTCAAATCTCAGAATTCCAGCTTGCTTGTCCCCTAAGTTTTCTGTGCTTTTCTCTCCTTAGTTTCCCTTGAACATGTAAGTGAGCTGGGACAAAATACTTAGTCGGTTTGTGTTTTTTCTAAAGGCTTCCTTAAGTCTAACTTATCTGTTAAGTTAATCCCGAGGCTCGGGGTGCCGGAACCGTCCCCGAGGCCAAAATGGTAAAATCCCCCAATATTCCCGCCTAGACATCCTAACCTCAAATATATCTCCATATATTTATTTCCGTGTCCCGATAACCCAAATTACTATCCGCTATCTAAGAGTATCCCCGACTTCTCCAAAGTCTTATCTTAAACCCTCATTGTGACTTTTCCCACTATCTGGCCCTAGAATCGTCTTGAGTCGTGCTCAGCGAACCTGTCCACATAATAATGTGGTTCTCACGCATAAATCACATGTCATACTACCACATAATATAACCAATTATCATATAAACATTATTAGACATATATATTTATCAGCCTACCCA
Source organism: Humulus lupulus (assembly GCF_963169125.1). Taxonomy (NCBI): domain Eukaryota; kingdom Viridiplantae; phylum Streptophyta; class Magnoliopsida; order Rosales; family Cannabaceae; genus Humulus; species Humulus lupulus. The sequence continues at coordinate 150,424,640 of NC_084797.1, read as the reverse complement.
CATAATAATGTGGTCTCAACAATTTATCACACACATTCACATTTATGCCCTAACAGGCCAAGATTACCATTATGCCCTTACCAGCCAAACAGGGCATGCATACTTATTCAATACCCATTTCACGCTTTCTTACCATTAATTCTCTCAACCCCCAATTATGCCTTCCCGGCACACTAATCAAGGCTCTTAAGCCTTATTAGTAATTTTGGGTCGTTACATAGGGCATTTTGGTCATTTCACCCGATTCCCGCTAATTCCTCGAGTGTCTCTAATATTTTTCGCTTACTTCCCAATACCTAATTAATCACCAATTATATTTCTCAATCTCAAAATTAACCCCAATATATTCTCTAAATTCCCATTTACACCCCCAGGCTCGCCCCGAGCCGGGTATAAATCCTCGCCGTGACTTTTTCGCTAACCTGCTCACTAGGATCGTCTCGAATCACAGATCACAAATATATCCACACAATAATGTGGTCTCAACAATTATCACAAATATATATACAGTTATGCCCTCAACGAGCCAAAATTATAATTATGCCCTTTCTAACCTAATCAAGGCCTACAAGCATACTAATACACATACTCATGCATATCAGATATTCAAGTAGTCATATAACACACTTTTAATCATTAAATCACATATATTCCAATTATGCCCTCCCGGCACACTAATCAAGGCCCTTAAGCCCTATTAGTACATTTGGGTCGTTACAGTTTCGATGGGTGATTTGTGATTAAGTGTAGGTGTGGATAGATGATTGATTAGAAAAGTGGTTGTACTAAATGATTCCCACCAATATTGAAGAGGAAGGGAGGCTTGAGTGAGGAGTGTGAGACCCATTTCAACAATATGACGATGCTTTCGCTCGGATTTACCATTTTGAGGGTGAGTGTAAGGACATGGGTGTTGGAAATGGACGCCTATGGAACTAAGGAAAGGAGAAAGACTTCTATATTCACCCCCCCCCCCCCCAATCTGATTGTAATGCCTTGATTTTGGTTTCAAATTTTTGAAATTCTATGAAGGTGTTCTTGACTTCATTTTTTAGTTTCAGAGGAAAAATCCAAGTAAAATTACTGTAATCATCGATGAAGTGGACATAATAACGATAACCATCCTTGGATAGAAGAGGGGCTACCCCCGAAACATCAAAGTGAATTAATTCTAATGGCTTGGATGATTTGGTATTGGAAGGAGCATAATGCTTGTGCTTTGATTTACCAATGTGATAGGCATCACAAAACTGAAAAGAAGAAAGAGAGACTTTTTCATTAGCTAGCATGATTTTTATTACATTAGTATTGGGATGACCAAGCCGTGAGTGCCACAAGTTGGCATCAAATTTTGACTCAATTAGTAAAGACTCGCCACTAGGGACTGTAGTGGATACATTTGATTTAATTAAATTGAAAGATGACACTGAATTAGGGCTAGATGAAGCAACCGAGACACAATGACTGGAAGGTGAAACAGAGGCATGATTTGAAGATGATTGTGTAATCAAAAACGGATAAAGACCCTTGCTATGCACTCCCCAAAGCAGCACCTTATTCGTGTTCAGATCCTTCACAAGACAATAATCAGCATGAAACTCAACAAAGACAGCATTATCACGGGTTAGTTGAGAAATGGATAACAAATTTTTGGTAATTTGAGGAACACAAAGTATATTTTTAAGATGCAAAGCATTAGAAGAATGAGGTGTAAATAAATCACTGCTGCCAGCTTTTGTAACAGGTAGAGTTTGGCCATTACCAATGACCAACTGTGTTATACCTTTTAGGTCAGATTTCTGTTGTAAGTTGGAAGCATCTGTTGTAATATGATTTGTGGCTCCACTATCAATATATCAGGCACTCTCATGTGAAGAAGTTGTGGAGGAAAGGAAGGCCTGGTGGCCATTACCTGAGGCATTCGAATTGGCATTGGAGTGATTGTTGGACGATGAACTACTTGGAGCCTGAAATGAGATGCGAAACGATGGTAACATTTCAATGCAGCGTGACCTGGACGGGAGTACAACTGACATATGAGGTGACTTCCACTCCGACCTCCACAACCATGGCCACAATTAGAGAAACCATGCCCTGAAAAAGAATGAGCAGAGGGAAAAGAGGAGCCAGAATGGTTGAGAGTTTTCTTCATTTGAGTGGCAAAATGAGCGCTAGCAGTGGTGTGATCAAGAGGTGTATTCAATTGGTCCAATCACATTTCTTGGCTCTACAACATATATTGAACTTCCTGAAAGGTGAGCTTGTCATGCCTGGAAGTGAGATTAACAACAACTGATTCATAGTCATGACCCAAACCACCAAGTATATAAAGAATAAGGTCCTCATATGAAATTAGTTGACCTGCAGCAGACAAACTATCAACAATATTTCGCATTTTAAGCATGTAATCATGGATGGATAGATTTCCCTTTTTGAGAGATTGAAGCTGGAATCAGAGTTGGAGAGTGCGAGCCTTAGAACTGGTGGTGAAGAGTATCTAAAGAGTATTCCACAGTTCCATGGAGGTTTGACATTGGACGATATGTCCAAACATGGATTCAAAAATGAAATTCATGAGCCAACTGAGGATGGCTTGATCAATATGAATCCAAACAGTGTAACCGATATTAACTTGACCAGACTCGCTGGGAATTGTACCACCGATTGTGTTATCGACGAACTGAGAGGGACACGGTTTAGTGCCCAAAATATATCTGTCAAGTTCATGAGCTCTGAGAGCGGGAAGAACTTGCGATTTCTAAAAGTTATAGTTGGTGCGATCTAGTTTAAGGGTCAACGGAGCAAGGTGAGAAGAAGGGAAGAAGTCAGGGGCTTTGTAACGCCCTACTTCCTTAGAGCCATTACCAAGTGAGTTTTAAAAAAAACTTTGTGCAATTAACTCGCTAACCGAGGTTTTTAAAACAAAAGTGTGACTAAGCAAAAGTTAAGGCTGTAATCTTTTGAAAATACTTTACTTCATTGAAAACTTCAAGTATCTATTATTTGGGATCCCAAAATAAGGTTTGTAAAATGTTTTACAACTTAAAATAAGTTTACAGTTGATTGACTATCAAATTATAGGTTAATACAACCATTTAGAAAATGCCCCCAACCAAAGCAGTCGGGCAGGCCAAACATGTACGCACCGCTTCATGCTCTCCATACTCATGGCTGGTTAACTATATATCTTTGCCCTTACCTGCAACACAGAGCACCCGTGAGCCGAAGCCCAGTAAGAAAACTCAAACAACACATATCATATGCATATTATATAATCAATCTATCAGATAATCCAAGTAGTCCATTAGACTAAAAAAACACTCCACGTGCTAGGTGTTACTCCCAGCCCCGCTGCCGTTCGCGGCTCCCTTGCCGTTCTCGGCTCATTTTCCGTTCTCGGCACCTTTGCCGTTCTCGGCTCATTTTCCGTTCTCGACACCTTTGCCGCTCTCGGCTCATTTTTCGTTCTCGACACCTTTGCCGCTCTCGGCTCATTTGCCGTTCTCGGCACCTTTGCCGTTCTCGGCTCCTTTTCCGTTCTCGGCACCTTTGCCGTTCTCGCTACTATAATCACATATAGTATAATTCAAATAACATTCAAACATATAACAATTCAATCAAAACTATACCATAATCATGCAATACAATTTAGGGCCATGCCCTGCATTAACACTATGGGTCCATGCCCTGTCCTACGGGTGCTACAGTTTTCTTACCTGTATCCCGAGCTTCACAGTGCACCAAAGTCACGAGCACGGTCCTCTAGCACGAGCCTCTCCGAAACCCTAGTCACAACACATATAAAACACTCTTTAATACTAACCAATTCCAAAACCACTTTCCGGGACCAATCCCGTACTCTCGGGACCTCCAAATTCCTAAAACAATGCATCGGAAACATCCCCCGAGCCCTCGGAACAAATGCCCAAAATTGCAAAATTTCCCATCCTGAAAATAGCCTAGCGCCGTGGCGCTATCCATGAGGGCCGCGGCGCCCAGAGAAGTCAGAAAGTCCCCCTGACTGGAAACAGCCTCGCGCCGCGGCGCCCAAGAACAGGGCCGCGGCGCTCCTTTGCGAACCCAGAAATTTGGGTTTTTCCTCTGCATTTCCCCGAGCCAATACCCCTCCAAATCATCCCAAACAAATACTTAAACCCCAAGATCAATTTAAAACCTCAAATGAACCACCTAACAACCCATAAACACTAGCATCAAGATCAAACACACAATCACACCCAAAAATCCACCCTTTGATTTCTAATTTCAGCAAACTCAACACAAGACTTGAAAACTTAACTCATGCCTCAATTTCTCAAACCAAAACAGAAACAAGCCTTAAATTTACATAGAATCCTTACCTCAAGTGGAGAATCCACCCTTTAAGCTTCTTTGATTCTTCTCCTAACTCCCACTTCAGCCTCTTCTACTCTTCTTCTTCTTGCCCTAGCTTTTCATCTAGCTTTTCTTCTCTCTATTTTTTAACAAAACCATAATATGACTAAGCCTAAACCGTGTACCCCAATATCCCAGCTGAAATTTGTCTAAACCCCCTGCCAAATGACCATTTTACCCCTCCTAATAATCCTTTCCTAACTAAACCTTCAAGGGCACTCTAGTCCTTTCACTTCTATTTCAATTCTACCATTTTCCATCTAAACTTGTTACTCACAGCAGTTACAAATGGTTACCCAGGTTACTCAATCACCAATAACTATAACCACTAGTTCTCAACTCAACTCACAAAATTCCCCAAAATACCCCTAGGCTGCTCCTCAGCCGAGTATAAAATCCATTTGTGACCTTTTAAGTTAACTAGCTCTCTAGGACCGTCTCAGCACGTGCATCACAATAATAACACCACACTCACGTGGTACAAATCACATAATACAATTATCACATATATGCCCTCAGCGGGCTAAAATTGCCAATTTACCCTTATCATACAAACAGGGTCCACATGCATATTTATTTCACCTAAACATGCATACTAACCACATATTCATTAAATTCACATAAATTAATGCAGTATAACAATTATTGCCCTCCAGGCACACTAATCAAGGCTCCAAGCCTTACTAGCAAATTTAGGTCGTTACAGGCTTGACTGAGCGTAGGTTGAGCAAAAGGGAAAGTTGTGGTAGAGGTAGGAAGTGGAACGAGCACAGCTGCTCTAGGTATGGTGGAAACAGAGGAAAGGGGAATGGAAACAGTGGGATTTACAGCCCTGGGATTTGTGGCTGAAGACTGCTCATCAGACTCTTGAGAGGTTGCCATTGACGTGAGTCGGCGGCTCTGATACCAAGCTAAAAGGTTAAATAAAAGATACAGAATATAGTGTAATGCCTTTCTTCTCTATATTGTATTAAATTTTCTCAAAGAATACAATAGTGACACAGAGGAATATATATAGCCCCATACAGTTATAAACAAAGGGCTATCATTGGTTGAGGAATAAAGCAAATATTCCTTTTGTACAATTCTTGATTTTATGTGAATAAGGTAATCAAGGATACCTATTACAGCTGTAAAATAATGGATACATTTCTTCTAGAATCAATATTTATCCTTATCATTTGGAGATGATGATGTGTCCATTTCATTTATTTCAACAAGCAACAACATTACAGAAATGCGAAAAAATCCAGAAAACTGGAAATGAAAAAAATCACAAAAAAACTAAGAAATCACACCAAGGTATACACAGATCTGTTTAAAATAGTCAAATAAATGTAAAGAAAGAACTCCTGTCACTATATTTGAGAACAATGTTCTTACCCATGGGTTTTCTCCTCCAATATCCCTATGTTGCCTTTGATATTAGGATCTTCAAAACAAGAATGCAAAAGCTTCGAATGATTTTGCAAAAAAATGTGATTGTGATTGTGGTATTCTTGTGGTTGTCGTGGGTTTGGGTGAGGGAGAGTGAGATTACCGTGAGAGACGGGATGTGAATACCATAATGAATAAGGGTATTTTTCGAAAAACAATGAAAGAAATGCATAAAATTAGGATGTGAATAGTAGGTAGGATTTTTTTTTTAATTATGAGTCTCCACTAAGCATAGAAACTCAAATTTCCCATTGTAAATAGATGGGGAAACCTGTATATTTAATCAAGTATTTATTTTGTATTGATTCTCTATAGTATATTATATTTTTAATGATTTTCGTTTTTCTCAATAATTTCTTTCATTTATAATATCAAATATTTTTTATAGTTGAAATTATTAAAGCTTGATTTTATATTTTGCTAAAAATAATATTCTTTGATCATTTGTTGTTCATTAAATTGTTTCATATTTAATACTTAGAAGTTGCAATTTTGAAACGAATGAAAATTTACTTTGGAAAAATAGTTAGATTGGTTTCTAATTATGAGAGTCAATATATTAATAAATCTTATTATTTATATATAGGTGGATTTTGAAATCTTAATAACTCCTCGGCAAACTATTAAATTATTATTTTTAGTTTGTTTTTTTTTATTTTTTAAATATTTTATTTTGATACTAAAAACCTCACATTATTGGAACTAGGTTAGAACTAAATTGATTTAGGTTAAAGAAGTTTTTCTTGAAATTTTACGGAGTTCGTTTGGGTTCAACCTCATGCTAACGCAGTCGTAATACTCAATTAAAAATTCGTGTGCTTGCTAGTTGATAAATATTAAAATGTTTCCCTTTTTGTTCCAACACAAAACTTGATTTTATTTTTTAAGAGAAAATCAATGCAAAATCAATATAACACCAATGCATGATCAATGCATTTCGATGCAAAAATTTGGCATGTGGTTAAAAAATTTTGAAGAGGCATAATTTTTTACTCATTTTTTTCTTCTAATAACTTGGGGTTTTTTTTTTTTTTTTGAGTTCTAACTTTTGGATTGCGAAGACCCCTTTCTTAAATATGTCAATAAGTAGAATGATTTAGAGCTTTTAGCATAAATAGTGGTTATTTTTTCTCAGGTGATATTTCATTTGATATAGGTGTTGGTGCTTATGGTCTGTGATTTTATAAGAACTTGAGCTAGTAAAAACAATAATCTGCCTATGGATTAGTTCTGCCTGCCCATTTCCAAATTTGGTAAAGTCTGTTACTTGGGAATTTTAGGTACCATGAGAGATATCAAAGTGAAAGGAACTTCTAGGTTGTGTCCTACTACTGTATCTGATGGAGAATCTCATGTGCCACAATCTGAGTTAATCATGGACAGTCATACATCATCCCTTGGTGTGAAACTAACTCTTGAAATAGAAAATAAGTTTGTCCATCGCGTTTATGATGCCATAGCACCCCATTCTAGCTCCCCCCAATATGTCAAGTGGCCAAAAGTTGCTGCCTTTTTGTCATCCTTGGCCTCTGGATCTCTTAACTTGGATGTTGGATGTGGCAATGGGAAGTGGTTGGGATTGAATCTTGAATGTTTCTAACTAGGATGTGATATAAGCTATCCCCTTATAAAGATATGTTCAAATAGAGGGAGTGAAGTTTTGGCGGGAGATGCTGTAAATCTTCCATACAAGTCTGGTTTTGGTGATTCTGCAATCTCCATAGTTGTGTTACATCATCGAAGTACAGAGTGTAAGAAGAAGAAAGCAAATGAAGAACTTGTCTGAGATGTGAAAAAGGGTGGTCTAGTTCTGATAATGGCATGGGCTGCATAGTAAGAGGATAGATCATTGCTTGCTAAATTGACTCCACTTAACCAAAAGTATGTGGCACAATGGATAATTTTTCAAGTCCTTGCGATTGTAGAGTTCTAGTTGTTAGTAGAATTAGTTGTACAATTAGCTTTCTATTACATTGTAGAGTTCTAGCTGTTAGTACAATTAGCTTTCTGTTAGTAGAATTAGTTGTACAATTAGTTGTTAGTAGAATGGTTTGGGCTGCATAGTAAGAGGATAGATCATTGCTTGCTAAATTGACTCCACTGTACCAAAAGTATGTAGAGTTCTAGCTGTTAGTACAATTAGTTGTACAATTAGCTTTCTAGTTGCGATTGTAGAGTTCTTGCGATTTTGGAAGTCCTTGCGATTGTAGAGTTATAGCTATTAGTAGAATTAGTTGCACAATTAGCTTTCTATTAGGCTTAGCTCACTATATATACTGTTGTAACTTATTCTTCGTTCAAATGAGAATCGGAGCATTACATTCATTTTCCTTGTTTCATAATACTTCATCCTTCAAATTGGAAAGTATTATTGAAACTGAGAGGAATTTACGACAAGTAAAAGATTCCAAGGAAATAACTTCTCAAAGTGAATATGATTATGTAGCTTCTGATGATGCAAGAAATATCAATAATTGACCATCTTTAAGTGTTCCTATTAGCATATTTGTCCTTGTGGTTTTGTCCTTCACATAACAAACATTGGAGTGAAACGCAAAAAATATATTATTGTCAGCAGCGGCGAGTTTAAATATACTAACAAGACTTGTAACAATTTTACGAACACATAGGACATTCTTTAGATGTAAGTTAAGAGTGTGGATGACTAGTAGTCAAGGAAGATTGTCCAAATTGAGAAATATTTAGACCCTTACTATTGCCTATGGCTAGTTCTTCTTTTCTACCATAGTCAGTATGAAGACTAAGTTTGTCAAGTTCAAGAATGTTGTAGTTTGAGGCCACCATTGTCTGCTTGCTAGTTAGGGTCTATGACACATTCAAATGTGGCAATGTAAGCACTAGGATTTGTGTTGTTGTTGGTAATGGGAGCTACTCTATGGTTTGCGCTCGAGTTGGTGATCGTAGTTTGAGTACTTTTATCACTCTTGTACCAGTAGTTGGGTGCTGTGTCGCTGGATTTAATGCAAATCTGGCAAACGGCCTTGTTTCGTAAGTTAGATTTTCCTCCATAGCATCTGTCACAGTTCCCACGACCGCGACCTCTTATGCCAAAGTTCTTTATAGGAAAATTTACATCTTATGTGCTTTTTGCATTTTAATTCCAACAATCACATAAGATATTTTATTTACATAAATATCATGCAAAGTCATAAAAAAATACTGAATTTATAATATAATATATTTGAAATGAAAAAGTTCACAAAATTCCAATTTTTTCAGGTTTTTAAATAAATGTAATATTTTGGTTGTTTACGATACCAATACGATACTGATTGATTACATTTTCATAAAAAAAAACTTCATTTTTAGATCATTTTATTTAAAGTGTATTAAAACTTTTCATTTAAAAGTTACTATGTAGTATACTAAAAGTAAACTTTTCTAATAGGTTATGTGGTAACTTGTTATACTTTATTATAACTCATTAGTTTTTCAAATAAGCTTGAAAGTAACATAAAAGTATGGTAAACAATAAGACAGTATAATATAACCAAAAAATGACTATTTGGTATCTTAAGATAACAATTTTTCTACAAATAAGTTTTGGAGGTAACCAAAGTATATATGATATAATATGGTCTAAAAATTAAGCTTTTTATAAAATAAAAAAGTAACCAAACAGAATCTTATCAGCATCGTAAGTAACCAAAATGTTACTTTTGAAAACTTAGAAAAATGAAAATTTCGGGATTGTGTGAACTTTTCCTTTAAAGGTATATTATTTTTGAAATGTAAACCAAAATATTAATATTTAAATATTTAATATTATAAAATTAATTGTAAAACTACAATATTTTTCATATCCAATAGAATGTCAAATAGTATTAAATTTATCTCATCCTGCCAATTACATATAACGTTGTTAATTATGAGACAAGCATTGGGAGGAAGTAGATGGGAAGATGTTTGTGAAGAAGAAGAAGAAGATGAAGTTAAAAAAAAAAAAAAAAAGTTTATTTTGTATAATAAAAAAAGGTTAGTAGCGTTGACGCAGATTTTCGTCAACTAAAATATAAGTAATTAAACGATTAAAAAGATGAATATAGTTTTTTACGTGGTTCAGTAGTTAAAATCTTCCTATGTCCACGAATCATTTTTATTGATATGTTCTGTGTTAAAGCTAAGGGTCAATTTCACAAAGTTTTTCTTATACAAGAATTTGCGCGTGAAAAAATAAATGATCATAAATAGTCTATTTATAGGGTTGGCCTCCGATCTCCTCCCCCGATTTTAGAGGGAAGTTACATGATATTTTATCTAAATTTGAATTACAAACTAACAATATCATCACAAATATCTAATCAGTTTCCAATAAAAGTGAAAATATTTATTCAAATACAGATATTTTGATGTTACATCGCTTTTAACATGTTTTCCAACTAACTCATAGGTTGGTACCCCTTCGACCAGAAGCATTGAATTCCTTTCAAGTCAATCCTCTTGTCTTTTAGGGAAAGTTCTTCGCTAGTTCTCCAAGCCCATTTCACATATTTCTCGAGCTAATCATTATTCATCTCAAAAATAAAGTATAACAAGTTGTTTATGTATATGTTTTTATTTTTTATTTATTAGAACTATTTTTTAAAACTTATTTTGGTTATTTTTTATATTTTAAAATATACTTTTAACTAATTTTTTCTAATTTGAAATTAATTTTTTTTTAAAAACAAAAACTATTTTTTGAACCATAGAGCGGGTGACACATGATGTTCTAGTCACTACTTAACAGAATTGCAAACCTAGTAGTGAATTAATCACGCTTTTCTAACATTTGGGTATTTTGTCGTCAAAAATAAAAATTGGATATATATCCTACAATAAAATTACTTATATTAGTGTGTGATACACAGTACCACAAATGCCCAATAAAGATGCTAAAAAGAACTAGACAAATCTATTTCCCTTTTCTTTTCTTTTACTCCTATATTCTCATATTGGTAGAAAATATTAGAATTTCCATAAAATTGATTTTTACACAAAAATTCCATAAAAATTGTAAATTCTCATAATTAAAAAACAATAACTATTGGGAGTTATTTACACCCTACAAATATATAAATACACCCAAACTAATTATACCTCATTTCATAAATAAATAAAAAGTAAATTTATTCATATTTTCACCCCATGTATTTCCTATACTTGGTCTTGAAATTTATACTTATTTTTTTTTGCACATTATTTATTAAAATTAGAAAATAAAAAAAATTAAATAACAAATTAGATAATTTTTAATACAAATAAATAATTAAAGAAAAAAATAAAAATTTAATACAATCTCAAAAATAAATTTATGAAAAATTATTATTTAAGAAAAAATAGAATACGCTTACCTTCGTAGTAACAAAATTTTGTTGCATAATGTTTAGAAATTAAAAAGACTCAATTTAAATAAAAATATGTATATTTTTAATTTTATTAGATATGAGAGCATACTAAGTGTAATAATTTTGTTATCCAAAAAATTGGCATTGATGATGTGGCAAGTGATCCCTGGACACGTGGCTGACATCTGGAGGAACTCTGCTAGTGTATCGACCAAAAGATACATCATAGGCAGGAGGCGGCCCAGTCCTCCCTGCGACCAGTCTGGTCGATGGTTCCGCATACAACATAATGTTACAATAAAGATCTTTGTAAATCCCGAAATTAACTCACACAATCTCCTGGGTATCCGATTATTTAGGAGAGAATATCTGTAACAATCTCGTGTAATCCCCCTTGAGCCTATAAATAGAAAAAGATAGCTCAAGGAAGGGACTTTTTTTTGGCTTTGGAATTATTTGTGACTAGAGTAATTCTATCTAAGATATTGTATTGTTTTTCAGAGGTCAGTGAAACTCATTGAACCCTAGTTCTTTGATCACCCATTTGATTCTCATATCAATAACAATCTAAGTGGACGTAGGTTATTACCATATCCTGGGGCCGAACCACTATAAAATATCGTATTCTTATTATTTTTGTCATTACGTTCTTTTCAACACATTCATTCACATCAAGCATATTCTGACTCCGTGTCAGTTGACCAAAATCTGGGTCAACAAATTTTAAAAATTTACTTAAAAAAATTTAAATGTACATTTTAGTCTATGTAAATATGTAATCATTTATACTTACAAAGTATATACAGTTGTAACCTCTATTTTTATTATAAAAAAATAATTGCTTCCAACTTATGTCACTTATAAATAAGAATAATCTCTAAATTATAATAAGTTATAAGAAAAATTTAAGTCTCATATTAAAAAAAAATATACATCTATATATTTTTATATAAAAAAAATGTATAGATAACATGAATTCTTAGTTTTAAAGGTGTTTTATGTTAACTTTAACATAATATTCTAAATATTTAACGGAATACACATTTAAAACTAATTAAAAATAGATATTTATTAATTATATTAATATAAATTTAAATATTATAAAATATCATTATTATAATAGTATGAGATTAAATGTACATAAATATGTGGTAACAACTTTGAAGAATAAATCAATGTGCCAAGCAACTTTACATAAATATTTTTTTTATATAATAGTTAATTATTAAGGATTTTTTACTTTTATTGTTGTTAAAGTTGATAATTTTTTGTGTAAAAATTTATTTTGTATCATTACCTCTATTTAATTATAACTTCTCAATTAGAATACAATTAATTCGGTCTCAAAGTTATTCTCATATAGATATTTTACTGTATATGTAATAATTTCCTTAATAATAATGTCATAATTTTTTTTTATAAAAAGGGTCTATTCATACAATTATGGGTATAAATACAACTAGGAATGACAATGGGTAGAGTATGGATATGGTATGCTTATTCAACGACCCTACCCTATAAAAAATATTTTACCCATACCCTACCCTATTACCCTATAAATTTTTGCGGGTAGGGTACGAGTATTATCCTAACAAATATAGGGTACTCATAGCCAACCCTACACTAATAAAATTAAAAATTAAAAAAATATATTAAAAAATAAATATATTGTACTTATAAAATTAAATGAAATATAACATGATTAAGCATTAAAAATAGTAATTACTAATAAGTCATTATTATAATATAATGTGTTAAAGATCCTAAATACTAGGATATATTATATTTATATTTAGAATATGTACATAGATATTAATTGATTTTATAATTTTAAATCATTAAGTATTCAATTTTTAGTGTATAAATTATAATTGAAAAGAAATATTAACTATTTGTAATATATATTATATAACATGTATTTATATTTCTAAGATATACTACATATCTTTTAATTTAGGGAATTTCCCCTCTATATGATAATTTAAAAAAAAAATTATACTTTTACGGTTATTTTTATTTTGTTCCACTTTTATATTTTGATTTCTTTTATTTTTACATTAAAATAGAATATTTATTTTCATTTTTACGGTCTTAACTATTTTCCTTTGTTTCTGTATTTTTTTCACGCTCAATTTTTTACTGGTTTTAAACACTTCATCGTTCTCTCTTCTCTCCTTTTTCACATTTGCTGGGCAAGCTTGCAACTACATAGCGCACAACCACCATCATGACCACCCCCCTCTCTCTCTTCTTTTCTCTTCGACAATCACCACCATGACCCCTCCGCTGACTTTTCAAACCGTTTCCTCGGCAAGGTTGCAACCACATAGATTTCAACCCTCTATTTCTTCTTTTCTCTTCGGCAACCACCACCGCGATCCGTCGAATTTTGAGAATGTCGCATCCCAAGTAGTGCGTCTCCTCATGGCTTTGGTGTCCCTGAGTTACTCTCCAAGCTACTCTTTATGGCTTCTATTTTTGTGAGTTGTTTTCATGCCCATGCTTTACTCTCCAAAAAATATTACACTCCTAATGACTTTATGGTTCTAGTATGCCAATTTGTTTGCTATTGTGGGCCACTAGATGTTCGTTGAATTGTCTCACTGGATAGGATTATGTGTTTGAGTTCTTTTGGGCACAATTAGTTTTTGCATAGTATTTTTGTATGATCATCAACCAAAGCCTTAACTTGTTGATTTGAGTCCTTAATATCAGCAACTCATCTGTTGGTACTCTATTTCTCTACACAACTGATTTTATTGGAGGCATAATAAAGCTATGATCCTCACTATCATGAAAATTTTCAAGTTCAGTTTTGGGGTTTGATTTGGACATGGGATTTGGGAGTCAGATGGGACATTTAAGTTGATTTATAACATGTCCATCAAAAAGAAGAAAATGGTTGGTAGTATTTTGGCTTAATTAGCTAGATGACAGGGAACATTGACTTTATATATATACATATATTGTTACATAGCATATATTTGATTATCATTATAAGAAGGGAAATGATAAAGGTGTATTTAGAATGATTGTTTAGTTTATACAAATGATACCAACTAAATACATATAAAATATCACAATGGTAATGCTTACCAGAAAAAACATGTGAATTCTCATCAGTTATGGGATAGATAATTTACCAAAAACAACTTTAAATAATGTCAAAAAGATTATTATGCAACATTAGTTTAGATCAGTCCATAGCTTTGATTAATTTGCCACCTTTTAGTGATTGGTCTTAGTTTAAAAGTAGGACTATATCTTTTTTGTACTTGTTTGACACGTTGAAGAAGCTTTTTTTTTTTTTTTTTTTGTTAGTCAACAACCTTATAGTATGAAGACACCATCGCAAGAAACAAATTTGGCAAAAAAAATCATGAATATGACTAGAGTAGCCATAGTTATTTTTTACACTTGCATCTATTTCTTCTTATTTTCCTGCCACCTTTTGGTTTGTATCAATTGCTGACTTTGTAAATGAGTTTTTGGTGCTATGTGATATAGAGTTCATAGTAGTATTAGTGGGCATATCAGTATGCATAATTGCACAATCTTAAGCTCAAAGTAGTCATGTTGAGGAACTCTTCAAGAAGACCTGATAGTCATTATATTGTTTTTAAAAAGTACTTGTACATGTAAGTTTTGTACTCTGTATATTTTGCTTCTCTGATCATAAATCATGATTTAATGTATATTATTATTGGTTTTAGGAATAATTTTAGGGTATGTTGTTTTTCAGATTAATTTGACTTATGTTTCTTTTTTTCGTGCAAAGATAGTGCGGTATACATGTTCTCATTTGCTGAGTATTTTGTTGGCGAGAAGGAGATTCCGATAACTGATTTTGATGTCGAATGTCGTAGATTTAAGCTTGCTTGTTATTTAATATACTCATATTATGTAGACGATCTAGGGTAAAGGAAATTATGAGATAGATAATTGAGTACATGATTAATTAGTTTTTTTTGGGTCATTTTAACTTAAACTCTTTATCTAGTGCAACCCAAATTCATGTGTTAAATACAAGACCAATACTACATCTTGCAACCCAATGCAACTAAAGCAATTTTTTTCTTTAAAAAAAATATTTTTTAAACAATTTGCTATGCAAATAACACAATTTAAAAAATTTCATTTCCAAATTAGGGTTGCAGATGTTACAACATACTGATGTGCCAAAGTGGTCGAAGATATTGCCAAAGAGGTTGTTCCTGATGTTCCAAAGGTTGCAAACATTGCAGCAACACATATTGTACCTCATGCAACCCTACAACCCACCCACTGCAACCTCATATGCAAGCCCAATAAATCTAAAACAACCTCAAATTGAAGCCCTTGCAACTCAATGCAACCATGATAACTTAAAAACTCATTGGGGGAATTTCGTTCTAATGCAACTTATGCAACATCAAATGCAAGCCTAATGCAACTCCATGCAATCCAATAAAATAAATTTTAAGAACTCATTTTCAAATTTTAGTTTAATTAAGCAAATATTGCAACATCATTATGTAACATAATGCAATTTCAAATACAAATTATAGCATGCAACCTACTGCAACATCAAATGCAATGAAATCAACTTAAGCAACATCATTACGCAACTTAATCATCTTTATGCAACTCATGCAATCCAGTGCAACCCCAAACGCAAGCTCATGCAACCCCAAATAACCCACTACAACCTCAAATGAAAGCTTACGCAACTGAATGCAACCCCAAGCAACCCATTACAATATCAAATGCAAACCCAATAAAAACCTCATGCAACATAAAGTAACTTTAAAAATTCATTTGCAAATTTGTCTTTATGCAACTCATGCAATCCATAGAAACCTTAAATGCAAGTCTAATGCAACCTAAAGCAACCTACTGCAAACATCATTATGCAACATAATGCAATTTCAAATGCAAACTACAATATGCAACCCGCAGCAACCTCAAATGCAATGAAATAAACTTAAGCAACATCATTACACAACTTAATCATCCTTATGCAATTCATGAAATCTAGTGCAACCTCAAACGCAAGCTCATGCAACCCCAAGTAACTCACTACAACCTCAAATAAAAGCCTATTCAACTGAATGCAACCCCAAGCAACCCATTACAACCTCAAATGCAAGCCCAATAAAAACCTCATGCAACCTAATGCAACTTAAAGTAACTTTAAAAAGTCATTTGCAAATTTGTCTTTATGCAACTCATGCAATCCAAAGAAACCTCAAATGTAAGCCTAATGCAACCTATTGCAACTCATGCAAGCTAAAATAACACATGCAAAACAATGCAAATTCATGCAACTCAATGCAATTTTAAATGCAACCTAAAGCAACCCAAATGCAATTTTAGAAAATTAAACAATCCATTGCAACCTTAAATTCTAGTCCATGCAACTAAATGCAACCTAATGCAATTCATGGTAACTTAAAAGAACCCATGAAAACTCATATGCAACTTAATGCAAACCATGACAACTTAAAAAACTCATGCCAATTTCATTTTTATGCAATTCAAGTAATCCACTGCAACCTCAAATAAAAACTTAATGCAACTCCATACAACCTAAAGTAACTTTAAAATGCTAATATTCTAACTTCATTCTTATGCAACCCTGTGCAACCTGAAAACAACTTTAAAAAACTCATTTTGAAATTTCATCCTTGTGCAATTAATGCAACTTGAAATGAAAGTCCAATGCAACCTGAAATGAAAGTCAAATGCAACCTAAAGCAACTCACTGCAATCTAAAATAACTTTAAAGAACTCTTCTGCAGATTGCAAAATATAACTCAATGCAACCATTGTGCAATTTTCAAATGCAACCCAATGTAACCACCATGTTTTTCAAATGCAATCCAATGCAACCCCATATCGAGTACATGTGAACTGACCATCAATAGAAGAAAGTCACATGAATTGTAACATATTATTCATACACATTACACTTTAACTTTGGCTCTTTTTTCATCTACGTTGAATCAAATTGTATTATTTGATTCATTTTTCATATAGATATAGGTAGCTACCAAAGCTAGTAAGACTTTTTCTTATTCTTCTTCTTCTTTCCTTTTAAATATTCTATCTCACAATGATCATGACGGTTTTCTTTTTTTCACTGTACAAAATTATTCTCAGACCATGAATTTTCTGTATTTTCATTTGTTGATTCGTTTATTTATATTTTTATTTTGAAAGAACACCAAAACAAAAACAACCCCAAAGGAAATTGTCACCTACCCTCTAGATGAACCTCTTGACTGACCTGACCCTACTAGTTTTGACATTGTTCTAAACGAAGTTTTAAGCAGAAATTGACTAAACTTACATCAAAGTGTTGACCCACGATTTAGCCAACTGACACGGAGTCAAAATATGAATGATATAGACGAATATGTATAGATAATAACGTAATGACAAAAGTAAAGAAAGCACAGTAATTTATAGTGGTTCGGCCCCAGAATCTGGTAATGACCTACGTCCACTTAGAATGATATTGATATGGGATCAAAAGTGTGATCAGAGAACTTGGGTTCAATGAGTTTCAACACTCCTCATCCACAATACAAGTTTACTCAGATAATTTCTATAATCTCTATGATTCCCGGGCTCCCCAAAAGTCCCTTCCCATGAGCCATCTCTTGCTTTTTATAGGCTCATGGAGGGTTGCCCAATATTGTTACAGATATTATCCCCTGAATCATGGGATATTCAGAAGATTGCATGAAATAAATTCGGGATACATAAGATCTTTCCATAAATGTTGTTTTGCCAGCGAAACCACCGACCAGTCTGGTCGTGGTAAAGAGAGGTCTGTCCTGCTTCTGGTGTGTCTCCTGGTCGATACTCTAGCAGACGCTCCAGGTGTCAGCCACGTGTCAAGAGATTATTCGCCACGTCACAAATGCTAATTTATTGGATAACATTTGCCCCCCAAAGTTTATTTACTACGAACAGTAAATAAACTTTGAGCGAACGACCCTTCGGTAACCCCTCCTGACGTGTCAGAGCCCTTTGTGCGTTCTTGAAAAAAGCAAACCACTCCTGTCTAATCAAGGCTTTTCGGTTTCCCAGAAACAATTTTGACGGCCATTACGCTTCCCCATACTTCGAAAATGGAAAACTAATGATCACGCCTCTTGAATACCAAAGACAAACTTATATAAGGTTACTTGAGGCACTTCTTTCCTTTTTACGCACGTCATCTCTTTGTCGAAAAACCCTAAAAACCAGAGCGTTACTCTCTCCGGCGAACCTTCCTTTGTTCTGTAGGATCAGACGGTGGGCTCATTGACTCCCGAAACTTCTCACTTCCATCTTCACGACCACTTTCCTTGGTAAGTCACTTTGAAACTCCATGCTTCTAACCTTTCGTGGTGCATGCTTTTAAATGGTGTACTGTTTGAATCTCTTGGTTTCTGGTTTTTTTTTTTTTTTTGAACGCCTGTAGATAAGATGTTTTTGTAGGCAAAGTAGGCTTTTGAGTAGATTTAAAACCCAGGATCAGTGCTTTTTTGGACGTAGGATCGAAGTAGCATTTCGATTTTTTAAACCAGTTAGAAATAATTTTTTCCCAACGTAAGGGGAGTCGAAAAAGCTTTTCAGGAAAACTTTTCACTTTCACCCTTTGGCCCGTTCTTTAAACTGTTTGCACAGAGAGACCTAGTTAGAATGCTGTTATATAAAGGCTTAGATTTTATACTCGACCAGCACTACTTTAAGAATCTCCTAGATTCCTCTGACCTTGCCTCCCCATTCTTCTGTTTGCAGATTTTGATGCCAGATTTGTGGGGAGGTGAGAGACCCATTGACGACGACCTCCTCGCCCAACTGCTCGAGGGAGAAGAACAACCAGCCGATCACATCCATCAGATACCTTTCTCACGAGCCTCTTCCAGACCGCACCCTTCTCCTTCAATGGCCCGTTCAAAATCTTCTGGCAAGAAAAGGCCCGAATCTGAAAGTAACCCTTCTTCTTCTGCCCAGCCTGATTCGCAGGCGGGGGCTCCCTCGACCAGTGGTCGAGAGAATCTTGCTCCTGACCCCAATATCCAAACTAGGGCTCGTCCTCGTCATCGCAATCCGCCTGATGTCGAGTGGTACACCCCTCCAGCCAGTTCGATGACCCTTCGGATGGTCGCGAACTGCTTCAGAAAATACCCCCTAACGGGGGTAACCATTACACGTCCTACTGCGGAGCAGAGGGCTAACCGTCCAGGAGGAGCAAACAGCGCCTGGTCTCGGTATCACATTGAGGCGGGGGCTTATCTCCCTCTTCATCCTTTCTTTGTGGGGGTGGCCAACTATTTCGGCGTCGCTCCCTTTCAAATAACCCCTAATGGATATAGGATGTTGGCTGCACTCTATGTCCTGTACAAACTTAACAAATGGCCAGAACCTTCACCTCATGAGGTTAACTACCTCTTTGACCTCAAGTCCAATCCTCAACACAACGGGACGGACTTTTTTCACTTCTGTCATCAGGAAACTGGCCGGACATTTTTGAGTGGCACCACCCATATATCAAACGTGGGACATTATAACAAGGAGTACTTCTTTACTCCGGATATATCCAGCAACAACTTGGCCTTCGCGAGAGGAGGTACAAATTTTTCTTTGCCTTGGTCGATACTTTATCATAAAGTATTTCCTTTCGTCATTTCTCAAACTTATCTGCTTTTCAGGCCCCTGGTTGCGCCCGACCCCAACACCAGACATGGTGTCGAGGTCTGATACTCTGGCCAAGATGCCTGCCGTAACAAAATGTGTCAAGACCTTGACACTAGAAAAGAATTTGAGGTCATCTGGCCTTCTGGCTCCTCGCCATGACAATAGAGGGTTCGAAACGGACGAACCCACTGCCGGGGGGGTTCCCGAGCAGCAACTTCCTGTGCCCTCTCCAAGGAGGAGGCCAACAGGAGTTACGATCAGGGAACCCACGGGCAGCCCTTCTGCAGAAAGGCCTTCTGCTCCCCAAGGCAAGGGGAAAGAAAAGGCCACAGAACCAGTTGTTGACTTGGAAGAGTCTTCTGATGACAATGGTAACGTTATTTCGCTTTTAAATGGTCTGCCAATCCCCTGTCACATGTTTGACGGGGATGGCAACTTTACCTATGCTCCAAATCTAGGGCCAAACTTCTTCATGCCAGAAAATGAGTATATGATTAATAGAGTCAATAGTATAGCGACCAGTAGTTGTAGCTCGGGTATTCACTTTATTATCTTCTTTATGTCGTATTACTTACTTTCACCTTTTTCTTCCCTTACTAACCTTTTGTGTTTATTTTCATGCAGATATGTCGACTCCCAATATCTTTGACATGTACCAGGCCGAAGAGGAAGAGGAAGTCCCTCAGCTTCAACGGAGGTCAAAGAAACGAACTGGTGAAACCAGTCAAGGCCCTTCAGCCAAGAAGAGTCGACCAGAAGACCTTCCTCAGGGCACACCACCCGGTCAAAGTCCTGCGCCAACTGGGCGAACTCCTACCCCTCCTCCAGCTCCTTCTGAACAGCAAAACACCCCTGCTCGGTCCAACCCTCCACCTGCGCCTGCTAGGGAGCATCTTTCTCGCGAAGAGGCTCATGAGGCCAGGCTCGTGAGCCGTACTATTCGATCCGCTAAGGATCGAATTGAACACATAGGCAAAGGTGAGCGTGTTGGGGCCGCCATGATCCAAGCTGTAGAGCTACCAGTCGATCAGATCCTGAATAGGGCTCTGAACGAGATCTCCAGCGTAAGTATTTCTTTATTCCTTGAGTCTTTGTTTTTTCAGCCCTCGTGATAAGTCTTGACTTCTTTTTCTTTCGTTTACAGGCCTTACTTTCTGCCATTACTGCTCGTACCCGAGCCCAGGCCTACTTTGAACAGATTGAGGCCAAAGTTCTCGAGAAACATCAGGTGAAGGCGACTGAGGAGCTTTCGGCTGCTGAGGCCAAACATGCTAAGGAGTTGGAGACGGTGGTCCGAGAGAGGGATGCAGTGGTGACCAAACTGTCCGCGGCTGAAGCTGCAAAGGATGCAGCGGTTAAGCTGAGGGAAGAGTACCGGTCGTACAACAAAACTCATCTCCGCGAGATCAAGCATCTGGAGGGGGTACAAGACTATTGCCACTCTCGAGGGCAAGGTTCAGCAGTTGGAGCTTGACAACTCCAAGAGTCTGGAAAAGTACAAGAGGACGACGCTCCGATGTTTCTATAACTTCTGGAAACATAATCAGGGTGCTGACTTTAGCTACCTTTCAGAGGAAGTCAGAGTTGCGGAGTTGGCTCGGTGCGCTGCTCAACTGGCTGAAGAGGAGGCGAGAGCTGCGACTCCTGCAACCCCAAGCGTCGTTGGTTTGGATGAAGAAACCATCGAGGAAGAGACTGACCAGGTTGTTGCCCAGGATCCTCCTGCCCCCCATGCCTCTTAATTTATTTAACTGTTTTTCTTTCTTTTTGAACATGCGACCCACGGGTCGCAATGTAAAGACAATAGTTTCTTTTTAAACTTTGCTGCACGGGCAGTAAATCTCTTTGTTCGAACAATTACATTCAAGCAGCAATGCTTGTGGTGTAAAAACTTAACTCTTGGTGTTATAATATTTTTACTTATTATAACGTTTGTCTGTATGACCGAACTTAGCATAGTACTTTGGCATATTTTGAAAAAATACTCTAAGTACTTGAAGCATGCTTTCACTCATTTTGTTCATGTGTTTACATACCTTGAGAGTATGCTTTGCTATCGATGTGCCTTATATGCCCCCCAAGTGAGCGAGGAGCTTTAGGTCCTTGGTCACTTGCCTTGACCATGGCCTGTCCGAACATTCCTGTTCGTGCGAAAAAATACTTGTAATACAGCAAAACAACACACGTAATGAACAAATACTTGTAAATGTAAATTCACAAAGGTTGGCAAGAACGACTGGCTGAGCACAGTCCCTTATAATTTCGTATTAAAAATAGACTAATCATGTCTTTACGAATGATTCTGAAACAGAATCTTACATATACGAGCAGTTAGCCATACACCGTGGCTAACCCTCTTTGCGAAACTTGTAAAAATTAATAGAAAAATTTGAACAAGCCAGTCCTTTAAGAATGGTTGTTTATTGATAATACTTGCGCAGGTGTTCTCCATTCCAGTAACGTGGAACGAGATCTCCGTTTAGGCGTGCAAGTTTGTAGGTGCCTGGGTGAAGGACTTCTTCAATCTGGTAAGGTCCTTCCCAGTTAGGTCCGAGCACACCAGCAGTGGGGTCGCGGGTATTCAAGAAAACTCGTCGTAACACCAAGTCTCCGACGTTGAATCTTCTTTCTTTAACTTTGGAGTTAAAGTACCGGGCGACTTTTTGCTGATAAGCAGCAACTCGGAGTTGGGATTTTTCTCGTATCTCATCAATTGAGTCTAAGGACTCCAGCATTAGCTGGCTGTTTTGCTCTTGATCATACGTTAAACGCCGATGTGAGGGGGGATCTATCTCAACGGGTAACATGGCCTCATACCCATAAGCTAAGGAAAATGGGGTACGTCCTGTGGCTGTTCGATGAGATGTTCTATACGACCAGAGGACTTCAGGTAGTTGTTCTGGCCATGCTCCTTTAGCTTCTTCGAGTCTTTTCTTCAGGGTGTCCTTGAGGGTTTTGTTTACAGCTTCGACTTGCCCATTCGCTTGGGGGTGTGCGACTGAAGAAAAGCTCTTAATTACCCCATGCCTTTCGCAGAAATCGGTGAACAGGTCGCTGTCAAATTGGGTTCCGTTGTCTGATACTATTTTTCTGGGCAAACCATACCGGCACACAATGTTCTTGATGACAAAGTCGAGAACTTTCTTGGTCGTTATGGTTGCGAGTGGTTCAGCTTCGACCCATTTTGTAAAGTAATCGACTGCCACAACTGCGTACTTTACTCCTCCTTTTCCTGTTGGCAGTGATCCAATTAAATCTATTCCCCATATTGCGAAAGGCCACGGGCTCTGCATCTGCTTTAGCTCGTTTGGAGCTGCTCGTGGGATTTTGGAGAACCTCTGACATTTATCACACTTTCGTACGTACTCCATTGAATCCTCGTTCATCGTTGGCCAAAAATAGCCCTGTCGGAGAATTTTTTTCGCCAAACTCTGCCCCCCAGCGTGATCTCCGCAAAAGCCTTCATGTACTTCTTTCATGAGTTCCTTAGCTTTTTCTGATGTGATACACCTGAGCAGTGGCATTGAGTATCCTCTTCGGTACATAACACCGTCGAGCAGTATGTACCTAGCAGCTTGTCTTTGCAGAGTTCTGGCCTTGTTTCTATCTGCTGGCAATGTCCCATTTGTCAGATATTCCAGGTAAGGTGCCATCCATGTATCTTCTATTCGAATTTCCATGCTGACTTCGGTCGCATCAATGCTTGGTTCGCTTAATCTCTCTACTGGGACTATGTTCAAGGTGTCAGTGTCTTTAGCACTTGCAAGTTTGGCCAAGGCGTTTGCATTCGAATTTTGGTCTCGCGGAATCTGCTGGAGGGTGTATTTTGTAAACTGTGCTAGCAAATCTTTTGTTTTATTAAGGTAGGCCATCATTTTTAATCCTCGCGCTTGATATTCTCCCAGGACTTGATTCACGACCAGCTGGGAGTCGCTGTAAATATCGAGCGCTTTTATATTCATCTCCCTGGCCATTCTCAGTCCAGCGAGGAGTGCTTCGTATTCCGCTTCATTGTTTGACGCTGCGAAGTCAAACCTGATTGCGCAGTGAAATCGATGCCCATCGGGCGTTATCAATATCACTCCCGCTCCAGCGTGTGATTCATTAGATGATCCATCTGTAAATAGTTTCCACGAAGGAGTCTTGTCTTGAGGCATGGGCGCCTCAGGCTGTTTGCACAGCTCGTTACCTGGGAGTTTGGTGAACTCCGCAATAAAATCGGCTAAGGCTTGCCCTTTTATTGCTGCTCGCGGTGAATAAGTTACGTCGAACTGTCCCAATTCGACCGCCCATTTTAACAGTCGTCCAGCCGCCTCGGGTTTTTGGAGGACTTGCCGAAGGGGCTGGTCGGTCAGAACCGTGATAGGATGGGCTTGGAAGTACGGTCGCAACTTTCGGGAGGCTAGAATTAGGCAATATGCTAATCTTTCGATCGGTGGATATTTCAATTCTGCACCGATAAGCCTTTTGCTGACGTAGTAAACAGCTTTCTGCACGCCTTCTTCTTCCCGTATCAGTACCGCACTAGCAGCAACTTCGGTAATCGCCAGATAAATATACAAAGTCTCTCCTTCGATTGGTTTTGATAGGATGGGAGGTTGCGACATATGAGCCTTTATTGTCTGGAATGCTTGCTCGCAGTCTTCCGTCCATTCAAACTTCTTATTTCCCCTAAGTAGATTGAAGAATGGAACGCACTTGTCAGTTGATTTTGAGATGAATCTACTAAGGGCAGCTATCCTTCCGGTCAGGCTTTGGACATCCTTGATCTTTTCTGGCGACTTCATATCGATCAGGGCTTTTATCTTGTCGGGGTTGGCCTCGATGCCCCTTGAATTTACTATAAACCCTAAAAACTTTCCTGACCCGACTCCAAAGGAACATTTGAGGGGATTCAACTTCATATGGTACTTGTTTAACACATCAAAGCACCTTCGCAAATCCCTCACATGTCCTTCAGCCTTTTTGGACTTTACCAACATGTCATCCACATATACCTCCATGCTAACTCCGATCAGCTCCTTGAACATGTGGTTGACTAGTCGTTGGTAAGTCGCACCTGCGTTTTTTAGTCCAAAAGGCATTACCTTGTAACAATATAAGCCCGTATCGGTCCGAAAGCTGGTATGATCCTCATCAGGGGGATGCATGCTGATCTGATTGTAGCCTGAATACGCATCCATGAACGAAAAGATCTCATGCCCAGCAGTTGCATCGACTAGCTGGTCGATCCTCGGGAGTGGGAAGCAGTCTTTTGGGCAGGCCTTATTGAGGTCTGTAAAATCCACACAGGTCCGCCATTTGCCGTTAGGCTTGGGGACCAGCACCGGATTGGAGACCCAAGATGGATAAAACGCCACCCTGATGAACCCATTTTCTTTAAGTCTTTCGACTTCCTCTTTCAAGGCTCTTGATCTGTCTTTATCGAGCAGCCTTCTTTTCTGTTGCACCGGTGGAAAGACTTTGTTTATGTTCAGGATATGGCTGATCACTGCAGGATCTATACCGACCATGTCTTTATGCGACTAGGCGAAAACTTCCTGGTTCTTTTGCAAGAATTCCACCAGCGCCTGCTTTGCGGTAGGTTCTAAATTCTTCCCAACCTTTACGATTCGGGTCGGGTCTTTTTCATCGAGCTGGACCTCCTCCAGGTCCTCGACGGGTCCAACATTTTCTTCAAAATCCCCAAAGCGAGGATCCAAATCTATATCCTCACTTTGGGCAACACCCTATTTGGTGACTTTTCCACCTGATTGGGTTTGTCTGTTTTCCGTCATCTGCAATCGTTCTGGGGTAGCGCTCCTCGATGCTCCACTTTTTTCCTTTGTGATCGAGGCGTTATAGCACTCCCTGGCTTCCCTTTGGTTTCCCAAAACGCATCCTACCCCTGCGTCCGTTGGGAATTTCATGGCTAGATGCCACATGGAGATGATGGCCCTCAGTTCAACCAGTATGGGTCTTCCAATAACGGCGTTATACGCTGAAGGACAATCGACCACTACAAAAGTGGCGAGTAATGTCCTTGAGGCAGGCGCTGTACCCGTTGTCACTGGGAGTTTGATCATTCCGGCTGGTGCGAGTCCTTCTCCAGAGAAGCCGTATATGGTTTGATTGCAGGGCTCCAAGTCCTTCACGGACAGCTTCATGCGTTCCAGCGTTGATTTATACAGGATGTTCACTGAACTTCCTGTATCGACCAGTACTCTTTTTACCATCATATTGGCCATTTGGATATCTACGACCAGCGGATCGGAATGTGGGAATCGGACGTGTTGGGCATCGCCCCCAGAGAAGGTTATCCCGCATTCCTCTGAGCGGGCCTTTTTCGACGCTCGGTCCTCCACAGTCATCATCTCGATGTCTTGGTCGTGGCGTAGAGTTCGAGCATATCGTTCTCTAGCCTTTCCGCTATTTCCTGCGAGGTGCGGGCCTCCACAGATGGTTAAGAGTGTTCCGGCTACGGGGGCAGGCTGTAATGGTGGCGAGCGTTGGCGTGTGGACGTCTGCTCGTTGCCACCTGGAGCTTCTCGTTGGGAAGTTCCCGAGGCCCGTACGTACCTTCTCAAGTGTCCTTGTCTAATGAGGAACTCAATTTCATCTTTTAGCTGGTTGCATTCATTAGTGTCATGTCCGTAGTCGTTATGGTAACGACAGAATTTGGTAGTGTCTCTTTTTGAAATGTCTTTTCGAATGGGCCCAGGTTTCTTGTAGGGCACACTAGAGCTTGTGGCCTGGTAAACCTCTCCTCGAGACTCAACGAGGGCAGTGTAGTTAGTGAACCTAGGTTCATAACGATTACCCTTGGCTCGTTTATTGTCGGAGGTGGAAGGCTCATTGTGTGGCCGTTTCCCACCATTCTTGCCATTACTGTTGCTGTTTCCGTTGCCCTTGCCGTTGCCATTTGGTTTGGTGCCATTGGCGGGTTCGGCAGCCTTCTTACCCTTGTTCGAGGGTTTTCCATCATCGGCAATGGCTTCTTCGAGCTTGATATACCGATCAGCTCGGTCTAAGAACTCCTGGGTGGTTCTGACCCCATCCTTTCGAAGACTTTTCCATAGGGGCGAACGGCGCCTTACTCCCGCGGTTATAGCCATCATTTTTCCTTCGTCTCCTACTGTCTTTGCTCCGGCTGCCGCTCGCATAAAGCGCTGGATGTAATCCTTTAGTGATTCTCCATCTTGCTGGCGGATCTCAACCAGTTGGTTTGCTTCGGTCGGGTGGACACGACCTGCGTAGAACTGTCCGTAGAACTCCCTTACGAACATTTCCCAGGAAACTATGCTCGCAGGTGGGAACTTAAAGAACCATTCCTGTGCGGCTTCAGAAAGTGTTGCAGGAAAGATCCTGCACCGAGCGTCTTCGGACACTTTCTGAATGTCCATCTGGATTTCAAATTTATTCACATGCGAGACGGGATCCCCGTATCCATCAAAGTTTGGGAGCGTAGGCATCTTGAACTTGCTGGGAGTCTCTGCGTTGGCTATTCTTTGGATAAATGGAGTGCCTTTTCTTCTATCGTGGTCGATGTAAGAGGTCCTTCCTCCGACCAGCTGTTGTACAGCCTGATTTAGTGCGTCTATCTGGGCTTGCAACGCAGTAGGAATAGCTATGGTCTCAGCTGCTGGGGGGATGTTCTCACCATGCTTCTCTCGACGATCATTGAGTATGTCTCTTAGATCTTCCTCTCTTCTTCGTTGCTCGCTACCTCCGAGCCGGTTGAAGACATTATTTTGCCTGGGTTGCCCCCCAGCATCTTGTCTATTTGGTTGATCATGTTGAGGCATTTGGCTCCTGCTTTTACCTCTATTTCCGTTCCTCCCATCAACATTGTCCTTGCCTGAGTCAGCCTCGTTGTAGCCGTGGCCATCTTTGAACTTTGACTGGCTGTGGTAAGACTGGTTGTTCCCTCTATTCCCATCTCTGGCAGAAGCACCCCGAGCGTTAGAGGGTGGCCTGCGCTGGTCGCGATGTCCCCGTGCATTATCATGTCGTTGGGATCCACGGACCGCAGAGCCTAATTCCGAGTCTCTCCTGTTACCAGGAGGGTAGTGACCCCTGTTCGCTTGGTGTGGCCCATCATTCTCGCGGCGTCTAGGACTACGAGGCTGTCGCTCGGCCCTATTCTGCCTTTGCTGCGGGGGATTACCTCGAGCAGCGTGGGATGGAGGATCTGCCTCTAGGTCCAGTGGGACGTCGTTATGGGGCATCTGAGGCTGTTCAGGCCTTTGCGGACTTGAAGGATGGACCGGTGGGCTAGGATTGGGACCTCCTTGGGGTGGCCCAGTTTCAGGTTGATTAGGCTGCGAGGCAGGCGCGGCCTGATTTCTGGCCAACAGCAAGGCCGCTTCAAGGGCTGCCATGGCCTCGGTCTGGCGGCGATCCACCTCCGCTTGTCTCTCGCTTAACTCCGCCCGCTGACGATCAAGTTCCTGCTGCTGCCTTGCCATAGCTTCTGCGGCAGTCTCTTGATTGGCTCTCAGACTAGCCAACTCTTCCTGCAACGTGCCCAAAGTGCTCCTCAAAGTCGCATCGTCCATTTCCTCCTCTTCAAAATCTAGTTGCGGCTCATCTTCCGCCATGCTTACAGGGGGAGGAGGAGGTGGTGGATTCGACGGTGCAGCGGCAGCGGTCTGAGCAACTTTCTTCCCTGCTTTCGCCATTAGTTTTATCAACAACGATGAATCGTCCTCTCAATGAAAGCACCAGAATGTTGACCCACGATTTAGCCAACTGACACGGAGTCAAAATATGAATGATATAGACGAATATGTATAGATAATAACGTAATGACAAAAGTAAAGAAAGCACAGTAATTTATAGTAGTTCGGCCCCAGAATCTGGTAATGACCTACGTCCACTTAGAATGATATTGATATGGGATCAAAAGTGTGATCAGAGAACTTGGGTTCAATGAGTTTCAACACTCCTCATCCACAATACAAGTTTACTCAGATAATTTCTATAATCTCTATGATTCCCGGGCTCCCCAAAAGTCCCTTCCCATGAGCCATCTCTTGCTTTTTATAGGCTCATGAAGGGTTGCCCAATATTGTTACAGATATTATCCCCTGAATCATGGGATATTCAGAAGATTGCATGAAATAAATTCGGGATACATAAGATCTTTCCATAAATGTTGTTTTGCCAGCGGAACCACCGACCAGTCTGGTCGTGGTAAAGACAGGTCTGTCCTGCTTCTGGTGTGTCTCCTGGTCGATACTCTAGCAGACGCTCCAGGTGTCAGCCACGTGTCAAGAGATTATTCGCCACGTCACAAATGCTAATTTATTGGATAACACAAAGAAATGAGGGTTTTAATTTTGACAGTTGTGATCGCATGTACTTGATGATATTCACTTATATATTCAGCTCTATTAAAAACTTTTGATAGAATATAAAATAATTTTAAAAAATAAAAAAATAATCATACCTATTATTGAAGAGCCTCTGGTATAACAACAGAACACTACTAGCTATAACTATTTTGTTGTCTTTATCGGAAGATTACTCAAACTTTGATTTATATTACAATGAAGAAGCAGGTGATGATAATGATGATGATGTCATTTCACATCATTAGGTTTCCAACTTTAATGACCACATCCTTTGCTCAAATTCATATTTTCTAAACGAGGAGGAGAGCTCTAGCAATGGCTCTCACCATCATCATTACCAGACATCGATTTCTGGTTGCTTTACAATGCTCCGACAATGGCTGTCATTGGAGTTAGAGGAGAAGATAGCTCCACAATTATCTTTAGACTCGTTTTTAATGCAAGCTATATTTTTGCAAAAGAATATTTAAAATTTTACATTAAGTCATATAATTGAAGAAAGTTTCTATTGACCGTATTTTTCAATTGTAACTTTTCAATATTTGTAAAAATAAAAAATTCCCTTTAATTTATCTAATAGAATTTTATTTTTTTATCTAAAAAAATATAATTAAATTTTAAATATATTCATGCAAATAAGTATAAATAAATATACATATATAATCAGGTAGGGTTGGATAAGACAATAGGGTTGGGTACACTTATACCCGTACCCTACCCTATACCCGCATCGGGTACATGTTTTTATACCCTCACCCTACTCTAAACCTTAATTTATCGAGTAATACTCTATCCATCATAGTAGAGTACTCGTGGCTAAAATTATCATCCCTAAATACAACTCTCCTCTCTTAATCCCTCTTTTAAATTTTTTGCTTGCAATTGCCAAGAAGAAAAAAAAAAGTAAACAATAAAAACAATTTTTTTTTTTGCTCAAACAGATAACAAAAGCGAATCCAAAGAAGCCAAAAAAAATCCAGAAAAAGAATCCAACCAATTCGAATCAAGCTCAATTACAACAGAATTATTGGACCATTAATTGTATATTAGTGAGCTAAACTGATGGAAACAATCATTGCTACAGCATAACCAAAAGTCCATAACATGGCAAGACTCAACCAAATTTACAAGACCCGGAACAGAAAACTAGAAGAGAGAAACTGTCCCAGTTTAATACACAAATGAATGCCTACACAGAGTTAAGCCATTAGTAGCAGCAATCAAATTTGGCCAACAAACACTCTTACAATGCTCAAGATATATCAGGTATCCAAAGCAGTTGTAGAAAAACCAACATGTCACCTGGATGAAATGATTATATGGAGAATTTTACGCCCTCATCATCAGCTGAAGACCCCTTGAAGATGGCAAGCTTTCCTTTCTGCTCTAGTAGTTTCAAAGCCCGCATCAGAATTGTGTGGTCAATACCATGCAGCTCTGAGGTATAAGATAGCAAGACTGAGCTCTCAAACCAAAAATAAAGTCCCCTTTTCATAATCTCACTATATAAAGTTGCTCTTGCACGAAACTTTTGGCATGCAAAACTAAAATGAGTTTGTGTAACAATTGACTCATCATCAATCGGTTTGGAAAAAAGTAGTTATTAGTCACAAACTTTTAGAGGAAGATTAGATATATATATATATATTTCCCTGGATAAGGGATATCTACTAGCAGACTTTGTAAAGGGCTAACTTCAAATGTAATGACAAACTAACCTAATCCATGGTCTGAAAAGTTAAATAATATGCAATTAGCATGATGCAACCAAAATCTACCAAGCTAAATTGTTTTTGTTTTTTTTGGTAACCCTCATGTGACGCATTAACTATCTATCAAGCAAAATCAAAGTGTATCTCCCCTAGACTTTTCAA
This sequence comes from Humulus lupulus, assembly GCF_963169125.1. Taxonomy (NCBI): domain Eukaryota; kingdom Viridiplantae; phylum Streptophyta; class Magnoliopsida; order Rosales; family Cannabaceae; genus Humulus; species Humulus lupulus. The sequence continues at coordinate 150,393,581 of NC_084797.1, read as the reverse complement.
ATCTAAAACACAGTACAAGATTTTCCCTTCAAACTCTGCCTCAGAAAACTTTTGGCTTTGAAAGCACAAAATAGTGATCTTAGAGCATCTCCAATATAATGCTACACTCGTGGGATAATTTTATAATCTAGCATTGGGCATAAAAACTCTTTTCAAGCGATGTGCTATTTTGTGCCAAATTTAAACGTGTGCTATATGGGTATTTTGAGTGAATTTTGGTGATTGGAAATAATCATAATCACTTTTGATTATTTAATAATAAGTATATTTATTTTGTTTTATTTTTTTGTAAAAATATATATTTGAATAACAGATTGATTGTGCATTAAAGTAAAAAAAAAAATTACTGTAAAATTAAGCATTACAAAAAACATTTGCATTGAAGATGATCTCAGATCCCATATCTAATTTCATCTTGTGTACAGTAATGATGAACTTTATGAAGTTTGGGAATGGACTATTTCCCACTAGTGTAAAGCAAAAACGGAGAGGCTCAGAAGTTAATGATCATTAGTTCTCGAATAATCAGTGGAGAGAGAACTTGAAAAGGATCATCATTTCAGCTCTCAAACAATCAGATGAGAATAGAGAGAGAGAGAGAGAGAGAGAGACCATTTTCTATATAATAAGCAATCTCTCTAAAATAGTAATTGCAATAGTATCTACACAACTTGGGAGCTCCCTCAGTCAATTCAAAGATATAACTTAACTTGGCATTAAATGCAACTTAGGTACCTGTTCCTCTCGACTCAATCCCTGAACGTATTTCCTCAATGGTCGTAACTGAGTCCTCAAGCCCATTATCTTTCACCTAATCAGATAGGCAAGCAAATTTATTTTAGAATAAGTACACAAATTTTAGCACCCAATTGTAAACTCAAGTTTTTACTCACAAAGTTAAGAACAATGTCAGCCCACTCTTGGATTCGATGCCAGAGAATAAGACACTTCCTATGTCCTTTATCTAACCATTCTGCACGTCCTGTTAAAAAAGCAAAGAAGCACCAAATATTTATGAAGAGAGAGAGAGAGAGAGCGAGACTGATAAGAAGGAAGATTAAAAAGAAAATGGAACCTTCTGAAACTAAAGCTGAGAGGAAGGCTTCCCTGGCTTCATGACTGAGAAATCCTGAACTATCCAAATCAGATGTAAGAGGTGGGAGGCAGCAAGTCAATACACATTGCAGAGAAAAATAATCATTTCAATGGAGATAAAAAGCCTTCTTTTCCTTTTACATTTTTGGTTGAAAAGGCGGAAGAACAATAACAGGTAAGACAATTTTTTGTGATTTTAAAAGCTCTTTCAAAATAGACTATCCAAACCCCAACTAAAAAACTTGAGCTTTTACTTCTCTTCTTCTACTGTCTAGAAATAAAAATAAAGCTATGCCAAACAGGCCCTTAGTCATGCCATTATAGTCCAACTACATTTCAATCAATGATGAATGAAGCATTTTAGAAAGAAAAACAAAAATAATACAAATTTGTACTAACTTTTTTTTTATGTAATTATTGTTTACAATGCCCATAGAAGTATATTTTCACCACCTAGAGATGGTGTTATCCTTGTTGTGGCAACACCAATTCTGATAGTAAGAAGGGTCTATTTTCTCAACCCAAACTAGAGTATAATTGGGACGTACTATGTGACTATGTCCGCAAAGGTGAGAACTATTTCAACCTGGTTCATTCCATAGAATATGCAAGACCTACATGTTTTTATGCGCTTGACAAGGTACTAACACAAGTCTGTATCTGGTTATGGTCATATTGCTTGGCCTTTGATAGACCAACTCAAGATAGACAACCTCGGTTGGATTAATGAAAGCTTGGAAGCCTTCAAAAACTCAAATTAGCAACGAGTTCCTTGATTTCACTCAGACATTTGTGCTAGAGACAAATGCTCAATGATAGAAATAAAAGGCAACTATGAGAGGGCTGAGAAGCAGGGTCCATCTGCATTGAGTTTTGTATTGTGGGAGAGGACCATATTCTCAAATGTCCTAGATATCCAATACAACATTCCTTCATTTTTACCCCAAACATTAATTTACTTGTTTTGCAGAGCAAAGAGGCAATGAAGAAAAATATAAGTTATCTTTACCCAAATAATCTAGCACATGATCCACCAAAGCAAGCAACATGTATAAGGGTTAGATCTTGTAAAACATTACAAGTTTTTTAACTTCCAACTCCAATTGCTACTAGAAACACTAGGACTTTTGTCCAGGCAATTGCAACCCAAATCATGTGTGGACAAAAACTTGAGAAAGAATTCTATAGTAACAGTTATAAAAATAATGGACTAAGACAGAAATGAATTATATGAGGATATTATTGAACAAAAAGAAAGATAAACAATCCAAGTATTTGAGAGACCTAGAACTCTCCCCATAGCTATTGCTCAATTCAATACAACTCCCACATGACCTCTCAATCTTACTTTCCATATACCCCTGATAGGAATGACCTGCATAAATGGTAAGAACAGAGGCAAAATACCCAGAAAATGGAAGATAGCAGTCACTGTATTATGGAAATAATAGGAATTTGAGAGCCTATTTCTCTCCAAAAGTTACAACTCACACCAATATTCTTCACACCTCCAAAATGACAAACATTCCTCTAGATAAACTATTTCCTTCGGTACATCACAGAACCCTACACCTCACCTTACTCAAGTCACTCTCCTCTAACTAACTTTTACATTATTCCCAACGGGTGCTGACTGATAGGCCACCAATAACTTTTGTTTATGCTAGGAAACATGGGAACAAAGCTGGGATGAGGAGCAGCGAATAGTTAGTTATATGAGGGAAATTATGGTGAGGGGAGGTGTAGGATTCCAAGCTGGGAACTAGAATATAAGGAGAGAACATGACGTGTATAAGGTGTGGATTGTGTAACCAGAAACTTGGGAGAGGCTAGGCTCTCGAATTCCTAGTGTCCTATTGAGACTTAATGCAATTTCATTACATTTCGACCATTCTGTGCAATTCTGCTGTATTCTGGGTTGTTTCTTTTTGCTGGAACTGTTTGATTGCAGGAATTATCTACCAATAGTGGTATCAAAGCACTACGATCCGTATGGCACCAAAGAAGGATTTGCAATTGGAATCGATAGAAGGGAAGATGGAGGAGATTCAGTCGGAGGTTTACCGAGAATTACAGGAAGCCAGATCTGAGTTTCAGCAATTTCCTAAAGAACTTGATCTGCTGAAACAAGAGATGCAGAGGTTGCCAGTAATGGAGAAGAAGATGGATTATCTTGTCACTCATCTAGCGACTTTATTGCGAACCCAGGGGCAACATACGCCAGCTGCAGCAACGGGGAGTACCGACCAACACGTTCAGCAGAGTTTGGAGGAAAGCCCAGCTGAACAGATTCCTCCAGTTTCGGCGGCCAGGAGTATTCCGCCGGCCACGGGATCGGCGCCACCGCCACCTTCGATGCAGCGGGTATCTTCGTTTGGGGAAATCAACACAGGCCATGATTTTCGGCCGGTGAGGATGGAGCTGCCCCTATTTTCGGGAGAGCAACCCGATGGATGGATATCTAGAATGGAACGCTATTTTTTGTTGATGAGGATGACTGAGCAGCTTCAGTTAGAATCGGCTATTGTGGCTCTGGAGGGGGATGCTTTGACATGGTTCTAGTGGGAACATCATCGTCGACCGATTACATCTTGGGCATCATTGAAGAGGTTGATATTACAGCGGTTCCGGGAATCTCCAGTTGGCTCCATATCTGAAGAATTGCTATCCATTAACCAGACCACTACAGTGAAGGAGTATCGGGTCAGGTGGGAAATGCTTGCCGCTCGGGTCCCCGACGTCCCGGAACACATTCTGGAAGGAAGCTTCATGTGTGGCCTCAAGGATGAGATCAAGGCTGCTCTTCACGTCCTTCAGCCTATTGGGTTAGCCCACATCATGGACACCGCCCAGAGAGTAGAAGAAGGGCAGCAACTCTTTTATTCAGGCCCATTTTTTCGGCCCAGCTCACAGAAGACTGCTCATGGACAGTCGGCCCAGATTCGAAATGCCCCTGTTCTTTCACGCACCCAGCAAACCACGTTTACAGCTCCCTCGTCCACAACTTCGCATCCTCAGCCGCGCGCAGCTTCTCCGGCGTACGGCGCCGGTCAGCAGAGCAAAACTCCGGCGTTTCGCCGCCTCACAGAAGCAGAATATCAGGAGAAACGGGCCCGAGGCATCTGTTTTAAGTGTGACAAAAAAAATTTCAGAGGGCATGAATGTGATCAGTGGGCATTGCAAGTGTTGCTATTATCAGATGAGGAAGATGTTCCACTTACAGAGGAGTCCCCTCCACCCTCGCCGGAGTCGGAAGAAACGGTGGTCACTGAGGAAACCTTAGCTACCTTATCACTTAATTCACTGGTAGGTATATCATCGGCGCACACAATGAAGTTGGCGGGGCATATAGGGCAGCGGCCAGTTACGGTTCTCATCGACAGTGGGGCAACCCACAATTTCATCTCCATGGATGTTGTTTCAGCAGCGGGCCTTCCTATTACAGCCACCACTTGTTATGGAGTATTGTTGGGCACGGGTGGAAAAGTAAGAACAGAGGGTATACGTGCGCAAGTGGAGTTGGATCTAGGGGCATTGCGGGTAATCACAGATTTTCTGCCACTCGAGTTAGGGGGAGCTGATGTGATATTGGGTATTAAGTGGTTGGAGACGTTGGGCAACATGCAAGTTAATTGGAGAACCATGATTATGAAGTTTGAAATGGTGGGAATGTGGATAACTTTGCAAGGTGATCCAAGCCTATGCAAGTCACTGATTTCGTTGAAGGCGATGATACTTTCAGTTGAAAAAGAAGCACAAGGATTTTGGGTCCATTTTGGGGCGTTATCTAAGGAAGAGGACGTGAATAATGGTATTCAACCCGCCCAAATTACCGCTGTTTTACAGCGTTTTGCCGCTGTCTTTGGGTCACCACAGGGGCTGCCTCCAAGCCGAGGAAGGGAACATGCCATAGTACTTAAAGAGGCCATATCGGTACGCTCAAGCCCAAAAAGATGAGATAGAAAGGTTGGTTATGGAGATGTTACAAGCAGGGATTATTAGGCCAAGTACTAGCCCTTTTTCGAGCCCGGTTCTTCTAGTTAAAAAGAAGGATGGTAGCTGGAGGTTTTGCGTTGATTATCGGGCTTTGAATAGAGAAACGGTGGCGGATAAGTTCCCAATACCCGTCATTGATGAGCTGTTGGATGAACTCCATGGAGCACAAGTGTTTTCGAAGTTAGATTTGAAGTCGGGATACCATCAAATCCGGGTGGCAGCAAGGGATATCGAGAAAACGGCCTTTCGTACACATGAGGGACATTACGAATTTCTTGTCATGCCGTTTGGGTTGATAAACGCTCCAGCCACCTTCCAAGCGTTGATGCATCAAGTTTTTCGTGACTTTTTACGCAAGTTTGTGCTGGTTTTTTTGACGATATTTTGTTTTACAGCTCTTCCATGGAGGACCATGCTCACCACCTTTCTTTAGTTTTGGAGAGACTGCAGCAACATACACTTTATGCCAACCAAAAGAAGTGTTTATTTGCTCAAAAACAGGTGGAATATTTGGGTCATGTAATTTCAGGAAACGGCATGGCAGCAGACCCAAATAAGTTGGCAGCTATGGAGGATTGGCCCATTCCAAAAAATATTAGGGAGCTGCGGGAATTCTTGGGTTTAACAGGTTATTATCGGAAGTTTGTGCAAGGTTATGGACGGATAGCAAAGCCATTGACGGACCAGCTGAAAAAAGACGCTTTTGGGTGGACAATAGAGGCACAAGAGGCGTTTTTCCAGCTGAAGAAAGCCATGTGTTCGACCCCGGTTTTGGCGTTGCCAAATTTTTCTGCACCATTTGTGGTGGAAGCCGATGCTTCGGGTAGTGGATTGGGGGCGGTATTGATGCAAAATGGGAGGCCAATCGCTTTTTACAGCCATGTATTATCCGCTAGGGACCGTCTTAAATCAGTCTATGAGAGGGAATTGATGGCTATCGTGTTGGCTATACTTAAATGGCGTCCTTATTTACTTGGGAGGAGGTTTGTGGTGCGAACGGATCAAAAGAGTTTGAAGTTTCTGTTAGAGCAGCGGCTTGTGGCTTTGGAGCACCAAAAATGGCTCACCAAGCTCCTTGGGTATGATTTTGAGATCCAATACCGTCCGGGTTTGGAAAACAAGGCGGCGGATGCCTTATTTAGATTACAAGGGGACGTTACTCTTGCTGCCATCTCAGTCCCACATCTTATTTCCATACCGAATTTACAAGCACACGTGGCCACAGATCCTTTTTTAGCTAAGGTGATTGAGGAGCTGTCAATGGGCAAGTCGTGTGGTGGGTTTTCATGGGTACAAGGTTGTCTCAAGTTTAGGGGCAGGTTGGTCTTACCATCTTCGTCCCCTTTTATTCCACTGTTATTAAATGAGTATCATGGCAGCAAGATAGGTGGGCATTCGAGGGTCTTTAAAACATTCCAAAGGTTGGCGGCGGATCTATATTGGAAGGGAATGAGAAAGGATGTGCAGAAATACGTACTGGAGTGTGCGGTATGCCAACAAAACAAATATTTAGCTCAATCGCCAGCGGGTTTATTGCAACCATTACCCATTCCGGAACAAGTTTGGGAGGACATTTCAATGGATTTCATAGAGGGGTTGCCATTGTCGAATGGGTTTGACTCTATTCTTGTGGTGGTGGATAGGTTGAGCAAGTATGGTCATTTTATTCACTTGAGACACCCATATTCAGCAGCATCGGTGGCGGCTGTTTTTGTCAAGGAAGTGGTCAAACTTCATGGGATCCCAAGATCCATTGTGTCGGATAGAGATAAAATTTTCCTCAGCTTGTTTTGGAAAGAGTTGTTTCGGCTCCAAGGGACTGCATTGAAGCAAAGTACAACTTATCATCCACAATCCGATGGGCAAACGGAGGTGGTTAACCGCTGTGTAGAGACGTACCTTCGTTGTTTTGTAAGCTCCAAACCCAACCAGTGGGCAAAATGGCTGCCATGGGCTGAATTCTGGTACAATACTTCCTATCATACAGCCGCTGGAATGACTCCTTTTCGGGTCTTGAGCATGGCAGCACTAGAGTACCGGCAGTGGAACAAAATTTAATGGAACGGGATGACATTTTGGAGCTGTTAAAACTGAATTTACAACGTGCCCAGCAGAAAATGAAGGCCCAAGCGGATAAAAAGAGGAGGGATGTCACTTTTGAAGTTCGGGACATGGTGTATGTGAAGCTAAGACCGTATAGACAACGTTCGGTGGCTAAACGGTTGAAGAGAAACTTTCTCCCAGGTATTTTGGTCCGTTTGCAATCATGGCACGAATTGGAGCTGCTGCCTATCGTTTAAAATTGCCCCAAGATGCCGCAATACACCCAGTTTTTCACGTTTCAGTACTTAGGAGGGCATTGGGACCCAATCAGCAGGCTAGCTCAATTCCTCCTGGATTAACGGCTGATTTGGAGTGGCTGCTGGAGCCGGAGGAGCTCTTGGAGGTTCGGCCAGGCACACATACGGAGTCCCCGCAAGCGCTCATCAAGTGGAGTAATTTGCCAGATTTTGAAGCCACTTGGGAAGATTTTTCGGTGATTCAAGACCAGTTTCCTCACTTTCACCTTGAGGACAAGGTGAAACTTCTAGCGGGAGGTATTGATAGGCCACCAATAACTTTTGTTTATGCTAGGAAACATGGGAACAAAGCTGGGATGAGGGGCAGCGAATAGTTAGTTATATGAGGGAAATTATGGTGAGGGGAGGTGTAGGATTCCAAGCTGGGAACTAGAATATAAGGAGAGAACATGACGTGTATAAGGTGTGGATTGTGTAACCAGAAACTTGGGAGAGGCTAGGCTCTCGAATTCCTAGTGTCCTATTGAGACTTAATGCAATTTCATTACATTTCGACTATTTTGTGCAATTCTGCTGTATTCTGGGTTGTTTCTTTTTGCTGGAACTGTTTGATTGCAGGAATTATCTACCACTGACTTGTCACTCTTCTTCCCCTTCTCTCTCCTAGTGTAAACATATGTAATTTGGGGCCTATCAATACCCCTGCCCAAAGTTTCACCTTGTCCTCAAGGTGGAAATGAGGAAATTGTTCATGAATGACCTTGAAATCTGCCCAAGTGGCTTCAAAGGCAGGCAAGTTTGTCCATTGGATTAGAGCCTATGGGGAGGTCTTTTGGGTGCTTGGTCAAACATCCAGGAGGCGTTCGGGCTCAAGTGTCCACTCCAACTCCACAGATAAATCAGGTGGCAAGGTAGCAGCTTGTTGATGAGGACCCAAAGCAGCTCGTAGTACAGAGACGTGAGAGACCAGATGAAGCAAAGACCTTGGTGGTAACTGAAGTTTATAAGCAGCTGCTCCTATTTGTTTGAGGGCTGGGAATGGCCCAAAAAATCTGGGAGACAACTTTTCATTACGATGTTTGGCCACAGATCGCTGGCGGTATGGTTGTAGCTTGACATACACCAAATCACCCTCTTGGAATTGGATATCTTGTCGTTTCTTATCCACCTGCAGCTTCATTTTTTGTTGAGCCCTATGCAGGTTCATCCTCAGAATATCCAATATATCATCCTGGGCCTTCAAGTTTTCTTCTACAGCGGAGACGGAAGTACCTGTGTGTTCAAAACGAACCAAGGGAGGAGGTTCTCTGTGGTAGACAGCCACAAAAGGTGTCATTCCAGCTGAGGAATGAAATGAAGTGTTGTACCAATACTCTGCCCACGGTAACCATTTAGCCCATTTGCCCGATTTGGAGCTCACAAAGCAGCAAAGATAGGTTTCCAAGCATCTGTGAACTACCTTTGTTTGACCAACAGATTGAGGGTGGTAAGCTGAGCTGTGTTTGAGTACAGTACCCAACAAACGAAACAACTCCTTCATAAAGCAACTCAAAAAAATTTTGTCACGATCCGACACAATGGAATGAGGAATGCCATGGAGTTTGACAACCTCCCTCACAAACACCGCTGATACCATAAGTGCTGAGAATGGATAATGGAGTGGAATGAAATGGCCATACTTACTCAATCGATCAACTACCACCAAGATTGAGTCAAAACCACTAGAAAGAGGCAGCCCCTCTATGAAATCCATAGATATATCCTCCCAAATGCTACGGAATGGGAAGAGGTTGCAGCAATCCCGCTGGTGGTTGCGCCAGGTACTTATTTTGTTGGCAATCAGCACATTTTGCCACATACTTCTGTACATCTTTGCGCATTTCTGCCAGTAAAAATCAGCTACCAGCTGCTGAAATGTCTTAAAAACTCCTGAATGGCCCCTAATGTTGTTGCCATGATACTCCTACAACAAAATTAGAATAAACGGTGAAGAAGAGGGCAATACCAGGCGTCCTCGGAACTTCAAACATTCCTGCTGCAACGAATAACCCCCAGTCTCCTCACCCAAACTTAGATCCTGAAGGATTTTGGACAGACGAGGATCTGTGGCAATATGGGCTCGCAAATCTGGAATGGACAGCAAACTCGAAACTGAAATAGCAGCTAAAGATGCCTCCTGATGAGCGTGAGACAGCATCTGCCGCTTTGTTTTCCAATCCGGGTTTGTATTGGATGTCAAAATCATAACCAAGGATCTTAGTAAGCCATTGTTGATGCTCAGTAGCCACCAACCGCTGTTCTAACAAATACTTCGGCCTTCTTTGATCTGTTCTCACCAAAAACTTTTTGCCCAACAAGTACGGTCTCCACTTCTGAATAGCCAACACAATGGCCATCAACTCGCATTCATAGACTAATTTTGTGCGAGCTCAAGTTAACAACACCTGACTGAAAAAGGCAATAGGACACTTCTCTTGCATAAGCACAGCCACCAAACCCGAGCCTGAGGCATCGGCCTTAACAATGAACGGGTAGAGCAAAGTTGGGCAAAGGCAACACGGACGCTAAGCACATAGCATGCTTGAGGCGGTCAAAGGCATCTTGAGCCTCAGGAGACCACTTGAAAGCATCTTTTCGCAACTGATCTGTGAGAAGTTTTGCTATATTCCCATAGCCTCGAACAAACTTTTGATAATACCCTGTAAGACCCAAGAATCCTCTCAGCTGTCTAATTGTTTTCGGCACCAACCCCTCCTCCATGGCTGACACTTTGGAAGGACCTGCTTCCACCCCTTCCGCTGAAATGACATGTCCTAGATACTCCACTTTTGTCTGAGCAAATAAACACTTTTTTCTATTGGCATATAGTTGATGTTGCTTCAGCCGTTCTAAAACTAGTTCGAAGTGGTGAGCATGAGCTGCAAGCGATGAGCTATAAACCAAGATATCATCAAAAAAAAAATACCAGCACAAATTTGTGCAACAAATCCCAGAATACCTCATTCATGAGTGCTTAAAATGTAGCTGGTGCATTAGTAAGACCAAAAGGCATAACAAGGAACTCATAATGCCCCTCATGCATCCTAAATGTTGTCTTCTCCACATCGCCTACTTCTATACGGATTTGGTGTTATCCCAACTTTAAATCCAGCTTGGAAAAGACTTTTGTGCCATGAAGTTCGTCCAACAACTCATCAATGACTGGTATAGGGAACTTAGCAACTACCGTCTCGCGATTTAGAGCTCTATAATCCACACAAAAACGCAAACTTTCGTCTTTCTTCTTAACCAACAACACCGAGCTCGAGAAAGGGCTTGTACTTGGCTGAACTATACCAGCCTGTAGCATATCCGCCATCAAACGCTCAATCTCATCCTTTTGCACCTAAGCATACCGATAAGGTCTCACTGAAATTGGCCTAACACCCTCACGCAACGTGATTGTGTGTTCTCTAGCTCGTGTAGGAGGCAACCCCGAAGGCATATGGAAAACTTCATCGAACCGCTACAATAACAAAGTAAATACTGGCGAAATTGGACGTTCCTCGACCCTACTGTCTATTATCAAAGCCCTAGCTGAACCCAAAAACCTTGGCCTTCATGCTGCACCGTATGAATGAGAGCTTTCAAAGATATTTGGGATTTGCAAAGGCTGGGATCACCTTGCAAAGTAACCCAAGTACCACCCATCTCAAACTTCATCACCAAAGATTTCCAATTGACTTGCATGTTGCAGAGGGTCTCCAGCCACTTAATGCCTAGAATGACATCCGCTCCGCCCAACTCCAATGGCAAGAAATTAGTGACCACTCTGAGCACTCCCAAATCCAACTCCACTTGACTACAAATTCCTTCCTTTGGAACCTTGCCCTCAGTACCCAATAGCACACCATAACAAGAAGTTGCTGCAATGGGTATGTTCACTGCCGAGACAATGGATGTGGATATAAAGTTGAGTTGCCCCGCTATCAATCAAGACAGTAACCGGTTGATGTCCAATGTGACTTGCCAATTTCATAGTGTGGACTGAAGTTATTCCGACTAGGGAATTTAACGAGAGTGTTGCCAAGGTCTCCTCTGATATGTTCTCATTTGAAGAATCCAGTGTGGGTGGTGGGGAGTCCATTGGGCATTGTTGTTCTTCCTCATCAATCATCAATAAGACTTGCAACATTTTCTATTCACACTCATGGCCTCAAAAGAATTTTTTATTGCACTTGAAACACACACCACGGGCTTTCTTATCTTGGTATTCAGCTTTTAACAATCACTTGAATGGTGGGTTCCTAGTTGCTGTGGCTGACCTTAAAGCGGTTGTAAACGGTGTCGAAGAAGAAGACATCGTGGTTGGCTTGGGTGGGTGAATAGGGCTTAGGGTGGATTTGAGGCCTGTAAAACGAGTGGGCTGGCCCGTTGAGGCAAGCTGGTGGCTCTCTTCAATTCTTTGGGTTGTTTCCATGATATTGGCCAAACCCACGGGCTGTAGGATGTGTAAATCCCCCTTAATCTCCTCTTTGAGCCCTTTAACAAAGTTGCCCTCCAATATGAGCTCCGGCACCCCTAATACCCGAGAGGCTAGAGCCTCCCACTTGACCCGATATTCTTTCACAATCTCCTGATGAACCGATAACAATTCTTCTGAGAGAGAACGCACTGGTACAACTCGAAACCTTAGTAGGATGAGATTCTTGAGGGTGGCCCAAAAAGAAATAGGTCGCCTCTGATGTTCCCATTGAAACCAGGTGAGGGAGCCACCTTCAAGGCCAATAATGGCTGCCTCCAACATGTGTTCCTTGGAACAAGAAATAACGCTCAGCTCGAAAAAATCCACCATCTGGGTTGTCTCCCAAAAATAGTGGTAAAATCCATGCGTGGAACTTTGTAATCTTGTCCAGAATGGTGCCCAGACCCAAACATGTCCGCTGTTGGGTGTGGTGGAGGCGATTGTTCCTGTGAAGAAGTCGTCAGCATCGAGGATTCTGTTCCATCCACTGCGTGTCTCTGCCGATCGTTGCTGGCAGCGATGACATTGGGAGCCGACCGACCAGTTTCCTGAAGCAATTGAGCAAAGTGGCCTATCATGAAATCGATACGGTATTCGCTACACATCCGATTTCAACAGCTCAAGCTCCTTCGAAAACCACTACAGATCCGATCAGACCTCCGTCACTTCCAGTGCAATTCGGACTGAAGAACATCAAACTTCTCTTCCCACAATTCTGCCGATACTTCTTTTCTTGGTCCCATGAGAGATCGTGCTGGCTACTGATACCAATTGATAGGAATGACCTGCATAAATGGTAAGAACAAAGGCAAAATACCCAGAAAATGGAAGATAGCAGTCATTGTATTATGGAAATAATAGGAATTTCAGAGCCTATTTCTCTCCAAAAGTTACAACTCACGCCAATATTCTTCACACCTATAAGATGAACATTCCTCTAGATAAACTATTTCCCTCGGGTACATCAGAGTACCCTACACCTCACCTTACTCAAGTCACTCCCCTCTAACTAACTTTTACATTATTCACATCGGGTGCTGACTTGTCACTCTTCTTCCCCTTCTCTCTCCTAGTGTAAACATATGTAATTGGGGGCCTCTCAACCCCATATCAATATTGTCCTATCTGACTCATCAACCCCAAAACACTTCATCCCATTAACTTTCCCCACTTTTGTCATTCCAAAACTACCTCCAGAGCTTATGTGGCACATTTACGGATCCAGAGGTCTATCGGAATTTAGATTGTTAATCAATGTGGATAAAACTTACAAGTAAGAGTCAGCAAAGATTCCAAACACAAAAATAAGAATATATATAAATAGGAGAGAAAAAGAGGGATTAGAGAACCAAATATGAACTATATAGTTTACATTGCCTAAACTCTAAAGGAGCAAGATAATCAAGAAACACACCAAATGTTTACAAAGAAAATGATTTTATATTGGAAGAAGATTGGCTAAAAGAAGAAGATATAATAATCCTAGTTGCTAACAAGGCCACCCTCAAAAAAGGTTATTCTTTTGGATTATTAGACATCGAAAATCCACTCTAACAACAAAACCTCAATACATAAGCTCATACTTTTTAAGATTTTTGCTTTACACTAACACCACTCACAATGCTGCTACACCATAGCTGAACACAAGCAGGTAAAATTATTTGATTGATAAATTGTGCAATTTAACCATTTACTTACAATTAAGAAAAAGATATCACTTACTTTCAATTTCAGCATTTGAGAATAAAGGAAAATCTTCTTCCAACCCAATCACAAATATCTTTTGGAATCTACAGTACTCTAGAATAAGTTCCTTCCAAAGCTGTATTTGCTTTTCACGGATATCCCTTACTGGCTGCAAACTGGATAAAACAAATTATCTTTATGCCAAAATGAGCCACCAGAAAATGAAGGAAAATTAAACAAAACAAAACAAAATCATGACTTTTGCAAGAAGCTTAGTGATCATGAAAATTGCAAGAAACATGATGAAAAGGAAGTTAAATGTAAGAAAGAAGAAAAAAATTGCAAACAGATCTTTTCTGCATATGAACTTTATGTCTTTTGATCAGATATCACCCTTTTGAAAAGAAGAATAATAAAAAAAAAGAATCCTGGTATAAAATAAATAAACTCACACACCCTTCACTACAGCAGAAACTCAATTAAAATAACTAGGCTAGTTCAACTTATAGCTTTCTAACAGCCTAAATTTGGCAAACAGCAAACAATGCTTTCTTTCGAGGTTCTATTAAGCACATTCGGCAAAACAGCATGAATGCACACAAATATATATGCAATACATCATACATATAATATAGATGAACATCAAAACATATAGAGCCAATATTATGTTTCTCCTGCTTAACGATATATACATATATATATTTATATGATATATATATATCAATTTATATATGAAGTGGTGCTTTTAACAGAGTACTAGCTGTGAAATAGAAGGATTAACCTCTGTTCAGCAGCAGGGAAAACTTAATTATAAAAAACGATCAAATAACACAAGATTCAAGACTAAATTGACCCTCTTTATTACAAGTTGTCTCTGTTGATGATTATGCATATTGCTTTTCCCTTCTTTTCTTATTTGTGGATAAGAGGTAAGACTATTGATGAGAGAATAATTTTAAATATGTCTGTGTATATAAATATATATTTACATAATACATCATATATGTATATACAATTGTATATGTCGGGAGCCAAATAAGACCACAACTTATGCTTAAAAACCAGTAGAAAATAATTAAGAAAGAGAAAAGGAGATTACGTGAAGTAAGGTGGGTAATTGAAGAAGTGAGGTAGCTTAAAATCGCCCAATTTCTGCATCTTTCAAATCCGCCAGAATAAAGAAACCAATTACTGCATCTCTCTTTAACTGAAACTAATAGAATATGAGGAATGATTACTAAAAATTCATCCAAGAAACAATACACAATCTCATCTGGGTTAAACCTCGAATTCTCAGCCGTAATCAAATCAAAGACCAAATGATTTCTTATATAAGCATGATAGCCCACGCACTAAAAAGAATCCCACATAAAAAATCACGCCTGCACTTCTAAACCAACATTTATTTGGACTCAGAATGTCTATGATCAGATTCTTTGAAAACTTAATAATAACAACAACAAAAAAAGTTAATAGCTTGGACGAAAATCAACCGCATATCTTCAAAGATGATTAAGAAAATTGTTCAAACTTGAACATGAGGTTATCATATCAGTTCATTAAATTTAATAATGTAGAATTGGAAAAAGCTAATTAAACTTATTTCTCCCACACGGTATTTATTAATTAATTTTCGATGGCTGAAGCAAATCATTCTCATAAACTTATCCAGTATAACATTCTTTAAACTGCACCATACTTAAAAATTTCCAGGACCAATTTTAGTTATGGAAGTTTACATCATCAAAACCAACATATTGAAGAAAAAATAACTATCAAAGATTTCAAACCAATCATATTTCGAAGAAAAAAAATCCCAGAACAAAAGATATATAAACAATTTTTAATTCCACATCCACAATGTAGATAATAAGTAGATCAGTATCCATAACTCCACCATCCACAAACCATATCATCTAAAAACACCAAATAAATCCCAACCCTAATAGAATATCATTAACAGTCCCAGAATTTAGCTCTTTAGTATAAATAGGAGGAAATGAAGAGGAAGGGTGAAAACGAGAAATACCGAAACCAATTCAAATGGGAAGCTTGGCGATGTCGTTTTAGTCGTCTTTGGTCTGTGACTGAGACTGGTCGGTTACGGTCAGACAAGAGTCCTTGACTACGTCTTGGGAGCCGCCTTCTCCTTCTTTTTCTTCGTCGCCGGTGGTGAGGTTGGCGCAGGAGAATCGCTCAAGGGAGGAGAAGAAGGCTGACAACACAGTGAAGAAGAAAAGGAGGACAGGCAGAGAAAATGAGAAGGCTTTTATTGAAAAAAAACAAAAAAGAGGAAATTGGAAAATGGACTCACTTGGAAATAATAGTGTGCCCATTGTTTGCAATGAGAATAATATACGGATAATGATTCCATTCATATCTGTACTAAACTAACGAATAACGAATAAGAAAAGTTGATGGGGTGAGAATGAAAAAATGAGAATTACCAAAATACTACTTTAATTTATTTTAATAAAAAATAATAATTTAATCAGTTTTAGCATTGCAGTTTTTTTTTTTTTTTGGCAATAAAGAGGAAATTTCATTAAAGGAGATCGTTCAACAGTAGAACTTGAAACTCAGGAGAAACATCAAGAACTCCTAATCTACGATCAGAAACAACACTAGTAGCCTTTGCAAGGCAGTGGGCTAAAGCATTAGCAGATCATCTAATGAACTTAACAGATACATTTCTGGACTTCAACTCAGAGAGGGCACGCTTACAATCGCAAATGAGACGACCAAAGTAAGAATGTAGTTCCACTTTGCTCCTAAGAGATTGAACAGCCACCATACAGTCCGTTTCCACTTCAACATGGGACCAATCAGCATTTTTAATCCAGCTTAAAGCCTCCTTAATTCCGAGCACTTCCGCCACATCTGGAGAGACCAACCCACGCCGACAGCTAGCTACAGCTCCTTGAAACAAACCCCTGTGATCGCGAACCACACATGAATAGTTGAAACGATTTTGAGTCTCAAAGAGGGCAGCGTCTGTGTTAATCTTAATGACCCCAGGCTTAGGAGGACTCCATTTCACAGCCCCATCTGAAGAATCAAGAAGACCCAGAGAAAGATCAACAGCCTTATCCTGGGCATGTACCCATTGGTTCCAAACAGTACGGGCCATAAGAACCACCTCCAATGCCGTGTGATGTTTCTACTGCCAGACCAGATCATTACAGCATTTCCATAATGCCCAACACAACATCGCCAAGCTAGACCTGTGATCCTCAGTCAAGCGGTCAAAATGAGCAGAAAGCCAATCCGAAAATGAACCTAGGATCAAGGTAGAGACGCCCAACCCAGATTGATTCCAGCAAGAAAACAGAGTAATCGCAAGACACAAGAACATGAGAGATAGTCTCGCGGTCTCCTTGGCAAAACGGACAGATTGGGTCAATGGTGACATGCTTCATTTGCAATTGAACCTTGGTTGGGAGACAGGCCTTGGCTGCTTGCCACAAGAAGTTCTTTACTTTGGGCGGGACTTTAAGGTTCCATAATCGACGCCAAAATCCCGAGTTATCGCTGGAAACACCACCTGGAATCGAAGATTGCAATAAATTGTGTGCACTTTTCACGGTATAAACTCCAAGCCTATCATGACGCCAATACCATGAGTCAACATCATCAAAACAGAGAGGAATATTGAGAATCAAGTCAACATCCCTAGCTGGAAATAGATCCTTCAGTAAATCGATATCCCAAGCATTTTGACCATCTATCATAAGTTGAGAGACCCATGTATTCTGAAGAGCTAAATGGGTCGAAGTCACATATGGGTTAGAATTATCAGGCAGCCAAGGGTCAAAGAGGACCCTAACCGAGTGCCCAGAACCCACACGGATGCTAGCCCCATCCTTAATAAGGTTTTGAGCCTCCAAGATGCTGCGCCAAATGAAACTTGGACTCCCTCCTAACTTCGCCGAAAGGAAAGTAGAATGCGGATAATAACGGGCTTGATACACTCTACTCACCAAAGAATTTGGGTATTTAACTAGGCGCCAAGCTTGTTTTCCGAGAAGAGCGATATTAAATTGGTGAAGATTTCTAAAACCCAACCCACCGAACGGTTTGGGATAACACATGCGCTTCCAACTTAACCAGTGAATACCCTTTGATGACGCTGAGGAACCCCACCAATATTTACACATCCGCCGTTCTAAATCCTGGCTGAGCTCATTAGGAAGAAGAAAGACACTCATCGCATAATTGGGCAACGCTTGAGCCACTGTCTTTAAAAGAATTTCCTTTCCCGCTCTAGACAAAAGCTTGCCTTCCCATCTCTCAATTCTCTGTTGGATTCTAGACTTTAGATAACCCAAAATAACCGACTTATTTCGACCCATAATATTGGGGAGGCCGAGATAAGTGCTCTCTTCATTAGCTTCATGAATCCCCATCTCACCACATATAAGATCCCGAGTAGATACATCGGTGTTATGGCTGAAAAAAATGCTAGACTTCTCAAAATTAACTTTCTGGCCCGAAGCTTGCTCAAAAGTATGTAAAAGGTCAAGAACATGGGTAGCCTCTTCCA
Organism: Humulus lupulus; assembly: GCF_963169125.1. Taxonomy (NCBI): domain Eukaryota; kingdom Viridiplantae; phylum Streptophyta; class Magnoliopsida; order Rosales; family Cannabaceae; genus Humulus; species Humulus lupulus. The sequence continues at coordinate 150,375,457 of NC_084797.1, read as the reverse complement.
ATCTCGCTTTGCAAAAAATGTAGCTATCATCCGCGAAGAACATATGAGAAATTTTAGGCGCACCCCTTGCCACCTGAACACCACTAATAAGCCACTGCTGTTCATACATGTGAAGAAGAGTCGAGAACCCCTCCGTACATATAATAAATAAATAAGGTGATAGGGGATCCCCCTGGCGCAAGCCACGCCCAGGAATAATTTGCCCAAAAACCTGACCACCATGGGAGATTTGATAGCGAACTGAGGTAACACAAGCCATAATCATGGACACCAACTTACCATCAAAGCCCAACCGACCAAGAACAGCCTGCAAATAACCCCATTCCACCCTGTCATAGGCCTTGCTCATATCGAGCTTAAGGGCCATATAACCCTCCTTCCCCTGTCTCTTACGCTTCAAATAGTGCATTATTTCATAAGAGAACATAACATTGTCTGTAATCAATCTACTAGGAATAAACGCACTTTGAGTTTCAGAAATAATCAGATCAATCACCTGTTTCAGTCTATTAGCAAGTACCTTAGAGACAATTTTGTATAATACATTACAGAGAGAAATAAGGCGCAGCTCCAACATCGATCTCGGTGATTTCTTCTATGGGATGAGCACGATATTGGTCAAACACAGCTGTTCATCAAAATACCCTGTCCTCCAAAAATCACGCACCTGCATAACAATATCACTGCCCAATATGCCCCAGTATTTCTGGTAAAAGCCCGGACTCATTCCATCAGGGCCAGGAGATTTGTCTGGATGCATCTGGAAAAGAGCAATTTTGACCTCTCCATCTTCGACAGGCGCCAATAACATATTATTCTGATCAGTAGAAATTCTAGCAGTCATCATATCAACAACAGGACTCCAGTTAAAGGCAGAAGGCGTAAATAACTTCTGAAAATAGTCTGTCATCAATTCCTGGAGACCATTGTCCCAATCCACAGCCACGCCCTCCTCATTACAGAGGGAATAAATGCGATTGGTGCGACGCCTAGCTCGAGCAGTAGCATGAAAATACCTTGAATTATGGTCACCTTCTCTAAGCCACAGCTGCTTGGATCTTTGCCTCCAAAAAACCTCCTTTTGGGTAAGAGCCTCGAAAAGAGCCTTGTTGGCCTCTTGATAACGCTGAGTAGAAACAGGGTCAGTAAGCCCTTTGAGGGATCGAATAGTTTGACGACAGAGGCCAATACGCCTGTAGAAATTCCCTGTAATGTCCTTCCCCCACTCTTCAAGAGCTCTCGCACAAGCACCTAATTTATCAAAGAGGGACCCCTCGGTATGCGCAGACCAGATTTCTTCAACAATGAGCTTACACATGGGCTCCCGGAGCCAAGCGTTTTCAAATCTAAAGGGTCTTCTATTCGATGGGCGAAGTCTTGGGGAGGGATCTAGCATCAATGGGCAATGGTCCGAGGTGGATATCTTTGTATTTAAAAGCAAGAAGTTAGGGAACAAACTCAGCCAAGACGAGGTAGCTAATGCTCTGTCCAGTCTAATCTCAACCCAATTCTCTGTACCCCGACCCCTTTCCCATGTAAAGGGGTAGCCACGAAGCTCCAAATCAACCAAACCACAGTCACACACAGTTTGAGAGAAACCATCAAGGAGCCAACGCGGGTAAGGGCGGCCCCCTCTCTTCTCCTCTGGTCGAAGAATGTTGTTCATGTCGCCAAGAATGCACCAGGGGTAAGTCGACTACAAGGAGAGCATACGCATGAGATCCCAGGTCAAGGATCGTTTTGATCTGTCGGGTTCACCATACAACCCAGTAACACGATAGCAAGGAGTGTCTTTAGGAGAGAGAAGCATATCAATATGGTTTTGACTAAAAGAAAGTAATTGGGCTTCCTCTTGATATCTCCAAAGGAAAGCAAGGCCATCACTATGGCCCATAGAATCCACAACCACCATCCCTTCAAAGCCCAGCAACCTTTTTAAACTATCAACTTTCATTTTATTACACAAAATCTCACACAAAAAAATAAAATTGGGACGCTGTTGGAGAACCAGCTCCTTAAGGAATTGAACAGTCCGCGGGGTCCCGAGACCGCGGCAATTCCAGCTCAAAGTACTCATAATCCTTGGCGGGTCCTCAATTCGGAACCCGCCCCACTCAAGTTTTTTTGGTGCCCAGTAATATCTTGATCCATCTGAATTTCCCCTTCATCAGCTGAATCGGGCTCCAATTCAGTATCACGGCCCAATTCCATAAGTTGGCCTAGGTCCACATCAGAGCCCACCTCACTGCCAGCCCTTCTTTTCTTTGATTCAATGACCACACTTCCCTTTTTTGACTGTGAATTTCGAAGGGATAATTCCCTGGATTCCAAATGAGTCAGCAGTTGACTCTTGTAATTGGTATTTAATTGGCTTCCCATTAAATGTGGCCCACGATTATAGCTCCTATCTTGAATAACCATAGTTTGTGGCGAAGAACGTGGATGACTAGAAGATTCCCCACGATCAGAGGAAGTTAATGGCGTAACTCCTGCACGATTCATAGTCTGGCCGTCGACCACCGCCTCCTGCTCATCCATCATTCCAGTTCGTAACCATTGCGCCCCAATCAGCTTCGTCTGACGCCGGAATGGAGCCCTCATCGACTCTCCATACGGCAAAACGATTTCATTCTCAGGCACCTCAAAGCGTTTGGCACAAAACCTATCGGAATGCCCAAGGAGTCCACAAATAAAACAAAAAGTCGGAACATTTTCATATTTAAAGGTGACCCAAAACCACTCATCCCCTGCCTTTCGTATCTTCATCCTTCGCTTAAGCGGGGTGGTAAGATCAATACTAACCCGAATCCTCATGTACTCACGCCAAACCCCTATGAAATTCTTTGGACAGGAATCCACAAAAACACCGACGTAGTTGCCCACCGCTTGAAGAACACGAACATTCATAAATCCCGGTTGAAGGTCATGAACTTGAACCCACATATCAAGTTTCTGCAAAGGGATCAATCGGGGGTTACCCATCGCAGACATTCTAGCAAAGATCAGAACTTTCCGATTAAAATACCAAGGACTGCCGTCAATCACACGTCGAATATCAATCTCATGATAAAATTGAAAAAGGAATTTATTAACCTCTAACTCCTTGATAAACACCCCTTTTCCAGGTCGCCAAACCGCAGCCAAGGTTTGCTGCATGGCCTGAAAGTCCAAAGCTCCAGTAGTTATGAATCGTCCCACCAGACAGAGATTCCAATCAAAAATAGGTTCAGTATCAGTGTTGGCTTCGCAAAGATTCGGCAGGGCCAGGCCTCCTTCATCTTCCTCAGTCAAACTTACAGCAAACAAACTCTGCTGTAGATCATTCGTTGGATCCATCCCACCAGTGCAGCAACGAGAACCAAAAGGAATCGCCAAAGAAGTCCTCAATCAGAAGGAATAATGGAGAAGAAGACCGAAGGCTAGACAAGGACAAAATACTCACACACCATGACAATAGTCAAGACTAGTAATATTTTAGTATTATAGGAAAGTGTTTAATAAAATGAGACAATAATGATTATTACCTACCCCTTTTTTCAGATCATTGTCTAAATTATTCCACTGGCCATTGGAAACTTCTGCGGGATTCGAGATAACTTTAGCATTGCAGTTAGGTTTACTCACATAAGATAAAATGATTTTCATTCATTTTCCAATCACTTTTAGTAAATAACATTATACAAATAATGATTTCGTTTCATCAAAATTTTATTCTCATTTATTTTTGGATTGATTTATTCTGATTTCGATTATAATTTAGTAAACGTGCCATAAATGAAAAGAAACGTACAAGAATTGATAGTCATTTCTTATATATAGTGTAGAATAGAAATTATGAAGGTACATATTTTAGCTTCATTTTAATATGGTGCTTTTGGAAGACATCAGCGAGAATAATTTGATGCAATTCGAAAGAATTTTTATATGGGAATATGACAAACTTACCCGTTTGGGTGGGCAGTGTCCATCCCGAATTAATCGGTTATGGCTCTGTTGGGGTTTTATGACCTAATTAAAACTCAAATTCTTTGTAATCTCATTTTATTATCAATAAAAGAATAAGAAATCATTTTTTGACTTGGTCAATCACTTTGCTCACATATGTTTATTTTCATGATTATTTGTTTAATATAAACTTCTATTAAATCCCGAGCATATAGCTAATCATATTTATAGTGACGTAATCATAATGGAATATAAATATGATTATATGTTCAAAATAAGTTAGTCCTAAGATTAGTCAATGCACATGATTTACACTGACTTGCCAATCTACGATATGATCTACTTACACATTACAGTGTTATGTTCTTTCCAGAACATTAGCAAAGTAGATAAGATCGGATGTATTTGTTACATCGGACAGGACCGATATTGACAGTTGATAAGATAAGTAAACATACAGTTATTATCTATTCTAGTCATATCATATAGTTGACCATAGGTCAATTCAATCTCTATTCTAAGTGGTTGGTATTCTAACTGATTGTATTATTTGAGTTCTTTGACTTGTTCGTTACCAGCTTACCCTACGGACTAGCCCATACTTACATCTTGGGAACTCGGTAGTATAATTGAGTGGGAGTGTTAATCATAGATATGAACATCTATAGCTTCTGATGAAGAAGTGAAACGATGGTTTCTGTAACACCCTACTACCTTAGAGTCGTTACTAAGTGAGTTTAAAACGTGCAATCACTCGCTAATCGAGGTTTTTAAAGAAAAAGTGTAATTAAGCCATAATCAGAGTAAAACTTTAGAAATAACTCTATTCCATTGAAAATCATAAAATTTTAACACTTGGGATCCCAAAATACTGTTTAGAAATATTTACAACATATAAATACAACCAAGTCAGCTAAACGACAAAATCTAGGTTTTATTACATTCATCTCCCAAAATCCACTGGCTGTGGCAGCCAGGCAGACCAAACATGTACACGCCGCTTCATGCCTGCTACACTCATGGTTGGTTGGCCTTCTCCTTGCCCTTACCTGCACCACAGAGCATCTGTGAGCCGAAGCCCAGCAAGAAAACCCACAAACAGATAACATATGCAAAACATACACAAGTCATATAATCAGGCCATCAATAGGCTAAGCACATACGGCCAAGCCGTCCTAGGCGCTTTACCAGGCCCTGGGTTCGCGGTCTACACCGTGAGGATATCCCAAGTATCCGTTAGGGTCCCGCCCTGGCAGCTCGCACTCCACGTGCTCAACGCTGCTCCCGGCCCCTTGCCGTACTCGGCCTTGCACTCAACGTGCCCAACACCGTTCCCGGCCCTTTGCCGTTCCCGGCTCTTGCCGATCATTCACATAATTGCATTCATAGCATAATAAACAAGTACATAATACTAGCAAATTCAATCAAAGGGCTACACCCTGCAATTCAAACACATTGGGCTCAGCCCTGCATACAAGCTCTATGGGAACAAAGGTTTTCTTACCTGAGTCCCGAGCTTTCCAAGTACCGATGTCCCGAGCACAGTCCTCTAAACCGAGCCGAGCCGAAGCCCTAATCACAATGCATTAACCATAATCGTCCATCAAATTCCAATCCGTTAACTAACTTTAAATCACAATTCTAGTCTCCGGGTCATTGAATTTCACCAAACATGGCAAAAGATTCAATCCCGAGCACCCTAGGTTAAATTCCCAAGCCTAGAATCTCAAAATCCCTTAAGGGCCGCGGCATTAGCCAATCATGCCACGACATGGCCCCAACTAGAAACCTCCAAATGCCCAAAAACAGGTAAGGGTCGCGGCATTACTCAGGCCATGCCGCGACCCGCCCTCCTTCCTCAGCACACATCAGGTTCGAAGGGTCGCGACTCAGCAAGAACAATGTCGTGGCCCGACCCCTTCGAACCCAGAAAAACCTCCAGTTTTGACACATAAACCTCTCTCAAAACCACCCACAATCACCCCAATTCCACAACTCAATTATCCACAAACTTCCCACAAGATTCTAGCAACAAAACCCAGCTGAAACCTAGACTAGAAACCCATTAAAAATCCATTTCAATCTTTAAAATTTTCTAACTCATGAACTCAAAACCCAGCCATGGAAACACTATAATTCAACCTTTAAACTTTAAATTAAAGCTTACCTCAGCTGCAAAACCAATCCCCCAAGTGTTTTCTGGCTAAATTCCCAAAGTTCCAGCCTCAATTCACTCTTCAAATTCAAAACCCAAAAACCACTTAGAACATACTCAATATCACAAAATTTTCAACACAGATAATGAGAATCGATCCTTACCTTAATCCTGGTCGAATTCCTTTGCTTAAGTTGAGTTAATCCCTCAAAATTCAAGCCTAAATTACAGAGCCCTCAACTGAATTCCTTAGCTTCCAAGAATTTCCTTTGTTTTGCCTTAGAGAAAATAGAGAGAGAGAAGAGGAAGACTTAGGTCGATTTCTACAAGTTTCTAAGTATTTCTTTCTTTTTGTTTTATTTAACTTAGTCTATGTGGTTACCTCAAGGCTCGGGGTACCAAAACGTCCCCGAGGGCAAAATGGTAAATTTCCCCAGTATTCCCTCCTAAACATCCTAACCTCAAATATATCTCCAAATATTTATTTCCATAACCCGATAACCCCATAAAATAACTAATGCCCAAATTACCCCCCAACTCGCCCCGAGTTGGATTCTCAACCCCGTTGTGACTTTCCGGCTAACCGCTCCCCAGGACTGTCTCAGATCGTGCTACACAGAAATATCACATACATATCGCATTTACCACATTTATACCCCTAATATCCAAACGGGGCCCACATGCACATTTAACTCAACTAAACATGCGTCATTATCATATATTCACATAAATTCACATATTATCATAATAATTCATTTATTGCCCTCCAGGCACGCTAATCAAGGCCCTAAGCCTTATTAGCAAATTTGGGTCGTTACAGTTTCCTTTTAGTTTGGTTCAAGGTGTTAAATGATAGAGATCTCATTTCAGTAATTAAATTAGTTGTTGTCAATTTTGTTCTCCTTGGCTTTTGGTGCTTTCTTGCCTTTATTGGACTTTTTGCCCTTTCCTTTGTCCTTATAATTATTATTTTTTCTCTTCTTGGATTTCTCCTCTACCACATTTGCTTCAGTCTCTTTTGTAATGGATTTTTTAAGACACTCAAATGTCTGTAGTTCATTCAACAGCTGGGTCATGTTGAATTCTAACTTATTCATAATATAGTTGATGGTGAACGCAGAAAAGGCAAGAGTGAGCGATTCCAATATGATGCTTTCTTGTGTACGCTCATCAATTATGGCCCCATGTATTTCTGCTTCATGCATCACATGAATCATGTGTAAAACATGTTCACGTACAGAAACACCTTTCTTCATCTTAGTAGTCATGTAGGTTCTAGTAGCCTCATGTTTAAGAGAATCCATTACCTCAAACGCAGTTTCCATGTGTTATCCCCAAAAAATTTGAAATGGTGATGTGGCAAGAGATATTTGACTGGTCAGTTACGTGCTCCGGCCGACCAGTCAAGTGCTTGGCCGACCGGAGAGGTGTTTAACCAACCAGTCAAGTGCTTGGCCGACCAGAGGAGTGTTTGGCCGACCAGTCAGGTGCTTGGTCGACCAGTCAGGTGCTTGGCCGACCGGGAAAGGTGCTTAACCGACCAAATAGGTGCTTGGCCGACCGGGAGAGGTGCTTGACCAACCAGAGAGGTGCTTGGCCGACCAGGAGAGGTGCTTAACCGACCAGATAGGTGCTTGGCCGATCGGGAGAGGTGCTTGACCGACCAGAGAGGTGCTTGGCCGACCAGGAGAGATGCTTGACTGACCAGTCAGGTGATTGGCTGACTGGTGAGGTGTTTGGCCGACTAGTTTCTCTCCAAGAAGTAACGCCGACTTACTGAACAGATTATTGTTATGGAAGCGGAATTCCAGCAACAACTTAGACTAGAATCAGTCGTGCCTACGCGGGAATCTCTCATATTATCTCGAAGAAGTCGTGTATTGTTGTATTTTAAATATTATTATTAACTAAATATTGAGAGAGTAATATAAAGATCCTGATTATGAGGGATTTCAGTTGTACGATCATGAGCCTATAAATACAAAGCTCATGGCATCATTGAGGGGATTCGAATTCTGATTTTCCTAAGAGAGTATTTTGCATTCTGAGAGAAGTGTTGTATCCTTTTCATCTACACTGAAGAAACTCAGTTGACTCAGGTTCATATGATCTTGAGTGTAGATTTATAATATTAACTCTAAGTGGACTAGGCTATTACCAACACATTGGAGCTGAACCACTATAAAAATTATCTGTGTCGTATTTTTCTCTTGAAGGTTTATTGTCGTTTTGACGTCTACACGTCATTGGCCAAATCTGTGGTCAACATTTTGGTGCTTTCATTGAGAGCCTGAAAAGAAAAACAGACAATTACCGTAGCATTATGGCGCCTAAGAACACCAATGCGGCCTCCAAGAAGCCAGGTTCCTCTAAAGAGCCTGCTAGATTAGAAGGTCCTGGTCCTCAAGACCATGAGACTAAGCCTAGAGTCTTGCTCGAGGACGTGACTCCAGAGGTTGAACAACTCCAGGAAGCCATAGGGGCTTTCCAGGAGGAAATGGCACAATTCAACGCCCGACAGGAGTCATTCGCTAAAGAAATGGCTAGATAGAAGGCTGCATTTGAGCAACAAAGACGGGAGATGGACGCCAAGAGCGAAGAGATCAGGCGACGGCAGGAGGAGGCCGATAGGCGACATCATGAGGCTGCACTCGCTCTGGAGGCGGCTACGCAGCTGGCCCAGGCCAATGCCCAAGCTACAACACGAGGAGCAGCCACTCAAGGAGCAAGGACCACAGAAGCTGGTCGAAAAACCACTGACAGACCCAATTCTTGAGGACCAAATAGAAGCGGTAGTAACCCTCCTGGTCGGGAAGAAGATGGGATCCGATTGGGCACTGCCTCAACCCAAAGGGGGAACTCCAGAACCCCCTCTAGGAGCCACCGATCAGAAACTTCTAGATCTGGAAGTCACAAATCAGGCAGTAAGAAGACTCCACCTGGGCAGGAGCAAAATAGAGCTCCTCGAGGTAAAGAAACTTCACACTTCAAAGACGGGCATGGTCGTGATGAAGCTGATAGTCATCACACTGACCAGTCGAAGGAAAAGGATGACGACAACCAGCGAGGAGGAAAGGACCGCCCGACACAGATAGGAAGGCCACCACTGCATCCCAACCAGCAGCGCAGTGGTAAGGAGCATGTCCCGCACGACAAGCCTTCTGAAAAAACTCAGAGCACGGTGTTTGATCGATTAGGGAGGCATACCTCTCAGAAGGATTTAAGAGATGTCATTGCCGACAGAAGAAGGACCGTCCCGGTCGAAGGGTGAGATCCGAACTGACCTACTAGTTAAGTAGAAATACTTGATGATGGTACGCTGGATAGAAGCGCCCGACCAGGCGGTCCAGAAATTCAGTCCCTAGTAGTGGCCCCAGGCATCCAAGCCTAGCTTGATGCGCTAACAATAGTAGTTCAAGGTCTGTCGAAACGACCTTCTGCAATCGATCCAGTAGACCACAGGAGTGGCAGCCCATTCTGTGCTCGAATTAGAGTAGCCCAGCCACCAGCGAAGTATAAAGCACCGGCACTACCAGTTTATACAGAAAAGGCAGATCCGATAAGGCATGTGGGGAAATTTGAAGACCAAATGGAGCTGCTCAGAGTGAGCGATGACTATCAGTGCAGAGTTTTCCCTACTACATTATCCGACACTGCCCAAGAGTGGTATTGGAAATTTAAGCCAAACTCCATCACTTCTTGGGAAAGTTTCGGGAAAGAGTTTTGTAGGCAGTTCAGTGCTGCTCGGACCCCTCTGGTTTACGCCAATCACTTGGCAGATATTAAACAAGGGAAAGATGAATCTCTCAAGAACTACATACAGAGATTCATGAGAGAAGCCAACCGATCAACTGCAGTTGGAGATGAGGGGAAGATGGTGGCCATTTCTTCTGGCATAATCTATCGGAGTCCTTTATGGGACAGTATTCATCGCAACCCAATTTTGACATTACAACAATTTCTTGACCGGGCAGACAAATACATGAAATTGGATGACGCGATTGAGAAGGGAGAGAAAGGCCTAAACAATCTGAGCGGATCAACTGATCCTCCCAAGAATGGGGGAAATGAACAAAGTGGTGGTAAGAAACGTGGAAATAATGGGTCTGACTGCCACAATGAAAAGAAGGCTAAGTCGGGACAAAAGGACAAGCCAACTAAGTATGAACCTCGGTTCACCAATTACACCACTCTTTCGGCCAGCCGAGCAGAGATATATCTCGCGAGTCATCAGGAGGTCCCCTACCGGAAACCCCCACCCATCAGGAAGGAGATGAGTAAGAGAGATTTGAATAAGTTATGTCGTTTCCATGGAGACAATGGTCACAACACGAATGAATGCAATCATCTCAAGGACGAGATAGAGTTTCTCCTCAAGTCGGGGAAATTGAAAAAATATCGAGCAGAAAAGACCCAAGGAGAGGGAAGTAATAATAATCCTAGGTTTAAGCGACAGCGGTCTCCACCCTTACAACCCGAGCCTGTGGACTTCACTCTTGACACCATATGTGGAGGTCCACATATGTTTGGGGATAGCAACAAAGCAAGGGAGAGATATGCTCGAACACTTCAGCATGAGTTAGACGCAGCATCAATGTCCGAGGTCATGACTGTAGAGGAGCGACCTTCGAAGAGCCCACGGTACGAAAGTGAGTCCCTCACTTTCATTGAAGATGATGCACGACACGTGAGATATCCTCATAATGACCCTCTTGTCGTGACAGTCCAAATAGCAAACATGAAAGTGAAGAGATGCCTGGTCGACACGGGGAGCTCTGTGAACATCATCTACAAATCATCCTTTGAAAGGATGAAACTATCTATCAATGACTTGAGGCCATGGTCTCAAGTCATTTATGGATTTACTGGAGAAGGGTTGTCACCGGTCGGAACGATCAAGTTACCAGTCACAATAGGGGATGTTCCCAAGCATGAGACAATTATGATAGAGTTTCTGATAGTCGACTGTTTGTCAGCCTATAATGTGGTGATTGGTCGACCACTACTCACAACCCTTCATGCGGCAGTATCTATATGGCACCTTTCTATGAAGTTCCCGACCAATGCAGGCATAGGTTACGTCTGAGGAGACCAGAGAGAGGCTAGAGAATGTTATAATGCCTCGGTAGCTAAAGCACGAAAGGGGGCTAAAGAAAACAACATGATTGTATGCGTAGATAGAGAGGAGGTAGAGGAGATGGATGTCGACCGACAAAGCATTACAGTCGTGGCCGATCAGGAGAAAATGTTATAAGAGTTTGGCCAAGAAAGCACTCTTGGTTTAAGTGAGCAACAAGCCCCATCCGGTGATGAAGTCACCAAATAGGGCATTGCCCAAAGCGAGGGAATGGACTTTGATCCTCGCTTTGGGGATTATGATAGTGAGGTGGGACCCACCGAAGAATTAGAGGAGGTTCTAATAGATGAGAATGACCCGACCAGAGGGGTCAAGGTTGGAAAAAAGCTGAAGTTAGAAGTAAAGGCACAGCTGGTAGAATTTTTGCGAAGGAATCAAGATGTCTTCGCCTAGTCTCACAAGGATATGGTGGGTATTTCACCAATTGTGATCAGCCACGTGCTCAACATGGATGAAAGCTATCGAGCAGTGCAACAGAAGAGAAGATTGCTTGACGAGGATCGAGCAAAGGCTCTCAAGGAGGAGGTGGAGCGGCTAAAGGAAAATAGGTTTATAAGGGAGGCATATTACCCCGCTTGGGTTTCAAACCCAGTATTAGTGCCCGAGTCCAATGGAAAGTGGAGGACTTGTGTGCACTTTACCGACCTGAACAAAGCATGTCCAAAGGACTATTTTCCTTTGCTAAGAATAGACCAGTTGGTTGACGCGACCTCTGGTCATGAAACTTTGTCCTTTATGGACGCTTACTCAGGGTATAACTAGATTAGTATGCATCCTCCTGATGAGGAGCATACCAGTTTTCGAACAGACATAGGGCTGTACTGTTATAAGGTCATGCCATTCGGCTTGAAGAACGCGGGAGCCACCTACCAGCATTTAGTGAATGGCATGTTCCGTGACTTAATCGACAAGAACATGGAGGTATACGTAGATGATATGTTGGTAAAGTCAAAGGAAGCTGAAGGACATGTACGAGATTTGGAGGAATGCTTTGCAGTATTGAGAAAATACAGCATGAAGTTTAACCCCCTCAAATACTCGTTTGGAGTAAGTTTTGGAAAATTTCTTGGGTTTATTGTTAACTCGCAAGGAATAGAAGCAAATCCAAAGAAGATAAAGGCGCTCGTAGAAATGAAGTCTCCAGCCAGGATTAAGGATGTGCAAAGCTTGACTGGGCGGATTGCTGCTCTAAGCAGGTTCATTTCTAAATCAATGGACAAATGTGTCCCGTTTTTTAACTTGCTTAGAGGAAGCAAGAAGTTTGAATGGACGGAAGAATGTGAGCAAGCTTTTCAAGCCATAAAGGAACACTTGGCTCAACCTCCTGTTCTTTCGAAGCCAGTTGATGGGGAAGACCTCTTTGTTTACTTAGCAGTCACAGAGCATGCTGTCAGTGCTGCTCTAGTGCGAAAAGAAGATAAAGTGCTGCGTCCGGTGTACTATGTTAGCAAGCGACTGATAGGAGCAGAGTCCAGGTATCCCGTGATCGAGAAGTTGGCCTATTGCTTGGTACTTGCATCTCGCAAACTGCGACCATACTTCCAGGCACATCCCATTAAAGTCCTTATCAACCAGCCCCTACGTCAAGTCTTACAGAAGCCAGAGTCATCTGGTCGTCTACTTAAACGGGCGGTTGAATTGGGCCAATTCAAAATCAAATATCAACCAAGGTATGCTATTAAGGGACATGCTTTGGCGGATTTTATTGCTGAATGTACTGGAATTCCTGATATTCTCGACCAGCAAGAGCATGTGACTGGGCAGAGAAAGGATCTTCCTACTTGGCAACTTTTTATTGATGGGTCGTCAAACGAACATCATTCGGGAGCAGGAATTATATTACTCACGCTGGAGAAGCATGAATTCATTGCGCATTGAGGTTCGAATTTAACGCTCTAATAATGAGGCGGAGTATGAAGCCCTCCTAGCACGCTTGCGCTTGGTTAGAGATGTTCGTGCCCGGTCGATTGAAGTAAACAGTGATTCCCAATTGGTGGTCTACCAAGTCTTAGGGGAATATCAAGCAAGGGGCCTACGCATGATGGCGTACTTGAATAAGACCAAGGATCTGCTAGCAAAATTCGAAGAGTATACTATTAAGCTGGTACCACAGGAGTAGAACTCTAACGCAGACACTCTAGCAAAATTAGCTAGTGCAAAAGATGCTGAAACTTTGAATATAGTACCAGTGGAATACTTGGCAGAGCCAAGCATTAATGAACAAGAAGCCATGCCCATCACAATAGTTAGCACTTGGATGACACCCATCATTACTTACCTTGAGCAAGGAATCCTGCTAGATAATCATAATGAAGTTAAGAAAGTTATGAGGCAAGCTCTAGGTATATTATGATGGATGGGGTGTTGTATAGAAGAGGGTACTTTTTGCCACTACTAAGGTGCATAGCACCCGAACAGTCAAAAAACTTATTGACCGAAGTGCACGACGGGTTCTGTGGAGATCATGCCGGGGGGCAGAGTCTATCTAAAAAGATTTTGCGGCAAGGATTTTTCTGGCCTACAATGAGTGAAGATTCCATGGAGTATGTGAAGAAGTGTGATAAATGCCAGAGATTTTCTAAAGTACCCAGGGCACCTCCGAATGTCTTGAAGCAAATGCAGAGCCCGTGTCCTTTTGCAGTATGGGGCATTGATCTGATCGGGAAACTACCCAAAGGAAAAGGAGGAGTACAGTTTGCAGTAGTTGCTGTGGATTATTTCATAAAGTGGACCGAAGCCGAACCACTAGCAACGATCACCTCAAAGAAAGTGTTAGATTTTGTGGTTAAGAATATAATATGTCGCTATGGTCTGCCCAAGAAGATAGTCTCTGACAACGGCACTCAATTTGATAGTGACTTGTTTACTGATTTCTGCACTAGGCATGGCATTACGAAAAGTTTCTCCTCAATAGCTCATCCGCAAGCCAATGGGCAGGTTGAAGCCATAAATAAGACTTTGAAGGATACTCTAAAAAAGCGTCTAGAACGAGCTAAGGGTGCTTGGGCGGAAGAATTGCCAGAAGTCCTTTGGTCATACAGGACTACTGCTCGGACAGCAACTGGTCATACCCATTTTTCCTTGGCATATGGATATGAAGCCATGCTGCCTGTCGAAGTAGACCCACCATCTCATAGGAGAACCACGTATGACCAGGAGGAGAATTACCAGTTGCTAGCTGAATCCTTAAATTTTCTTGAAGAAAGACGAGAAAAAGCAAACTTGAGAGTTACTGCCCATCAGCAAAAAGTAGCCCGCTATTTTAATTCAAAGTTAAAGATCGAAAGTTCCAAGTCAGAAATTTGGTCCTCAGAAAAGTGTTCATCAGAGACCCGACAGCTAAAGTGCTAGGACCAAATTGGGAGGGACCGTATCAGATTGAGCAAGTCTTACCACCCGGCACTTACAACACTTTCTCGATTAAATGGAGAGCTAATCAGGAACTATTGGAATGGCAAGCACTTGAGGAAATATTATCAATAAATACTGCTTACAAAGTAGTAGCTTAGTTTCAAGTGTTTAACTTGTTATTTAAGTTTGTTTGTGAACTCGCTATTTGCTAACCAGTCATTTTATTTTTGAACAATTTTTTTTTTTTTTAGACTCGTAATTAGACACGCTTTGTCCTTTTTTTTTTACAAGTAATAAAAGAGATCACGCGTAGCGCAGTCAAATCTTGCTACAAATTTTTCATATGTGTTGATTATTCTTACTTTGGCAGTGTTCAAATGTTAGTGCATCTTAAAACAAAAAAGGTTTCCTGGAGGAAAAACCAAGCAGTGTTCAACTGGTCGGTATCCATCAGATGAATGACCAACGTTTAAATAGTTGCATGTTTTTGCAGTGTTTAACTGCTGAAATATCCTCTTTATATTCAATGTATTTCACGAGTAATGACTGCTCGGACAAATTCGGTCAAGTAGCAATTGATTAAGGATTTTTCAACCCTCAATCACTTGGGGGGCACATAGGGTATACTGGTATACAATTCAACACAAGCAATAAGAACACAAGCAAAGATATTTGTTTTCAGGCTGACTTGTAAATCTTTGAAGTCAAAAGGGCCATTAAGCTAACTTGTTTTGCAAAGTTTAAGTAACTTGGAATTTTTTCAAAATTTTAAAGTTAAGAACAACTATTCGTGTGTAAACAAAACGCTATGCTCATAAAATGTTAGAGCAATAAGAATGTGAGAAAGCATGCTTAGTAGTAACTTATGAAATGTTTAGAATTTCTAAGTTAGAAAACTAAGTACTCATATGAAAATATAAGGCATCTATGTAATAAAACTTTTAAATGACTCAAGTCTAAAAAAGTGAAGTGTTCATGCCAATAGCTCGGCCATACGAGCAAAGTACAATAGCAAAATATAAAATAAATATCTACTAGTCGGATAAAGAGTCATCTGTTTGGATGGAGGCTCACTAGACGGTTATGGGGCTCCCTGGTCGGATTGTCACTCAGGTTGATCAACACCTTCCTCAGCATCAGTGGCTTCTTCCAGTCGGAACGATAGCGTGGGAGAAAAAGGTGTGACACTAGCAGGATTAGCTGCCTCTTCAGCAGCCTTTGCCTCGCATTTGGCAAGCTCTTCTGTTTTGGCCTCCTCTGTGAGAAAGTCGAGGTTGAGAGGTTTGTCCAACTTCTACACCTGGTAGAAGCAGTTGAAACAAATCTCCTCGTAGCGAGCGAGATCGGCTTCCTTTTCTCGCTTCAGCTCCTCGTTCTCGCGAGTCAGTTTCTCTACCTGATCAGTCAACGTCTGGCTAATTTGAAGTTGCTTATGGTTTTCATTAGCCAGCTCCCGAAGAGATCCATCCCATTCAGCAATGGTTTTCTCCATATGCTTAACCTTGGATTTGAGATCCTTTTCAGAAGAAGTTAAAGTTTCTACTTTGGTTTGGGCTTCCACTAGCTGATCATTCAAGACCTTGATTAACTCCTTGTAGTCCACTGCTCGGTGCTGAGCATGGCTGATTGTAATGAGCGACTGCAGTGGAAAACTGAAAGTCACTACAAGTAAAAAGCAAATAATAACAAACTTTGATGTCTTATGATAAAAGACTTACATTCATCAGTTGGGCCAGCCCCCTTTGCAGAACAACTTCAACACTAAGTTGAGGCAAAGATTCAAAGCTTTGAATTGTTGCAGCATCATGAAGAGTTTGCTCAAACAATTCCTTCCCAATGTTGCCAGCAATGTGAAGGGGCTCACTTAAGCCAGTCGAGCGAGTGGGGGTTAAACTCGCAGAGGGAGAAATCGATGAGGGGGTTAGCTGCGGGATTGTGATGGGCTGCTCGGGTTGTCTTCCCTGGCTGGTCGGGGTTGTCCTTGGGACTTTGTTTGGAGGAGTTGAGCCACTTCCTTCCCCAGGTTTCCTCTTTTGGGCAAGGGTAGTGTTGAATTACTTGAACATCTCTGAATCTGCAAAAGAGTAAACACAAGATTTGTTTGTAAAAATTGGAGCAATATGTAGATAAATATTTTACTACTACCAGACAACTCTATAAATTCCGTATAACCAAGTTATTTATAATCAAACATCAAACTGTGACAACCTGAGTTTAGGATTTGATCAAGAAAGTCGTCCTCTTCATCAGATGATGAGCTGAAGTCCCTATGAAGCTGAATGGTCTTTCCTTTCCCAGGCTATGTGGGAGTGTTACGTCTACGTTGATCCTATGGCAGGGGTTCCCTAATGATAAGGTCACATGGTCTACGAGAGAAGGGAGACGGTCCGGGAGAGAACTGATCGGTCACTACTTTGGTGTCAGCGTTGGATTGGTCAGTTGCATTCGCTTCCTCAGTAGTACTTTCTACTATGATGTTCTGGTTACTTGGTAACAACCCCGCCATCTGAAGATTGTCCACATTAACCAACTCTTTTACATTCTTCTCCTCGGTGGACATGTTAGCCAATTCTTCTGCTCGGAAACACATTTCCTTGGTAGGCAAAGGCTGGTGAAATGGACCCGCATGTGTAAAGGCTAAGTTGTTGGCTTTGATATCTGAAGTTAGAAAATACTCTGTATAGTATTTTCTGGGATTTGATTTATGAGCAATACCATGGAGGTATTTGATCCTTTTATGCCTGTGGAATAGGTGGAAAAAACCTGTATTCTTGTGGCTTGGGTTGGTCCTGAAGTCGAAGAGATAGTGCACTTCATGAGGAGTGGGTGGATCCCAACCTTGCAGAAAGTAAAGAATGTATAAAGCGGACAATGCCTGAATCCCATTGGGAGCAATCTGGAAAGGAGAGATGTTGAAGTAGTCTGCTACTGATCGAAATAAAGGATGCAGCGGAATGGTAGCTCCTACGAATACGTGGTACCTAGACCAGGCATAGTAAGGTCCACTAGGCTTGTTGGCTCTCTGATGAGGGCGCGAACATATCACGTTAACCCCTTTCAGGCCCGAGGCTTGAATGTGTTTGTCGAACATACAGGGGTTTAGTTTGGAGGGTTGGGCTGTAAACCCAGAGGGTGTTTCTTCTCCGTCTTTTCTTGGTTTTTGGACGGCTAATTGTTGAATCTCTGTGGTAAATTTCTGAATGATTTTTCTCTGAGGCTTGCTGGGTTTTTGTATCTGGCGAGGCGGTCTTGAAGAATCCGCAGTTCGGACTTCACTACGTTCCACTACCTTCTGTGTGGCCCTGCGAGCCACCTGAGGGTCTTGGTCCTGAGGAAGTCTATGGGATTTCTTCACCCTCATTTTTTAATGGTCAGCCTGTTGATTGAGAAACTGTTCTTCGTGGAGGAAATATAAGGCTGATCGGGGAAGGATCTTTTTAAGGCGGCGAAGGCGATCTTCCGGGGTGCGACTGCGAGGAGACTTCGATGAAGAGTCGCTACTTTGAGGAGTATCGCTTGATTGCGGAATGGAAGTGTCAGAATTTGTATGGTTGTCACCTCCCCTATAGTCGAAGCGATTCATCTACAAAAAATAAATATGGGGAGGTGAGTAACCAAACAAACATAAATCAATCAGTTCAACAGAAAAATATTTATTTTTACTACTCAGAAAATATTTATTTAAGTAGTAAAAATATAACATGCATGAGGGAAAAAGAAATTTTGATGTCTAAAAATGCTTGGAACATTCATGTGACCGAGCAGTGCACATGACCGAGCGGTCGATGCATGCACCCGAGTGGCTGCATCAGATATGTCCGAAGGTGCCGAGGAGTTAGGCGTGCCATCCGATTGGGTGGCGTGTGGTGCCCGAGCAACTGGGCGTGCCATCCGATCAACTGTGTGCGCATTTGTGTGGTTTAATGGCGTCCGAGCCGAGGTGTGCATCTGAAAAGCTGCAGCAGGCACGCATGTCCGAGCGGCTGGGCTGGCATGCGTTTGTGGTGTCCAATCAGTGCAGCTGGTCCAAGCGTGAAGAGGTGCACATCCAAGGGGCTACGCTTTGGTTCTGAGGAGCAGTTGCGAGATGCGCGTCTGAGTGGTGTGTCATTCACTCGGCTGGGCGTATGGGCGTGTCATCCGATCGGCTAGACGTACGTCCGAGCAATCGCATGTTGTCCGAGCGGTGGGGCACTAGTCCAAGCCTAAGACACATATGTTCGAGAGAAGCTATGTGATACCTGATCGGTGGGTGTTGATCCGAGCAGATGGAAGGACATACGCTCGGGTGATAGGCATGTCCGAGCAGCCATGGCATTTCCGAATGAGTGTCTCCCCAGGCAGGAGGGAGTGTGACCGATCGGTCATGGGTGTATAATAGACAATTTTCGAGAAAGCCTAAATCCCAAAGGACATTGGCACAAACACTTTTCCTCACTCAAAGTACACCACAACAAGATCAAAATATGTGATTTGAAAGGTTTATGAAGTTCTAGGGATCCTATTTGTTCATCAAATATCCATAAACCCATATATGCATTTTGGGATGAAAAATTAATTTTTCTTCAAATTTCCATGAAATTTAAGACAAAGTTGATTTACCCATAGCCTAAACTACATCAAAACAGCCACAATACACATTATATATCAAAGATTCATACACAAATTCAAGGAAGTATTTCCTATGGGGGTTTTAGCCTACAAGTTTTTTCTTAAGCTTTGAGGAAAAAAAAACATAAATGGAGATGAGGAAGAAGAACTTACCCAAATGTGTTGATTTCTTGAAGAACCCTTGGATTTGCTTGGAGAAAATTGGAGCCTTCCTTGGAGTTTTGGAGGTTTTCGGCAAAGAGATGGAGGGGCTTTGAGAGGTCACGACCGAAAAAGAATGAGGAGGTTTGTGAGCCTTTTGATTTTCTTTTTGCTTGTGAGATTGTGAGCACTTATGGGTCTATTTAAAGGGGAAAAGTGGAAATTGTCACTTATTCTTAGACTCTTGGAATTCCCTTGGGTATATTTTCACCCACACGATTGGAGCAGTTAATTACAGCGATCGTGGTCTGCTATGGCGTCGTGGTTTGTTGCATAGGCGGGAAAATGTGTACAGTTAGTTTTTTTTATCATACCACCAGCAGTGGAGAAAAAAGTTTATTATGTGAGAATATCATATAATAAACTTTGGGGGTCAAATATTATCCCCAAAAAATTTGAAATGGTGACGTGGCAATAATGGTGACAAGTGGCAAGAGATATTTGATTGGTCAGTTACCTACTTCGGCCGACCAGTCAAGTGCTTGGCCGACCGGAGAGGTGTTTGACCGACCAGTCAGGTGCTTGGCCGACCAGGAGAGGTGCTTGACTGACCAGAGAGGTGCTTGGCCGACCGGGAGAAGTGCTTGACCGACCAGATAGGTGCTTGGCCGACCGAGAGAGGTGCTTGACCGACCAGAGAGGTGCTTGGCCGACCAAGAGAGATGCTTGACCGACCAGTCAGGTGCTTGGCCGACTGGTGAGGTGTTTGGCCGACTAGTTTCTCTCCAAGAAGTAACGCCGACTTACTGAACAGATTATTGTTATGGAAGCAGAATTCCAGCAACAACTTAGACTAGAATCAGTCGTGCCTACGCGGGAATCTCTCAGATTATCCCGAAGAAGTCGTTTATTGTTGTATTTTAAATATTATTATTAACTAAATATTGAGAGAGTAATAGAAAGATCTCGATTATGAGGGATTTCAGTTGTACGGTCCTGAGCCTATAAATACAAAGCTCATGGCATCATTGAGGGGATTCGAATTCTGATTTTCCGAAGAGAGTATTTTGCACCTTGAGAGAAGTGTTGTATCCTTTTCATCTGCACTGAAGAAACTCAGTTGACTCAGGTTCATCTGATCTTGAGTGTAGATTTATAATCATAACTCTAAGTGGACTAGGCTATTACCAACACATTGGGGCTGAACCACTATAAAAATTATCTGTGTCGTATTTTTCTCTTGAAGGTTTATTGTCGTTTTGACGTCTACACGTCCTTGGCCAAATTTGTGGTCAACACCATGGTTTCATGCTTTGTTCTCAGAACATCATTCATGCTCACAAGCATGTAACACTTTGTCTTATTACTGGATTGAATCTAGGCATCATACTTGTCCCGAAAATTCTTTGGGGTAGGGGCAGTGGGCTCTTCAGGACATTCCTTAGTCAGGAAAAAATTGTGGTTCTCACAGACTAACATAAGATTTTGATTTGATTTCCATCTTATAGAATTATATCCATTAAGTTTTTCAAGTGATAGTAAAGTGGTTATTGGATTGCCACCGTTCGACATTACTGAAATAAATAAAAAATAATAATATTATCATTTGAAAAAATATTAATGTTTTGGAAAGTAAACATGATGCATGAATGCAACAATGAAAACACATACATTAACATTTACTTTTCCACGATAAAGCTACCCAACAAATAAAGTGTTGCCTTAGGGTCAGTCAAGTTAAATTCTGATAGCTTATAAGACAATCTTATCTTTATAATTTAAAACTTAAAATAACTCTTTATTTTCTCTTTTAAATATAAAGTATCGCTGGTTTGGTCAAGATGCAATTATCCACCGCAAAAGCTTAATTACATCTTTGTAAGTGTAACCCATTATTTCAGATTTCATGGCTTAACTTAGAGAGTGCCGCCTTAGGTTCGGTCAAGCCTAAAATACATCACTTCCTCCTATCTTCGTAAGAAGGCAACCTTGGTATTGATATGTCTAGAAACCTTCCTTAGGGGGATGGAAACAAAGCCGCATTGAGGCCTTATTCATATCTCACGGTGTTGTACTAATAATGGAGACCATATGTCACATTGAGATGTTCACTTTCTCCCGTTTACTATTTTAAATTAAATGTGTTTTATTAAACTAATCAATTAATTCCAAATTAATTACTAGTTTATTAATAACCCTATGAATGTAATTAATTACAAAAAACATAATTATAAAAGTGGTTGTTTCTATAATTAATGTGATCTAAATAATTTCCCATTACATTCATCTAACTTTACTAAAACCACTACTACAAAAATTACATGATAAGTCGGTTAAAAACTGACATCTGAATGTTCATAAGTCGGTTGGGAACTGACTTCCCATGCAGTGACTTATGATGTAAAAACGTGGTAGGTCAGTTGGCGCCAAACCGACATCTGGTGTAAGACATGGTACGTCGGTGGAAAACCGACATCTGGTGTAAGACATGGTTCGTTGGTTGCAAACCGACCTCTAGTGTAAGACATGGTACGTCGGTTGCAAACCGACCTCTAGTGTAAGACATGGTAGGTCGGTTGTACATTGACCTCTGGTGTAAAACATGATATGTCGGTTCACAGCCGAATTATGGTATAGACATCTATTGTCAGTTTTAGTAGAACCGACTTATGGTGTTTTTTTCTTAAAAAGTGTATTACGCCCAAAACAAATCATGCTTTTTATACAAACAAACTGAACAAAACAAAACATATATCACAATAATATAAAATACTAGAATTTGAACTAAGTATCTAAAATAACGAGTCTTAAGTTAATTACAAAATGACTCATATAAGCATTGTAAACTATAGTTGGACAACAAAAGTGTGTATATCTTCAAGAAAGTTTAAGTTAACATTGTAAGTATATCTCATTAAAAGTAACAAAAGTGGGTGGACCTATGTAGTACTCATCAAATCCATGACGCATTGTGCCCATTCTTCACGTACTTCATTGATCTCATCCTTTGTGTAATAGTTCTTCCCGCCACACTAAAACAAAATTCATTGCATGAGTTGAATTAATATACTTAATCTTAAGGTAAAGCTAGAACTTTAATAATGAATATTTTCACTTACGTTACTAGTTAGCCATCGCATTGAAAATTCATTTGTCACGAAATCCTTCATCATCCTCATAACATAGAATCCACATTGTACTGATTGTATTGGTTGACGAGGAACATACCATCATATCATATGCAGCCACATATTTCAGTGGTTTTCTAGCTTTATCACTTTCAAATCCAGGTTCCTTGTCACTGTTAGAACTTCTTTGGCTTCGGTTGAAATACTTTTTGAGATGCCAAAATCTAGATCAGTTAAGAGTGGACTTGTTTAGTACCTTAGAAAAAAAAAATGTATCTAAAAGTGGAAATTTGCAGCAAAATAATAAATTATTCAAGAGGACAAAAGGAAAAGGAAGCTAATGGTCAAAGCTATTAATCTATAAATCATTTAAAACCCAATGTATGATTACAAAGCATGACAAGATATTCAGCAATAGCTTTTTAGCCAATGAAAAGCTGTCACTAGAAAATACAACAAATCAAATGACATACAGAAAATGAGCAAGACACTACCACACTAGGGAAAAGTTCTCAAACACAAACATATTTAAACAATACAAGTATATATAGACATATATAACTATTATGAAATGAATATCTGACTTGTAATTATGAACTGGAATATAAATCATCAAGAAGAATAATTATGTACCTTGACGATTCATTCCCTTCCCAATAAGCATAATTGCATTGACATTTGTTTCAATGTCAACATATCTGCATGTTCTTAGGTTTTCTTCATAGATTTTATTAATGCTTCACTTCTGAAGCAAATACAATCAATATGACAACATAGCTTATATCATTCAAATTGCCACAGTAGTCTACACGAGTCACTTCTCAAGCAAAGGCAAAGGAATACATGATATTTATCACAAGAGCCCTAGCTGAAATAAAAAATATTGATTTCTAAGAAACCACTCGTATCAATGTGTGTAATAAAAATACCAAGAGATCAATTATTTTTGGAACTACATTGTACGTATGAATAATGTGCAAGAATACTATAATCTGAATTTAGCCCTAATTAATTCATGAGAAATCTAACTATAGAATCAAAGATTAGCGGAAGCGTACCGGAGTCCATTGAATCGTTTGTAAAAGGGTATGATCTTCCAATTTTGCATCAAAAACCTTTGAAGCCTTATTTTCCTGATGATGGGGATTCAGGAATCTGAAAAATACGATACGATGCAAAAATGGGGACCATTATCCATTATATTACCAACTGCCAAAGCAATTAGTAATATTTATTAACTATTTCTAATTTGGCCCCTCATCAAATCAAAAATTGTCTAATTGGTATCCACATATTAAAATCATGACAAACATGCCCTTAAGTCATAAACTTTATTCCTAAATAGACCACATAA
The DNA here is from genome assembly GCF_963169125.1 of Humulus lupulus. Lineage (NCBI taxonomy): Eukaryota > Viridiplantae > Streptophyta > Magnoliopsida > Rosales > Cannabaceae > Humulus > Humulus lupulus. Next base: position 150,351,635 of record NC_084797.1, on the reverse strand, counting down.
ATTTGACTTATTTTATTTGATGACCCAACACACATTTTATATATACAATTGTGACCCCAATAAATTTCTAACATAATGAATATACAGATACTTAATATGATGATGATGATGATCAATTAGACTTAATTTTCTTAAGGCCAAGAAAATGGCATCACAGTCAATGTAGAGACCAAAGAAACAAAACAAATGAGTTTCTTTTGTTCAACCATCAAAGAGGGTATTTTAAAAAATAAAATAAATAAACCATCAAAGATGGTGATATCATAAACCATTAAGCTTTTTTTAATATTATCCTTTGTATTAATTTAACATCATTAAGCTTTGGTCTTTCTTTCTCACATTTTTTTTCTTTTTATTTTTTGTTATTTGTTGTCTAAGCTTGTAACACTATATATTATTATGTATTTTTAATAAATTTGAAATTATGATATTACCACAAGAGTCAAAGAAGTATATTATCCATATAACAAATAATATGGCATCCATTCTAAAATATGTTTTCATCAATGTAATACTTCATTTTTAAACCCAAGACGATAAAAGTTACTAATTTTCTCTTCCCCATTAGCCATTACTCAACCTACTCCTCCTCGTGCATTAATCATTACTCAACCTACTCTTCCTCATGCAAAACCCAGAACCAAAAATACCCTATTCTAACTTATTGTAGACAAATTAAAGAATGATATGTACTTAGTTATAAAGATGAATAAGTAGTTTATATATACCATTATCACATATAAAAAGTTCAACGTGGTATGTATTATATAATACTACATGTAGCTCATAAATAATATCAAATCTGATTCAAACCCAAGATAATGAGCAGTGATCGGTAGCCGTCAATTTCACCGTGAGAGACAAGTTGACATATGAACAACTTTGATGATAGTGGCTTCGAAGGTACCTTCCATTGCAGTATTAGCATTAAAAATATTATTACCAACAACTAAGGTACTTATGTCTATTCAAATTGATAAACTTAAGGAGGAAGATGAAAACAGAGGAAAATTACCCACAAAATAAGTTGTTTAATACATCGATTTCCACTCAACAATAAATGACACAAACACTAGTCTCATTAAGGCATTTTAACAAACACATGATCCACAAATTAGGAAAGAAAGAAAAGCTAGCAAATTACAAGCAAATAAAATAAAAAAGCACATAAAACAAAAAATCAAGTAATCAATTGAAACAAAAACTAGATTACGCCTATATCACCTTTTTTCTTGATCTCCTTTTGTATAGAGGTCTCCTTGTTCTCTTCCCAATTTTTCCACACAAATCATTGTTCTCCTTTTGTATGTGCTAATAAAAAACAAAGTAAAGGTTTAAGTGAACAATGTCCATATTCATGTGAAAAGAAAAAGTAATGACATGCCTAATCAATAAAAATGGAACTTATATGCTTAATATATAAATATATATTATTTATATACACAAATATTAATAATGAATGATTGTTTGTGTCTTTGATGAGAACCTCTCAAATCCATTTGACATGAACGAGAAATACATCAACTCATTAAAGAATGAAAGAAAAAAAAATAACAGATGAAAAAAAACAAAAAGAAAAGTGAACTCAATCCAGGGCTCAAATTGGAGCTTTTGAAAATTAAATGGGATACCCACTAGTAATTTTGAGGCATTCTAAAAAAATAATTATATGCAAACCCGGAAAGAAAGAAAAATTCGCAAATGTAAGCATTCATATAAAACCCTAGAATTTCGTATAATATGTATAAATATATATATATATTTGTATATATATTCAAAGATCTATGTACCTTTCAATACAGGAAGAAAATTCCTAAAATAGCATCAATCCAAGTGTACATGATCCTAGCCTCCCTCCAAGCTTCTAATACAATAGCTCATTCAAATCCTAAAACCCATTAATGAAAAAGAAAAAAAAAAAGCTACAACCAGTAGCTATTTCAAATCTATAACAAAGAAAATCAAAGTTATACACCCATTTCTATTTCCTTCAAATCTAAATATTCAACAAAACAAAAAAAGCCTAAAACTGGAGAAAAGGAAAAAAAAAAACTTACATAGTATGAGAGTGATAGCTTGATTTACCTTTACAAAGAAAAAAAACGTTAATATACAGAAAAAAAATTTAAAAAAAATAAAATTTTAGAAAGATTTAGAGAGAGATATTGAGAGAGAGAGAGAGACGAACAATGGATGGATAAAGGGTGCAAAGGGAGGAGAGAGATGGTTGTTGCTGGGTTTTATAGATAAAATGAGGGAGAGATGAGACTGGCGATAAAATAAGTAGAAGTTTGTGTTTTTTTTTTATTAAGCAAGGCTGAATTGAGTTTGAGAGATAAATAAAAATAATAATAAGTAAACCTAGTTATTAAGAGATACATTGCTCTTACTTTAGCGCCCTTAAAAGTAAAATAATAAAAAATGAAAATGATGTATGCCGCCAAAAATTGAGTGTCCCGCGCTTATATTTTTACCAAATACCATAATACTCTACCATAATACTTTTCTATTAGTATTATATTGATGTGTTATGGAAATGGGTATTTGGTGTAGTGATGGTATGTCTCCAATAGCAACTGACATATGATGTAGCATCATAAGTCATTTTTAGAACCGATTTATGCTGTTAAAACTACAAATATATAATTTTAACATGGTAAGTCAGTCCATTAGCAATCGACTTATGATGCAGCATGATATGTCTGTTCTAGAACCGACTTATGATGTTAAAATTAAAAAATATATAACTTTAATATGTTGATATTTTATTTTAAAATTATAAATCTCCAACTTATTTAGTTTATTTTTTTTCTAATATTTATAAATTAAAATTTTTTCTTATTAAAAACTAAATTAAAATTTTTTAATTCCAAATAATTAATTAATTAATATTTCAAAAATTATAATATATGTAATATTAATAAGTATATATATTTTTATACTTATTGCATTCACAAATCAATTATATATATGTATTGTTTGATAAAGTAATACATTTTAAAATTCAAATAATACAAAAACAAATTAGACTATCTTTAATAATATATTTTTATAATGACATGATAGGTCAGTCCATAGAACCGACCTACCATGTCACATGAAAAGTCAGTTCCCACACAACCGACTTACCATGTCATTTAAAAAAAATATTAATTAAATACATTAAAATATTTATAAAGTTTTTTTATTTTAAATTATAAATACTATTCAATTAAAATATTTTTTTATTATAAAATATAATTATTTTTTATATTATAAATAATGGATTAATTTGATTCATCTATTTATATTTTAAAACATTATAATGTAGATAAATAAATATAAATTTTTTACATTTATTTCATACACTACTAAATAAATTATTGTATTTTAAAATTCAAATAATGTAAGATAAATAAAAATGTGACATGATAAGTCAGTTCATATAGTACCGACCTAACATGTTAGAAATGTAGGACATAGTAAGTCGGTCCACACAGAACTGACCTACCATGATTAACATGGCATGTCAGTTTTGCAGGAACCGACTTACTATGACATCTTCAAGCATGGGAGGTCGGTTCAATGTGAATCGACATACCATGTCAACATGGTAGGTCGGTTCCTGCGTAACCGACCTCCCATGCTTACCTTTATTATACATGATAGGTCAGTTCTGTGTAAACCGACTTATGAATGTGTGGTAAGTCAGTTTAAGTAGAACCGACTTCTCATGGCCGATGACTGATGTCCAGATTGTAGTAGTGAACGTTTTTTTACATAAAGTTGGTTATCTTAAAGGCATATAAAAACTATTGCCTTTATTATGGTGTGAGTTACCAAGTTTTAACTAATTTAATACTTAGTAGTTTACATGCAATTGATTTCACCAAAAACAATTCATACAAACAAATAAGACAATCCTAGATAATCATGTTTCTAAAAAAATCATGATTAATGAGAAACTATGTGGGGTTTCATGAATGAGATGTAATTGACTAATGCATGATCATGTTATCAATCAAACATCAATGAATATTTATTTAAATAAATACAATAAATAAATAAATAAACAATAAATGATGAACCGAGTACTAATGAGTATTTATAAGATTTACAACCCTTTAAAAAAAAATTAGAAATAAAATTGCAATCTAAGCCTATGTAGCTTTCAAAAGTCTCCAAGAATGCTCATAATCTCCTTTATACATTCTTGGCAATCTTTAGTAACTTTGTTTTTTCCCAACTTATTAATTAGAAACAAATTTTCTAATTAATTTATTTAATTAAAACTAACTTTTAATTAAATAATCATTTTTGCCATATTTTTAATTTAGTTGAATTTAAATAATTAAAGAATCAAATCCAAATAATTATTTAAACTTAAGACATTAAAATATCTTAACAAACTAAAATATATTTTATTTTCTAATAAAATAAAATAAGATAATTAAACTGTTAAATTAAAATAATTTAAAAATTAATAAAATAAAAGATATTTTATAACAACTTAGGAATTAGGGTTTTGGGCACCAAAATGGTGCCCTAGGGCTGGCGGCACAAGGTGCCAAGCTCAGGATGGGTGACTGGACATGTTGGCGCATCAGGCGCAACACACAGGGGTGCGCATAGGGGGCCAGGCAGGGGTGCGCAGGTGTAACACCCCAATTTGCTAATAAGGTTTAGGACCTGGATTAGTGTGCTTGGAGGGCAATACATGAACTAACGTGATAATATATGAATATAAATGAGTATGTGATTAGAATGCATGTTTAGGTGGTATAAATATGCATGTGGTCCCTGTTTGCATGATAGGGGTAAATTGGTAATTTTAGCCCGTTGATGGCATAAATGTGATAATTGAATTATATGATTTATGCCACGTGTGAGTGGTGATATTATTATGATGCACGTGTCGAGACGGTCCTAGGGAGCTAATTAGTTTAAAAGTCACAACGGGATTAAATACCCGACTTGGGAGGAGCCAAGGGGTATTTTGGGGATTTTGTAAATTGAGTTTTTGTGAGTTAATGGTTATTGGTAAATGAGTAACTTGAGTAACTGTTAGTAACTGCTGAGAGTAACAAGTTTAGATGGGAAAATGGTAGAATTGTAATAAAGGTGAAAGGACAAAAATGCCCTTGAGGTTTAGTCAGGAAAGAACTTTCATGGAAGGGTAGGGGTGAGCACGGTGTGGTTTGGGCGGTTTGAACACTTTTTAATACACCACGCCACAAGTGCAGTTTAGTAACTAGAACACACCATGCGGTGTGATTTGGTTGCACCAAACCGACCAAACCAAACCATTTTTTGCGGTGTGGTTTGGGCGGTTTTCCACGGTTTGTGTTAAAAAATATGCCATAACAAAATTTAAATTTTTAAAAAAATACTAAATCCTTAGTTCATAACAAATCCTTAATAAGTTCTAAACAACATCACAAGTTATCAATTAAGTTCAGTGAAACACAAAAAAAATATACAAGTCTCCCATATTGGGTAACTATAAAATATGGTATATATGTAAAGTTTATTTTTTTTTAATATATTTGTAAGTATGCGGTGCGGTGCGGTGCAAACCAAAATTTCACACCGCCAAACCGCGCACCGCACCGCACCGCGCGATTTAGCTAAAATACAAACCATACCGAACCATTACACTTTTGACACCGCAGTTTGCGGTGTAGTATGGTGCGGTGCGGTCGGTCACCGCGATTTGTCGGTTTAGATGCTCACCCCTATGGAAGGGTAGAGTGGTCATTTGGCAAGGGTTAGATAACTTCAGCTGAAGGGAAAAGGGGATCACGTATTACACTTAGCCATAGTGAGTTTATGCTGAATTTGAAGAAAAGGCTAGAAGAAAAGAGGAGAAGAAGAGGAAAGTTGAATTTGGGAACCTAGGAGGAAATTCAAGAGGGTTGGAGGTAAGCAAAATAAAATTTAAGCTAGGATTGTCCAAAGGTAAGAGTTATGCTCTGTTTTTGCTTGAGTTTAAGGTTGATTTTCAGAGATTGAGTGTGGAAAATTAAAGATAGGATGGCTGGTTTTGTTTGAAAATTCAGTTTGGATAATCAAAAGGAAAGTGGCTTGAAGCTAGGATTGAGAAGAATTCAAGCTGGGTTCTTGATTGAGGTAAGAGTTTTAACATGTTTAAATTTTCGTTTCTGATGTGGTTTAAGATTTTAGAGGCATGATTTATAGTTTTCAAGCTCTGGTTTAAGTCTTTGAAGCCATGGTTTAAGTTTCAGGAATTTGAAACTCAAGTATGGGTTTTGGGTGTGATTGTGTGTTTGAGTTAATTGTTGATGTTTATAGGTTGTTAAATGGCTCATTTGGGGTTTTAAATTGATTTTGGGGTTTAGGTATTTGTTTAGGTTGAATTGGAGTTGTTTTGGTTGGGGAAAAATGCAGGGGAAAACCTAGAAATTTGGGTTCGCGTAGGGGCGATGCGACCCTGTTCTTTGGTGCCGCGGCGCAGGCATGCATCAGGATCAGGGGAAGGTTCTGGGCGCCGCGGCCCTTGATGGGGAGTGCCGTGGCCCTAGGCAATTTCTGACAGTGTAATTTTGCATTTTTAGGGCATTTTCCCGGGGGCTCGGGGGATGTTTCCGTTACATTGTTATAGGAAATTAGAGGTCCCGAGAGTACGGGATTAGTCCCGGGAAGTGGTTTTGGATTGGTTAGCATTAAAAAGTGTTTTATATGTGTTGTGACTAGGATTTCGGAGAGGCTCGGGATAGAGGACCGTGCTTGTGACTTTGGTGCATCGGAAAGCTCGAGATACAGGTAAGAAGACTGTAGCACCCGTAGAGTAGAGCACGAGCCCATAGTGTTGTTGCAGGGCATGGCCCTAAGTTGTGTTATTGTTAGGATGTAGTCTTGATTGAGTTATTATATGTTTGTATGATGTTTGAGAATGCTATATGTGGTTATAGCAGAATGAACGACAAGGAGCCGAGAACGGTGAAGGCCGAGAACGGCGAAGGTCGAGAACGACAGTGGGGCTGGGAATATCGCTTAGCACATGGAGTGCTTATGGTTAGGGTGAGACCCCAATGGGCACATGGGATATCTATACGGTGTGGACTGAGAACCCAGGCTTTGGTAACACTTCTGGGACGGCATGGCCGTATATGTGTTTAAATCTTATAGACTATCTGTTTGTCTGTGGATTATCTGACGTAATGGTTACATGTTATGCGTATGTTATGTGCTGTGTGAGTTTTCTTGCTGGGCTTCGGCTCACAGGTGCTTTGTGTTGCAGGTAAAGACAAGGAGAAAGTCAATCAGCCATGAGTACGGAGAGCGTGGGCCGGCGCGTACATGTTTGGCCTGCCCGCCTGCTTTGGTTTGGGGTGTTTTTGAGAAATGGGTGTTTTTGATGCTCTTTATGGCTTACACAAGATCTAGAAAAAACAATAAAATTTCTAACCCAATAGCACCATATAATTAACGATCCATCATTCAACCATACATTCAAAAAACATATCCATCCATTCAATATACATATAACAAATGCAAGAAACCCACACATCATTTAATTTATATATATATGTGTATAGACCGCTCTGGTACCAATTGTTGGTATTAATGATCAAATCAAAGGTATGCAGCGGAATATATGGACCTATTTTAATAAATATTAATACCAGCTAGGACCATATACATATATAAATATTAAATCACATACAAATAGATCATGGATTACCTCTTGTAGCCTATCAAGTGTCCTTGAGTCTTTTTGTATAAATCAATGATCTTCCTATCCAGTGTTCTGAGATCTCACACCCTGATCTTCCAGACCAATCCTCAAACATACAAGGACGTGTGTGGGCACGTATGATTCAAAATGTTGATTTGTATGACTCCCTAGATGTACTCAACACATGAGATCTAGAGAGTTTTGACAGAGAGAAGATTTACAATAGTTTTCAGGTTTAGAGAAAACTATCGCTTTAGAGAGAGAGTCTGATTATCCATCATCATTCTGAATATCACGTATATCAGATTTATAAAGAGATTTAATCTAATTAAATAATCTTTATTTAATTAAAATATAATTCAAATTAAAACTGATTAGATATTTTCATTTAATTATCTATTTAAATCATATTTAAAAAGAATAATTAAATAACTGATTAAACAAATTTATTTGAAATTCAAAATTCAAATCCTAGGGATAAAATCCCTGATGCTAGGCGCCACACACTATACTGTACAATATGTGTCACCCAACCCTATTAGGGTTGCCCTAATTTTCACATTTATTTATTTAATCAACTTTTAAGACAAGATATTTATTCGAGCATAAATATGAGTTAATTCAAAATTAACTTTATCTTAAAATATCGGTTTTAAATTAAATAAATATATATCATATTATAAATAAGATATTTATTATTTTATCTCTTTATATTAATCCAAACAAGATTAATATTAATTTTAACCTATAGTTTAAAATAAAAACTATATAGTTAAATAATTAATTAATTCACAATTAATCAATTACCCATAATTATCAAATAATTATTTCCTTGCCCTGGAAAATTAATTCCTTTGCAATTTAGTCATTTCTCTTAACAAATCTTTCTTTTGACATCCTTACCCTAGACAATGTAGGACAGTGGTGATCTGGGGACCATGGACCAATAATACGTAGCTCCAATAAACCAGGTTATTAATTAAACTCTTTAATCTAATAATCTTATTTATTAATTCCATGATTACTCCACTATAAATATGAAATTGCACTCTAAGTATATATAGAATTATATTTACAGAGTTTTCTCTAGTATTCCATTGGGATAATCAATATATGTAGTTTTGTCCTCCATTATTGGTTTCGTTAATTAGAGATACTCAAAATTACTGTTTTACCCTTCTAATTACTTCTTGATCCTTAAGTACCATTAATTCACTAGCAAATAATTAATCTATAATCTAATTATAGATTTGAGCTCAATAACTAACCAGTTCCAGAATCAACCCTTATGGGAACAATTATTCGATTCGTTAGGAAAGCATGGATTCCAATATTCTATTCATGTTCCTAGCCATCCATGATATTGAATCTCCAAAACAAAAGTCATTAGCCTCATTATTCAAAAGATCCAATAAACATAAACAGGAGTTCATGAATACTTAGGATTTAGACTGATCTACAAATGATCATCTATTATGACAAGAATTAAATCTTTTCGTCAAATGACAAAATTATAAAGATAATCTGAATCTAGATTACTTGCATCTCGTAATCTGAATCTAGATTACTTGCATCTCGTATGCTTAGCTAACCATACTAGTAACCATTCATTAAAGATTCATTCCTTTAATATGTTACTGACTATTTTATTCATTATATATGATCTTAATTCTCTCGTACTAATACAAGATCATATTCATTATATATAAATGTGTTTCCTAAGGATTTACCGGGATTGCCGCCACACAGAGAGATTCAATTCGTCATTGAGTTAACACCGGGTACAGAGCCAGTGTCAAGGGAACCATATAGGATGGCTCCGACAGAGCTAAAGGAGTTAAAGATACAGTTGCAGGAGCTACTGGATTTGGGGTTTATTCGACCTAGCTTCTCTCCATGGGGTGCTTCGGTTTTATTTGTGAAGAAGAAAGATGGGACATTGAGAATGTGTATATACTACAGGGAGTTGAACAAGTTGACTATCAAGAACAAGTACCCCCTACCGAGGATAGATGACCTATTCGATCAACTGCAGGGTAAGACGGTGTTCTTGAGGATTGATCTTTGATCTGGTTATCACCAGTTGAGGATCAAGGACGAGGATATTCCAAAGACGACCTTCCGTACGAGGTATGGGCATTATGAGTTCTTAGTCATGTTGTTTGGATTGACCAATGCCCCAACAACATTTATAGATTTAATGAATAGGGTATTCAAGGATTTCTTAGATCAGTTTGTGATTGTCTTCATCATGACATCCTGGTTTACTCTTGTTCAGAGGCAGAGCATGAGCAGCATCTCCGACGAGTATTACAGAGATTAAGGGAGCATCGATAAGAACAACGCCAAATTCAAAAGAGGCAGCACAATGGTTATTGACACTAAGGCACAACCGAAGGCAATTTGAGAAAACATAGATCTTATCATACCCCAATCACAGACACAACCTCGTACCTTGTACTACTACTGTGGCTTCAGCAACATGAGGGGCAAGAACAACTTCTTGAGGGGCTGCTGAGGACCCCAGCACCACCCCATCTTGATCAATTAGTGTTGCCCCAATCCCATTCCACATTCCCAGCCAATTCACACTAGCATCAACAAAAATAGCAACCTCACCATCCATCAATTGACCATCATGAGAAACCAAACTGATTGCCTTCTCCCCCAATTTGTACCCCGAGGCCACATTAGCCTACGTATCTTGGTATCATTTCCAATACTCCAAACACCAACTTGAGATGAATTCATCTTTCAAGACCACATTCTCATGCACCAGCTTATTTCTCCTATACCAGACCCTCCATGCCAAGACTAAAAACTGTTCCATCTCAGTTTTAGACAAACTATCCATACACCCTAGCATCATCTCATAAAAATCAGAGGTAGTGCCAAGCTTAGCAACATCAGGAGACAACCATCCCTCCCTTATACTTTTCAAGGCCGGACATGTCCAAAGAGCATGACTTGTCATCTCCACTTCCTTAAAACACACCTGACATAACAATTTTGTAGGGACCCCGTGCTAAGCCAAGTTAGAATAAGTGAGAATAAAATTAAGGGATGCTCTCCAAACCAAAGTTATAAATTTTGGAGGCAAGCTCAAAGACCAAACATAATTCCACCACTTAGATTGACCCTTAGAGGAGGAGGCTTGCCCAAGTCCCAATCTCCTAACCTCGCTCCAATAACCGGTTTTTACCGAATAAATTCCCGAGTCCATATAATTCCAAATGAGTGAGTCCCGAATGTCCTGACAAGAGGTCAGAATGGAAAGGATGCTACAAGCTTCCTCCAAGCCCAATAAATCCTTAATGAGTCCCATGTTCCATGCGCCATGAGCAGTTTGGAGCTTGCTGACCTGATCCAACACACCATGTTTATTGAAGGAGAAAGTGCGACTTGCCACAACTTTCAAAATCCAAACATCTTAGGCAATGCTAACAGATTCCCCACTACTAATGACCCAACAGGTCCTAGTCTTCCAAAGTTCACACCCCCACAGAATGCTACTCCAAAGATAAGAAGCAAGCTTGGTACATTCAATATTAATCATAGAGCCATTAGGAAAATAAAATTGTAACGTCCCGAATTTAATATCAAGGCTGAGTGCCTAGAGGGCCTAATTGGGATTACATGAACGAGTGGTGGATTATATGCGTGATTATGTGATATAATGAATTGTGTGGTAATGTGATTAGACATGCAAGTTTATGTGTATTAAATTTGCATGTGGACCCATTTTTGTGAATAGGGGCATGTTTGTAATTTTGGCCCGTTGAGGGCATAAATGTAATTATGTTTGTATTGTGAGTGACACCCAAGTGTTATGGGGATATATTTGAGATGTGTGGTCAGAGACGATCCTAGGGAGCAGATTAGCGGAATAGTCACAACGGGGTCAGATACCCGGCTCGGGGTGAGCCTAGGGGTGTTTTGAGGAACTTGGCATATGCTTGGGGTTTATATGGTAATGGGTAATTATTAGTAATTATTTGGGTATGTCGAGATTAAATGGGGATTTGTAGGAACACTCGAGTAATTAGCGGGATGTGGCAAATGACGAGATTGGCCTTTGTGGCGCTAAATGATTTAGGACAGACTTGGTACTTTAGGATAGAATTAGCTTAGGCCTTGGGGACCCTGTAGAATAAACCAGAAAATCAGAAAGAAACAAACCTCAACTCAGCCTTCTCTTGCTCTCTCTCCTTCTCTGGAGACTTGGGAAATTTTTGGAAATTCTTGTGGAGAGGCTTTGAGGCTAAAGCTTGAGGAGATTGGAGTTGGCCCAGGTCGAAATTATCAGTGAGGTAAGGGTTTTAAGTTATGGTTTTTGTTGAATTCTACTATAATCCATAAGCTTGCATAAGGGTTGAAATTTTGAGATTTGGTTTGAGTTTTGATGAGCTTATAGAGTAATTTCTGGGGTTGTTGTGGTACTTAGGTTGTGTGGATGGGGACTCTAGCTTTGATTCTAGATTTGGTTGTTATTTGGGGTGTGATTTAATGGTTTAGGCTCGGGGAAAAACATAGAGAAATGGGAGCCTCTGACTTTGCCCAGGCGTCGATGTGCAAGTAGGGCGCGCCGTGGCCCATGTACCCCAAATGGTAGAGGGTGCTCTTTGACTTGCAGCGGGCCACGACTCAAGTTAGGGAAAGTGACCAAATTGAAGTTTTAAGCTCGGGAGTTCATATGTTAAGGCTTGGGAAGGATTCTACTACACGATTTAGTAGTATTCGAGGTCCTGAAGCCTAGTATTTGTATCCAAAGTTTTAAACTGATTAGAGATTGATGGATATCTATTTTTTATCGGGATTAGGAGTTGTTCTCAGGATTGATTTGGGTTGTCAACTCGGGACACCAAGTGAGAGAACTGTCTGTGCCTGTAGAGTTATGTGGTGTATTTCCATGTGTATTATTGTAACGACCCAAATTCACTAATAAGGCTTAAGGGCCTTGATTAGTATGCCTGGAGGGCATAATGGGAATTATGTGTGATTTTAATGATTTAGATGCATGAATATGACATGTTATGTGATTATGTGTATTACGTTATGTGATAATTATGATATGTGAATCGTACCATGTGGGTGTGGTGGTATCAATGTGACGCACGTGCCGAGACGGTCCTAGAAAGCTAGATAATGGTAACTGGTGATTTGGTAACTTGTGTAACTGTTAGTAACCATAGAGAGTAACATGTTTTGTTGGATAAGTGGTAAAACTGTAAAGTAGGTAAAAGACAAGTGTACCCTTGAGGTTTAGTTAGAAAAGGATATTTGAGGGAGGTTAAAAAGGTCTTTTGGCAGTGGTATAGATGTCTTTGGCTGAGGGAAAAGGATATGTACGATTCTTTTATGATAAGTATAACTGAAGTTAAGACTTGGAAGGCTAGAAAGATCAAGAAGGAAAGGGAGAATCAAGAACCTAGAAGGCAAAGTGGAAGAGGAGCTGAACTGAGTTCTTTGAGGCTAGTGAAGGGCTTAAGGGTGTGGAATCAAGCATATATCAAGGTTTATACTGAGGTAAGGAATTGGTCCCTGTTTTGTTAAGTTCTGAATTTGGTTTTTGAAAGAATTGAGAGATAGCCATGGTTTGTCTTGCATGGAATTCAACTGGTTTGTTAAGGTGGAATCTAGCTCAAGCTTGGATTGGAGGAAGCTCAGGTCGAATTTCTGATTGAGGTAAGGGTATTAAGTATGTTTGCAATTTCGTAGCTGTTATGGTTTAAGGATTTAGAGGACTGGTTTGTACTTTTCTCAAGTTTTAGCTTAAGTGTTAGAGTCTGAATTTAAGTGTGAATTCTGTGGGTGATTGTGTAGTTGAGCTGGATTATAGTGTTTATAGGTTGTTGGTTGGTCTATGTGGGGTTTTAAATAAGTTTTGGGGCTTGGGTATGAAGATGGGATGATTTGGAGTGATTTGGGTTCGGGGAAAACGCAGGGGAAAAACCCAGAATTCTGGGCTCGCGAAGGAGCGCCGCGGCGCAAGGCTGTTTCTGGGCATGATGGGGTCTCTGACTTGCTGGGCGCCGCGGCTCAAACTTGCTGGGCGCCGCGGCCCTACAGGTCTGCGCCGCGGCGCTAGGCCAATTTCAGGATGTTAGAATTTGCAATTTTGAGCCTTTGCTCCGGGGGTTCGGGGAATGTCTTCGGTGCATTGTTGTAGGGATTTGGGGGTTCCGAGAGTATGGGATTGGTTCCGGGGAGGTAGCTTTGGATTGATTAGTGACAAAGGATGTTTCGTTTGTGTTGTGATTAGGACTTTGAAGAGGCTCGGGGTAGAGGACCGTGCTCGTGGCTTCGTGGCATCGGAAATCAGTGAATTGAAAGGTAAGAAAACTGCACCCGGTTGTGAGATTGTGATGGGACTAAGTGCTCCCGAAAGTTATATCGTGTCAACGTTGGTATCATGCCATGGGACATGTGAAAATGGTCTAAGAGTACCGTATGTGATTTTAGCGCACAGGGCGCGAAATGGCCACTGGGAGCCAGAAACAACGGGATAACATAGGGAGCAGCCCGAGGGCGCTAGCCCTGGTTATCATTTGTGAATTGTGAATGATATGAATTGAAATGCTTAGTATGTGGAATACTTGGTTATACTGACTGATGATATATCCGAGTTTTATGAAATGCAATATGAGTTATTGATTTGTTTGTTAATTGTTCATGCTCTGTTGTTGTTGTGTTATCTTGCTGGGCCTTGGCTTACGGGTGCTATGTGGTGCAGGTAAAGGCAAGGGTAAACTGGACCAAGCCTGAGGTGGAGAGCTCCGAGGTGGAATGTACTTAGCCAGCTGTTCGATCACCATGGTCGAGGAGTGAGTCAGGACAGGGGTTACCTAACTGCACGTTTTTCCTTAGTATGGCTGGTTAATGTATTTAAACCTTGTAGCTTTTGTAAATGGCCTTTAAACTGTTATTTTTGGGATCCCGTGTACATAAACAATGTTTCTTAATGAAAACGTGACTTTTGAGACCAAAATGCTTTTAACCCTAGTTCCTTTACAGTTTCAGTAACACGATTTTGTACTAATGAATTACTTAGCAAGTCTGGCACTTTATAAACACACAGTGTAACGGTCTTGGCTATCCAGGGCGTTACAATTATTTATGGTTATTATGTCATATATGTGATTGTGATAGATCGACAAGAGCTGGGAGCGGCAAGAGCCAGAAGCGATGAGAGCCGGGAGCGGCAAAGGGCCGAGATCGACGTTAAGCATGCTGAAGGCCAATCATCAGGGTGAGACCCTCTATGGGTGTTGTACACACCCGTTTGGTTAAGGCCACAGACTTGGTGCCTGATAGCGCACCTCGATCGGAAAAGGTTGAAGCTATGCAACTTTGTTATTGTGTTACTGCGCAACTATGATGCTGAGCTATTATTGTATTATTGTGTTATTGTACTGTTGTGCTACTGCATTATTCGGTTGTTATGCCATTGTGCAATTGTGCTGTTATTTCCAATAGGAACTGGTAACTGTTTGTTGTTTTGATTAAGTATGTATCTATTGAAATATATTATTATATGTTGTGCTTGAAGTTCTCTTGTTGGGCCTCGACTCACAGTGCTCTGTGGTGCAGGTAAGGGCAAAGAGGAGGTCTAACAACCTTGGGTTGGAGGGCATGGAGCGGTGTGTACATGTTTGGCCTACCTGGCCTCCATGGCTGGGGTTGTTTTAAGGAACATGTGGTAAACGTTCTATTTTGTCACTTAGGTCGATTGTACTGTACCTTTGGATTATAAATGTATTTCAAAACAGTATTTTGGGATCCCAATGTAATATTTTTACGAATTTTAATGAATGACCAAGTATTTTTACTTAATGTTAACTAAATGAGTCTTAATTTTGAGTTAATCACACTTTTTAACCTAAAACCTCGATTAGCGAGTTAATGGCACATTTATAAATCACTTGGTAATGACTCTAAGGTAATAGGGCATTAGAACTTGGTATCAAGCATGCCAAGGTTTATGGTTCATGGAGATTGATCGAACATGTACGCTCGCTGCCAGAGACAAGCTTGACTCATGGTTAGTATTAAATGCAATAATTGTTTATCTACTTATTTGAGTTTCCTTAGCTGCTAGAATAGGAAGCATGATGAATATGTATGTGTTTTATGGGAATGAGGTTTGATTATTGATGCATGAGCATTATGGATTTGTATCATGGTATGTGAATTATATGGATATTGTGTTATTTGGCCTTGCGTTGGTTTAGTGCTAGATAAGAGTATCAAGGCTGGTAGGCCAGGTTTTCGGCTGTAGATAGATTTGGAAGTTTTGTATCCAAGGCAATCAACTGGATCAGGCAGTGTGAATGATGGCAACTGAGGCCAGAATCATCCGTCGGCCCTGAGATTGGTGACAGGTGTTTGCTGGCATGCAAGCAGGATTGTAAAGGTAAGAGGAAGAGATTAGATGATTGAGACAACGAGTTTCGTCAAGGAACGCTGCCCTGTGTGTGTAGGCAATAATGACACTAATTACGATTTTACCTGAGGGTGAAAACAGATGGGAAATACAATATGAAAGATTCCAGAAGTATTATCCTCCAGAATCTGAGGGAGGTTTGGACCCGTTTAGGGTTAATAGTGGACGGACATGGTTAACTCCGTCCTCGGCTATATAGGAGTGAAAGGCAGTGATAAGGTGGCTTATGCTGCATACGTGTTGCGGGAGGATGCCCGAATGTGGCAGGAAGTTGTATCCCAGACCTGGAATGTTGTCATGGTGGGTTGGAAGGAATGGTTCAATGAGAGGCACTACTATGATGCAGTTTGAATTGCAAAGACCGATAAGTTTATGAACTCAGTTCAGAGTAGTAATACAGTGATAGAGTATGTTAGTGAGCTTGGTAGATTGGCCAAATTTGCATTTGATTTGGTACCAACGGACGTGGTAAGAGTGCCGTTAGGCGGAAAGCTCAGGCAATGGTACCCCTATTTGCGAGATCAGGTAAGGGCGGAGGCCCAGTAACAAGGAAAGAAAGACCCCTAATAGTTCTATTACTCTTGGTCTTGACAGGAAAGTTCATATTGTTCAAGACAACTGCTAGGTCAGCGATGACGTTTGGAGGAGTTATTTAGTGCGTGCTAGACGCAAGAGACATCATGTAGGGAATGCTGAGTGAAGGCATGTTTTCGACGAAGAATGGTAGGGCAAATAAAAAGGAATTGCCCGAAGATAAAGGTGTGAGGACTAGAGAGTACAGATAACGCTACCCCAGTTCGAGTGACCATCTCGATATGGTTAGAGCCTGAGGCTAGCCCCTCAGAGGTGGCCGATTGGCTTTCTAGTTCTTGTTCATGTTTATAAATTGAGATGATTGAGTTTGGTGCTACATACCTCTTGGGAAAGACATCGACATGTGGCACATGCTATATGGTTGTCATGCCATGGGGCTTGGGACTTTAGCATTTATCTGGGAAGATGGGTAGTAATTGATTGAGCTGGTTCTATGAGGTGTACGAGGTGAACTTGAGTATGGATTTGTCTATCAAATAAGGGACAACCATGGATTGCAAGGTAAGATGATGACTTCTGAGGTTAGAAGGAAAGGACCCGGTTGTAGTTATAGGGTGCCTAGCTGTTGACGTAAATACCACTAAGGTTATATCAGTTAGACCAGATGAACACTGGATCGGCCGGTAAGGTTTCATATGGGTTCACGAGGATTCATTGGGATAATTGTCACATTTAGGGAATTGAGCGTGCAACTAGATTAAGGCAGAGATAGAATTGGCATTAGGGACATTAGGAGGAATGACACTAGCTCAACAGAAAGAATTAAGGTTCAGTTGAAGAAGTGTTTGACTTGAGGGTTGATGGAACGGAACATCTTATCATGGAAGACGTCAACAACATTTGTCAAGAAGAGGGCCAAGTCTGCAAGGGTATGTACCGCATATGGATAGTCAAAGGAAGTAATTGTTAAGGATGGGTACCCATTATCAAGAATAAAGGTTTCATTACCCGGTTGTGAGAATAGGACAATGTTCCTAAGAATTAACTAGTTGAGGATCAAGGCAAGAGACGTTTCAAGAATTGCCTCTTGCACTAAGTAGGATGTGATGGATTATCAGTGAAGGCTTTTAAACTAACCAATGATTCAATGGCCCAGGTAAGTTCAACAAGCAGAAAGTATAGGAATTGTATGGATAAGTCGCATTCAGATTGATCAAGGATGTTTCAGATTACTCCCAGTTAGAAGAAGAATGTTAATAGTAACTTCATTGATAGTACCAAGGCTAAGGAAGCAGGATTACATGGTAAGGTTCCAAGAGGAACAAGTTCTGATTTCTCCAGAGGACATTCGAGGTCATACTATGGGTAATGGGATCATGTATGGGGTAATTAAGATTGAAATCCTAAGGAAATTGCCAAAAGAATGCGTTAGGGGCGAGAAGCACAGTGAAACCAGTGGGACACATTGACTACTACTTGAAGCATCTTCGAGGATAGCCATACCTTGACTAAAGTAACATGAGAACATAAAGTTTGTCTGAATGGATAGTGCGTACTGGATTTTCAGAAGTTGGAATGAAGATTAATTCCCATGTCATGGTATTAGAGTTTGTACGTAATGAACTGGTACAACAGAATGATGCAAAGGACATCGTCCTTGCTTAAAGTATGGAATTATGGTGCAGTATGTTATAAGTTAGGGTGTGCCCGTGTGTAGGTTGGAAACAGAAGTTGTTCATGCTTCATGATGGAAAGAGAAATAAGAACATAGATGCTCGGCATGGGACTTAGATGTTCTACATTGGATGTTGAATTAATAGTAATGCCAGTTAGCCATGATCAGAATGAAGTAATGACCGGGGTTGGTTTGGAACCTGTGATTGATAATTGGCGAATATATTCCTATGAATGAACAGTGAAACATAGGAAGAAGATCTTGTAGGAAAGGTTAAGAATCCTACCACTTTGGAATAGATGAGTTAAGATATGTAGATCAGATGAGTGATCCGAATGATATTGGCATTGAGGGGTAGATGCAGGATGAACCTTAACTCACCCTTTACGATTATTGCATCCAGGAAGTTTGAATGGATGTTAAGAATACAATTTGTATATCAGGAGGTGCACAACCTAATCGTTTGGTAAACAAGAGATGATAATTAGAAGCCAGAAGGGCTATTATGACTATAGTGCATCCTGGAGTTAGTATAAAGGGATATGATTATGAGCCCTAGAGGTGGACTGCCTTTGATTACAGATGAGGTGAGTGGATGCGAAAGTTGTGATTTGACCTATTAGGTTAGCACACCATGGTTGGTGTGAGTGAGATATCAAAAGAAGGAGTGGGTATGAAAGGAGACCGTACGTCTCCATTGGACACTTAGGTTGATAGTGTCAAATTAAGACCCATGGACTCCTAGGTTCTGGGAAAAAGGGTCATAGAGTGACTCTGAATAGGATAATGTGAGACAGGGAATGAGAAGTGCTTATTTCGGAAAATGAACCCAGGGACAGGAAATATCCTAGTTCAGAAATGGTTCAAAGGACTAGTGAAATTATTAAGAACATTGAGGGTAGGAGTGTATGCGTTATTACAAGGACATAAGAGTTCGCAAGTTTAGATATGGGAACATGCAGTTCCATGATTGAGGGCTTTGTGTCCTCCGTGTATTATGAACTAACAAGGATACGATGGTTTAAAAAGGAAAGAGGAGTTTGGCTCTAGAGTTGACATATGTTTGTGAGATCCTAATAGAGATTAGGCCAAGGGCCTATAGTTTGGTCTTACCTCAGTATGGGTAGAGGCTTACAAGGTGTTACTGGCGCCAATGTTGAAGAAAGGGGTGACGAGTACTGTACGCCCTGATTTTCCCACGGGCTGATTAGTAGGCCGAGCTTCGGACTAATCATGGTTAGTCCATAAACATCCCCCAGGTCGGAGATCCTGTCCTGAGGTCGTACCCCCTTAGCTCGAGGAATCCTCAAGGACTCACCAAGACTCCCAAGACTGGAGCAAGGAATCGAAAGGCCGAAGGTCGGGTCAGATGCACAGCTCGTAGTACGAGCTAGATATGGAGGCCATGACCCCTTGTAAAGTTAACACACGCAAGATAAACGTGCATATATCTGACATCACGTGTCCGATATCTCCCTGACTTCTCGGACACGTTGCAGGAACGTGCGTGTTCAGACACCCACGGCTGGGTTGGGCCGTGCGGCCCATTATCTCCTTATCTATCGATTTGACCATACTTATGTGTCAGGTTTAGGAATTAATCATGAATGTCACAGAGTTGATATGACAAATAAGAAGGTCACGGGATGACCTCCTTACCAACTTCCAGGTGCCTTCTCCTATAAATATGGAGACCCTGGGAGTTGATAAGGGTTGGAACAAATAGTCTCTGGAGAGATATACTTTGTAACCAAATACCCAGAATATATCAATAATATTGACTAGTGGAGTAGAAGGATTTTAACCTTTGAACCACTTAAAAACGTGTCTCGAGTCACCTATTTTCATTCACTAAGATCTTATATCTGTTACGGTTCTATATTTGGCACTAATCCTCTTCTCTCTTTCTCTTAATTACCTGTTGGCGAAGAACCGCGTCAACAGTTTGGTGCTTTCATTGAGAGCAAGTTCGATTAGTGCTGCTACAAACATCTAACTATGGTGACTACTCGATCCAGGCATGGCAACGAGACAGAACAACATGATGGGCAGGAGGCTCATCATACTGCCATCCCTGATAAACAAGTTCCTGAAGTCCAGTAGCGGCCAGGAAAGCAGCCGGCGGGCCAAGGCGATACTGGTAGTTCGGCGCCCCGACCACCTAATCCGAACCCGTGTTATTATACTGCGGTGGAGATGGAGAACGCTCAGCTGAGGAGCCAGTTAGCAACTGCTAGTCGGCAAATCCAGGATATCCTGGCCCGATTACCCCCTCTCACAACCAACGTTAACGTTGGAGAGAGGCAAGGTGAGGCTCCTAAGTCTCGCCGGGGTAATCAATCCAGACATAGCCATTCGGATAGACTTCCAGCAGCCAACTCCACCCCGTCATCGCACCATCGAGACGCAAACCTCGGGGAAATGCCTGGGACCGGACAACAGCAATACAGCCGTTCGGTTAGGACGTCGACTCCTAGCTCTCAACCATCCTCGAGGATGCCCAGGAGAGCTTGAGGAAATTCCTGGAGGAGATCCGGGGAGGGCCCACGACGTCAGCCCGTCCCCGAAGACCATCCTGCGCCTCGTCCAGATCGCCCGGCGCGGGACCAGCAAGTTGGCAGGGCCGAAAGGCCCCCACCAAATTTGATCCGTCCAGACGGAACCAGGATCGCTTCTCCAGTCAGGCATCCTCCATCTCCGATCAAATATCCGTCTCCTCCTCGACCCGTCCGAGACATCCCAGCTTACGGGAGTAGTAGGAGAAACCCACCATTAGCGGGACCTTCCCGGCGTAGCAGGGCGCCGGAAGAAAGCTCAGGTCCTCACCACCAAAGATGGACTCCAAGCCTATCCAGCAGGAGTCATTGGACCGGCAGTCGCCGGAGTGATCTCTCTGGAGGAGAACTACGTCAGCGACTAAGTTCGGCACAAAGCCACCAGACCACCCAGGGAGGCGACCTTCGAGATCACCTCAACTCTCATAGAGAAGATCGAGCTAGAGATGGTAGCCAGGCTCGCTCGGGGGGGGGGGGGCCCGATCCGAAGTACGTAACGGAGGGAATGTCCCAAACAACCTATCTCAAGATAGGAGGGGCAATAACCCACCTAATATGTACAATGGATCCGGAGCTGTTGAACAGCCCCGGAATAACCAAGGATCTCAGGACCAAACCCTCGAGCGCCTAACTCAGATGGAGGAACTGATGAGGAAGCTCCTGTCAGAAAAGGAAAAAGACGAATGTGATTCGGGAGACGAGATAGAACTCTTCGCCCCCAACATAGCAGCGACGGCATACCCATCTGGTTTCCGTATGCCTCACTTATCAAAGTTCAACGAGGACGGAGATCCGTCAGACCATTTAGGGATGTTCAACACCCTAATGATGGCCCATAACATTGGCCCGGAGCTGAGATGCTTGATCTTCCCTTCCACACTGACCGGACCTGCCAGACAGTGGTTCAAGCAAAGTAAAAGACAGTCAATCAGCTCCTGGAAGACCTTCTCAGCTGGCTTCAAAAGGGCATTCCGCGCCTCCCAGGCCGCCCGTGTTCAGGCTGACTCCCTGGCCAATGTGAGACAGCAGCCCGGTGAGACGCTGAAGGCCTACCTGAGCAGATTTGCGAACTTCGCTGCCCAGGCTAGGGACGCAGATGAAAGCTCCAAGCTCATGGCTATGAGAACCGGAATCCTTGTCGGAGGAGATCTCTGGAAGGATATACAAAAGAAGGGAGTCAGTTCGGTCAACGAATTCCTTAATAGGGCCCAAGAATGGATAAACTTGGAAGAAGCTAAAGCCTCAGCCGCGGGAACCAGCCAGGTTCCCGAGCAGCCCGCTGGAGTGGGGACGGAGGTCGTGGTAGTGACCCCAGACGTCACACAGAACAACCAGCCCGGTGGAGGCAAAAGAAAGGGGAATGGCGAAAACAATCAACACGGTCAAAAGAAGAATAAGTCTGTAGACAAATTCAAGCCCGTGTTCGCGACATATACCGAACTCACCCAGTCAAGGGAAAGTATTTTCCTGGCCAACTCTACTCGGGTCCCCTGGAAGAGGCCGGAACCATTGAAACACCACAAGGGAAAGAGAGACACTTCCAAATTCTGCCGTTTTCATCCGAGCCGGCCCCTTGGCTCAATACTCACGGAACAGGGTTCCAGCGAGTCGACCTGCTCCAGAAGCCCCAGCCAGTCAGCCCGGGTCTCGGATAGATCAGGACGTCCCTCCTCCTGTGGTCGGAGGAGAGACATCCACCATCTCTGGAGGTCCGCATATGGCTGGCACGAGCAGAGGCGCCCAGAAGAGATACGTGAATGAACTAAAAGCCCACAACGGAGTGGAGTTCGTCCCGGAGTAGCGTCAGTCAAAACAGCAACGATTAGAGAAGCAACTGATCACTTTTACGGAGGAAGACGCAAGCCATGTCCAGTTCCCTCACAATGATCCCTTGGTTGTAGCAGTCCAGCTCACCAACCGGAAAGTAAGAAGGGTACTGATAGACAACGGGAGTTCGGTGAACCTTTTATTCCGATCCACCTTAGAGAAGATGGGTCTGACTGTCGCCGATCTAAAGGCAACCTCCATGATGCTGTATGGTTTTTCGGGAGAAGGATCGGCAGCGATAGGAACGATCGAGCTGGTGATCACCCTAGGAGAAGAGTCTCGGACAGTCTCTAAACTGCTCGAGTTCGTGGTCATTGACTGCTCCGCTGCCTACAATGCCATTTTGGGCCGACCTATGCTTATAGCTTTTGAGGCTATCACTTCCATTCGACACCCCGCCATGAAATTCCCCACTTCAACAGGAATCTGCACCATCAAGGGCGATCAGCTCGCTGCCAGGGAATGTTACAGCATTTCCATGAAGGGAAAATCTAAAACCGGGCAGCTGGCTATGGCCATTCTGAGTGAAGAGGAATCCCAGGAACCCTTGGCGGCTCCTGAGATTGAAAAACCTCAAAACGCCAAAGGGGAAAGTGTCGCCCTTAGTGAGGACATTGACCCCCGAATAGGCGAAGACAGATCCGAGCTCCAGGCTATTGAGGAGCTCGAGGAGGTGAACCTTGATCCACAAAATCCATCACGGATGGTCAAGCTCGGGAAAAACCTCTATAACAAGAGGAAGACGGAGTTGATTATGTTTCTCCGGGCTAATTTAGATGTATTCAAATGGTCGCACGAGGACATGGTAAGGATCAGCCCGAGTGTCATCATGCACACGCTCCACTTGGATAAAAGCGTTCCTGCTAAGTCTCAAAAGCAAAGACGTTTAGGAACAACCCGGGCTGAAGCCCTTGAAGAAGAAGTGGTCCGACTCAAAAAATGTGGCTTTATCCGTGAAGCCAAATTTCCTATTTGGGTCGCCAACCCCGTGCTAGTTCCAAAGCCCAACGGGAAATGGCGGACCTGCATCGACTTCTCCGATCTGAATAAAGCCTGCCCCAAGGATTGTTTTCCGTTGCCAAGGATCGATCAGCTAGTGGATGCCACGGCGGGGCACGAGCTCATGTCCTTTATGGACGCGTACTCAGGCTACAATCAGATCGCGATGAATCCGGCGGACCAGGAACACACTAGCTTCATGACCCCGACTAATGTCTATTGCTACAAGGTCATGCCGTTCGGTCTGAAGAACGCCGGAGCTACCTACCAAAGGCTAGTAAATAG
The DNA here is from genome assembly GCF_963169125.1 of Humulus lupulus. Taxonomy (NCBI): domain Eukaryota; kingdom Viridiplantae; phylum Streptophyta; class Magnoliopsida; order Rosales; family Cannabaceae; genus Humulus; species Humulus lupulus. The sequence continues at coordinate 150,327,639 of NC_084797.1, read as the reverse complement.
AATGTTCGCGGACCAGATCGGAAAGAACATGGAAGTGTATGTTGATGACATGCTCGTCAAGTCAAAGACTGCCGACAACCATGTTTCCGACCTGGGAGAATGTTTTAAAATACTACGAGAATATGGCATGAGGCTCAATCCACAGAAATGCACTTTTGGTGTCGCATCCGGGAAATTCCTGGGGTTCATAGTTAATACCCGAGGAATCGAAGCAAACCCCGACAAGATCAGGTCATTGCTCGAGCTTCCTTCGCCTAGGTCGCGGAAAGATGTCCAGGGCTTGACAGGGAGAGTGGCCGCACTGAACCAGTTTATTTCCAAGTCAACCGATAAGTGTTTGCCCTTCTACAACCTGCTTCGGGGAAACAAGAAGTGTGACTAGACAGTAGAGTGCGAAAGCGCATTCCTCGACCTGAAGGTGCATCTGGCTGAACCGCCTGTGCTGTCCAAGCCCAAGGCCGGCGAGCCTCTTTTTCTCTACCTAGCTGTCACTCAGGATGCAGCTAGTGCCGTACTGGTACGAGAAGAGGACCAAGCTCAGAAGCCAGTCTACTACATCAGCAAGAGACTCCTCGGGGCAGAATCACGATACCCGCTGATGGAAAAATTGGCATTCTGCCTAATTACGGCCTCACGAAAGCTCAGGTCGTACTTCCAATCTCACTCGATACACGTCATGACCGATCAACCTCTAAGGCAGGTTTTGCAAAAGCCTGAAGCATCGGGACGTTTGTTAAAGTGGGCGGTCGAACTCAGTCAGTTCGAGATTTTCTATACTCCACGAACTGCCATAAAGAGTTAGGCCTTGGCCGACTTTGTGGCAGAATGTACGGGATTCCAGGAGAATCTAGTGGAGGACTCATCTCAGCTCACCTCGCCCCAATCGTTGTGGAAGATCTTTGTAGATGGTTCATCCAACGAAAACGGCTCCGAGGCCGAAATCATTCTGATATCCCCTGAGGGACATAGGTTCCACTCGGCGCTAAGGTTCGGGTTCAAGGCCTCCAACAACGAGGCGGAATACGAAGCTTTGCTGGCTGGCCTAAGGATAGCCAGGGAGTTAAAGGCGAGCTCCGTCTAGTGCTTCAGTGACTCCCAGATCGTGGTTAACCAGGTCTTGGGCGAGTATCAGGCATGAGGACCCAAGATGGCCGCCTATCTGGCGAAGGTAAAAGCCGAGCTGTCCGCGTTTAGGTGAGGATCGATCGAACAGATACCTCGAGAACAGAACACCAATGCAGATGCTCTTGCCAAGCTCGCCACCTCGGGAGAGACAGAGACACTGGGGCTGGTGCCAATAGAATTCTTGGAAAAACCAAGTATAGAAGGATATCGGGCAGAGGTCGAGATGATCGACGCCAGGCCGACCTGGATAACCCCCATTCTTGAATATCTCGTCGAGGGCAAGCTGCCTGAGGGACGTAACGATGCGCGGCGAGTCCTATATCAAGCTCCGAGATATACGACAGTCGATGGAGTGTTGTACCGACGTGGGCACTCTTTACCGCTCCTCCGGTGCGTTCTTCCAAGTGAAGCGAAGGCCATCCTGCAGGAAATTCACGAAGGATTCTGCGGAGACCACACTGGGGGGAAAAGCTTGGCCTTAAAGGTTCTCAGGCAAGGTTATTACTGGCCGACTCTGTCCAAAGACTCGATCTCATATGTGAAAAAGTGAGACAAGTGCCAGCGATTCGCTGCAGTTGCCCGAGCTCCTCCAGTCGAGCTAAAAATGATCTCGGCCCCTTGGCCGTTTGCCGTTTGGGGAATAGACTTAGTGGGCGCCCTGCCCACTGGAAAGGGCGGGGTCCGTTACGCCGTGGTCGCCATCGACTACTTCACTAAGTGGGCCGAGGCAGAGCTGTTGGCAACAATCACGTCTAAAAAGGTGCTTGACTTCGTGATTAAAAGCATCATCTGTCGCTTCGGCCTGCCCAAGAAGATCATCTCCGATAACGGCACTCAGTTCGACAGCGACCTGTTCACCGAGTTCTGTGACAGGCATGGAATTGTGAAAAGCTTCTCTTCCGTGGCCTATCCTCAGGCGAATGGCCAGGTCGAGGCTGTCAACAAGACTCTAAAGGCGAGCCTCAAGAAAAGATTAGACGAAGCAAAGGGAGTCTGGCCGGAACAGCTCCCCCAGGTCCTATGGGCATACCGGACCTCGCATCGGACTCCTACGGGTCATACTCCTTTCTCCCTAACCTTCGGGAGTGAAGCAGTCCTCCCCGTGGAAGTTAAGGTTCTGTCGCATAGAGTCCAGTCCTACGACCAAGGTCAGAACCATGAGCTCCTATGCCATTCCCTAGACCTAGTTGATGAAAGGCGAGAGGATTCGCAACTCCAGCTCGCCCATTATCAGCAGAAGATCACTCGCTACTTTAACACCAAGGTCAGAAAACGCGCCTTTAGCGTTGGCGACTTGGTCCTAAGAAGAGTTTTCCTGGCCGGAAAAGATCCCAAAGATGGAGTCTTGGGACCGAACTGGGAAGGACCCTACCAGGTCATCGAAGTCATCAAGGAGGGAACTTATAAGTTATCTTGACTTGATGGAGGGACCGTCCCACGGACTTGGAACGCCGTCCACTTAAAGAGATATTATCAATGATCCACTTGTAAGGCCTGGAAAGCCACTTTCTATGTATTAATAAAAATAAGCTTTTTACGCATATTTGCAATTGTAATCTTAAAGTAACCATGAAAGACCCTTTCCCAGTTACTTGGGGGGCATATGGTACCTGGATATAACCAGGTCTCCTTAACGACTTGGATGTTGATCCTTGTCTATGGATCGTTGCTCTTCTTAAAGAGCTCGAAATATGGATAAGGGTTAACGCTAACTAAGTCCTGTCCTGGATATAACCGGGTCATAAAACTTAGAAGTTAATTTAAATCTATTTCTCCTTGTTCTTCGTAAAGATCTTGAGATATGGATAAAAGTTAACACGGACTAAGTTTTCTAAGTAAGCTCCTGGTTTTAACCGGGTCATAAAACTTAGAAGTTAATTCAAATCTATTTCTCCTTGTTCTTCGTAAAGAGCTTGAGATATGGATAAAAGTTAACACGAACTAAGTTTTCTAAATAAGCTCCTGGTTTTAACCGGGTCATAAAACTTAGAAGTTGATTTAAATCTATTTCTCCTTGTTCTTCTTAAAGAGCTTGAGATATGGATAAAAGTTAACACGAACTAAGTTTTCTAAATAAGCTCCTGGTTTTAACTGGGTCATAAAACTTAGACGTTGATATAAATCTATTTATCGTTCGCTGTTCTTTTCAAAGAGCTCGAGATATAAATAGCGGTTAACACGAACTAAGTTTATTAAAAAGATATATATATATTGTAGCCAAAAGCATGAAAAAAAAATATATGAATTAAAGGTGCAAGGCAAATTGTCTCGAGGTGAAAACACCTCATGCAAAGGTTACAAAAAAAATACTTCAAAATATATAAAGAAAAAAAAAAGAGCGCTTTAAGCTCCGTCAGTCGGCCCCTTCGAGGTCGCCGTTTCATCCTGCTCCGCCGCACCAGAGGCTTCCCCAGTCTCCGAAGGCGGCGCCTCTTTGTCGAGGCGAGCTTGGAACTTCACCAGCAAGCGCGCCCAGAGACCCGGTGCCATGAAAGAGAAGTTAGCCTCCTGATTGTAGGACCAACAGTGATAGAACAGATCCTGCATGGACTGCTCCGAGATGGTCCGTTCGGCCTCCAGGGCGGCCTGGGTCTCAGTCTTCACTGCCTCGAGGTCTGCCTGCGAGGTGGCAAGGGAGGTCTCGAGCTCCTGGACCCTCAGGCGGGTCTTCTCCAAGTCGACCTGGGTCTTCTCCAACTCGACCTTCGAGGTCACCAAGGCATCCTTAGTCGACTTAACCTCCTGAAGGGTGGCCTGGTGCTCGGTCCTCATGTCATCGAGCTGAGTTCTGGCCCTGATGATGCTTTGGTGAAGGGCGACGACACCCTGTGAGGAATGAAAGATAAACTGGCTCAGAGGAAAAATAAGGCAGAGTGTAATGGTAAAAGCTTTAAAAGAATAGGGCAGCTTACCGTTAGGGTCATGCTCATGGAAGAGTCCATAACGTCAACCGGGCTCATTGTCTCAATAGTCCGGAGTTCCTTCTCGGTGAACTTGTAGATATGGCTAACGGCGTAGTTCGCCGATTCGTACACCGTTCCCCGGAAGGCCTCTGAGATCTTCTCCAGGTCCTGGGGATTGACCGGGATGCATACATCAAAGGCCACCGCAGACGGAGTCCCGATCTCCATTCCCACGTCCTGGGCGGCAGGTGGAACTCGCTGAGGCGGTGGAGGCATTCGTCCTGCTCCGGCAGCAGGAAGGATCGCCCCCACGACCTGGGCTGGCAGGGTTTTCTCCTTCTCCTTTGCCAGAGATTTGGTGGAGACCCCAGCAGTGCTCTTGGAACCTCGGAGCCTTTTCTGTCTTGGCCCGGCTGAGGGGTTCCCCCTGAAGACCACGCCCCGCAAGCTATCTTCGGGCTGAGACATCTCTTCTGTCAAAAAAAAAAAAACATGGTTTATTACAAGTTAGCAATCATACAGAGATAAAGACGAAGGGTTAACGCTAAAAAGTATATGAATACTAAGGGAGCCCTACTCCCCGAGCTGGAAGAACCTAAGACGATTATTTCCCGAACTGGCGCAAGTTCTGGGTTCGGTTCTGACTCGGGGCTAGATTCTTCTACATACTGCCTAAGCCCCGGAGCATAGATACCCCTCTGGAGTGATGGCCATGTGCGTAGGTTGGTCCCATACTCCTCGAATAGGATCGACCTAAAAGCTAGGGTATTATCTACTACTACGGTGCCCCTAGGCCGGCTCTCTTGGTGATCCAGCACGAGCCGGTCGACACAATGGAGCAGAAGTGTGTTCAAGTCCGGATCGCTCCTGTGACGATGGAAGATCTACCTAGGATTGAACCTAGCCAGCCGGGGGTTTGCAGCGGCCCTATCTAGACTCCTAAGCAAGTAAGAGTTACCTTGGCCAGAAGCACCCGCGGCTGCTTCGGATTGGATCCTCTCCTCGCCCATGCTCTGGATGCATCCAAGGTCCTCTTCCTGCTCCTCACGAACGGAATTTCGGCCTCCTCGTCCTCCTCGTCTTCCGCGCCCGCGACCTCCTCCACGATGACAGGTCTGGTGTCCCGAGCTGGGGGCGGCCCTCGGGGCCTCTTTAGGTTCAAGGTCTGATTCGGAAAAATCAGCTTGCAGAACACCATCGTCTCGTCCGTCACGAGCGCGCGATAATCCTTCTCGCTGGGGGGCAAGCCCGCCAGCATGTCATATTGGCCCCCGAGGGTCACAGACTTTTCGGTCCTCGCGAAGATGGCTGCAAGATTAGTTTGAGTCAGAATGGAGTATGGGAGGAGCTAAAATAACGCTTAAAAGGCGAGCTAAGGACAGGAGCAACTTACGAGGATGATTGAAATAGTGGTGCTCGCAGTTCCGAAAACCAGTCGACATGAAGAACTGGTCCTTGAAATCATTAGGATGGCTAGGCAGCTCGATGACCGCCGCCGTGTTGGGAAAACGGGTTAAATAGTAAAACCCGTCGCCTCGCCCCCGTTGGTCCGGGCTGGCTTTGAGGCAAAAGAAATATAAAATATCCGCAGGAGTGGGGACCTCCCACTCATGCTTCTGGAATAAGTACCTTAACCCTGCCAGCAGACGGTAGGAGTTGGGGGGGAGCTGAAATGGGGCCAACCCCACAAAGTTCAAGAAATCAGCAAAGTACTGATCCAGGGGAAGGAAGGCCCCTGCCTTAAAGTGTTCGCCGCTCCAGGCCGCGAACGACTCGTCGAGCGGCGAGCAGCTCCGCTCGCCCTCCGCAGCAGGTCGGGCAATGACGGAGGCTTTCCCCAGCGCGATGTTGTGAGTGAGGAAGAGTTTGTTGATCTTCGTCTGATCGGTTATCTTTGAGACGATTCTCTCTGCCTCAAAGAACGCGTCAGGGGCCACCTCGACCTCTTTCTCCACTGCCGGCCCGAAACGGGGGATCGGGGAGCTAGGCATCACCGCCTTTCCTTTTTCCTGTTGGGAGGCCAAGCTTCCAACGTTCTTCTAGGGGAGATTCTTTTTTGGAGCCATCTGGTCGCCTAGCGAACAAAAGAAAACACTTTAGAAAAGGCGACCCAAGCAGGAGGAAGAAGCAATTATTGTTCGCACGAGCTGAGGTAAGCCCAGCTCGCGGAGAGTGGGACCACGCGGTTCAGTGAACACGCGCGTAAGCTCCCAACAGATCCCAGATTACTCGGAATTCGTGTGTCAGGGGGTTCAGAATAGAATTTGCCTTGGGGGGAAAGTTTCAATAAGCAGAAAATTACGAAACCGCTTATGAGGCATGTTCCCTAAGCTACCCGGTTTTGCACCCAAAATTCCCAAAATTCCTACCCAGAAATTTTCCCCAGAAAAAGTATCCTGAAACCCATATTCTTGAGCGATTTCCTACAACTAATATACCCTAGCCTAAATAGGGCTGTCACCCTCCATATCCACAAAACCCAGAAAAACCCTTGCATGCGGCTACAGTGAAATTTTTTACCTAAGCTACAGTAGCATGTTTTCAAAGTACGCAGGGTCAGGAGACTTACTGTGTATGACTGGGAAATAAACGAGAGTGTTGCGTTAACAGGAGCTTCGTCGGTGTAGTAGCTTCCAAAGCTTCGGAGAAATCTGTGCGCCTGAGCTTCTTGAACGATGAAAATGGCAGCAACCGAGTCAAGGGTTTCGTTCTTCTGGAATATGGAGAGGAAAGAGGAAAAGAGGTTTGAAAAATTTCGAATGAAAGGGTGGCCTGTGCGTAGGGTGGCTACCCCCTTTTATATGCATGGAGGATCACGTGTAGAAGGCTCTTGGATGGCCCTGATGAGGGATCCGAGGCCTTCCACTCGAAATACGAAACGACGACTGGGCATAGGCTAGGCCATTAAATGCGGTTCTCGTAAGACGTACCGTCACCACCCACGATGTGTCACGTGTCAGGCACCTGCATAAAGAGTGGAATGCGAAGAGTTGTGGGGAAGTCTAAAAGCCCCTACTATGGTCTTATATATGACGTCATATACCACGAGTAGGAGCTTGGGGGGGCAGATGTACGCCCTGATTTTCCCACGGGCTGATTAGCAGGCCGAGCTTCGGACTAATCATGGTTAGTCCATAAACATCCCCCAGGTTGGAGATCCTGTCCTGAGGTCGTACCCCCTTAGCTTGAGGAATCCTCAAGGACTCACCAAGACTCCCAAGACTGGAGCAAGGAATCGAAAGGCCGAAGGTCGGGTCAGATGCACAGCTCGTAGTACGAGCTAGATATGGAGGGCATGACCCCTTGTAAAGTTAACACACGCAAGATAAACGTGCATATATCTGACATCACGTGTCCGATATCTCCCTGACTTCTCGGACACGCTGCAGGAACGTGCGTGTTCAGACACCCACGGCTGGGTTGGGCCGTGCGGTCCATTATCTCCTTATCTATCGATTTGACCATACTTATGTGTCAGGTTTAGGAATTAATCATGAATGTCACAGAGTTGATATGACAAATAAGAAGGTCACGGGATGACCTCCTTACCAACTTCCAGGTGCCTTCTCCTATAAATATGGAGACCCTGGGAGTTGATAAGGGTTGGAACAAATAGTCTCTGGAGAGATATACTTTGTAACCAAATACCCAGAATATATCAATAATATTGACTAGTGGAGTAGAAGGATTTTAACCTTTGAACCACTTAAAAACGTGTCTCGAGTCACCTATTTTCATTCACTAAGATCTTATATCTGTTACGGTTCTATATTTGGCACTAATCCTCTTCTCTCTTTCTCTTAATTACCTGTTGGCGAAGAACCGCGTCAACAAGTACAACCCTGATTGGGTGAGGAGACCCTGGAAATTTAGTGAAACTTAATGTGTAAGGAAAAAGCCAGTGGAATTCTGGATAATAGAGATAAAGTCTTATAGATCAAGACTATCGTTCTTGGGAAGGTATTGCAAGTAGTGACAAGGTATAGGACCTGATTCTGGGGTTATAGTCAGGTTTGCGGAATTGGTATCCCGAAACATTTGCATAAATTTTGAGGACAAAATTTTAATAAGGAGGGGATAGTTGTAACATCCCAAATTTGATATAAAGGCCGAGTGCCTTGGCTATAGTACCTGGATGGCCTGATTGGGATTACATGAGCGAGTAGTGGATTATATGTGTGATTATGTGATATAATGAATTATGTGGTAATGTGATTAGACATGCATGTTTATGTGTATTAAATGTGCATGTGGGCCCATTTCTATGAATAGGGGCATGTTTGTAATTTTGACCCGTTGAGGGCATAAATGTAATTATGTTTGTATTGTGAGTGAGACCCCAGTGTTATGGGGATATATTTGAGATGTGTGGTCCGAGACCATCCTAGGGAGCAGATTAGCGGAATAGTCACAACGGGGTCAGATACCCAGCTCGGGGTGAGCCTAGGGATGTTTTGAGGAACTTGGCATATGCCTGGGGTTTATCGGGTAATGAGTAATTATTAGTAATTATTTGGGTATGTCGGGATTAAATGGGGATTTGCAGGAACACTCGAGGAATTAGTGGGATGTGGCAAATGACGGGATTGGCCTTTGTCGCACTAAAGAATTTAGGATAGACGTGGGGGTATTCTTGTCTTTTGGTACTTTAGGATAGACTTACCTTAGGCCTTGGGGACCCTGTAGAATAAACTAGAAAATCAGAAAGAAACAAACCTCAACTCAACCCTCTCTTGCTCTCCCTCTCTCGGCTCTCTCTCCTTCTCTGGAGACAAGCAATTTTAGGAAATTCTTGTGGAGAGGCTGTGAATTGAGGCAGAAGCTTAGGGAAATCTAAAGCTTGAGGAGATTGGAGTTGGCCCAGGTTGAAATTATCAGCGAGGTAAGGGTTTTAAGTTGTTTTTTTTTTAATTCTACTTGTTATCCCAAAATTGGCATAATCTGAAGTGTCACTAAACTTGGACACATGGAGCAGACTAGGCAGACCCTCTGATAGGTTGGTCGGTGTACACCTGTATGGTATACGACAAGCTACTGCTCGACATACTATCTCTAGAGGCTCAACTGCTCGGCAGGACCACCAGAAAACTTGCTAGTCAGTGTGATAGATAGACTGGTCGGAATACACTTAACGAATGAATAACCGTCCTTGCTCGGGATGATTGCTAGGAGAACAGCTGGTCAGTATGACAAACAGACATACCTGCTCAGATGGGACTAGTTACACTCTCCATCAGCACTCCGTGAGGGTCGTGCAACCACCCGCAAAGAGCGCCTGACAACCCTGAAGACTCGGTCAAAGCTCCTGAAGAAGAGGACAACAACTACCTATGAGAAGAGAAGGATATTCCTTATTAGTTAGGCGTAGGGACAGACTAGGGGAAAAGGGGACAGTATAAATACAAACTCTCCACCACAGTGGTAGGGGTTCAGAAAGATAGCCTATCGACCAGCATTAGGAACATACTGAGTAGTTTTGTGACAGTCAAAATCCCGTGATCCGTAAGGGGAAAGACCGGGTAAGCTGTGCAATCCCACACCGCCTGGGGAAGGTCAAGTGTAATGATTCTAAGACTATGTAGGTATGGGACTACACAGTTGAAGAGGGCTTAAATGGATTGATGGGTACTACCTATATCAGGAAGGTGCATCTTCTTTTCGGTAGCCCATCACTTGAGAACTCCATGGTTAAGTGTGCTTGGCCTGGAGTAATCTAGGGATGGGTGACCTCCTGGGAAGTTTTCCCAGGAAGTGTGCGAGTGAGGACAAAGCACGCTGGAAAGACTTGTTTTGGTTTGTAGGGCCAGTCGTCATTCCAGAAAGTAGCCATAGTGACGTGGGGCGTCACAAGTTTGGCTCGGTACTTAGCAGTGACCCTGCCATATTGTATTGTCTTTTACACATAGAAATCCACTTGTAAACACTTGTGATCTTGTGTAAGCCTTTGAGAGTAATACAAATCTAAGAGGACGTAGGTCATTACCAATCTTTGGGGCCGAACCTCTATAAATCCTGGTGTTCTTTGTTATTTATTGCTCATTATTAATAGGTTCTTGGCTCATTTATAGTTCATTGATTGTCCAATTGCAAGCTTTCTAATTAATTATTTGACTCCGTGTTAGTTGACTAAAAATCAAGTCAACATTTTGATGCTTTCATTGAGAGCCTAAGACAATCACATTCAGATTCTATTGCTGCAAGGATGGTAGTATCAACCAGAAGGTCGAGCCAAGAGCCTCCAGATCCCGAGGCTGAAGTCCCTCACCAAGTCTCGTCAATAAGAAATTTCAATGGGCAGCGAAGTGATTTGCTGCCTAGGAATCCATCTGGTGTTGGGGGGCAAACCGCTGGGCCTACCGCAACAGAACGAGGAGCTGCTACTTTCGTTGGAATCACTCAGGCAGGAATGTTAGGTGGAACTGTTGCGCGGGGTACCAACCAACAGGGACCCAGAGCTAGAGGTCCTGAATGGTATGAGACCCACATAGATATTGAAGGACTTGACCCTGAAATTGATCAGATAAGGGAAGTCATTGGGCAGATGCAAGATCAGCTTGCCTCCATGAACCAGGGGCGAGCCACTGCGCATGAGGCCCTTAATGAAGCTTTCGAAAAGAAAAGGATAGATTTTCAAGAATGGATGGATCGACATGCCTGGGAAGTGCAGGCCCGTCAGGAAGACATGGTACACCGTACTCGAGAAGCAGTTGTGTCCATCCTCAATTATATGCAATAGCAACAAACCCAAGGTATGGGAACTGCAGCTGGAACTACTGCCCAAAACAAACAACGCCCTCCCGTTTTTGGCTTCAGTGAAGGTGTCATGCATGAGCTAGAGGCTCAACCTCAGAATGGGAACCAGGGTCCGACCAGGAGTCACAGATCTGGTCGGGGCGCTTAAGCCAACAATAATAGGTGACCTTTACTGGCGGATGAGCAGGTTTTGCCAAGGCGTGGCATGGGACAGGACTAAGCTACAAATTTTCGGCCAATATCTCAGGGCAGTGGTTATGACAGGAATCCTGGTGCTGTAGGTCAGGATGGTAACCCCCAAGCCCCAGCGCCAAATAGGAATGGTCAACCCCATAACTACCAATAACAACCTGGTTGATACAGACAACATCAAGAGTACCGACCAAGGTCCCGAAGAGATGAGCCGAAGGTTAGTAGTGCATATAGGCCCCATTATGCTGACGGGTATGACCGCGATGAGGCAGCAAGCTAGGTTTGCCAATAGGATAATCATGTTCAGAGAGGTAACCAGCATGAAGGACCGTTTGTCCCACAAGGGCAGGATGTCCCAAACAACCAACCACCTTAGGGTGGAGGGTTCTAGGGAGTACCTCTAGTGCCAGGTTGAGCAGACAGCCAGAATGCCGAGGGCAGACCTCGACCAAATTCCGTTTTCAACCGGATGGGCCCCATGGGAGGTGAAGACCTTTGGGATGCTCTTAATCACAGCAGGGAAAATTGGGATTCGAACAACGTAGCTCCGCCTGAGCCTGTTCGGGACTCGAGAATGGATGAGGTCCGCAATGCAGCACAACCCCAAGTAGCTGCAGACCCTAACATCCAAGCCCAGCTGAATTTGTTAACCCGACTGGTAAGGGACATAACAACCTCCAAGTTAACGAATATTAAAATGGAATGGCAGAGAGGTTCCCCATTTTCAGATCGAATTAATCAGCTACCCATACATGTCAATTCAAAATGCCAACACGGAAAATGTATACTGGGCTGGAGGACCCAGTATCTCATGTTCATCACTTTGAACTACAAACTAATTTATAGGGAGTTAGGGATGATACCAGGTGCGGGATCTTCCCAGCCACCTTATCAAAAATTGCCAACAATGGTTTTTTAAGTTACTGCCAGGATCGATTACATCATGGGATGGATTTGTACGCACGTTCTATTCCCAATTCTTCTCAGTAATGCCTCTTCCCGCTGAACCGAATGACCTGGTGGACATAAAATAGAAAGATAATGAACCTTTGAAGGAGTACATTCAATGTTTTATGCGGGAAGCCACCAGGGTGAAATCCCTTAGTGATGACGGTAAATTAATAGACATCAATTCAGGAATTAAGGTAAATAGTCAGTTCTAGAGTAGCTTGAAAAGGAAGGTTTCACGTGTTGGGGTTTTATGCCCTAATTAAAACCCAAATTCTTTGTAATCTCATTTTATTATCAATAAAAGAATAGAAATCATTTTTTGACTTGGTCAATCACTTTGCTCACATGTTTTATTTTCATGATTATTTGTTTAATATAAACTTCTATTAAATCCCGAGCATATAGCTAATCTTATTTATAGTGACGTAATCATAGTGGAATATAAATATGATTATATGTTCAAAATAAGTTAGTCCTAAGATTAGTCAGTGCACCGGATTTACACTGACTTGCCAATCTACGATATGATCTACTTACACATTACAGTGTTATGTTCTTTCCAGAACATTAGCAAAGTAGATAAGATCGGATGTATTTGTTACATCGGACAGGACCGATATTGACAGTTGATAAGATAAGTAAACATACCGTTATTATCTATTCTAGTCATATCATATAGTTGACCATAGGTCAATTCAATCTCAATTCTGAGTGGTTAGTATTCTAACTGATTGTATTATTTGAGTTCTTTGACTTGTTCGTTACCAGCTTACCCTACGGACTAGCCCATACTTACATCTTGGGAACTCGGTAGTACAATTGAGTGGGAGTGTTAATCATAGATATGAACATCTATAGCTTCTGATGAAGAAGTGAAATGATGGTTTCCTTTTAGTTTGGTTCAAGGTGTTAAATGATAGAGATCTCATTTCAGTAATTAAATTAGTTTACTGAAATATCATTTACAAGGAACTAAGTGTTTTAAGGATAAAATACAATGAGGGGTAAAACGGTATTTTAGTCCTATCTCATTGTAGACCGTCTATAGAGGATTGAGTGACAATTATGGTTGTAACAATGGATAATTAATAGCGTATCTATATTTGTTATAGAGCGTTCTATGAATTCAAGAGTGCAATTCCAAGTCTATAGTGGAGTCACGAGGAATTAATAAGTTAGTAAATTTATTTATTAGATTTATGATAACTTATTGGAGCTTGATTTCATAGGCCCATGGTCCCCATTGTACCTTGGATAAAATCATCTAGATAGTCTCAATTAATTGATTTAATCATCAATTAGAATTATCAAAGTTTACCAGGTCAATTTTGGATAGTTTCACAGAGTTGTGTAATTTTGAGAAGAAAAGAGAAATTATGGCAGATTTATTAATTAAGATAAATTGGTATCTAAATTAATAAATAAGTTTAAATCAATGTTCAAATTATAAATAATTAATTTGATAAATGATTTAAATAATTATTTAATTAATTAAATCAATAGAAAATAATACAGGCCTTGATTTTAAGTCCAATGGGCTTATAATCAAATGGGAAATTTCACGGGCCTATAGCCCATGATAATTTCGACCTAGGGCTTCAAAATAGCTGTTATTTTATTGATTTTTTAATTAAATTAAATGGCTTAATTGAGTCTATAAAAGGAGTGCTTAGAGAGAAGATTTAAGAGACAGCAGATAAGTCTCAAGTCAGATTTTCTGATAGTTTTATATTCTCTCTAAACACAAGTCCTTTTCTAAGCCACTTTGTTATTTTCTCTTCTTCTCTCTATATCTATCTCATGTGTTGAGAATTGCCCACACTAGTCTAGGTGGTTCTAAGGATACATTGGAAGATCGTGAAGAAAATAGAAGATCGGTTTAGTTTCTTGATAATACTCTGCGACAGAGAGGATACAAGAGTTAGAGAAACTGAAGGAAGGACTTTTAATTCCGTTGCGTATACTGTAAGTATTATATTATTTGTTTCTCTTTGAATTCAATTTTAGAAACATGTTCTAGGCTATCTCGTATTAATTTGTTTAATATTAGATATACATGAAAATAAATAAAGATCCTATATAAGCTAATCCAACAGCACGTACCACCCAAGAGTTCCTTGATCGGGCAGAGGAATTTATCAAGCTAGAGGAGGCTGAGCGGAAGGTGGATAATCCAACTCAGGGAGTTACCGAGCAAAGGAAAACAGATGTTGGAAATACCACCAATCCTGCAGAAGGAGAAAATAATGGGGCTAAGAATGGCAAACGCAGTAATGGGACTAGAAGTAGCAATAATCATAACGACAACAAGAAGCCTAAGACTGCCGAGAAACCCAAACCACGGGAATATGTTCCCAAATTTACTACTTACTCAATCCTGCTAGAAACCCAGGTGGACGTTTTTAATGCTATACAGGCTGTTGTACCATACAAAAGACCTCCACCGATGAGGAAGGATGTTAATAGACAGGATATGACTAAGTTTTCTCAGTTTCACAAAGACTATGATCACGAAACCAATGAATGTAACCACATGAAGGAGGAAATAGAAATCCTCATTAGACAAAACAATGCTCATCTGAAGAGGTATGTACGGCCGGCTGTCGACCAGCATCCTCAGCAACATCCTCAACAATCTCCTCAGCAACAGTCTCAACAATATCAGAGTAGTCAGCCTATCCTACCACCACCAGTTGTTGGTCGTCTAGATATGATCTGCAGTGGGCCGCATTTGGCCGGCAACTCCTGTAACACCCTGGATAACCAAGACCATTACACAGTGTGTTTAAAATCGTGCAAGACTTGCTAATCAAGTCATTTAAAAGAAAATGTGATCCTAAAGTCATAAACAAGTTAGGGTTAAAAGATTTTGGTCATAAACATACAATTTTCATTAAAATAAATGTTTAGTACATGGGATCCCAAAAACAGGGTTTAAAGAAAAGATTTACAAAATTCCAAAAGTTATATACAATCAAGGCCACTCTAATGGCAAAGACACATTTTAGGTTTCCGTCCCTCTACAATCCCTTGACCGTGGTGGACGAGCAACTGACAATGTACACCTCGCCCCTAGAGCTCTCCAACTCATGGTTGAACCATCAAATCCTTGCCTTACCTGCACCATGTAGCACCCGTGAGCTGAGGCCAGCAAGAAAACTATATAGCATAGCATAAAAAATCCAGACAATCAATGATTCGTAAGATATTAAGCAGGAGATAACAGGCACAAAATCAATGGCGACAAACAAAGAATCATCAGTCTATTATCCAGGTATTCAACAAGCCACAAGCATCAGATTAATAACAGTAAACACATTCATAATCAACAATTTATCAAAATCATCATACAATACTCAGGGTTGACGCCTTTAGGCCACACCCTCTATTTAACCCACTGTCTCCGGCTCACTTAGGCCGAGCCCAGTGTTTAAACCACTGACTCTGGCCCGCTTAAGCCGAGCTCAGTGATTATTTAGCTATCCTCAACAACCAATGGCCGAGCCGCATTCTGTGCGTAAATATCAGTTCCGACACTCTTAGGTCATTTATTTCATGCTCACATGACAGATCACAATCACACAACATATGTATTCAAATACAGGGAATCTCAATCCCACACGGTCACATAAGGGTCTAGTTTTCTTACCTCAGGTCCGAGTGCTTTGATTAATAAGAACGACCCTCGAGCACGATCCCGTTCCAAGCCCTAGTGTACACCTAGTCACAATCCATAAATGGTACTTTGATGAGTTTAAATTCCAAAGAACAATCCCGGGACCAAACTCGCGCTCTCGGGACCTCTAATTCCACCAAACAAAGTGGTGAAACCGTACCCCGAGCCCCCGAGCAAAAACCCTAAAAAGTACCCAAAAACCAAGTTCTGAAAGCTGAGTAGTGCTACATCGCTACCTGATGGGTGCTACAACACTAAAGTCAGAGACTTTAGCCCCCCCAAACTCGTAGCCTAGCACTGTAGCGCTCCTAACCTAGCGCTACAGCACTGGTACCAGAGCTTCAACAATTCTGGGTTTTCTCTTTGAATTTTCCCAAGCCAAAGCTCCAAAAATTCATCCCTCAAGACCTCCAAACCCAAAATTAACCACATAAACACACTCTACTCATCAGAAGCAATAGAACCTAATCAAGTTTTTCCCAAAACTCCAACAAATGCCTAAAACCCATACTCAAGCTCTCAAGCCCAAAACACCATAACTAACCCATAATGTTTCCAGCAATTCACTTCAATTTAACACTACACCAGCCACAAATTCAAGACTAAACTACTTATTTTAAACACCAAAAACCTTAGCAATAATTCATCACTTGAATACTCAAAACTCTACTCAACAACCTAGTAAAATACAGAGATTAAAAACCAAGGTTCTTACCTCAAATTGGAGCCTAAATTCCCAGCTGAGTTTTCTGGATGCTTTCCTTCAACTCTTCAAGCCTTCCCTTCAGCTTTGCCCAAAGACCTCCCTTCAATTTTTCTTCCAAAATCACACTTAAATGCCTAAGTTCCACTGCCCTATTTCTTTAACTTCAAAACACAAATGAGAGAGAGAGAGAGAGAGAAGGCAGAAATCGTGAGATAAAGAATGAGCAGGAGGTTCTAATTCTTTCTATTTTATTCCTAAGTGGTTCTAAGTATATCCCCTAGTACCTAAGTAAAAGACCATTTTGCCTTCCCACACAAAACTAATCCTTTACTCAATCTAAGGGTATAATAGTCATTTGTTCCCAATTCCCGCTAATTCTTTGAGTGTTCCTAATGTTTACCACTTAAATCTCGTCATCCAATTAATTACTAATTATTTAATCATTATCTAATAATTCCCAAATTATTCTCGAAATTCCCAAAATACCCCCAAACTCCCCCGAGCCGAGTATAAATCCCCGCCGTGACTATTTCGCCAATCTTCTCACTAGGACCATCTCGAGCCATATGCTGTAAATATATCCACATAATAATGTGGTCTCAACAATTTATCACATATAATTACATTTATGCCCTCAACGGGCCAAAATTATAAATATACCCGTACAAGCTAAACAGGGCCCACATGCATATTTAACACTCTTAAACATGCATTTAATCATATAATCATGCATGCCACATAATCATGCATCAAATCATTTATTCACATAAATACAAATTATGCCCTCCCGTTACACTAATCAAGGTCCTTAAGCCTTATTAGCAATTTTGGGTCATTACAACTATCCCCTCCTTATAAAAATTTCGTCGTCGAAATTTATTCGAACACATCAGGTAATAAATCTCATACCTCTGACCATAACTCTAGAGTCCAATTGTTTACCTTTAATCCTTCAATAACACTCTTACTAGAGTGACAGTTTTGTTCCATAAGATCTTATCTTATAACTATAATCTCATTAACCTTTCCTTGCCCAATAATTCTGTTGAAACCCCAGGGTCTGCTTATCTCATCAACGGTCGTTTTCCCGTCTTGTCATTGGCACCAGTAATACCCATAAGCCACCACCCACACCAGGGTAAGGCTAACTTGTAGGCCTTCGGCCTAAACCTTGATATGATCTCAAAACTCTTATTAAATCGGGAATCGAAACTTCCATTTCTTCCTTGAAATATCATACTCTTTCTTGTTTCAATGTTTGGAGAAATACAAATTTCCTATCGTGGAACTTCGTGTTCTGATACTTGAATCCTGCGAACCCTTATGTCCTTACAGATGGGCAGATACTTCTGCCCTAGTAATTCCAATAACTTCCTTGGTTTCCCTCGAACCAATAATGAACCATAATACTCACTGCCTCTCATTTCCTTACTTAGAACCAGTACTTCTTGCTTTCTATCATATCATATCTTATGCCATGTCACCTTAGCCGCAATCCAGAATTCATCACTGTGACTATTTCATCAAAGGACTATACTTTTCTTAATATCCCAAACACTTGCACATTCAATGCATAATTCTTTAAAATAACCATTAATTCTTCAGATTACCATTCTATCGTAGACAGCCAATAATTCTAGGTTCCAACCTTATTCCCTTCATTCTCTCTTTCCTTTCTAGAACTTGGAAAATTTAAGGGTCTCAACCCAGCACCATCAATTACCATGCCACGTCACCCGCTCACACAAATCAAAGTGTGTTAACTCAATTTGTTGAGTTGCAACCTTCCATGTCCAATCATCTTACATGTAATCTAATGTGGTCCATTCTTACGATCCCCCACTATACCATTTTCACCAGATCATCTTTCTGAATTTCTTTGTCCATAGAAACATATACCTGTCCACAACCAATCACAGGTTCTATATCAATCTTAATCGCTACCTCGTCTGACCTTACTGTAATCCATGGCGTCCTACCCAACTGACAAAAATTTTCCCAAGTAGGAGGTCAGCTTCCAAATTAATTCTCCCCTTGTACAATCAAGGGTTTCTAGCATGAATCACCCATTAATTCTCACTGGATCTTGGTCTTAGGGTTATTCCTCTACAAATGACCAAGCACTCAAATCCCTTACGCTATGCATTCACTGCTAACTTAATGTTCCCTGTATACCAGCCATGTTCCCATTCTTTTACCTACCGCGAGGCATAAACCATCATCCCTTCAGTCTATATCTGGGCGTGTCTCAGCCTTTGATGCACCGCTTACAGTTTTATGTTTTAAACAAAGACAAGGTCCTTCACATTACTCTTCCATATCCATCCATTACACATGGATTCTGTAACACCCTGGTTACTCCAAGACCGTTACTGTGAACTTTGAACCATGCTTAACTCGCTAATCGAGTTCTTTGGTTATAAACGTGCATCTAGGTATCATTAATAGGTTAAGGTGAAAAACCAATCAAAAGGAAAGGATATATTTTATTAAATACATAAAACTATTCATGGGCCCATAAAAAACATTTACAAGTTATTTACCATCTAAAACGGTTATTACAGTGTAAAATTTACAACCCGTCGACCTAAGCGGCAAAAATAGGGTAAACCCCCTAGTTCCTCTGGGAACTCCTTGGCCGTGGTGGTCAAGCGGCCGCATATGTACACATCACCACCTAAGCTCTCCACTCAAGGCTGGGTGAGCTTTTCTTTCCCTTTACCTACACCACATAGTACCCATGAGCCAAAGCCCAGCAAGAAAACTCAATACTACAAGAATATAACACCAAACGATGATCATAATAATCATCCAGGTTTTTTAGCCCTAAGTAGAGGAGTGACAACTGTAAAAGTCACTAAGGTGGGTTCCGTTCCCTTTATAAATAAGTGATCAAGTCACTAGCTTAAACAGGATAAGTGACTGATGAGCAAGTCACCAATATAAACCAACCGAGTGACCATAGAGTCACTAATGTGGGTTCCGTACCCTCAGCCATGTGACAATACGGTCACCTAGGCCTTTGGCCCTGGCTCTGAGTAACTAGTCATAGAACTAGGCAAGCGCTTTTAGTTTTCATCGAACTTAGGGTCGGTCCGACATTAATGCTCATAATGAGTCATTCAATGCAGATGTCGATTAGATCTAATCTTTTATCGGCTTTGCGTTCATGATGCTTATGCCGTTCTTGACTCTTAGGTCAGTAACATATGAACAGTGCTCGGTACTGCTGTCGAACTTGACTAGTAAGTCACATCTTCACAGACAGTCTGACACCATTGCCAATTCTGACTAGTAAGTCAGTGCCATTCACAAATAAGCAAGATTTTCTAAGCATTTAATATGCAATCAATGTCCACATTTAAACACTCAACATGCCTCAATAATAACCACGCATGTCATATATATAGGGTGCAGTTTTCTTACCTTTGGTTCGAGCGAGAATTAATAAAAGAATGACCCTTGAGAATGATCAACCTTTTAGTTCCTTGACGGTCACCTGGCCATAACCAATTAGCGGATTCCATCAATAAAATGAATAACAAAGGTTCCTGGACCAAAACCTAGCCTTCGAGACATCAAATCCTACTAAACCGGGTAGTAGGGTCGATCCCGAGGCCTAAGGTTTGAATCCCCAAGCCAAAAACACAATTTGGGACAAAATGCCACTAAGGGCCGTGACCCTCTCTCACCATGCCGTGGCCCACCTCCTCAACCAGAAGCGACCCCCCTTCCTTTTCCCCAACACGGGCCGTGGCCCAACGGCCCAGGAGCTTCTCCCTTCCTCTTCAATGAGCTTGGGCTGCGGCGCTCAAGAACAGAGCCGCGGCCCCACCTGAAACTCAGCCAAAAACCTTATTTTCCCCTTCGAACTCATTTCAAAACCCCATAAAATCTCTCCCAATATCACAAAGCAAAGCCACCAACTATCACCACAACTTATCTACCATATAAGCATCAAAACCTAAGCCTTACACCAATAAAAAATTCATCAAAATTCCCCATTCAATGATAAAAAATCCAAACTTTAACCAGCACAAAAACAGAGCAAGACACTATAAAATGGAACTAGAACCTTACCTTAAGCTTGAATTGAAACCTCTTCAATGGTTGAACACTAGCCTAAGACCTCAAGCTTCAAACTCCAAGTTTGAATCCCCAAACTTGCTTCAAAAATTCAAGGGTAAGAGAAGAGAAAGATGATGATCGTGAGGAAGGAAACAAGGCTCTATTTTGGTTCTATTTTTACAGCCTTCAACCTATATATAGCCTAGGTCAAAAGACCGAAATACCCTCCATGCTTAATTCATCCCTTAACAACCCCAAGGGTAAAACCGTCCTTTTCCACCTATCCATTAATCATAATTAATGCTCTCCAATTCCTGCTATTCTCAAATACCAATAAAATCATATCCCATTACCCTTTTAATTCCCGTTAATGCTCTAATCATCAAACCACCCCGAGCCCCGAGCTTAAACCTGTTATGACCAAACCGATAATTTGAATTCAAAGATCGTCTCATGCCGAATAGCTCGAATAAATCCACATTATAATGTGGTCTCAACAACAGTTCACCAACATGCATACAAATATACAATTATGCCCTCAACGGGCCAAATTACCAAAATACCTCTGAGAGGAAATGTGGACCCACATGCATGCATTTAACATCATATTATAAAATAATTCACATAAACATGCATGTAATAGATTACTGACATAATAAATCAGTTATGACCCTCCCGGCCTACTAATCCGACCCTTAAACCTCATCAGGGATTTCGGGGCATTATAGATTCCTATACTACAGGGTGTTAACCAATCCTTATTTTGTCTTCTGAAAATATGATACAAAAATTATCCATTCGGTCTAACCTTAGGTTCTTCTATCATTCCATCTCTGGTGTAGCTGCCTTCATAAATACTTCAGGTAGTAGATGATATGTCCACCAGTCTCATTGTGCTTCTTATCCCTCATGTGTTCTTCAGTAATTTCTTTGTGGCATCTGATTGGATTTCTTCATACTTGATCCCTTCTCTTCCTATAGCCTGACTCTGCATACCCTTGGAGAAATCAAAGCTGACACCTTCTGGAGCCTTACCTGTGACCCTGCTTCTTCAGTCTTAGTATCATCAATGTAGTAGTCGTCCACATTCTACTTCTAACTAGGAAGTAGGTCAACACATCCCTAACAAACTTGGATGTGTCTCGTCCATATTGTTCTTGTATTCTCTGCTTGTCGAACTTACCTGTGTTATTGAAGCTTCAGTTAGAAACCCTTACTAATAATTCATCGCACCCCACTTGGTACAAGTAAAAATTCCTGGAATGTCTCTTTCCTTGATCCTCAGCTGGTAATAATTAGATCGAAGATCAATTCCTAAAGACATTGTCCTGTCTTGTAACCGAGCATTTAAACTCTTCCTCCTTAGCAAGCGATATTAATGAATCCCACGATACGATGCCCCATCTAATCCATCCCTGAATCAAATACTTCTTCAACTGAACTGTTATTCCTTCTCCGCTAAATTAATACCCTTCTTCATACTGTCCCCAATACCAAGTCTATCCATACCGAAAGTCTGTAGCGTACCCAACAATTCCTTGCGCGCCCATCTGAATCCCTACTGACCAACTCAGTTTCCATTCAGTCCAACCAATATACTTCAAGTGATGTCCCCTAAAATCCATGGTTGTCCCTTATTTAACAAATTAGCTCCCACTCAGGCTCATATCAAGGCTTCCATATGACGAGCTCAATCACCTTCATTATGAACCCCTTTACTACTTGCGTTCCAATTCTCTTTTTAGAAGTTTCTAATTCATCCCCAACAAGTACTAATATCTCAAGCCCCTCGTACAACAACCTTGAGGCATATACTTCATATCTGAATCTCTCCTAGGAGATATGCAACACCGAACTCTTTCAGCTCATTATATAACCAAGAACAAGGACTAGCCTCAAGCTTCAAATGTACAAGGCATTCTAGTCTTCCATTCTCTAATCCTGGGAAATCCCTAATTCGCCCTAACGTACTGAACCATTCCATGTGAATAACGTGTCCTTACCTGACATCTTTTCAGATGGCGTCTCCTACTTCTGGTACATACTAAATAACTTCACTTGGCCTCATCATTGTCCTGACGGCTATCCAATAAACTAGATCCCTTCCTGTCACAACCAGGAGCCATAGAACTGTCAGGGGTTCTTCTTTTCCAATTACTGAGCATCTGTCCT
Source organism: Humulus lupulus (assembly GCF_963169125.1). Classification (NCBI taxonomy): domain Eukaryota; kingdom Viridiplantae; phylum Streptophyta; class Magnoliopsida; order Rosales; family Cannabaceae; genus Humulus; species Humulus lupulus. The sequence goes on along the minus strand of NC_084797.1, from coordinate 150,305,093 downwards.
TACTAAATCCCACAAATGGAAATACTGTCATCTGCATTTCTTGCCCTATGAAATTCGAGCTCCATAACTCATTCCTTATATCTTAAATAACATGGCCCTCCCTGCTGCCCAAGCATAGATGAAAATCTCATGCACTGGAGCGGCCTTACTGCTCTGGACCATCCCAGAGTTTAATCCTCAAATGAATCTTCATTTCTGGCTACATCCGCTTATATCAACTTCCAAAGCAGATTGACCAACCCACCAAACTTATTGACATATTCTGTCATTGTCTTACCATTCTCAACCAAGTTCATAAATTCATTAGTCTTTGCAGCTCAAACAACTTCATAGTAATCTCTTTTATCAAATCACTATTTGAGTTCCTCCCAACCCATCATGACAACATTTCGGGTCTGGGGTACCAGTTCCCACTACTCCCGGCCATCCTTCTGCCACAAATGATAGGCACAACTACCCTGTCACGACCTATTATCTTAATAATATCAATAATGGAATTAGTCATACCCATCCACTATTCAATTCACGAGCACATCCAAACCTTCCTCAAAACCAGAGAATAATGCCTCTAAGCCTTCCATACATTAATTCTTATCTATCTCCACCCTCAAGTTAAACCAACACTGATACCCTTACTGTCAAGGTATACAAAGCAGCTTTTCTCCCAACAAAACCTGCAGTTTTACCCATCTAATCTCTTTTATCAGATCTCACAGCCCTACTCACATACTAGCGAATGTTTGTTGCGACTTTCAGGGGCAGATGGAGGATTCCAACCCTCGCTATCACCTGCAACCTTTACTAGAATAATACCAGGTCCAATCAACCATTCTGAGTACATACAATCTAAATTAATTTGCCATCACCGACTAAACCCCTCAGCCCTGATGTTCATATCCAGAACCATCCCACGGGCAGGTCCAAACAACCATAATAATCATACACACATAAAGCATAACAAACACCAATCTACATTACTATGCATTGGTTATCAAATTTCATTGCTACCCAAATATACTAATATTTACCATGCTTCCCATATACCAACAAGCAGATAAAGCATATAAATTTAGTTTAAACAATTAATCACATGGAATGACTTTACAAACCATTATCCAAATATTCATTGACATGCAATAGAAATGCTAATAAGCATGCCTCAATATCATCACATAACAGTCAAGGACCAGGCCCTATCAGTATCTCATGCTCCCTATCAATCATACAAATTAATGCATTCATATTCATTTAAGCACTTAAGCATATAATCTCATGTATACACTTACGAAACCCTGAGTTGAGCTTGTCTTTAACGGTGAATGTACATGTCCAGCTAGTCTTTAGGAACCCTTAAACCTAGACTGCTTTGATACAAAGTTGTAACACCCTGAATAACCAAGACCGTTACACCGTGTGTTTAAAATCGTGCAAAACTTGCTAATCAAGTCATTTAAATGAAAATGTGATCCTAAAGTCATAAACATGTTAAGGTTAAAAGATTTTGGTCATAAACGGACAATTTTCATTAAAATAAATGTTTAGTACATGGGATCCCAAAAACAGGGTTTAAAGAACAAATATACAAAATTCCAAAAGTTATATACAATCAAGGCCACTCTAATGGAAAAAATACATTTTAGGTTTCCGTCCCTCTACAATCCCTTGACCATGGCGGACGAGCAGCTGAAAATGTACACCTCACCCCTAGAGCTCTCCAACTCATGGTTGAACCATCAAATCCTTGCCTTACTTGCACCATGTGGCACCCGTGAGCCGAGGCCCAACAAGAAAACTATATAGCATAGCATAAACAATCCAGACAATCAATGATTCGTAAGATATTAAGCAGGCCATAACAGGCACAAAATCAGTGACGACAAACAAAGAATCATCAGTCTATTATCCAGGTATTCAACAAGCCACAAGCATCAGATTAATAACAGTAAACACATTCATAATCAACAATTTATCAAAATCATCGTACAATACTCAGGGTTGACGCCTTTAGGCCACACCCTCTATTTAACCCACTGTCTCTGGCTCACTTAGGCCGAGCCCAGTGTTTAAACCACTGACTCTGGCCCGCTTAAGCCGAGCTCAGTGATTATTTAGCTATCCTTAGCTACTAATGGCCGAGCCGTGTCCTATGTGTAAATATCAGTTCTAGCACTCTTAGGTCGTTTATTTCATAGTCAAATGACATATCACAATCACACAACATATGCATTCAAATACAGGGAATCTCAGTCCCACACAGTCACATAAGGGTGTAGTTTTCTTACCTCAGGTCCGAGTGCTTTGATTAATAAGAACGACCCAAGCACGATCCCGTTCTGAGCCCTAGCATACACCTAGTCACAATCCATAAATGGTACTTCGACGAGTTTAAATTCCAAAGAACAATCTCGAGACCAAACTCGCGCTCTTGGGACCTCTAATTCCACCAAACGAAGTGGTGAAACCGTCCCCCAAGCCCCCGAGCAAAAACCCTAAAAAGTACCCAAAAACCAAGTTCTAAAATCTGAGTAGCGCTACAGCTCTACCTAAGACTCTAGCCCCCCAAACTCCCAGCCTAGCGCCGTAGCTCTCCTAACCTTGCGCTACAACGCTGATACCAGAGCTTCAACAATTCTGGGTTTTCTCTTCGAATTTTCCCAAGCCAAAGCTCCAAAAATTCATCCCTTAAGACCTCCAAACCCAAAATTAACCACATAAACGCACTATACTCATCAAAAGCAACAGAACCTAATCAAGTTTTTCCCAAAAACTCCAACAAATCCCTAAAACCCATACTCAAGCTCTCAAGCCCAAAACACCATAACTAACCCAGAATTTTTTCCCAATAATTCACTTCAATTCAACACTACACTAGCCACAAATTCAAGACTAAACTACTTATTTTAAACACCAAAAACCTCAGCAATAATTCATCACTTGAATCCTCAAAACTCTACTCAACAACCCAGTAAAATACAGAGATTAAAAACCAAGGCTCTTACCTCAAATTGGAGCCTAATTTCCCAGCTGAGTTTTCTGGTTGCTTAGCTTCAACTCTTCAAGCCTTCCCTTAAGCTTTTCCCAAAGACCTCCCTTCAATTTTTCTTCCAAAATCACACTTAAATGCCTAAGTTCCATTGCCTTTTTTCCTTAACTTCAAAACACAGATGAGAGAGAGAGAGAGAAGGCAGAAATCGTGAGAGAAAGAATGAGCAGGAGGTTATAATTCTTGCTATTTTATTCCTAAGTGATTCTAAGTATATCCCTTAGTACCTAAGTAAAAGACCTTTTTGCCCTCCCATACAAAACTAATCCTTTACTCAATCTAAGGGTATAATAGTCATTTGTCCCCAATTTCTGCTAATTCCTTGAGTGTTCCTAATGTTTACCACTTAAATCTCGTCATCCAATTAATTACCAATTATTTAATCATTATCTAATAATTCCCAATTTTTTCTCCGAATTCCCAAAATACCCCCCAGGCTCCCCCGAGCTGAGTATAAATCCCCGCCGTGACTATTTCGCTAATCCGCTCACTAGGACCGTCTTGAGCCATGTACTGCAAATGTATCCACATAATAATGTCGTCTCAACAATTAATCACATAAAATTACATTTATGCCCTCAACGGGCCACAATTACAAATATGCCCGTACAAGATAAACAGGGCCCACGTGCATATTTAACACTCCTAAACATGCATTTAATCACATCCATATAATCATATAATCATGCATGCCACATAATCATGCATTAAATCATTTATTCACATAAATACCAATTATGCCCTCCCGACACACTAATCAAGGCCCTTAAGCCTTATTAACAACTTTGGGTCGTTACAACTCCGGTAAGGCTCGAGAAAGGTACGCTCGTTCCCTTAGGTATAAGTAAGAGGAAGATGTACTGGCTGTCCAGTAGCATACTCCCAAACAACCTCTCTACGAATGTGAGCCTATCACGTTCAGCGAGGAAGACACAAGTCATGTACATCATCCACACAATGATCCTTCAGTGGTAGAAGTACAGATAACTAATATGATCATAGCTCGAACGATGATTGACCATGGATCATTTGCCAATATCCTGTTCAAGAGCACCCTAGAAAGGATGAATTTAAGCATCAGAGATCTAGAACCATGTGAACAACTACTGTATGGGTTTACAGGGAATGGCATGGCCTCGACTAGAAGCATAAGGTTGCCTTTGACAGTGGGGACGACACCTAACAACAACAAAATAATGACTTTGTTCGTGGTAATAGACATCCCTTCTCCGTACATTGCCATGATAGGCCGACCAGCCCTGTATGACCTCCTAGCAGTCACTTCAGTGTTCCATCTGCTTGTCAAATTCCCAACCCGGGCAGGTATAGGATGTCTTAAAGGGAACGAACTGGTGGCCAATGAATGCTATAATTCATCAGTAAAAAAGGCAAGGAAGGCAGCCTACACGACACAGTCACCAAAAATAGGATGCAACCCAAAATTAGGGGGGGGGGAGGACATAGACCCTCATTTGGGGGATATGGCTATGGGGGTAGGCCTAGTCGAAGAATTAGAAGAGGTCCCGCTTGATCCAAAGAACCTGACCAGGGTAGTCAAAGTAGGAAAAGGGTTGTCCGGGGACATACGATCCGCTTTGATCCAGTTCCTACGGAACAACCAAGACCTATTCACCTGGTCTCATGATGATATGGTGGGGATCTTCCCAACCATTATAAGCCATGCCCTCAACATCGATACAGAACACTTCAAGCTCGTACAACAGAAAATGAGGTTACTAGATTCAACGAGGGCAAAGGCATTAAAGGAAGAAGTGGAGAAGCTCCAAAATAATGACTTCATCAGGGAAGCTTTCTACCTAGTATGGGTGTCCAATCCCGTATTGGTGCCAAAGCCTAATAACAAGTGGAGATTGTGCATAGATTTCACCGATTTAAATAAGGCATGCCCAAAGGACTGCTTCCCCCTTCCGAGAATTGACCAATTGGTGGACGCTACAGCCGACCACGAGATCTTAACTTTTATGGATGGCCATTCGGGGTACAAACAGATAAGTATGCATCCACCCGACTAGGAGCACACCAACTTCTGCACTGACGTGGGGCTGTACTATTATAAAGTCATGCCATTCGGCTTGAAAAATGCTAGAGCCACGTATCAACGGTTGGTAAACTATATGTTCAAAGACCAAATAGGAAATAACATGGAGGTTTACGTAGATGATATGTTGGTAAAATCCAAAAAGGTTGGGGGCACATTGAAGACTTCGAGGAATGCTTCAACATCCTACGACAGTATAGAATGAAATTGAACCTCGTAAAATGTTCCTTTGGTGTGTGGTCGGAAATTTTTTTAGGGTTTATAGTGAACTCTCGGGGAATTGAAGCAAACCCCGAAAAGATAAAGGCACTACTGGACATGCCCTCTCCAACCAGGATCAAGGACGTGCAAAGTCTAATAAGACACATAGCAGCACTCAGCAAATTTGTGTTCAAATCCACTGATAAGTGTATTCCATTTTTTAATATCCTCAGGGGCACAAAGAAATTTGAATGGACTGAAGAGTGTGAACAAGCCTTCCAAGCTCTAAAGTAGCAGCTGGCACAACCCCCAATCCTTTTAAAACCTCTGGACGGTGAAGAACTATGCATATACTTTACAGTAACTCAACATGTTGTCAGTGCAGCCCTGGTTAGAGAAGAAAAAAAGATCCAGCATCCAGTCTACTATGCCAGTAAAAGGCTGGTCGAAGCCTAGAGCAGGTATCCTTTAATTGAAAAATTAACTTACTGCCTACTCCTGTCATCCAGAAAACTTTTCCCTTACTTCCAAGCTCATCCCATAAAGGTTCTTACCAACCAACCAATGCACCAAGTCCTGCTAAAACCAGACACCTTTGGTTGGTTACTAAAATGGTCTATAGAGCTCGGGCAATATGAAATCACTTACCAGCCCCGAACAACCATTAGAGGACATGCTCTTGTAGATTTTGTAGCTGAATGTACAGGGCTTCCATGAACAGATGAAGAAATAGCCGAACAATCATGAGAGTCTGAACCACTGCCTAATACGGACGCTGGGCATAGCATTAAGCACCCAGCGACCAGTACTATTCATTCCGAGGAAGAACCCCAAGTATGGAAGCTGCACGTCAATGGCTCAACTACCGATCAACTGTTTGGGGTATGTCTAACATTAATCACACCTGAAGGGCAAAACACATCCATTGTGCACTTCGTTTCATATTTAAAGAATCTAATAAGGAAGCAGATTACAAAGCATTAATCACAGGGCTGAGGCTAGTCAGGGAAGTAAATGCTGAAGTCTTAAACATATACAATGATTTGCAATTGGTTGTTAATCAAATCCTCGGAGAGTATACTGGTCGGGGGGGAAAATGATGGCCTATCTCGATAAGATCAAAAAACTACTTGCTTAACTTAAAAGTTACAACATCCAACAAATGCCAAGAGAGCAAAATGCCACAGCAGATGCACTAGCTAGACTAGCCAGTAGTGTTGTAATGGACAAGGCCAACCTAGTCCCTATTGAATACCTGGCCGAACCAACTATCAACCTGCCAGAACCAATCTTTCTTATAGACAACACTCCATCCTGCATGACCTTGATTGCAACTTATCTAGAACATGAAATCCTGCCCAATAGTCACAATGAATCCAGAAAATTAATGAGGAAAGCTGCTCGGTATATAATTATGGATGGAGTTATGTACAAAAGGGGATTCTCCATGACATTACTCAGGTGCGTCAACCAAAATGAATCAGGATGGCTGTTGGAGGAAGTACATGAGGGTTTTTGTGGGAACCATGCTGGGGGCAAAGTCTGTCTGAGAAGATTTTAAGGCAAGGCTACTTTTGGCCAACAATGAACGAGGATGCCTTTGCATATGTTTGAAGGTATGAAAGGTGTCAAAGATTTGCCAAGATACCCCGAGCAGCACCAAACGAACTTACTCAAATGCAGAGCCTGTGGCCCATTGCTATTTGGGGGATTGATCTCATTGGTCGGTTACTGAAAGGACAGGGAGGAGTACAATATGCAGTTGTGGCGGTTGACTACTTCACCAAATGGACGGAAGCCGATCCTCTGGCAACCATCACTTCCAAAAAAGTACTGGATTTTGTGGTGAAAAATATAGTCTGTAGATTTTGTTTACCCCAGAAGATAGTGTTCGAAAATGGCATCCAGTTTGACAGTCAACTTTTTCTGTGCCAAACATGGCATCACAAAAAGTTTCTCTGCGGTCTCGTACCCTCAAGTCAATGGGCAAGTCAAAGCAGTTAACAAGACTCTCAAAGACACCCTGAAGAAGCATTTAGAATTGGCTAAACGAAACTGGCTTGAGAAATTTCCTGAGGTACTCTGGTCATATAGGACTACTGAGCGAACAACTACTGGTGATACCCCCTTTGCACTCATGTATGGGTATGATGCATTGCTGCTAGTTGAGATGACTCCACCATTTCACCAACGTACAACATACGACCAATATTGTAATCACCAACTGTTGGCCGAGTCCTTAGACCAAATTAAAGAAAGACGCGAAAAGTCCAACATACGCCGGGCTGCCAACCAGCAAAAAGTTGCTCGATACTTCAATTCTAGAGTTAAGGAACGAAAGTTTGACGTGGGGGATCTAGTCCTGCAAAGAATATTCCCAGAAACTCGTGACACCTTAGCAGGAGTGCTAGGGCCAAGCTGGGAAGGCCCCTACCAGGTCATTGAAATAGTACAGCCCGACATGTACAAGCTAGCACGGTATGACCAAGATCTCCAGTTAGTATCTATCCCCCGTTACTGGAATAGGGAACACTTGAGGAAGTACTACCAATAAAGATCACTTTTTAAGTGATCGTTGATTGGCTGGTACAGGCACGAACTGCCCATACCATCGACCAGCATAATTTAGCTATATTAATTATGCACAAGCACGATTTTCCCATTTATTGTAATAATTAATATTTATGAATGTAAGCTACACAGTAGCGACGCAACTTGTATGGTTAATTTTTGATCAATAAGTCACGATTTCTGTCCATTGTTACAAGCCTTATTTTTATAATGACTATCTTGCTAATTAGTGATTTATTTCACAGATTGTCGGCAGTGTATGAAACCTTTGTAGGTTGGCGAACCCAAGTACCCCCGAATAGGTTATTACGAACAACTCTGGTTAGTTAGCAAGTGACCAAGAGGATAATCCAAGAGTTATGAATCCTACTCGGTCACTTGGGGGGCACCATAGTCATACATGGACAGGTAGAGAGAAAGCGCATAATAAAAAAGACTTAGAAACATTAATTTTTATTAATGTTAAAGTGCTTGCACATTGCTCGGTATCTACCAGACAACAAAAAGAGCCATAAAACAATTTCTGTATATAGGGTTGAACCATTTTTGTTTACGACTCATTCGAAAAAATTGAACAGCTCCGATTCACAGAGCTGCATAGCTCCAAAAACAATATATGTCGAGAAGCTAAAATAAAATAATAAATAAAATATATAAAAGCACGACCAGATATATAGCTAGGACGAGAAGGATTTTGTAAAAATGGTAAAATATTGCTCGAGATTAAAGGCTGCTCGGGTCAACCATGCTATTTTGACCAAAGTAAAAGATTGCTCGAGATTAAAAGTTGCTTGGCTCAGCCACTGTTGTCTTTGAAAAAATAAAAAGAAAAGCTACAGAGACAAAGTGCTTCAAGGGTCTTGAGGTTGGTGAGTTAGTTGGTGTTGAAGCTGATCGGTTGGTTGGTATTGAAGCTGGTCAGCAAGAGCAGGAGTGTTAGCTGAAGCACTCAGACCTGAAGACAGATTAGAATCCTCAGGGGTAGAAGCGGTGTCTTCTTCAACAACAGGGAAGGTGGGATCCTAGACAACTAGAACTTGTTCGGTGGACACAATTTGGGCCTCGGCTTGCTCTCGCTTAGTATAGTACTGCATAAGCTCATCGAAAGCCTCTCCCAGATAGCTGTAATCCACTCCCTTATTGCGCACCCAGAAGTCATAGAAAGTACTTAGGCCAAAAGTCTCTTAGGTCACGACATCAGCACCCCTGCCAGCCCTCTCTTCATCAAGGGCCTTCACTAGTTCATCCCTTTCTTCTTGAATGGCTCTCCCCTCGGCAGCATTCCACATGGAAATATCCTTCAACTCTTCGACCCTTATCTCCAGTCGGTTGGCGTCAAGGTTCCTCTGTTCGGCGGTAGCCTTGAGCTCCTCATTTTATTTGGAAATCTGCTCAGTGGTCTACTGAAGATTTAAGACCTGATCGATCAGTTAGCAACCTGAGAGGATTTGTCCTCAGACTTTTTCAATAGAACAACTACATGTTTGCTTACCCCCTTAAATCGGTGATGAGCATAGCTGAGAGCTAGCATACCCTGCAATATGAAATAAAAAATCATAACAAATAACAAGAGAAGAAAGACCACTCAGAGATCGAACAAATTTATTACTTACTATGGTAACATCCTAGAGATCGGTGCTAGTAATGAAGTCTAAAAATTTGCTACTAAGAGTATCCATGAATTCGGTTTGGGAGGTAGACACCTTTTTTATGTGTCCTTGCTGGATAGCCAGGGCTTTCTTCAGTGGCCCATGGACCTCCTCGGCAGGATCCTCAACAGTTCCACGAGGAGCTTTACTCGGACTGGTCAACTCTGGTGCAGTGGCCATATGGGTACCGTCCTCAACAGATAATCCTTTGCCTTAGCACAATTTATGCGATGGTGTGGGCGCCTTTTTTTTTCTTTTCTGAGAAGAGGCCTTATCAGGGGTCTTCTCGGCCTGCTTGGTAGTTCCGACAGGAGGGTCAACTTTTTGATGCTTGGCTGGGGAACCTCACTACTAGGACCACTTGTGTGATTCTGGGCAAATTTCTTGAAAAATACGGATGACATATCTGCAAAATGAAAGCAAAGGAATAGAAAAAATGCCGAGTAGGGTCGAAACAAACAAAAAATCATCATAATTAGGCAAAGAGTAAAAGTAAGTAGTGGAAAGAGAGTCAGATCATCCTCTTCAGCTCCCCCCGAGCAGTCGGCTGCCTCGAATGGAAGACCTCCATCACTATTTGACGAGTCTGAGTCTATATGCTATATTGTAGCCTCCTTTCCCTTGCCAGGCTGGGGGTGGTGGCAGTTTTGGAAGTGCCATCCTCGGCAGGCTCCTTGATGACAACTCCAGCCAAACTCCTAGTTCGGTGATCCACGCAGGGTCTGGATGGGAGGATTGATGCTCTAGTTTGCTTCTTACTGGGTGGTGGCTTAGGCGGTTGAGAAATGGAGGAAGGTTTCTTGGGCGATTGCTTGTCAGGGGTGGCATCCTTGGTCCTCATCTTGGGGTCAGGATAGAGCCCGACAGATATAAGTCTTTCTGCAGTGGTTAGGGACACCAGATCTTTGTCGCAAGGGTCCATAGTAGCTAGTTTTCTAGCCCTTATGTCCATTTCCCTAGTGGGGGTCGGCCAACTAAAAGGACCATTGCGACATAATGACAAGTGATTGGCAGCAATATTGTTAGTGACAAAGTATTGACTAGCGTACTCCCCAACTTTGGAGATACCTTCAGTATTCGACAGGTAAATAGTGGAGTCCCAGTGGCTAAAGTAGAAATACTCTGACCTGCCTTGGCGAGGGCTGGATTTGAGATCAAAGAGATAATTAATCTCGTGTGCAGTAGGTACCAGCCACTCTAAAGATTGCTACAAAACATAAAGGGCTGAGAGTAATCTAATGCCTTTAGGGCTAATCTGGGTAGGGCAAAGCCTGAAGTAATCTGCCACACTGCGAAAGTATGGCAGAAGAGGAAGGGTGGTGCTCCCGTTCATATGGTATCTGCTCTAGACGTAGAATTGAGTCCCAGGGTGTTCAGTGGTTTGTATAGCTACAGGTTTGAAGATGGAAACATCTCCGAAAAGGAAATGCTCTCTGATATTTTGCAGCCACTTGTCAGAAATCGTACTTTTAGGAGCTACATACAGGGGGACATCTTCTATCTCTGAGGCAGGGTTAAGGACGGCCTCAGAATGGATCTCTGTGGGATAGTCGAGTTTTACTTCCCCTTCTTGCCCTCAAGAGCCCAGCTCATCCTCAACGAATGAGACTCCTTGCGCGACCTCAGTGGTGGCACGACGTGCCACATGGGGGTCTTCTTCTTCTGTCCCACGATTAATATGTTTCATGCGGGCCATCGATCATTTCAAATGACGTCTTACAACACAGTTTGGTGGTCACTTCCCTTCTGCGCATACAAGAAAAAGGGAAAGGTGAGGCGAGAACACCGAACAATGCTGGTCGGTAGGGGTTCATAGATTATATCGACCAGCCTAGAATAAACACAGAGCAGCATGATGAACAAATGGTAGATCTGGTTAAAAACAAAGGAACTCAAGAAAGTGGAAGGTTTTCTCCAAAAATGTTTTTGAGTGGTGTTCTTCGTGTTCTTTCAAGAACCCCGAATGTAAATCAACACAAAAGGGAAGTTAAAATCTACTTTGTACAGAGTCAGAAGTAAAAAAAAAAAGGTTATCCAAGCCAAGAGCCACTCAAAATGGTTATTCAGGCAGCAGACATTCATGAAATCTAGAGATTCATAAAAAAAAATTACTCATAGTCACAATGTAAAAAATGCAAAGAAAAAAGAGACTATCTTGCATGAGTTACAGAAATTATAAAACGAAAAGTCTGAAAAACTTACTTGCTGCGATATTTTGGCGCTGAAGACAAGTTTGTGGAGCAAAGGTTGTGCGATGTAGGAATCAGAATATAGGCTAGCTATCTCGGACAAACTGGGAGATGGAGATTAAGGTTTATCTAGGACGGTTCTGGCTTACTTGAAGTAGAAAAGGAGAGGAAAAGAAAAATCACCCCTATTTATAACCGAGGGTAATAAGTTCCTCCCTGCAAGAATTCAATGCGTCTGTCCACTCAGCCACCATAGACACATCTCCTCAGACATGTTAGCATGCCCTTCCAATCACCTCACCTCAGCCACCAAATATATCAGCCACTCTTCGGTAATTGCGCGGTACACTAAATAGAGGGCTATTATGATGCTTTATGGCTCCAAAAAGTGGTGGGAAGAACTGAAAGGTCATTTCGTAAAAATACAAAGGCTATTGACTATCCCCGATGCTATGCCAAATAGCGAGGAGCATGTACCCCTGACCAGGCTGGACGGGGTGACCTTTAGAAAGTTTCCATGCTGCTTGGCACCATTGCAACTTGGGGGGCAGATGTTATCCCAAAAATTGGCATAATCTGACGTGGCACTTAACTTGGACACATGGAGCAGACTGGGCAGACCCTCCGACAGGTTGGTCGGTGTACACCTATAGGGTATACGACAAGTTACTGCTTGAGATACTATCTCTAGAGCCTCAACTGCTCGGTAGGAGCACCAGAAAACTTGCTGGCCAGTGTGACAGACAGGTTGGTTGGAATACACTTAACGAATGAATAACTGTCCTTGCTCGACACGATTGCTAGGAGAACAGCTGGTCAGTATGACAAACAGACATACCTACTCGGATGGGAGTAGTTACACTCTCCGTTAGCACTCTGCAAGGATCATGCAACCATCCGCAAAGAGTGCTTGACAACCCTGAAGACTCGGTCAAAGCTCCTGAAGAAGAGGATAGCAACTACGTGCGAGAAGAGAGGGATATTCCCTATCAGTTAGGCACAGAGACAGACTAGGGGCGAAGGGGATAGTATAAATACAAAATCTCCACCACAGTGGTAGGGGTTCAGAAAGATAACCTACCGACCAACATTAGGAACATACCGAGCAGTTTGGCTCGGTACTTAGCAGTGACCCTGCCATATTGTATTGTCTTTTACACATATAAATCCACTTGTAAACACTTGTGATCTTGTGTAAGCCTTCGAGAGTAATACAAATCTAAAAGGACGTAGGTCATTACCAATCTTTGGAGCTGAACCTCTAGAAATCATGATGTTCTCTATTATTTATTGGTCATTATTACTAGGTTCTTGGCTCATTTATAGTTCATTGATTGTCTAATTGAAAGCTTTCTAATTAATTATTTGACTCCGTGTCAGTTGGCTAAAAATCAAGTCAACACTATTGTTATCCATAAGCTTGCATGAGGGTTGAAATTCTGAGATTTGGTTTTGAGTTTTGATGAGATTGTAGAGTAATTTCTTGGGTCGTTGTGGTACTTAGGTTATGTGGATGGGGGCTCGTGTACCATGTTCTTCAGGTGCCGCAACCCTGTTCTTCAGGCGCAGCGGCCCATGTATGTGAAGAGGCTTGGGAGCCTCTGACTTTGCCCAGGCGTCTTAGCACAAGCAAGGCGCGCTGTGACCCATGTACCCCAAATGGCAGAGGGTGCTCTCTGACTTGCAATGGGCCACGACCCTAGGGGAGCGGACCGTAGCTCAAGTTAGGGAAAGTGACCAAATTGAAGTTTTAAGCTCAGGAACTCATATGTCAACTTTCTGTGCCCAGGGGAGCGGATCGCTTTGGGTTGTCAGCTTGGGACACCAAGTAAGAGAACTTTCTGTGCCCGTAGATCTATGTGGTGTATTGTTGTGTGTATTATTTATGATTATTATGTCATATATGTGATTGTGACAGACCAGCAAGAGCCGGAAGCGGCAAAGGGTCAGGATCGGTGTTAAGCATGTTGAATGCAGGCCATCGGGCGAGACCCTCTACGGGTGCTGTACACACCCGTTCGTTTAAGGCCATAGACTTGGTGCCTGATAGCGCACCTTGATCGGCGAAGGCCGCATTTATGCAACTTTGTTGTTACGTTACTGTGCAGCTATGATGCTGAGTTATTACTGTATTACTTTGTTATTGTGTTATTGTACTACTGTGCTATTGTACTATTAGGTTGTTATGCCATTGTGGAATTATGCTATTATACTGCTGTGTTGTTGCACATCCAATAGGAACTGGTAACTGTTTGTTGTTTTGATTAAGTATGTATTTGGGGAAATATATTATGGTATGCTGGGCTTGAAGATCTCTTGCTGGGGCTCGGCTCACGGGTGCTCTGTGGTGCAGGTAAGGGCAAGGAGGAGGTCTAACAACCATGAGTTGGAGGGCATGGAGTGGTGTGTACATGTTTGGCCTACTTGGCCACCACGGATGGGGTTGTTTTAAGGAACACATGGTAAATGTTTGATTTTGTCGCTTAGGTCGACTGTACCATACCTTTGGATTATAAATGTATTTCAAAACAGTATTTTGGGATCCAAATGTAATATATTTAAGAATTTTAATGAATGACCAACTCTTTTTACTTAATGTTCACTAAATGAGTCTTATTTTTATTTATTCACACTTTTTAACGTAAAACCTCGATTAGCAAGTTAATGGCACATTTATAAATCACTTGGTAACGTCTCTAAGGTAGTAGAGCGTTACAAAAATCATTTCATTACCTTAGCTGCCAAGGAGTGGGGGTTATTAAAGATCCGAGCGGCTTGCTTTGCTAGAAGAGCTTGATTAAAAATAAAGAGGTTCCTAAACCCCATTCCCCCATCAAATTTGTGCCAACACTACTAAGACCAAGTATACCAGTGCATCTTTCGCTGATCATTATCACCACTCCACCAAAAATGGACAAGAAGGCGATGTATATCATTTATAAAAGCCACAGGAAGGCGAAAGAGACTCATAACATATGTAGGAATTACTTGTACGACAGACTTAATCAACACTTCCCAACCCCCAACAGAGAACAATTTAGCCTTCCAACTAAACAATTTACTCCATATTTGATCTTCAATAGATTGAAACAAGTCATTCTTACTTTTGCCCGCGAAACACGGTAGGCCCAGATATTTCTCATGACAAGGAACAAGTTGAACCCCAAGAGCATGAGCTAAGTTATCACAAAGAACCAATCCCATGTGGGGAGAGAAACACACTGCAAACTTGGCCAAATTTACTAACTGCCCCAAGCATCCTCATACCATCCCAAAATTTCTTTGAATCAGTGACATCTGGCCAAAGAAGCTTCTAGAAAAAAGAAAATGTCATTTTCAAAAAATAGATGTGAAATAATAGGGCCTCTTTGCCCACACTTAAGCCAAGTGATCTTTTTCAGATGCAAATCATGTTTTATGATAGCAGAATGCCCCTCAACACAAACTAAGAAGAGAAACAGAGATAGGGGATCTCCTTGTTTGAGACCACGAATGGGATGATATTACCAATTACATCCCCGTTGACATTTATAGCATAAGAGACTGATGACACACATTTCATAATCAATGCTATCCATCCACGGTCAGAGCCCAACTTAATCATCATTCTTTCAAGAAATCTCCAATCCACCGTATCATATGCCTTCGCCATATCTTCTTTGAAAGCAAGAAAACCTTTTTTTTTTGGTGGCGATTTATGGCATTTAGGCATTCAAAACCCACCATAGCATTGTTAGAAATTAACCTCCCAGGAATAAAGGCACTTTGTTCTTCAGAAAGGAAATCTCCCAATATCTCACAGAGTCTATTTGTAAGCATCTTAGCAATAATATTATATAACACGTTGCATAAAGTTATGAGCCAAAATTCTATGGTAAGGGCGGGATTCTTAACTTTCGATATTAAAGTGATGATAGTCTCATTAATGGTATTAACTATACCTAAACCATTTATGAACCCCAAGCAAGGACCCCTTATTCCTGCACTCATCCCATTTTTTCCAGGGCTTTTATAAGTGTGCATTTGAAATAGGGTTGTTCAAACATCATCCTCACCAAATGGCCTCATGATCAACTTATTCATGTCCTCTGTAACCTGAGATTGAACCACCCCAACAATCCTATCCACTGCCTCACAGGAAGGCCTGTGAGATGTAAACAAAGTGCCATAATATTCTTCAAACACCAAATCAATGCCAGTGGGATCATCCACCCAATTCATGTGAGCATCAAAAATGCCTCCAATTAAATTCTTTCTTTTCCTTTGAGGGGCACTTTTATGAAAGAAAGAAGAGTTCTTGTCACCCAATTTAAGCTAAGAGTCCTTGGCCCGAGAGGACCAATATTTTTCATCTTTATAGATAAGGACATCCAACTCTTTCTCTTTTGTAGTGTAATCCTTCCAAGAATGCTCATTCAAATTTAAATCCATAGTTGCCAATTCCTTTTTTTTAGAAGCAATGGCAACCCTCGTGTGCTTAAAAGTGCTCAAATTTCATTTCTTCAAAGAGCAAGAAACCGCTTGTACCTTATCCTTGACCATATTAATCCCCCTGGTCCCAAGTTCTCCCCACAAATTCTCCACGATTTCCCAACCTCCATCCTCATCCCCCCTCGTTGTTTCATAGTGAAACTAGGATTTGGATTTAGGCCCATCACAAACTTCATGAGTTAATAAGATCCGAGTGAGCAAGAGCCTATGAACCGACCCATACAACTCAGATGAGACACAAACGAGTTGGAAAAAAGATCAATCCAATCTTGATTACATAACATACGATCTAACCTCTTTTGAGTGAAAGTCTTGTCCTTATGGTGATTACACCATGTAAAATGAGTTCCCTCAAATCCAATATCCCCAAGACCAGTTTTGTCAAGTGCTTTTCGGGAGTTATTCATCAAAAAATTGGCACGCGGAGGATCCCCAGATTTTTCATTAGCAAAAAGGACCTCATTCATGTCACCACCTCCCAACCAAGGACCCCTAAAACCTTCCGCTAACCTACCCATCAACTCCCAAAATTGAGGCTGCAAACTCGTATTAGGTTGGCCATAGAAACTAGTATATCTCCACCACCGATCACCATGGGACCGAACCATAACATCAATATGGCTTTTTGAGTATCCTTTCAAATCAACCTCCACATTATCTATCCAAAACAAACACAACCCCCCACTTCGTCCCACCTTGTCAACTACTAATTTACTCAAAAATCCCATACATACCCAAAAACCTTCAAGAGCCTTGCGAGAAACAAGAGTTTCAGAGAGGATGACAATGTTAGGTGTTATCCCAAAAATATACACAACTGACAGGGCATGAAGGTTGGACACGTGGCATTATATTGTGGGCACATGTCATCATATATTCTTGACACGTGGCATAGGCATCCAACTGTCAAACAAGCTAGAGAGAGCACACTTGTCAAATGAATAAACAATTGCTGCGTGGTATGCTCACCAGGAAAGTAGCTGCGTGGTATGCTTACCAGAAAAGAGGTTGCTCGGTATTCTCTCTAGGAAACCCGGTATATCTAGTCAAATGAAGTCAGTTACATCCTCCTCATGCCTAGCAGTTCACCTAAACACCTGGTCAAACTCCTGAAGAATAGGACTACAACTACCCGTGAAAAGGAAGGGATATTTTGTAGCAGTTGCGGTGCAGGCGCAACTGCTGGGTGTCAGGAGTAGTATAAATGCAAGTCTTCCACCACCGTGGAAGAGAGGGACTTTTAGCCTGCCGAACAACATCAGGAATATACCGACCAGCTTGTTAGGAACACTTAGCAGAGTTTATAACCATTATGTATTGTTTTTACACTTAGAATCGTACCTGTTTTCATGGGTTATCTTGTGTAAACCTTTAAGATCAATACAAATCTAAGAGGACGTAGGTCATTATCAGTCTCTAGGGCCGAACCTCTATAATTTCTGGTGTCTTTTGTCATTCATTGTTCATAGTTATTTGGTTCTTGGCTTATTTATGATTCATTGATTGTCTGAATGAAAGCTCTTTAATTAATTATTTTAACACCGTGTTAGTTGACAAAAAATCCAGTCAACAATGTTGTTATGGTATGAGAGGCTACCAGAGCTCTGTTATTTTTGCGGTATCTTTGGGCATCCACTTAAAGCATGCCTTTTGAAGCCTAAAGGGGTGGAAAGTAATGATAGTATGAAGTATGGGGACTAGATCCGTGTACCAGCCCCAGAGAAGATTACTGGAAACTCGAGTAAAAGATCTCGAGGTGGGATTTCTTTTGGTCTGTGACCAAGCTAGGTGAAAGGAAGGGGGAATGGTGGAGAGGCTTCTTCGTCGTGGGTAACGACGGCGGGGCTGGGTGATAAAAAAAGGTAATAATAATGGTGTTTATGTCCCTTTTAAATGGCATCTTTTTTTGGGTATATACGGGGATCCTGTTTTGGAAAAGAATGCTAATTTGGGTTCTGACAACTCATCCTTGCCTTTTCATGGGGTGGAGAATGATTTGCTCACAAATAAAGATTATAATTCTCAATATTTGAGTAGACCTATTGATGCAAATAACTTATTATTTTCCAATGGGGATTTAGACACACATTGTGTATCAAATAATGGTAATGACACGAATGACATTGGTGATGTTATTGTGGTGCAAGATATGGACAATAGTGGGATCGAGCACTTTAATGTGACTAATGAAAATACTAAGGCTGATAGTGGGGTCGTAGAGTTGTATGGGACTTTAGGAGCCGTGAATGATGAAAATTCTCACGTGTTTAACCCTAGTGCTGAAGTTGACGTGGATTATAGGGGGCTAATGGAGGAAAGTCGTGGTTAAGGGGAGGCCAGTAAAATGCCTATGAGAAAAAAGAAACCTAAATCTAATTTTCAAGGGGCCCTTTCGATGAAAACTAGTAGTCCTAAGAAGAATCTTAAGCATGGAATCAAGGATCTCCATAAGCCTCATTTGGCTTCTCTAGGTTCACTTAATGAGGCAACTATTGATTCTTTGGCTTCTAATCCTTTACTCAGTATGGTTAGGAATGAAGCAACAATGTGTGAAGAAGCAGTGGACTCCGAGTGTAACGCCCTAGTTAGCCAAGACTATTACACTGTGTGTTTTAATTCGTGTTTAACTCGCTAAACAAGTCATTAGGTCATAAACATGCATCTAAATGTGATTAATGCTCCAGGGTTAAAATTTTAGGTCAAAAGGAATGGTTATTTCATTAAAACCTTAAACTGTACATGGGATCCCATAATAACGTTTACAAAGTTGTTTACAATTCCAAAATTGCCATTACAACACAAAAGTTAAAATCTGCCGACCTAAGCAGCAAAACAAGGGTTAAACCCTAGTTCCTCTAAGAAACCTTGGCCATGGTGGTCAAGCGGCCGCATATGTACACATCGCCACCTAAGCTCTCCAACTCATGGCTGGTCCAACTTTCCTTTCCCTTTACCTACACAAAGTAGCACCCGTGATCCAAGGCCCTGCAAGAAAACTTAAACATGCTCATAAGCAGTGAATAACACATTTCCATATCATAATAAACATTCCTAGCAGTCATAACCCTACTCATGCATGCATACCATTCATATAAATGACTACAACATCATATGGGACAAAATTCCCTAATTAAATTACTAACATAATCATATCAGGGCCCATTGCCCAAGTACATTCTAATAAGTCAAACTGAGGCTCAACGCCTTTGGATCTGAGACTAATAAGTCATCTCGGGGCCTTTTTCCCTATTCTCTGTATAACTAGCCTTGGAGATGGCCCAGCGCACCTAACACTTTAGTTTTCTATGACCGTTGGGCCAGACAAGCGTATAAGGCACTCCTGATTAGATCTAATCGTATCGACCAGTGCTCAACACACTATTATCGCCCTTGACTAACAAGTCAATGCTTTATGACCAGCACCAGAGCTATTGCCGTCCTTGATTGATAAGTCAATGCTTTTCTCAAATATATAATGCTAACATTCATTCATCATATAACAAATATCCATATACCAAAATTCATCATGCTTTAATCAATCATTCACAGAAATAATCATAATCATGCACATTAACATGGGCCAATGCCCAATCAAAACTATATTAAGCATTCAGGCCAAGCCCTAATCATGTACGTCACATAATAGGTGCTGTTTTCTTACCTCAGGTTCGAGTATAATGTAAAATAAGAATGACCCTCGAGTACAATCCTGATCTTGAGCTCTTAGCGGTAACCTACTCGTAACCAAATAATTGATATTTATCAATATTGGGTACATAAAGGCTTCTAGACCTAGTCTTAACCTCAAGGACGTCGAATTCTACTAAACAAGGTAGTAGAATCGATCTCGAGCCCTTAGGTTTGAAACCCCTTCATAAAAACCTAAGACTGCCAAGAATGACCAGGCGGGTCGCGACCTGCCCCTAAGGGTTGCGGCAAGCCTCCCAGACAGAAAGCCCCCCTATCTGGGTCCAGGGGGCGGGTTGTGGCTCGCCACCAAGATAGAGCTCCTCCTTAGGCTCTAGGGTTCGCACAGAATGCGACGCCCAAGAACACGGTCGTGGTGTGCCCTTGCGAACCCAACACCCCTGTTTTTTCTTCAGCCCAAACTCAACCAAAATCATTTCCAAACAATCCCAAAATTAGAACTAAAACTTAATACAATATTCTCACCAAACCAGCATCAAAACCCAAGCTTTAACACACTCAAAACACTATCACAACCTTGAACTCTCAAGCCTAAGAACACAAAAAAAAAAATAGCAAAATACCAACTGAAAACAGAGTTTGTAATCCCTTACCTCTGCTGTGAATTGAACCCCCTTTAGCATCTGTAATTCAATCCTAAACCTTAAGCTTTGAATTCTCAAGCTTGCCCCAAAACCTCAAGTCGAATTGAGAGAGAAACTGAGAGAAAAAGGAGAATAATCGAGAGAGAGAGAAAAAGAGTGTTCTATTCTATTTTTGCTTCCTTCAGCCAAAGGAAAAGGTGACTAAGTCACCAGATTTTTGCCTTAAATGACTAAAAGGCCCGTTACCCTTTATCTTGCCTTCCTATGCCTCAAGGGAAAACTTGTCATTAGCCAATTGTCCCATTAATCATAATTAACGTCTCACAGTTCTCGTCACTTCCAATTTCCTCAAATAATGACCAAATAGTTTCCCATTACCCGCTCAATCCAGGTAATGTACTAAGTACCAAATTTCCCGTTATGACTAAACCGCTAACTTGCTTCCTAGGGTCGTCTCTTGCCAAGTATCTCAAATATATCCACATAATAATGTGGTCTCACACATATATCACATATATACAAATATGCCATCAACAGGCAAAAATTATGAAAATGCCCTTCTAATAAGAAACAGGCCCACATGCATGTAAATACAGCCATATAATAATATAGCTCACATAATCATGCATATAATCGCATAATTACACAATAAACCAATTATTGCCCTTCTGGCCCCCTAATCCAGGAACTAAGCCACATTATGGAATTTGGGACGTTACAACTATCCACTACTCTGCATATCTGGCTCCAGCTCCCAGGTCGCTTCCTCGACCTTGTTGTTCCTCCATAATACCTTAACCAAAGGTATAGTTTTGTTTCTCAGGACTTTGTCCTTCTTGTATAGTATCTGTACTAGATGTTCCTCATAGGAGAGATCTACCTCAAGCTCTAGATCCTCGTAACTCAATACACGAGTCATGTCTGACACATATTTCCGAAGAGCCGAAATTTGAAATACATTACGTACGACCGATAGTGCCAGAGGTAAGGCCAACCTATAGGCCACCTGACCAATCCTCTCTAGGATCTCAAATGGTCCTACAAATCTAGGGCTCAGCTTGCCCTTCTTTCCAAATCGTCTCACCCCTTTCCATGGTGAGACTCTAAGGAAGACATAATCTTTGACTTGGAACTCCACGTTCCTATGTTTGGGATCAGCATAACTTTTCTGTATGCTTTGAGAAGTGAGCATATGGGCTCTGATCTTTTTAATAGCCTCATTGGTCCTTTGAACTGCCTTAGGACCCAAGTATCTCCTTTCTCCTGTCTTATCCCAATGAATGGGAGATTTGTGTTTCCTACCATACAACATCTCATAAGGAGCCACCCCAATGGTTGAATGATAGTTGTTATCATAGGAAAACTCTATCAAAAGTAGATACTTACTCCAGGACCCACCAAAGTCCAACACACATGCTCGCAGCATGTCCTCTAATATCTGAATTGTCCTCTCAGATTGTCCATCTGTCTGAGGATGATAAGCAGTACTAAACTTCAACTTTGTACCCGTGGCCTTTTACAAACTTCCCCAAAACATGGAAGTAAATGTGGGGTCCCGATCTAACACGATTGACCTTGGAGCCCCATGAAGGCGCACTATCTCTTTCACATAGAGATCTACATGCTGGTCAATTGTATAAGTTGTCCTCACCGGTAAGAAGTGAGCTAACTTGGTGTATCGATCCACGATAACCCACACCGAATCATGTTGACCCATAGTCCTAGGTAACCCTACCACCAAGTCCATCGTGATGTCCTCCCATTTCCACTATGGGATGTCCAGAGGCTGTAATAGTCCTGCTAGTCTCTGATGCTCAGCCTTGACTTGCTGACATGCCAAGCACTTAGCCACATATTCTATCACACCCCTCTTCATCCCAGGCCACTAATACAACGATCTGACATCCTGATACATCTTCGTGGTGCATGAATGAAAAGAGTAAGGAGTAGTATGAGATTCATCCAGAATCTCCCGTCTAATAATAGTGTCCATCAGAACACATATCCGTCCCTTGTATCTTAACAAGGCCATATCTGACATTGTATAGTCCCTAGAAACTCCAGCTAGGACGTCCTCTCTGATCTTTGTCAATTGTGGATCACCCAACTGACCTTCATTTATTCTTTCTAACAGTGTAGAATATAGCGTAATGTTGGCCAACTGGCCCACCAGCAACTCTATACTAGCTCTGGTCATATCCTCTGCCAACTCTCTGGATATCTGCCTCACACTGTATATCTCTCAGACCTTTCTGGCTTAAGGAATCCACCATGTTGGCCTTCCCTAGGTGATACAAGATTTCACAATCATAATCCTTCACCAACTCCAACCAATGCCTCAGTCTCATGTTCAGGTCTTTCTGTGTAAAAAAGTACTTCAGGCTCTTGTGGTCAGTGTATATGTCACACTTCTCCCCATAAAGGTAATGTCTCAATACCTTTAATGCCAAGACCAATGTTGCCAACTATAGATCATGAGTGGGGTATCTCTGTTAATACTCTTTCAACTGGCATGATGCATAGGCAATCACCTTCCCTGACTGCATAAGAACACGACTCAAACCCTGATATGAGGCATCACAGTATATCACAAACTTCTCCTGATCTGTCGGGAGACTCAGAACTGGAGCTATAATCAATCTTTGTTTCAATTCTTGGAAGTTGTTCTCACACTTATCTGACCACACAAACTTTTGATTTTTGCGTGTCAGTTCAGTCAATGAAGTAGCAATCCTTGAGAACCCTTCCAAAAAATGCCTGCAATAACCTGTCAATCCAAGGAAGCTCCTGATCTCTGAGGCATTCCTTGGCCTTGGCCAATCTCTGACTATCTCAATCTTGGTTGGGTCCACCTTGATCCCCTCCTTACTAACAATATGACCAAGGAAAGTTACCTGAGATAACCAGAACTCACATTCTTGAACTTAGCAAATATCCTATGCTCCCTCAGTTTCTGTAGAACCAACCTGAGATGTTGCTCATGTTCTGACCCTGACTGAGAATAAACCAGTCGTCAATAAAGACAATCACAAATAGGTCCAAGTAATCTTTGAACACCCTGTTAATCAAATCCAGAAATGCAGCTGGGGCATTAGTCAACCCAAAGGACATGACTAATAACTCATAATGCCCATATCTGGTGCTAAAAGCAGTCTTCGATATATATCCCCCCATTGATCCTCAGCTGGTGATAACCAGATCAAAGATCTATCTTTGAGAATACCATTTTACCCTACAACTGATCAAACAAATCATCTATCCTTGGCAGAGGATACTTGTTCTTGATTGTTAACTTATTCAGTTCTCTGCAGTCAATACACATTCTCATAGAACCATCCTTCTTCATTACAAATAGGACTAGTGCACCCCATGGTGAGAAACTGGGTCTAATAAAACCCAAGTCTAACAGCACCTACAATTGTACCTGTAACTCTTTCAACTCCGCTAGGGCCATTTTGTAAGGTGCCCTAGACACTGACTCTATTCCTAGTGCCAGTTCAATCAGAAATTCAATCTCTCTGTGTGGCGACAACCCTGGTAAATCTTCTGAAACACATCCAGAAATTCACAGAAAAACCTAGTCTCCTCTGGTCCCACTGGCACGACCTGAGTGGTATCTACCACACTAGCTAAGAATCCTATGCAACCACCTTGCAATAGATCTCTAGCCCTCAATACATATATCATTGGTACATGGGGTCCATGCACAGTGTAACGCCCTACTTCCTTAGAGCCGTTACTAAGTGAGTTTTTAAGACAAAACAGTGTGTAATGAACTCGCTAACCGAGGTTTTGAAACAAAAGTGTGACTAATTAAAAGTTAAGGCTATAATCTTTGAAACTGCGTCGTTTCATTAAAACTTCTATTATTAAACATTTGGGATCCCAAAATAAGGTTTGAAAACTAATTACATCTTGAAATAAGGTTACAGTTGAGAAATCATAAAATCATAGATTATTACAGCCATTTTCGAATAAACCCCCAACCAAAGCAGTCGGGCAGGCCAAACATGTACGCGTCGCTTCACGCTCTCCGTACTCATGGTTGGTTGACTCAGTCATTGCCCTTACCTGCAACACAGAGCACCCGTGAGCCGAAGCCCAGCAAGAAAACTCATGCAGAACATAACATATGCAATGTATACAGTTTATCATAACAGATAATCCACAAATAAACAAGTCAACCATTAGACTAAGCAAACACGGCCATGCCGCCCCAGAAACCTTACCAAAGCCCTGGGGTATCGGTTCTCACCGTAAGGATAACTCATGTATCCACCGGGCCCCGCCCTGACTATAGCATCCCATGTGCTAGGTGTTACTTCCGGCCCCGCTGCCGTACCCGGCCTACGCCGTTCAATTTACTATAATCACACATATAGCATAACACAACAACATTCCAATAAATATTAATTCATTTAAGTCTACACCCTAACATGTAATGCAATATAGGGCCATGCCCGGCAATCATCTCATCATGCAATATAGGGCCGTGCCCCGCAATCACACTATGGGCCCACGCCCCATCCTACGGGTGTTATAGTTTTCTTACCTGCACTCCGAGCCTCCTGATGCACTAAAGCCGTGAGCACGGTCCTCAAGCACGAGCCTCTCCAATAGCCTAGTCACAACACACATAAAACACTTTTTAATACTAACCAACCCAAAACCATATCCTGGGACCAATCCCGCACTCTAGGGACCTCTAATTCCCTAAAACAATACACCGGAACCATCCCCCGAGTCCCCGGGCAAAAGCCCTAAAAACCAGAATTTTGCCAGCCAAAATGGCCTAGGGCCGCGGCGCCCAGCGACCTACCCCTCTCCTGATGCAACCTCGCGCCGCGGCGCCCAAGAACAGGGCCGCAGCGCTCATACGCGAACCCAGATTTCTGGGTTTTCCCATGCGTTTTTCCCGAGCTTCAACCTCTCCAAATCACCCCAAACAAATACCTCAACCCCAAAATCAAATCAAAACCTCATATAAACCATCTAACAACCCATAAACACTAGATTCAAGCTCAAAACACAAACATACCCAACAATCCACCCTTAGATTGCAAAAATCAGCAACTTCAAACTAAAACTTTAAAAACTTAACTCAAGCTTCAAATTTCTCAAATCAAAACATAAATCAAACTTAAATATGCATAAGTTCCTTACCTTAAGTAGAGAATTCACCCAAAAGCCTCCTCACTTCAGCCCTTCTTCCCTTCCTCTTCTTCTCTTTCACTTGCCCTAGCTTTCTTCTCCCCTTCTCTTTCTTCTCTTCCATTTCTATCAATGCTCAAGTGAACATAAGTGCCCAAACCGAACCCCCCTAAATCCCAGCTGAACTTTGTCTATAACCCTTGCCAAAAGACCATTTTACCCTTTCCTACTAATCCTCCTTAGCTAAACCTTAAAGGGCACTTAAGTCTTTACACTTCATTTCAATTCTATCACTTTTTACCTTAAAACTTGTTACCCACAGCAGTAACTAATGGTTACCCAGGTTACTAAATCTCCAATAACCATTACCCGCTAAATCTCAGCTTAACCATAAAATTCCCAAAGTACCCCTAGGCTCCTCCCGAGCCGGGTACAACATCCCGTTGTGACTTTTAGACTAATTGGCTCACTAGGACCGTCTCGATGCGTGCATCCTGATAATAACACCACACTCACATGGCACCATTCACATAGTACAATTATCACAGATATGCCCTAACATGGCCAGATTACAATCATGCTCATTATAAGACAATCAGGTCTACATGCATACTAATTCACATAGTCATGCATCTCAATTAATCAAATAGTCATACAACGTGCAATCAATCATAATCATGCATTAAACTTATTAAAGTCACACATAAATCCCATCATGCCCTCCAGGCATACTGCTCCAGGCCCTTAGCCTTAACACTGAATTTGGGTCGTTACACACAGTGCCAACAAATACAAAAGGATCCTCACCTTCAGGCTCAAAGGTTACCATCTTCCTTCTGAATCTATGGTTGCCCTATACTTCACCAACAAGTCCATACCCATAATCATGTCAAATTCGGTCATAACCAACTCCATCAAATCAACTGAAAACTCTCTGCCCTCCACTGTCACTGGCAATGATCTGACCCATCTCCTGGATACTACTAACTCCCCAGTGGGCAATAAGGACTTGAACCCCAAAACATAATAATCACATGGTCTACACAATCTATCAATAATTATACTAGCAACAAAAGAATGTGTAGCACCAGAATCAATCAAAACAGTATAGGGGTTCCAGCACTGAAAAGTTGACCTATGACTATTGAGGGATAAGCCTCAGCTTTTTCCAGTGTCAACGCAAACACCCGAACTGGGGCCGAGCTGTCTATTTTTCTTGGTTCTTCCTTTCTTGGCTTCGGGCAATATATCTTTAAGTGTCCCACTATCCCGCATAAAAAGTAGGCCTTTTCCCGACACTCCCCTATATGGGGCCTTTTGCATCTGGCGCACTCTGGAAAAGTCCTCCAGCCCTCGCTGCCACCCTGGCAGCCTATCTGAATACATCGTTGTCTCCGGTCAGGGCTTGGAGCAAGAAAGGCATTAGGAGCCTTCCTTTTCTGATCACTGGGGCCTCCGCCTCTACCTGAACCTATAAATGGAGGTCCCACCCTCCTAGTGTCTCTCCTGGTTGCATTATCACACTAGATTTTGTTCTCTGGGCTCTCAATTGTGAGCGCCTTCTCAACCACCTGTTCATAAGTAGTCACCCCTGGCATAGTGGTAATGCGAACATCCCGGGCTATCATAGGCTGTAGCCTCTGGAGAAACCTCTCCCTTCTGGTCCCATCAGTGGGCACCTGTTCCCTGGAAAAATTTTCCAGTCTATCAAATTCCAGAGCATATTTAGTCACTGATGAGT
Source organism: Humulus lupulus (assembly GCF_963169125.1). Lineage (NCBI taxonomy): Eukaryota > Viridiplantae > Streptophyta > Magnoliopsida > Rosales > Cannabaceae > Humulus > Humulus lupulus. The sequence continues at coordinate 150,277,706 of NC_084797.1, read as the reverse complement.
TGCATTAAAGTGATCTACTAAACTCTTCGGCCTTTGCTGCCCTGATGGCATCGTTGTAATACTTTTCATTGAACAGAGTCCTAAACTCTTACCAATCTAGGGCATTAAAATTTCTGGTTTGGGATATCACTTCCCACCAGATTCGGACATCCTCCCGAAACATATACATGGCACAGGTCACCCTCTCATTACCAACCACCCTCATAAAGTCTAGGATGGTGGTAACCATACTCATCCACTGTTCGGCCTTAGCCGGATCCGCACTACCCTCAAAGACTGGAGGGTGCTGCTTCCTGAAGCTTTCATAAGGAGGTTCCCATTTATTCCCAGCCTATGGCGGCTGCTCAACTGTTGGAATCGTCATAGGTGGTGCCTCTGGTAAAATGTTCCCTACAGGAACCTGTTGCTGATTCAGGAGGCGAATCTCTTCTTCCTGCCTCAATACCCTGGCTTGCAAATCAGCAAGCATCTGGTGCCAGTTTTCAAGAGCTGGTGGTAGGGTCTGACCCTGGTCATTATCCTGACCCTGTCTATTATTCTAGCCCTGATCTACCTGACTAGCTGATGATTCAATCTGCCATGGAAGCATACTTCCAAGCTTATACCTTGCTGCAATAATCAATTCAGCCAGTTAGGTAGTGATAACTAAACCTCTCACCGCCTCACGGTCCAAGATCAAGAAAATAATCATTCACATTCAACAGTCATGCTAATAAGCATGTCGATTCATGTTCATATCCAAGTATGGTGCTCATAAGCATGTTCTGACATTCATAACAATTAACAATGCTAATAAGCATCTTCTGGCATACATGTATCTATGACAACACTAATGAGCATGTCTTGACCTACATGTCCATATAACAACGCTATTAAGTGGTTCCATTGCATTCACAAGAAAAATCAATGCTAATAAGCACGTTCTATTTAAATCATGCAGCAGTCAAGGGCCAGACCCTATCAGTATATCACATGCTACCCAACAAGGCATGCAGATAAAGCATTTATATCCTACTTAAGCAATTAAACACATAACCACATAAATAGTTACCAAACCCTGAGTCGAGCTTGTCTTTAGTGGTGCGTGTACATGCCCAGCCTGTCTTTAGAAACCCTTAACCTTGGCACGATCTGATACCAAGTTGTAATGCTATGGTTAGCCAAGATCGTTACACTGTGTGTGTTGAAAGCGTGCTTAACTCGCTAAATGAGTTATTAGGCCATAAACGTGCATCTAAATGTGATTAATGGTCCAGGGTAAAAAAATTCGGTCAAAAGGAATGGATAATTCATTAAAACCTTAAACTCTACATGGGATCCCATAATAATGTTTACAATTCCAAAATGGTCATTACAACTCAAAAGTTACAATCCACCGACCTAAGCGGCAAAAATAGGGTTAAACCCTAGTTCCTCTGAGAAACCTTTGCCTTGGTGGTCAAGTAGCTGCATATGTACACATCATTACCTAAGCTCTCCATCTCATGGCTAGTCCAGCTTTCATTTCCCTTTACATGCACCACGAAACACCCGTGAGCCAAGGCCCAACACGAAAACTTAAACATGCTCATAAGTAGTGAAGAACACATTTCCATATCATAATAAACGTGCCCAGCTGTCATAACCCTACTCATGCATGCATACCACTCATATAAATGACTACAACGTCATATGGGATCAAATGCCCTAATTAAATGATTAACATAATTATATTAGGGCCCATTGCCCAAGTACATGTCTAATAAGTCACACTGGGGCTCAGCGCCTAAGGATTTGAGACTAATAAGTCATCCCAGGCCCTTTTGCCCTATCCTCTGTATAACCAGCCTTGGAGCTGGCCCAGCCTACCTAGCACTTTAGTTTTCTACGACCATTGGGTTGGACAAGCATATAAGGCGATCCTGATTAGATCTAATCATATAGACCAGTGCTTAGCACGCTATTGCCGCCCTTGACTAATAAGTCAATGCTTTATGACCAACACTCAGCATTATTGCTGTCCTTGACTGATAAGTCAATGCTTTTCTCAAATATATAATGCTAACATGCATTCATCATATAACAAATATCCATATACCAGCATTCAACATGCTTTAATCAATCATTCATAAACATAATCATAATCATGCTCATTAATAGGGGCCAATGCCCAACCAAAACTATATTCAGCATTTGGTTCAAGCCCTAATCGTGTATGTCACATAAAAGGTGCAGTTTTCTTAGCTCAGGTTTGAGTATAATGTAAATAAAATAAGGACGACCCTCGAGTACGATCCTGATCTTGACCTCTTAGCGGTAACCTATTCATAACCAAATAACTGATATTTATCAATATCGAGTAAACAAAGGCGTTCGGATCGAGTCCTAGCCTCCAAGATGCCGAATTATACTAAACCAGGTTGTAGAATCGATCTCGAGCCCTTACGTTTGAAATCCCATCATAAAAACCTAAGACTGCCAAAAATGGCCAAGCAGGCCACGACGCATCTCCTAGACAGAAAGCCCCCCTATTTGGGTCCAGGGGGCGGGCCACGACTTGCCCATGAGAGCCGCGGTGCGCCACCAAGACAGAGCCCCTCCTTAGGCTTTAGGGTTCGCACGGGCAGCAGAGCCCAAGAACATGATCGTGGTGCGCCCCTGTGAACCCAGCACCTTTGTTTTTTTCTTCAGCCCAAACTCAACAAATATCATTTCCAAACAATCCCAAAATTAGAACTAAAACCTAGTACAATATTATCACCAAACCAGCATCAAAACCCAAGCTTTAACACACTCAAAACACTATCACAAACTCAAATCACAACCTTGAACTCTCAAGCCTAAGAACAAAAAAAAACATAGCAAAATACCAACTGAAAAAAGAGTTTGTAATCCCTTACCTCAGCTGTGAATTGAACCCCCTTTAGCTTTTGTAATTCAATTCTAAACCTTAAGCTTTGAATTCTCAAGCTTGCCCCAAAACCTCAAGTCCATTTGAGAGAGAAACAGAGAGAAAGAAGGAGAATAATCGAGAGAGAAAAAAAAAGAGTGTTCTATTATGTTTTTGCTTCCTTCAGCCAAAGGAAAAGGTGACTAAGTCACCATATTTTTGCTTTAAATGACTAAAAGGCCCCTAACCCTTTATCTTGCCTTCCTATGCCTCAAGGGAAAACTTGTCATTAGCCAATTATCTCGTTAATCATAATTACGTCTCACAATTCCCGTCACTTCCAATTTCATCAAATAATTACTAAATAGTTTCTCATTACTCGCTCAATCCCGATAATGTACTAAGTACCAAATTACCCCTAGGCTCACCCCGAGCATGGTATTTGACCCTGTTATGACTAAACCGCTAACTTGCTTCCTAGGATTGCCTCGTGCCTAGTATCTCAAATATATCCACATAATAATGTGGTCTCACACATATATCACATATATGCACAGATATACAAATATGCCCTTAACTAGCCAAAATTACGAAAATGCCCTTCTAATAAAAAACGGGCCCACATGCATGCAAATATAGCCATATAATAATATAACCCTCATAATCATGCATATAATCGCATAATAACACAATAAACCAATTATTGCCCTTTTGGCCACGTAATCCAGGCACTAAGCCACATTAGGGGGTTTGGGACGTTACACCGAGACTCGGGGCCACTGACAATTATGAAAAGCCTACCATGGAGTGTCCAAGGACTTGGGAATGACCAGATGTTCCAAATCTTACATTCCTACGTGAAGGAGTTGAACGCTAATGTTGATTGGTCAACTAATGCGGAATTAAAATAATTAATTAAAGAGCTTTCATTCAAACAATCAATGAACAATAAATAAGCCAAGAACCGAATAACTATGAACAATGAATGACAAAAGACACCAGAAATTATAGAGGTTCGGTCCCAGAGATTGGTAATGACCTAAGTCCTCTTAGATTTGTATTGATCTTAAAGGTTTACACAAGATAACCCATGAAAACAGGTACGATTTAAAAACAATACAGAATGGCAGAAAACTCTACTAAGTGTTCCTAACAAGCTGGTCGGTATATTCTTAATGTTGTTCGGTAGGCTAAAAGTCCCTCTCTTCCACGGTGGAGGAAGACTTGCATTTATACTACTCCGACACCCAGCAGTTGCGCCTGCACCGCAACAGCTGCAAAATATCCCTTCCTTTTCGCGAGTAGTTGTAGTCCTATTATTTAGGAGTTTGATCGGGTGTTTAGGTGAACTGTTAGGCATGAGGAGGATGTAACTGACTTCATCTGACTAGATATACTGGGTTTCCTGGAGAGCATACCGAGCAACCTCTTTTCTGGTAAGCATACCGCGCAGCTGCTTTCCTGGTGAGCATACCGTGCAACAATTGTTTATTCATTTGAAAAATATGCTCTCTCCGGCTTGTTTGACAGTTGGACGCCTATGCCACATGTCAAGAATATGATGACATGGTCCCACAATATGATGCCACATGTCCAACCTTCATGCCCTGTCAGCTGTGTATATTTTTGGGATAACATTTGCCCCCCAAGTTTGCAATGGTGCTGAGCAGTATGTAAACTCTCCCTTCTGAATACCACCCCATCCAGCTTGGTCGGGGTCTACTCTCTTTTCTACAAGGTATTTTTATTTAATAGAATTAAAAACCTTTGCACTTCTTCAAGTTTCCAAGAAATGACTTTTCACTCTTTCCCGCCTCATTTTGATACCATAAAGTGTCATAATGGCTTATTTTAATAACTGTATCGTTGGTTTATGCAGTTACCAAAAAGTGGCTGACGTGTTGGGCGGTTGAGACAAAGTGACTGGAAGGCATGCTGGGTGGTGTGCTGACGTGTCTAGGGAGACGTGCTTGCAGTAGTTGAAATGATGTCTCATCAATGCTTATGGGAGGAGGTAGAGCGTTGTACGAGGACTATAAATAGCTTCCTTTTATTTTGACTTCATTTTTTACAGTCTCTTCTCCTTTAAAATTTCCCAAACGCTCAAAACCTCTCTCTTTGTGAACTTTGAGTTTTTACACCGATCAACGCCCAGCCCATGACCACCGAAGCTTTTCGGCCCGTGCCACCCTCGCAAATCTACTATCGGTAAGGTCTTCTTCTTCCTCCTTGGTATATCTGTGATTTGTGCGAAAATATTTCTGTTTTTCTTGGTGGCCCTGAGTTTTGTTCTTACCAAACCCTAAGATTTCTTACATGAATGCGATTTAAAACAGTAAATAAAAACCTGCTTAGAGTAGCTCTTGCAGTGGGTAATCCATTTTATTTTCTGACTTTACCAAAAACCATTTTTTTACGACCCTTTTTTGTAAATTTTTGTTCAGTGTTCTTGAAAAATGCCAAGAGCAGCCTTCTGATAAATTTTTCGGAAAACCCTTCATTTTCTTGGTTTTCTTTACTTTTGATCTTGTCTTCCTACTGCGTGGTATATTGTGCCATGTTTACTCCTAAGCTGGTCGGTATGCCCTATGACAACTATACTGACCAGTGCTGTTCGGTGCTCTCACCTCACTTTCCCCTTTTTCTTGTGTGCGCAGATTACTCGGGGGAGGTGATCACCGAACTTCAACACCGTGTCTTCCATTTCAATGGCTCATACCAAAAAGACAACTTAAGGCTCAAATGAAGAAGATCCTCGCATGGCACAGTGCGCGACCGGTACGGATTCCAAAGAGGCATCACCCCTCGAGGAGGAGCCCAGTGGCTCGGGGTAGGAAGAAAATTCTGAGGCCGAGTATGCTACGAAAATTTATACTAAGGCAATTCTAAACCCATTGGCTGAGAAGGAGGAGGGTCCTCTCTATGTGGCTCCTGTTAGTACTATCTCCATTAAACACATACAAAACGTGAAGGAACATTTTAAGCTGCAGGGTGTATCCATCTTCAAGCCTACTGACTGTCAGACTGCCAATTACCCCAGGGCTCAATTCTGTGCCTAGAGCCGATTCCATATGATCTCTGGAGCCACTCTCCCTCTTCATCCATACTTTCGGAATGTGGCTAATTATTTGGAGATTTGCTCAACCCAAATCTGTCTCAAAGGCATAAGATTTCTTTCCACCCTCTATGTATTGTACAAATCTTTAGACTGGCTAGTGCCTTCTGCCCACGAAATTAATTACCTTTTTGACCTCAAATCTAGTCCCCGGCAGGGCCGCTCGGGGTATTTCTATTTCAGCCATATGGATTCCAATATTTACCTAGCCAATACAGATAACATCTCCAAAGTTGGGGAGTATGCCTGCCATTACTTTCTCACTAAAAATATTGCTGCCACCCACCTATCCTTTCAACGCAATGTTCTCTTTAGCTGTCCGACCCCTTCTCGAGAGATGGCTGAACGGGCCCGTAGGTTGGCCGCAATGGACCTCAACCTTAAAGACATGATGGCTCTGACCACCACAGAGAAATTAACCATCGCTGGACTTTACCCTAATCCAGAGGCGCAAGCCAAGGGTGCCTCCCCTACTAGATAGTTGCCTAGGGAGCACCCGCCCAATACTACGTCGCCCAGTTCTTTGCGACCTAAAAAATGAACCAGGCCATCAGTACCTCCGCCCAGACCTTGCATAGACCATCAAATAAGAAGCTCAGCGGGGGTAGTCATTTGAGAGCTCATTGAGCATGGTGTTCCGAAAGCTGCCACTGCCCCTAGGTTGGAAAGGGGAAACAGATTGAATTGGAGCATTTAAACTCTAGCTCCTCAGACAGTGACGAAGATGCATTGCCTAAAGTAGTCGGCTGCTTAGGGGGAGAGGAAAAGGGTGACTTCACTCTCTTTATATAACTTTCTTTGCAATCTTTCGTCATTATAATTTTTGCTTGTCCCAATTCTACTCGGCGTCTTATTAACTCTTTATTTTGGTTTGCAGATATGTTGTCTGTGCTTTTTATGAAATTCGCTCAAAAACATGCCACTGGTTCGAGCAGCGAGGCTCCTCCAACCAAACGCCAAAAGATAGACTCTCCTGCCGAACCTGCTGAGAAGGTTGCTAGAATCCCCAAACAGACTCCTTCTCAAAAAAAGTCACAGTCCCAAACTCCAATTCACAAATCTGTCAAAGGCAAAGGACCTCATAATGAGGAGACAATTTACTCATCTCCTGCGCAAAGGTTTGGCTCCTTGAGCAGAGTCCTAGAGGGTGCTGCTGAGGACCTTGTCGAGGAGTTTCATAGACCTTTAAAGAAGGCCCTAGCCATTCATCAAGGTCACACAAAAAGGGTGTCTTCTACTCAATCTGACTTCATGACCAATCTAAGCTCCAAATCTTTGGAGTACATCACCAGTGCTGGCCTCCAGGAAGTTGTTAGGGTAAGCATTTGGTATTCTTGGAGCCAATTGATTTTTCTTTGTCTATCTATTATTCTCAGTTTCCCTATTGTTTTTGCTGCAGGGTAAACTGGTCCTTAGCTATGCTCATTATTGCACCAAAGGTATGAGCAAGCAGGTGATTGAGTCGGTGAAGGAGTCTGAAGACAAAACTTCCCAAATTACCAAGCTGTCCGACCAAGTTCAGAATCTTCGAAGGACCTCCGAGTAGGCTACTAAGGAAAACGAGAGTCTTAAAAATGCTGCGGAGTAGAGGGACCTTGATGTTAATCGGTTTGAGAGGAGGATTGAAGAACTGAAGGAAAAGATCACTGTTGTTGAGAAGGCTTCCCAAGAAAAGGAGGACAGACTGGCGAAGGTCCTTGAGCAAGAAAAATCTGATCGGGCCACCGATGCTAAGGCTTTGGAGGATTTTGGCCTGAGCACTTTCTTCGATTTTTGGGTTCGTAACAAAACAATGGACTTCAATTATTTGGGAGAGGCTTACGATGAGCTCATGAAGTCCTGCACTGAGCAGGAGAAGAATGAGGCTCTGGCTGTACCCACCGAGCAGCTGGCAATCTCCGAGCCAAAGATTGTCGAGTCGCCCACCGAGCCAGTTGTCATGGCTCTTGAAGAGGATGTCCCATCATCCAACCCAAGTTCTTCAATCGAGGTTCCAACTCCTACAGACCATTCCAGCACTCTTCCAGCTGAAACTCCTACTGTTGAGCCCGAGCAACACATTCCTGACTCTTGAAAACTATAATTGTCTTCCTTTTCTTTTTTCTTTTTATAGTCTATGTCTGAACAAAAGTGACTGAGAGCAGTCTTTATTCTCACGCATTTATTTCCCTTTTGTTAAAACATCAGTTGAGCCGAGCAGCTTTTAATCTCAAGCGCCATTTGACACATGTCTATATGATATTCTTATTTGGGTATGTATCTGCTCGTTCTTTGTTTGTCATTATTGCTCGGTTTGGAGCTATGCGACTCTATAAATCGGAGCTGTTCAATTTCCTCAAATGAGTTGTAAACAAAATCTGTTTAACCCTATCTATAGAAATTTTTTCATGGCTCTTTTTGTTGCCTGGTATCCCAAGCAATGTGCAAGCACTTTAACATTAATAAAAATTAATGTTTCTAAGTCTTTTTAATTATGCGCTTTTTTTCTTTCTCTTTTTGACCATGTATGACTATGGTGCCCCCTAAATGATCGGGCGGGATTCATAATTCTTGGGTTATCCTCTTGGTCACTTGCTAATTAACCAGAGTTATTCATAATAACCTATTCGGGCATACTCAGGTTTGCCAACACCTGCAAAGGTGTCATACACTGCCGACAATCCGTGATGTAACTCACTAGTTAGCAAGATAATCATTGTAAAAATAAAGGCTTATAAAAATGGAAAAAGCATGTTTTATTGATTAAAGATTGACCATACAAGCTACGTCGCTACAAAGTAGCTTACATTCATAAACATTAATTATTACAATAAATGGACAAATTGTGCCTGTGCATAATTAAGAAAAATGACTTTGGCTGGTCAGTGGGAAGGGAAATTGTGCCTGTTTTGGCCAGTCAAAGATTACTTAAAAGCAATCTTATTGGTAGTACTTCCTTAGGTGTTCCCCATTCCAATAACGAGGGACAGGTACTAGTTGGAGATCTTGGTTATACCGTGCTAGCTTGTATGTGCCAGGTGGTACTATCTCCATAACCTGGTAAGGGCCTTCCCAGCTGGGGCCCAGTACTCCTTCTAAAGCATCTTGAGTTTCTGGGAATATTCTTCATAAGATTAGGTCTCCTACGTCAAATTTTCGTTCTTTAACTCTAGAATTGAAGTACCGGGCAATTTTTTGCTGATGGGCGGCCAGTTGTACATTGGACTTTTTGAGTCTTTCTTCAATCAGGTGGGTATCTCCAGTAGCTATTCTTTCGGTAGTCCTATAGGACCAACGTACATCAGGTAGTCTCTCAGGCCAGTTTCGCTTAGCCTCTTCTAAACACTTCTTCAGAGTGTCTTTAAGAGTCTTGTTAACTGCTTCTACCTGTCCATTTTCCTGGGGGTGCGAGACTACTGAGAAGCTTTTTGTGATGCGTGTCTAGCGCAGAAATCAATAAATAACTCGTTGTCAAACTGCGTGCCATTGTTAGACACTATTTTGTGGGGTATACCAAACCAACAAATTATATTTTTTACCACAAAGTCCAATACTTTATTGGAAGTGATTCTTGCCAGCGGCTTGGCCTCCATCCTTTTGGTAAAGTAATCCACTCTATTACCGCGTACTGTACTCCCCCTTTCCTTTGGGCAACCAACCAATAAGGTCGATCCCCCTAATGGAAAAGGGCCATGGACTTTGCATCTGTGTTAGTTCATTTGGGGCTGCTTGGGGGGATTTTTGCAAATCTCTGACACTTATCACATTTTTGAACATGTGATATGGAGTCCTCATTCATAGTTGGCTAGAAGTAGCCTTGCCTTAGAATTTTATTTGATAGACTCTGCCCCCAGCATGATTCCCACAAAAACCCTCATGCACCTCTTCAAGAAGCCATTCTGATTTTGTTTGATTGACACACCTAAGAAATGGCATGGAAAGTCTTCTTTAGTACATGGCCCCGTCCAGGATGAGGTACCGAGCAACTTTCCTTAACAATTTTATAGACTTGTTACGACTGTTGGGTAGGATTCCATGCTCTAGATAAGCTGCAATTAGGGTCATACAGGATGGAGTATTATCTATTAGGAGGAAAGGTTCTGGCAGGTTGATACTGGGTTGGTCCAGATACTCAATGGGGACTAAATTGGCTTTGTCCACCACGACACTACTGACCAGCCTAGCCAGTGCATCTGTTGTGGCATTTTGTTCTCTAAGTATCTCATGAATGGTGTATCTCTTAACCTGGGCCAACAAATCTTTGATTTTACTGAGATAGGCCATTATTTTCTCTCCTTGAGCAACATATTCTCCGAGGACGTGGTTGACAACTAGCTACGAATCACTATATATCTCCAAGGATTCATCTTTGACTTATTTAGCTAATCTTAAGCCCTCAACTAGTGCTTCGTATTCTGCTTCGTTATTAGATGCCTCAAATCCAAAATAAAGTGCACAATGGACGCGTTGTCCTTCAGGGGTGATTAGAGTGAGACCGGCTTCAGACAACTGGTCGGTAGATGAGCGATCTACATGTAGTTTCCAGGCTTGTTGCTTTTTTTTGGAATCACTAGTACTGGATTTTGCAAAGCTGGCATTCTGCACAACATTCGTGTCGCGCGGTAGTCCAGACTCAGTCGACTGCTCAGATGTGAACTCTTCTGACTCTGGTATTCTGGTACACTCAGCCACAAAATCTGCTAGAGCCTAGCCTTTAATTGATGTTCTGGGATGGTAGGTAATCTCATATTGCCCGAGCTCTATAGACCATTTGAGCAACCGACTAGAGGTGTCTGACTTTTGCAAGACTTGGCACAATGGTTGGTCGGTAAGAACTTTGATGGGATGTGCTTAGAAGTATGGGCGAAGTTTTTTGGACGACAGGAGTATGGAGTAAGTTAATATTTCAATAAGTGGATACCTGATTTCGGCTTCGACCAGCCTTTTACTGACATAGTAAACTGGATGCTAGATCTTGTTTTCTTCTCTGACCAAGACTGCACTGACTGCGTGTTGAGTTACTGCCAGGTATATGTATAGTTCTTCACCCTCCAGAGGTTTTTAAATGATTGGGGGTTATGCCAGCTGCTCCTTTAGAGCTTGGAAGGCTTGTTCGCACTCTTCCGTCCATTAAAATTTCTTTGTGCCTCTGAGGATATTAAAAAATGGAATACACCTATCAATTGATTTAGATACAAATCTGTTGAGTGCTGCTATGCGTCCTATTGGGCTCTGTACATCTTTGATCCTGGCTGGTGAGGGCATGTCAAGCAGTGCTTTTATCTTTTTGGGGTTTGCTTCTATTCCCCTGGAATTCACTATGAGCCCCAAAAATTTTCCCTACCTTACTCCAACGGAGCATTATAAGGGGTTTAATTTCATTCTATACCGCCTTAGGATACTGAAACACTCCTCCAAGTCCTCAATATGCCCTTTAGCCTATTTGGATTTTACCAACATATCGTCCACGTAAACTTCCATGTTATTCCCTATTTGGCTCTTGAACATACGGTTTACCAGCCATTGATATGTTGCTCCAGTGTTTTTCAGGCCGAATGACATCACTCTGTAGCAGTACAACCCCACATCTGTGCGGAAACTTGTATGCTCCTGGTCGGGTGGGTGCATGCTTATCTGATTGTACCCCGAGTAAGCATCCATGAAGGTTAAAATTTCATGGCCGGCTGTAGCGTCCACCAGTTGATCAATTCTTGGAAGCGGGAAGCAATCCTTGGGGCATGCTTTATTCAAATCTGTAAAATCTATACATACTCTCCACTTTTTTTTTAAGCTTTGGTACCAATACGGGATTGGAAACCCATACAAGATAAAAGGCTTCCCTGATAAAGTTGTTATTTCAGAGCTTCTCCACTTCCTCCTTTAATCCATTTTCCCTCGTATGATCTAGTAGCCTCCATTTTTGTTGCACGTGCTTGAAGTGTTATGTGTCAATGTTAAGGGCATGGCTTATAATAGTTGAGCAAATCCCCACCATGTCATCATGTTACCAGGCCAATCCATCCTGGTTGTTGCATAAGAACTGGATCAACGCATATCTTATACTCCCGGACAACCCTTTTCCTACCTTGATAACCCTGATCGGCTAATCCAGGTCAAGTAGGACCTCTTCCAATTCTTCGACTGGACCTACCCTTGTGTCCGTATCCCCAAAACAAGGGTCTATGTCATCTCCCCCATTTTGGGCTGCATCCTATTTTTGGTGACTAGGCCCTGTAGGCTGGGCGGTACAAACTGCCTTGCCTGCCTTTTTGACTAATGAATTATAACATTCTCTGGCCACCAGTTGGTTCCCCTTAATACATCCTATACCTCCTCGGGTTGGGAATTTGAGTAATAAGTGGAAAACCGAGGTGACAACTCGGAGATCATACAGGGCCGTCTGGCATATCATGGCATTGTACGGAGAGGGAATGTAAATTACCACGAACAAAGCCATTACCGTGTTGCTCTTAGGTGCCGTCCCTACTATTAAAGGAAACCTTATGCTTCCTGAGGGGGCCATACCATTTCCAGTAAACCCATAAAACAGTTGCTCGCATGGTTCCAAGTCTTTAACGCTTAAATTCATCCTTTCTAGGGTATGTTTGAATAGAATATTGGCAGACAAACCATGATCAATCATTGCCCGAGCCATGATCATGTTGGTGATTTGCACCTCTACTACCAAAGGGTCATTATGTAGATGATGTACATGACTTGCGTCTTCCTCATTGAATGTGATGGGCTCACATTCGTATCTAGGTTGTTTGGGAGTACGCCCCTGGACAGCCAGTACATCTTCCTCTTGCTCGTGTCTAAGAGAACAGGCGTATCTTTCTCGGGCCTTGCCGCTGTTACCGGCTGTTATCCCTAAAAAAATACGAGGATGACATCACAAATCAGGAAAAAATGACAAAGTATTGAGAAAAGACCGACGGGCAAAAAAGATAGGTCCAGGACCTATAGGGAAGTCGACCAAGCCTAAACCCCCTAGGGGTGGTCGGCCTGACCCCTACCCCAGGGGTGGTCGGCCCCAGTGTGTCCAAGAGCCCCTAGGAGTGGTCGGCCTGACCCCTACCCCAGGGGTGGTTGGCCCCAGTATACCCAAGGACCCCTAGGGGTGCTCGGCCTAACCCCAACCCCTAGGGTGGTCGACCTGTCATGCTCAAGAACCACCTGGGTGGTCGGCCCACCCTATTCTTCATAGGGTGCTTGGCCTAAACCCCCAAGTGCACTTCACTGAGAAATACTCACTCTCGTTCAAACTGAGATCAACAGGCCTAGTACACAGAAGGTCACAGGCCTAGTTCCCAGAGGATCAACAGGTCCAGCACCCAGAAGGTCACAGGCCTAGCACCCAAGCTTGGGTCGTCAGGCCTAACACCTAAGTCCCATATACCAACAGAGACTTAACATCTTCCCAGAGCTTTCTATCGTGTATTATCCACCCCGATCTAGAGAAACAAGGAGAAGACCCACGATCTCATAATCATGGGGAGGTGGACACGTATCTCCACTACCTGATAATCGTGTACCAAACCACGAACTCAATATTACTGTTCATGTAACAGCCCCTGGGTACTATAAATAAAGGACTAAGGGCTTCATTTCAAAGGATCACTCTTTTTGAAATTTTGAGATCTAAAGAACATTTGGGGAGAAATTTTGGGCAAGTTAGAAATGAGCAAATACTTTTTTTCATCATTGTAATTGTCGAGTGATTCAATACTAAAAGCTACGTGGATTAGGTTATTACTGTTCATCAGAATAGGGTTGAACCACTATAAATTCTTGTGTGTTTGTTTAAGATATCGTACTCTGTCATTTATTCTATTTATTTTGTTCAAAAGGTGTCATATACTGTACATACGACCGTTGGCCAATTTCACAGGTCAACATTTTGGTGCTTTCATTGAGAGTACGAAATCAAGAAACACACTTTCATCATTTTTATGATGCCTCCAAAATGTAGTCAGACCAAGAAGACTGCTCCCAGGGATTCAATCACCCAGGATCCCATAGATCCCGTTAACGAACCTCAGGTGGAGGTTGGAGACCAACCTAATGCAGAAGATCCATAGGAGGAGATGGCACAATTTATGGCGAGGTAGGAGGCCTTATCTCCAAAAATTGCCCTCCAGAGGGCGACTATGGAACGACAATGATGGGAGATCGATGAGTAGGCCTAGAGGATGATCCAGAGGGAGGGAAGCTGACCAGGGGCACCAGTAGGCTACTGTGGCCCTCGAGGTGGCTGCCCAATTAGCCCGAGCTAACGCTAAAGTCGCTGCTCAGGCAGTGAGGGAGGCTCAGGCCAAAGCAGCAGGAATGCGAAGAGAGTCCCAGGGGAGGAGTCGAACCCCAAGGACGCTCTTAGAGCCACTTTCCCAGAGACAGGATGAAGAGGCATAGTCCAAGACTGCCTCCTCCATGACTAAGAAGAATAACACTTCATCTCGGAGTAAGAGTGTTACCAACGCGAAGGCCCCCTCCCAGGGGGATAGACGAAACAACGCATGAGATGAGGGTCAAATATCTGATAGGCGTGATAGGAATGGAAATGGTTGCTCAAAGTCTCAAAGTCATGTAGGAGGAGAGGCTCGGGGGCAGGGTCGCACCAACAGGGGCAAGGCGAACCTACCACCCATACACCTTTAGTCTTGCAAGGGAAAGGAACCGATGAATAGCACCAATATATTGTTCTACAGGCTAGGGAAAGATGCGCAACCTCAGGATTTGATGGAGGTCATCAACAGGAGGACCAACACTCAGGAGGGGGTACCAGGGACATCTACCCCACTTGGAGCAATGATCCCACCAGTAGTGTAGGCTCAAATAGATGCACTCATTATGACTGTTCAGGGTCTAACAAAGAAACCTTCAGAAATCGAGCTGGCCCATAGAAGTGGGAGTCCTTTAAGTGCCAAGATCTAAGCTACCCAACCACCATCGAAATACAAGACCCCGATACTTCATACATACACTAGAAAGGGGGACCCAGTACGACACATTGGGAAGTTCGAGGATCAGATGGAGTTACTTGGTGTGGAGCATGATTATAGGTGCAGGGTATTCCCTACCACTCTCTCAGACTCAGCTCAGGAATGGTATTGGAAATTGAAACCTGGATCCATCACTTCTTGGGAGTAGTTTAGGAAGGAATTCTGCAAGGTCTTTAGTTTCGGGCGGATTCAACCAGTTTATGCCAATCACTTAGCTAACATCAAGCAAGGGGAAGATGAATCCCTATGAGACTACATTCAAAGATTCATGAGATAGGAAAACCGAGCGTCCATGGTAGGAGATGAAGGGAAGTTCATTGCCATCTCGGCAGGAATAATTTATCGCAGTCCCTTGTGGGATAGTATACACAGGAACCCTATCAACACTTTGCCTGAGTTCCTGGACCGAGCCGACAAATACAAGAAGCTAGATGATGTTATCATGAAGGAAGAAAAAGGCATGAACCATCCGACCGTTGTCAAGGCAGATAAAAATGGCACAAACCCTCAGAGCGATAGTGGGGGCAATGGTAAGAAGAGGAATACCTCACGGGCCGAGCAGGGTGGAGAAAAGAAAGCTAAGTCAGCACCCGCTGACAAACAAGCTAAGCATCAGCCCTACACGCCCAGGTTCACTTATTATACCATCCTGACTACATCAAGGGTTGAGATTTACTTGGCAACATACCAGGAGGTACCATACCGAAAGCCACCACCCTTGCATTCAGAAGGAAAGAAGGACAAGAATAAGTTTTGTCGTTTCCATAATGATTATGGGCATGACACAAACAAGTGCAAACAATTGAAGGATGAGAAAGAGTTCTTCTCCGATCAGGAAAACTCTCGAGGTACTGAGGCAAGACTGAAACCCCAAGCAGGAATCCAGAATTCCGAAGGCAGAGGAGTCCACCACTGGAGCCGGCGGTTGTAGACTTCACACTTGATACCATATGTGGAGGGCCCCACATAGCAGGAAACAGTAACAATGCTCGTGGGCGACATGCAAGGACCCTCAGACATGAGGTAGGGGAGTCTTCCCAGTGTTTGGCAGTTGAGGAGCGATCTCCAAAAAATCCAAAGTATGAAAGTGAAACTCTCACTTTTACTGAGGATGACGTCAGGCATGTGAGGTACCCCCACAATGACCCTCTGGTCCTTACCATTCAAATCGCAAATTCCCGAGTGAAGAGATGCTTGGTGGATACAGAAAGCTCAGTAGATATCATCTACAAATCATCTCTCGAGAAGATGAAGCACACGCTCAAGGACCTGACACCGTGTTCCCAAGTGATATATGGGTTCACAGGAGAATGCCTAGCACCAGCATAAACTATCAGACTACTGGTCACGGTGGGGGATGCCCCTAAGCACAAGACTATGATGACAGAGTTCCTGGTGGTAGATTGCTCATTGGCTTATAATGTAGTGCTCGGGAGACCTCTCATGATGGTGTTACATGTAGTAGTATCTATCTGGCATCTATCTTTGAAGTTCCCCACCAGCGCAGGGCAATGATGCGTACAAGGCAACCAAAGGGAGGCACGAGAATGCTATAATGCGTTAGTGGTCACGGAAAAGAAAGGACCATGCATAAACCACATGATAGTAAATTGCTGCGAAGAGAATGAAGGAACCGATGAGGTTGTCAACATGGAAGTTGACGTTGAAAGAAACAATTTACTAGAGCCGGGGGCTCCTTTTAACGAAGATTTGTTATTATAGCAAGTTTCCCAAAGCAAGGGAAATGACATCGATCCTCGCTTTGGGGATGACGTCATGGGCACAGGGCCAATCGAAGATCTTGATGAAGTCCTACTAGATGAGGAGGACCCGACTAGAGTAATCAAAGTCGGGAAGGAGTTAAAGGTGGAAATTAAGGCCGGTTGGTGGAATTTTTGAAGAAAAACCAGGACGTCTTTGCCTTGTCACATAAGGACATGGTTGTAATTTCTCCATTCATGATAAGTCATGTCCTCAATATAGACAAGAACTACCCACCAGTGCAACAAAAAAGGAGACTTCTTGACAAAGACCGATCTCAAGAGAAGGAGGAGGTCAAGCGGCTCAAGGAAAATGGTTTTATAAGGGAGGCCTACTACCCTGATTGGGTATCAAACCCCGTGCTGGTCCCAAAGCTAAATAGGAAGTGGAGAACATGCGTGGACTTCAAAGATCTGAATAAGGCCTACCCCAAAGACTACTTCCCACTACCCAGAATAGACCAACTGGTCGATGCAATGGGAGGACATGAAATACTTTCATTCATGGATGCGTATTCTGGATATAATCAAATAAGTATGCACCCTCCCGAAGAGGAACATACCAACTTTTCGACAGACAAGGGATTGTACTGTTATAAGGTGATGCCATTCGGCTTGATGAACGCAGGAGCCACCTTCCAATGTTTAATGAATGGCATGTTCCGAGACTTAATTGGCAAAAATATGGAGGTATACGTCGATGACATGTTGGTCAAGTCCAAAGAAGCTAGAGAGCATGTTCAAGACTTGTAGGAATGCTTTGCAATACTTAGAAAGTATAGCATGAAGCTAAACCCTCTCAAGTACTCATTTGGAGTTGGTTCTGGTAAGTTTCTCAGATACATAGTCAATTCACATGGAATCGAGACTAACCCCGAGAAGATCAAAGCATTAATCGACATGAATTCACCTACCACAATCAAAGAAGTGCAAAGCTCAATCGGGAGAGTAGCTGCCCTCAGTAGGTTCATATCAAAGTCTACGGACAAGTGTGTCCCTTTCTCTAACTTACTGAGGGGCAGCAAGAAGATCCAATGGACCGAGGAATGTGAGGAAGCTTTCCAAGTTTTGAAGAAGCACCTCACCCAACCTCCCGTCCTAGAGAAGCCAATATATGGTGAAGTATTATTGATATATTTGGCAATCACCGAGCATGCAATCAGTGCTACTTTGATAAAGGAAGAGAACAGGATACAACACCCTGTATACTATATCAGTAATAGGCTAGTAGGTGCTGAGTCTAGGTATCCCCCTCTTGAAAAACTAGCCTAATATTTAGTAATCGCCTCTCGAAAGCTGCGTCCATATTTCCAAGCTCACTCGATCCGAGTCCTCACCGATCAACCACTGAGACAGGTTCTTTAGAAACCAAAGGCCTTGGGACGATTACTCAAGTGGGCAGTGGAACTAGGACATTTTGATATCACTTATCATTCGAGGACGGCGATAAAAGGACAAGCATTGGCAGACTTCATAGTCGAAGGCACCAACCTTGAAGACCCTTCCTGCCAATCGAAAAATGGAGATACCGAGAAGGAAGGAGATGCTCTTGTATGGAAGCTATATGTTGATGGAGCATCCAATGAGCACAACTCGTGCGCAGGAATCATACTGATCACTCCGGAGAATCATCGAATCAATTGCGCTCTCCAATTTGGATTCAACACTTCAAACAATGAGGCTGAATACGAGGCATTATTAGCATGATTGCGTTTGTCTCGGGATGTACATGCACAGTCCCTGGAGATATTCAGTGATTCCCAGCTAGTGGTGTACTAGGTGCTGGGGGAGTATCAAGCTTAGGGACTTAGGATGGTGCAGTACCTGAACAAGGTGAAGGACTTGTTGGCACAGTTCAAGAAATACTCAATTATACAAGTCCCGAGAGAGCAGAATTCCAATGACGATGCCTTAGCCAAGCTTGCCAGTGCCAACGATGCAGACACCCTAAATATCATTCCCGTCGAATACTTGGTGGAAATAAGCATAACCGAGCAAGAGGCACTACTTGTTGAGTTAGGAGATACAAGGATGACCCCTATTATTAACTATCTCAACCAAGGAGTAGTGCCTAGCGATCAGAACAAAGCAAGGAAGTTGGTGAGATAAGCTGCATGATATATGATAGTCAAAGGGGTAGAGTACCGACAAGGGTACTCCCTACCACTGCTAAGGTGCGTTACACCCGACCAGTCAAAGATGTTAATGATCGGGGTACACGAGGGGTTTTGTGGAGATCATGCTGGGGGGCAAAGCCTATCAAAGACACTATGAAGAAATGCCTTGAACAAGCTAAATGAGCATGGCCAGAATTACTTTTGGAGGTCCTATGGCCACATCGAACGACGACACGAACAGCGACATGGCATACGCCATTCTCTTTGGCGTTTGGGTATGAAGCCATGTTGCTAGTTGAACTCACTCCCCTATCGCATAGATGGGAGACATACAATCAGGGAAGTAACCATCAACTAATAGAATAGTCGCTTGATTTAATCAAAGAAATATGAGAAAAGGCAAGTCTCAGAGTAGCATAACATCAACAAAAAGTGGCCAGATACTTCAACTCCAGAGTGAAAGATCGAAAATTCCAAGTTGGGGACTTAGTACATAAGAGGGTGTTCCTAAACACTAAAGACACTACTGCAGGGGTACTAGGACCTAACTGGGAAGGGCCATACCTTGTGGAGGAGGTGATCCCACCAGGGACGTACAAGATAGCTCGACTGAATGGAGAACTAATAAAAAACTACTGGAATGGCGAACACCTTCGCCGGTACTATCAATGAAGTTGTTCAGCAACATCACAAGTTTTAATTTGAAAATATATTATTTTTGACTTATCTATGTAAAAGCCATTGTGCTTCAATGAATGAATTTAATTTCTTAAGTTTTTCTTCGTTCTTTAAATTTCTTTCAATGAAGGACTTGTCCTTTAGACCTATCAACCCCATCGGATCATGTTCAATCTTGGTTCTTGAGGAGCCTATCGACCCATACGATCCAAAAGAGAGACAAGTCCTAGGACCTTGTCGCCAAATTAATGGATCATGTTCGATCTTGGTTCTTGAGGAGCCTATCAACCCATAAGATCCAAATGAGAGACTGGTCCGAGGACCTATTCGCCAAACTATTTGATCATGTTCAATCTTGGTTCTTGAGGAACCTATTTACCCACACGATTAACAAGAGAGATTGGTCGGAGGACCTTGTCGCCAAAATATTTGATCATGTTCGATCCTGGTTCTTGAGGAACCTATCGACCCACATGATCAACGAGAGAGATAGGTCCTAGGACCTTGCCGCCAACTTAATGGATTATGTTCTATCTTGGTTCTTGAGGAGCCAATCAACCCATAAGATCTAAATGAATGACTGGTCTGAGGACCTTGTCGCCAAATTAATGGATCATGTTCGATCTTGGTTCTTGAGGAGCCTATCGACCCATAAGATCCAAATGAGAGACTGGTCCGAGGACCTTTTCGCCAAACTATTTGATCATGTTCAATCTTGGTTCTTGAGGAACCTATTTACCCACACGATCAACAAGAGAGATTGGTCGGAGGACCTTGTCGCCAAAATATTTGATCATGTTCGATCCTGGTTCTTGAGGAACCTATCGACCCATACGATCCAAACAAGAGAAAGGTCCTAGGACCTTGTCACTAAATTTATTGATCAAGTTCGATCTTGGTTCTTGAGGAACCTATCGACCCATACGATTAATAAAAGAGACTGGTCCAAGGACCAGTCGCCATTATTTGATCACGTTTGATCCTCGTTCTGGAGGAACTTATCGAACCATACGATCAAAAAACAAGACACTGGTCTGAAGACCAGTCGCCATCATCAGATCATAATCGAATCTGGTCCTTGAGGGATCGATCAATAATTTGATCTAAGACTTATTACAGGCTCGATTAGCCCATCTAGACCCAATTGGTCCAACTTAGACACTTCTGTCTACAATCGTTATAACGAGTGAACGAGAGATTACGCAGATCGTGATCGACACTTGCTACACAATCTGCATCCGTGTATAGGTATTATTACTACTGAGTATGAAACCATCACCCGACCGCAAATGAGGGACAAGCATTTGATGCTTGCATCATTGAGTGAAAAGGATAGTACTATGCGTCTAAATGCTCGAAGCAAGGCATGGTCAAGTAGCAAGTGACTAAGGCTTTTAAACCCATGATCACTTGGGGGGCATATAGTACATACTAATCGGGGTATACACGAGCAATGAGGGCATGACCTTAAGTACTAAGCAAGATCAAGTTTTTCTAGGACATTTGTTCAACATATGTTTCAAAAATGCAAAAAACAAAAACGAAAAAGGCATTGGTAGGAGACTCTTAGCCAAGTCCCTTATAGGGTGGTCGGTCAGAACCGTATAGGGTGGTCATCCTATCACCCATAGGGTGGTCGACCTGTTTTGTTCATGGTAGTTGTTGAAGTATCATACTACTCACATTACCATGGTTGTTAGCATGAAAAATGTAAAAGAGTAAGATTAGTATGGCAAGTAAAATACATGTGTTCAGAGTAAACTGATACCTGAACCAATGAGGGTTTTGAGTTGATATACTTAGTAAGCATAAAGGCATAAAATGTCATATGTAAAAATTGCCAAGTACAAGGTGCCCCACCAATGGCATGGAAGGAAAGAAGAGTAAAAAACCAAAAGAAGATTAACTAGGGCGAGGAGTACCATCTGAAAGACCACTCTGAGCCTCGACAGCCTCACGAGCCAGACATTTCCTAAGCTCCTTCACTCGCGTCTTCTCAGGAAGGAAATCCAAGTTCAGATTTTTGTTGGACTTCCGAATTAAGTAGAAGCAAGAGAAAGTTGTCTCTGAATACTCTTCTCGAGCCTTGTCCTGGGAAACTTTGACCTCTTGCTCCATCTCGACAAGAGCGTCCTTCCACAATTGGTCCCTGTCAGAAATGAGCCTCTCTTTCTCAGCTTCAGATTATTGGAGCTGATCAGCAAGTTTCCCCTCCATCTGGGTTATCCTGAGAGTCAACTCGGTCACTTCCTACTATTTGAGCTCCACGGTACTACGGAGGGTGTTGATATCTTCATCCTTTGACGCAATGTTAGCATCCCTAGAGCCAAGAACGCGCCTAAGGTCCAACACCTCTTGGTGGACAGCTTCAAGCTCATAACGAAGGTTGGAGAGCGTAGAGGTATACTCCACATACCTATCACAGACATGAGAGACCTGCATCAGTGCCTACAAAAAACATACAAGTGTTAGATAAACATCAGAACACAAGATAACTAGAGAAGAAGAGAACTGTAAAGGACTCACAATCTGAATGTCTAGGAGTGACTTCGTTAGAATGGTGCTTAAGTCCTCATTCTTAATCCCATTAAAAGTTGTTGTCGTTTGCTCCAGATGAGATGCTCAATCCATGAGGGAACCTAAGTTTCGTATAGCAGACTGATGTGGCTCAGATAAGGGAGCAAGCGCAGAACAAGAAGCACCTACATTAGTGAAAATGGAAGGAACTGGTGTAGACAAAGATGACTCTACCTCTGCGATAGGACTAGATGCCAAAAGAATTGGACTAGACGCCAAAGGAGTCGGAAGAGACACCTTAGGAGGAACCTTCATGACTGACTCAGCCTCAATCCTGGCCCTTTTTGCCACTTGAATAGAAGGACTGGCCTCGGTGGGAGTCGACCTCTATTGGGTATGAACAAAGCCAAACATGTCTGAGCCTACAAAGGAAGATCAAATGTTAGAAGGATATGAAACACAGATGAATCATAAAATAAAGGTGATAAAGTGTCGAACCTTCTGAATAAGATTCAGGTTCGAACGTAGTCTCGTCAAAGTCGTACGAAGCAAGTGATGAGTACACAACAGATGCACCCACGGCATCACCCTTATGTCTGGCTGGCACCGGCGAAGAGGGTACCTCTCCAACATGTATAGGTCCCGGGGAGTCTATGGCGGTCACGGGCTCGAAGCCATCGTCATCCAGAACATTGGCAATAGTAGGAGGAAACAACCCCACCTTCCTAAGCTTCTCTAAAGAAACGAGGGTCTTGAAATTCTTCTCTTCAGGGGTCATGGCAATCAGTGCCTTGGCCCTAAATATCATAGCCTGGGTCGAGAGCGGCCTATAAAAAGGCCCAACGTGCTTAAACTTGGAGTAGTTGGCCTCTGCGTCCTTAGTAAAGAAATAGTTGTCGGCGTATCCAAATGCCTTGCTATTTCTAGAGATCTCTTCCAAGAAGGTGTTAGTACCCTCGCTCATATAATGGTGGAAGTGGAAATACCCCGAGTTGCGTTGAGAAGGGTTTGTCTTCATGTCAAATAAGTAGTGGATCTCGTGCGGCATTGGAGCAGCCCATTTTTTGCGGTGATATATAATGCACAATGTAGATAAGACCAAGATTGCATTAGGAGCCAATTGAGAAGGACTAATACCAAAATAGTTCCCAATCACTATGAAAATATGGATGAAGAGGAAGTAGGGCGACAGACTTAATGGCAGAACGTGTCCAAGTGCACATACCCAGAGAGGGGTCGTCAGCTCTGTTGTCTGGACCAGGGATAGTGATAGTGTAACGCCCTACATCCTTAGAGCCATTACTAAGTGAGTTTAAAATTGTGCTTTCAACTCGTTAATCGAGGTTTTAGGTCAAACCGTGTAACTAAGCCACAATTAAAAAGAAAACATTGAAGAAAGTAGTTTTCATAGCTAATCATAAAAGTTTTCACCTGGGATCCCAAAACATATTTTAGAAAATATTTACAACACAAAACTGATCAGAGTCGACTAAACGACAAAATCTAAGTTCATTTACAAGCATCTCCCAAAATCCCCTAGCTGTGGCAGCCAGGCTGGCCGGACATGTACACGCCGCCTCACGCCAGCTGTGCTCATGGTTGGTTGATCTTCTCTTTACCTTTACCTACACCACAGAGCATCTGTGAGCCGAAGCCCAGCAAGAAAACCCATAACAGATAACATACACAATACATAAATCGAACATATAAACAGGCCACCATTGGCTAAATACATACGGCCTAGCCGTCCCAAGCGTTTACCAAACCCTGGGTTCGCGAACCATGCCGTTAGGATATCCCAGGTATCCTGTTAGGGTCTCGCCCTGGCAACCTGCACCCCACGTGCTCAACGCCGCTCCCGGCCTCAAGCCGTTCTCGGCCTTGCACTCATCGTGCTTGATGTCGTTCCCGACCCCACGCCGTTCCCGGCTCTTGTTGATCACACATATAATATCAAACACGATATAGCAACAAGCACAAAATTCAAGCATAAACAGATAAAGAGCCATGCTCTGCAATTCTAGTATATAGGGCTCGGCCCTGCACACAAGCTCTATGGAAACAGGGGTTTCCTTAACTGAGTTCCGAGCTTCCTGAGCACCGATGCCCCGAGCACAGTCCGTTAATGTGAGCCTCGCCGAAAACCTAGACACAATACATTAACAACATCGTCCATCAAATTCTAACCCAATAAATAACCTCAAACCATAACCCTAACCTCCTGGGCTTTGAATTCTATCAATCCGGACGATAAAATCCATCCCGAGCCTTACCCTTTGAGTTCTCAAGTCTAAAATATCATTAAAATCCAAACTGGCACTAAGGGCCGCAGCCCCTCCCACTAGAGTCGCGGCTAGCCTGAAAACAGAGGCTAGCTCTCCACTGACCCCCATGCGGGCCGCGGCGCGCTTGAATTCTCTCAGCCTCCCATGGCAACGCATGCACGCGGGCCGTGGCGCACCCCTCCTAGGGCCGCGGCGCTATACAGCGAACCCAGATTTCTACACCAGTTTTCCATCCCTCCTTCAAGCCAATTCCTACCAAAACCAAGCTAACATTCCCAGCTAATAACACCATCATTCCAGCTTAATTTCAACACCAAAACCCAACAGAAATCTACTCCAAAATACAACTAGAACACCCAAAAATAGCCTAGATTCTACCCACATGCAAAGCTTGAAAACACAGCTGAAACTTGAACATAACTTCCATGGAAAACTTACCTCTTGCTGAATTCAAACCCCTGATGTTGAACCTTAATCCACAAGCCTTAAGCTTCTGAGTTAACACAGCTGAATCCCCTTGCTTATGCTAGCTTGCACCAAGAATTTCCTTTGAGTTTCCTCTTGAGTTTTACCTTAGAAAGTGAAAGAGAGAGGAAAGCTAAAGCTATCTTCAGTTCTAGGAAGGTATGGCTCAGTTTCTCAAGGTTTCTAGACAGTTCCTTTCTTTTATTTGTTTTATATAACTTAAGTCTAAAGGTTACCTCAAGGCTCGGGGTACCAAAACGTCCCCGAGGGAAAAAATTGTAAATTCCCCAAATATTCCCGCCTAGGCATTCTATCCTCAAATATATCTCCAAATATTTATTTCTATGTCCCGGTAATCCCATAACTCAACTAATACCCGAATTACCCCTCGACTCGCCCCGAGTCCGAATCTCAACCTCGTTGTGTCTCTCTGGCTAACCGCTCCCCAGGACTGTCTCGGATCGTGCTGTACAGACATATCACACATATACAACATATATCTCATTTATCACATTTATGCCCCTAATATCTAGACGGGGCCCACATGCACATTTCACTCAATTAAACATGCATCATAATCATATATACACATAAATTCACATATAAGCATATTAAACCACTTATTGCCCTCCAGGCACACTAATCAAGGCCCTAAGCCTGATTAGCAAATTCGGGTCGTTACAGATAGACACGCTGGAGAGGTCAAAGGTCTTCCTTAAGTTCTTTACCTTCTCTTCAGTCATGTCAGAGGCCGCCCCCTTGAACCAAAAAACCTCATAATCAGCAGGGTGAGGCTTCTCAACCAGTTTCCATATGATCTCACTAGTGAAGGTGGCCCTAGAATCTGATGAATGGAACTCCTTTTGTCGCCTCTTCTTCTGCTGCGTAGCTGGTGAGACTGTCTTACTCTTGGAAGGAGGGCAAACCACCTTAGGCCGGAACCTGTGAATAGGACACTCCTGAGGATGAGTAGCATGGCGATGAGAGCCCTTAGTATGATCTTGATGAGAAGGAGATTGATGGGGAACCCGACTAGTATCTTGGTGCAAAGGGTATTGCAATGAGTCTCGCTGACTTGAACTATCCCACTGAGTAGAATGACTCTGCTGAGATGTGCCTTAAGAGTCGCTGGTCGTACTATGTTGAGAAGAGATATGAGAAGAGCCAAGCGAGGAGCCCTAAGTAATGTGCCTGACAATATGAGGATCATCTTCAGAAGGTTGCCGAGTTGTCTGCTTTACTCTCGCCATTGGGCAATACCTTTTCAAGAAATCTTCCTCACTAAACAAGTATAAAGCGGAGCGAGGGAGAATCCTTTTCACCCTTTCCAAGAACTCCTGGGGAGTACGCTTACTTATTGACTTATCTGATGAAGATGAGCTGAACATTTGCAACAGAAGAAAAATGAAGATTAAAGTTAGTAAATGAGCATAATGAAGCCAATAGTTGGGGGCATATCCATGAACTAAGGAGTAAAAATGAAGAAATTAGGAGAAAAATTCTATATAGGGGGTCAGCCCAGTGAGCTTAAGCCTGAGCCGACCACCCTGAGTCCATCAAATAATGAAGCATGAAAAATGGGGCATAGGTGGTCGGCCTACCACCTTGGGCCAACCACCCCAGTGATGCAAGCCTTAGAAAAATGCCAGAGGACTGTTCAAGTCTCCAGAAAAATAATATTTACTGAACAAGGAAGACCCCCAAAGAGATCATTTGAGAAGAGAAAAAAATATTTTTAGGGTCCTGGGGGGGTCGACTTATGCTTGAGCCGACCACCCTGGATCCC